>NC_079191.1:259090039-259809932 GCF_029499605.1 Hyla sarda | reverse complement strand
CGGAGCGCTGCAGTGAGGAGAGTGTAGCGAGCGCTCCGGGGAGGAGCGGGGACCCGGAGCGCTCGGCGTAACAGCAATAAAATAGAAGGTACAATAGATGGTAAAATCCATATGATTCGCGAGTTTACTAACTGTGATAGTACCTTCATAATATATAGAGTCACTTGCACTACTTGCAAAATGGATTATGTAGGTAGCACTAAACGCACCTTAAAAAAGAGAATGCAGGAGCATATCAGGCATGCTGCAGGTCCTTTGATACCTAGCATGTCTCATTTTTTTCTTAAACATAATTCAGACATATCGTCCTTGCGTTTTTATGGCATTGAAAAAATCAAAAGAAGTAAAAGAGGAGGTGATCTTATACGTATTCTTCATAATAGAGAGATTATGTGGATTTACTTGTTGAATTGCACATATCCGCATGGTCTGAATAACAAGACGGACTTAATACTACATTATTAAAAAGTCCATCATTGGTTTTGTTTCTCATAGCTGTTATATAGTCCCATTGGATTTTATATGTGAGTTTTTTAATCATGCATGTATTTTCCTGGTTTTACTTGTGTTGGATTGCACACTGACATAAGATGTCCCTCCCCTTCCTAATGGAAGGGATGGCCTTGTAGTATATAAGGCATTCTCATTTGAGTATTGGCAAGCTATGAGTAAGGGTATAGCAACCTGAAACTCGTCAGACTTGTTTGGGACTGTTTTTCCATGTGCAATTTTTCTACTTTTGTATATGTCCGTGTCTTTCTGCCACCATGAAGGTTTTTAACGAGGATTCGTGAATAAAGTTTTGAAGATTTCATTCAGCCGTGCTGGCCTTTTTCTACTTTTTTCTAATTTACAAATCTGTTTAACTTTCTAAAGCCAGTTGATATATATAAAAGAGTTTTTTCCTGGAATACCCCTTTAAGGTGAAAAAGGGCTGCGTCCTTAAGGGGTTAAACATACTAATTTGGTTAAAAAGTTTTTGATTTTTTTTTAAGCGCAACAAAAATAGAAAAGTAGTAATCATGGGTATAATTTTTATCGTATTGACCCACAGAATAAAGAACATATGTAATTTTTATTGTAATTTGTACGCCGTGAAAACAAAACCTTCCAAAATTAGCAAAATTGCGGTTTTCTTTTTAATTTCCCCACACAAATAGTTTTTTTTTTTTTTTTTTTTGCTGCACCATACATTTTATGGTAAAATGAGTAATGTCATTACAAAGGACGACTAGTCTTGCAAAAAACAAGCCCTCATACTAGTCTGTGGTTGAAAATATAAAAGAGTTACGCTTTTTAGAAGGCAAGGATGAAAAAACTTAAATGCAAAAATAAAATTGTCCTGGTCCTTAACCCCTTAAGGACCCTTGACGTACGTGTACGTCATGACACCCTGGTACTTAAGGACCCATGACGTACACGTACGCCATGGACAATTCCGGCCCCCGCCGGGCATCGGGTGGGGATCGGACCGGGATGCCTGCTGAAATCATTCAGCAGGCATCCCATGCAAAGGCCCATGGGGGGTCATCAGACCCCCCCATGTCGGCGATCGCGGCAAATCGCAAGTGAATTCACACTTGCGATTTGCGCGATTCCGGGTCATTGCGGGACTATGGTGACCCGGTGACTTGGAATAGAAGGGGGATCGTGGGTTTCCATGACACCCACAACCCCCCTGAAGAGATAGGAGTGAGGTGGCAGGGGTGCCACCCCTCCTTTCCCTGCTATTGGTGGTCTAGACGCGACCACCAATAGTAGATCGGGGGCGGGGGGTTTACTTTCATTTTCCCCCGTCCTGCCCACCCACAATAGACGGGGCAGGACGGGGAAACCCGACAGGAACCGTCGCCGAAGATCCACTTAACGATCCGGAGGCTGCGGGTGACGGAGATCGGCGGGCGGCGACGTTGTGCAGCTGGATCCTATGGAAGCCGGTGAGTTGCCTAGCGACATCTGGAGGGTACAGTCTGAGACCACTAGATAGTGGTCTCTAACTGTAGCCCTCCAGATGTTGCAAAACTGCAACTCCCAGCATGCCCAGACAGCTGTTTGGGCATGCTGGAATATGTAGTTTTCCAACAGCTCGAGGGCTACAGTTTGAGACGACTATATAGTGGCCCTTCAGATCTTGCAAAACTACAACTCCTAGCATGCCCAAACAGCTGTTTGCTGTCCGGGCATGCTGGGATTTGTAGTTTTGCAACAGCTGGAGGACCACAGTTTGGAGATCACTTTGCAGTGGTCTCTAAAACTGTAGCCCTCCAGATATTGTAAAACTGCATATCCCAGCATGCCCAAACAGTAAACAGCTGTCTCAGCATGCTGGGAGTTGTAGTTGCGTACCTCCAGCTGTTGCATAACTACATCTCCCAGCATGCCCTTTGGTGATCAGTACATGCTGGGAGTTGTAGTTTTGCAACAGCTGGAGGCACACTGGTTTCAAAATACTGAGTTAGATAACAGAACCTAACTGAAGGTTTTTCAACCAGTGTGCCTCCAGCTGTTGCAAAACTACAACTCCCAGCATGCACAGTCTGTCAGTACATGCTGGGAGTTGTAGTTTTGAAACAGCTGGAGGATTCCCCCCCCCCCCCCCCCCATGTGAACGTACAGGGTACATTCACACGGGCAGGTTTACAGTAAGTTTCCTGCTTCAAGTTTGGGCTGCGGCAAATTTTTTGCCGCAGCGCAAACTCCTAGCGGGAAACTTACTGTAATCCGCCAGTGTGAATGTACCCTAAAAACACTACACTACACTACACTAACACATAATAAAGGGTAAAACACTACATATACACCCCCTTACACTGTCCCCCCAGTAAAAATTAAAAAAGTATTGTACGGCAGTGTTTCCAAAATGGAGCCTCCAGCTGTTGCAAAACAACAACTCCCAGCATTTCTGGACAGCCACTGACCGTCCAGGCATGCTGGGAGTTTAGCAACAGCTGGAGGCACCCTGTTTGGGAATCACTGGCGTAGAATACCCCTATGTCCACCCCTATGCAATCCCCAATTTAGTACGCAAATGCGCATGGCGCTCTCACTTCAGAGCCCTGTCGTATTTCAAGGAAACAGGTTAGGGCCACATCTTCATACTTGGGAGAAATTGCACTACAAATTTTGGGGGGCTTTTTTTCCTTTTACCCCTTATGAAAAGGAAAAGTTGGGGGCTACACCAGCTTGTTAGTGTAAAAAAAAAATTAAAGGGTACCTCTCATCAAAAAAACTTTTGATATATTATAGATTAATGTATGCAGAATAACTTTACAATTGCATGTTATTAAAAAATATGCTTCTTTCTATTTAATTTTCCACTTTGAAGAAATGACCACTAGGGGTCTCCCTACGAGTCCTGGCAGCAAGCATTTCAGACTCATGCTGGAGTCCTAAACACTACGAGCTGCCAGTCTGCTTTGTTCACAAAGGAGAACACTCAGAGCTGCCAGCCTGCTTTGTTCACAGCCTGTTTGGCTGTGAACAAAGCAGGCTGGCAGCTCTGAGTGTTTAGGACTCCAGCATGAGTCAGAAATGTTTGCTGACAGGACTGATCGGGAAAAATACAATAAAAAGAAGCATATTTTTCATTAACATGCTATTGGAAAGTTATTCAACATTCATTAATCTAAAATATATCAAAAGTTTATTTGATGAGAGGTACCCTTTAAACATTTTACACTAACATGCTGGTGTTGCCCCATACTTTTTATTTTCACAAGCGTTAAAAGGAAAAAAAGACCCCCAAAATTTGTAACGCTATTTCTCCTGAGTACGGAAATACCCCATATGTAGGCGTAAAATTCTCTGCGGGAGCACAACAAGGCTCAGGAGTGAGAGCGCACCATGTACATTTGAGGCCTAAATTGGTGATTTGCACAGGGGTGGCCGATTTTACAGCGGTTCTGACATAAACACAAAAAATAAATACCCACATGTGACCCCATTTTGGAAACTACACCCCTCACGGAATGTAATAAGGGGTACAGTGAGCATTTACGCCCCACAGGTGTCTGACAGATTTTTGGAACAGTGGTATGTGAAAATGAAAAATGTAATTTTTCATTTGCACAGCCCACTGTTCCAAAGATCTGTCAAACGCCAGTGGGGTGTAAATACTCACTGCACCCCTTATTAAATTCTGTGAGGGGTGTAGTTTCCAAAATATGGTCACATGTGGGGGGGTCCACTGTTCTGGCACCACGGGAGGCTTTGTAAACGCACATGGCCCCTGACTTCCATTCCAAACAATTTTTTTCCCAAAAGCTCAATGGCGCTCCTTCTCTTCTGAGCATTGTAGTGCGCCAGCAGAGCACTTGACGTCCACACGGGGAATTACCATACTCAGAGGAGATGGGGTTTCAAATTTTGGGGGGCATTTTGTCCTATTACCCCTTGTAAAAATTTTACATTTGAAGGAAAACTTGCATTTTAGTGGAAAAAAAAAATCATTTACACATCCAACTTTCACGAAAAGTCGTAAAACACCTGCAGGGTGTTAAGGCTCACTGGACCCCTTGTTACGTGCCTTGAGGGGTGTAGTTTCCAAAATAGTATGCCATGTGTTTTTTTTTTTGCTGTTCTGGCACCATAGGGGCTTCTTAAATGTGACATGCCCCCCAAAAACCATTTCAGAAAAACTCCCTCTCCAAAATCCCACTGTCGCTCCTTCCCTTTTGAGCCCTCTACTGCGTCCGCCGAACACTTGACATACACATATGAGGTATTTTCTTACTCGAGACAAATTGGGCTATACATTTTAGGAATATTTCTCTGCTTTTACGCCTTGTAAAAATCCAATAACTGGGTCCACAAGAACATGCGAGTGTAAAAAATTAAGATTTTGAATTTTCTCCTTCAATTCCTGTGAAACACCTAAAGGGTTAACAAACCTTTTGAATGTCATTTTGAATACTTTGAGGGGTGCAGTTTTTATAATGTGGTCATTTGTGGGGTATTTCTAATAAGAAGGCCCTTCAAATCCACTTCAAAACAGAACTGGTCCCTGAAAAATTTCGATTTTGAAAATTTTGTGAAAAATTGGAAAATTGCTGTTATACTTTGAAGCCCTCTGGTGTCTTCCAAAAGTAAAAACATGTCAACTTTATGATGGAAACATAAAGTATACAATTGTATATGTGAATCAATATATAATTTATTTGGAATATTCATTTTCCTTATAAGCAGAGAGCTATAAAGAAAAAAAATGCTAAATTTAAAAATTTTTCATCAAATTTTGGAAATTTTCATCAAGAAATGATGCAAGTATCAACAACATTTTACGACTAACATAAAGTAGAATATTTCACAAAAAAAACTATCTCGGAATCAGAATGAAAGGTAAAAGCATCCCAGAGTTATTAATGTTTAAAAAGACAGTGGTCAGATGTGCAAAAAATGGGCGTGTCCTACAGTGAAAATTGTCTGGGTCCTTAACCTCTTAAGGACCCAGGACGTACCCGCACCCTGGGCTTTAAGGACCCAGAACGTCCCCGTACGTCCTGGCGTTTTCCGGTCCCTGTCGCGCGCCGGGCAGAGATCGGAACCGGATGCCTGCTGAAATGCTTCAGCAGGCATCCAGGGCAAACGCTGAGGGGGGCCATGTAGGCCCCCCATGTCGGCGATCGCCGCAAGTCGCAAGGGAAATCGCCCTTGCGATCTGCGGCGATACCGGGCTGATCGGGTCTCTGGGACCCGACTGCTCGGTAATTTTGCATGATCCTGGCTGTCACAGACAGCCAGGACCATGCTAAAGAATAGGAGCGAGGTGGCAAGCCTGCCACCTCCTCCTATTCCCTGCGATCCGTCGGTTAACTAACCGACCAATCGCAGGAGGGGGGCGGTTACTTCCTCCTGCCCTGCCCGGCCCCTTGAAGTCCGGAGAGGACGGGAGGAAGACCGGAGGACGCGGCGGGGGACGGGGGAGTGCTGGGGCCAGGCCCCGATACTTACCTCGTCCCTGAAGACCCGGATCCCGGCGATGAAGACGGCAGCGGCGGCGACAGGTGAGTGGATCTTCAGCCGCGGTCGGGCCCTTTACAGCAATGCTCGTCGCCGTAAAGCGACATGCATTGCTGTATTGGGACCCTGTATACTACAACTCCCAGCATGCCCAGACAGCCCTTGGCATCTGGACATGCTGGGAGTTGCAGTTTTGCAACTTCTGGAGGTCCACAGTTTTGGGACCACTGTGCCCTTCCAGATGTTGCAAAACTACACATCCTCAGCATGCCCTTACTGTCCAGGCATGCTGGGAGTTGTAGTTCTGTAACATCTGGCCCTTCAGATGTTGCAGAATTACAACTCCCAGCATGCCTGGATAGTTTTGGCATACTGGGAGTTGTAGTTTTCCAACATCTGGAAGGGCACAGATTGGGAACCACTGTATTAGTGGTCTGCAAACTGTAGTCCTCCAGCTCTAAAGATGTTGCCGAACTGCTACTCCCAGCATGCCTGAGAATGTTTGGGAGTTGTGGTTTTGCAACAACTGGAGGCACACTGGCTGGGAAACATTGTCTGTTTCCTAACTCAGTGTTTCCCAACCCGTGTGCCTCCAGCTGTTGCAAAACTATAACTACCAGCATGCACTGATAGACTGTGCATGCTGGGAGTTGTAGTTTTGCAACAGCTGGAGGTCCCCCCCTGTGAATGTACAGGGTACATTCACATGAGCAGGGGGCTTACAGTGAGTATCAGGCTGCAAGTTTGCAATGCAGCAAATTTTGCACGGCAGCTCAAACTCGCAGCGGGAAACTCACTGTAATCCCCCGCCCGTGTGACTGTACCCTAAAAACACTACACTACACTACCACAAAATAAAATAAAAAGTAAAAAACACTACATACACACATACCCCTACACAGCCCCCTCCCCCCCCAATAAAAATGAAAAACGTCTGGTACGCCACTCTTTCCAAAATGGAGCCTCCAGCTGTTGCAAAACAACAACTCCCAGTATTGCCGGACAGCCGTTGACTGTCCAAGCATGCTGGGAGTTTTGCAACAGCTGGAGACACCCTGTTTGGGAATCACTGGCGTAGAATACCCCTATGTCCACCCCTATGCAAATCCCTAATTCAGGCCTCAAATGCGCATGGCGCTCTCACTTCGGAGACCTGTTGTATTTCGAGGCAACAGTTTAGGGCCACACATGGGGTATCGCCGTACTCAGGAGAAATTGCCTAACACATTTTGGGGGTCTTTTTCTCCTTTCACCCCTTATGAAAAGGTGAACTCGGGGTCTACACTTGTGTTGCCCTATACTTTTCATTTTGACAAGAGGTAAAGGGGAAAAAAGCCCCCCAAAATGTGTAATGCAATTTCTCCCAACTACGGAGATACCCCATATGTGGGCGCAATGTGCTCTGGGGGCGCACAACAAGGGCCAGAAGGGAGAGTGCGCCATGTACATTTGAGGTGATTTGCACAGGGGTGGCTGATTGTTACAGCGGTTTTGACAAATGCAAAAAAACCAAAACCCCACATGTGACCCCATTTCGGAAACTACACCCCTCACAGAATGTAATGAGGGGTGCAGTGAGAATTTACACGCCACAGGTGTCTGACAGATCTTTGGAACAGTGGGCTGTGCAAATAAAAAATTTTGTACAGCCCACTGTTCCAAAGATCTGACAGACACCAGTGGGGGATAAATGCTCACTTTATGCCTTGTTACGTTCCTCAAGGGGTCTAGTTTCCAAAATTGTATGCCATGTGGGGGTTATTTTGCTGTCCTGGCACCATATGGGCTTCCTAAATGCGACATGCCCCAAAAGCCAAATATGACTTCTTCTCTTCTGAGCATTGTAGTTCACCCATAGTACACTTCAGGTCAACTTATGGGGTACCTTCATACTCAGAAGAGATGGGGTTACAATTTTTGGGGGGTATTTTCTGCTATTAACCCTTGCAAAAAATTTGAAATTTTGGGGGAAACACACATTTTAGGGAAATTTTATTTTTATTTTTTTACATATGCAAAAGTCGTGAAACCCCTGTGGGGTATTAAGACTCACTTTATTCCTTGTTACGTACCTCAAGGGGTCTAGTTTCCAAAATGGTATGCCATGTGTTTTTTTTGTTGCTGTTCTGGCACCATAGGGGCTTCCTAAATGCAACATGCCCCCCAAAAACCATTTAAAAAAAACGTACTCTCCAAAATCCCCTTGTCGCTCCTTCGCTTCTGAGCCCTCTACTGGCCCGCCGAACACTTTACATAGGCATATGAGGTATGTGCTTACTCGAGAGAAATTGGGCTACAAATATAAGTATACATTTTCTCCTTTTACCCCTTGTAAACATTCAAAAATTGGGTCTACAAGAACATGCGAGTGTAAAAAATGGAGATTGGGAATTTTCTCCTTCGCTTTGCTGCTATTCCTGTGAAACACCTAAAGGGTTAAAACACTGACTGAATGTCATTTTGAATACTTAGGGGGGTGCAGTTTTTATAACGGGGTCATTTGTGGGGTATTTCTAATATGAAGACCCTTCAAATCCACTTCAAACCTGAACTGGTCCCAGAAAAATTGTGAGTTTGGAAATTTTGTGAAAAATTGGAAAATTGCTGCTGAACTTTGAAGCCCTCTGGTGTCTTCCAAAAGTAAAAACACGTACATTTTATGATGCAAACATAAAGTAGACATATTGTATATGTGAATAAAAAAACATTATTTTGAATATCCATTTTCCTTACAAGCAGAGAGCTTCAAAGTTAGAAAAATGCAAAATTTTCAAATTTTTCTTCAAATTTTGGGATTTTTCACCAAGAAAGGATGCAAGATACCACAAAATTTTACCACTATGTTAAAGTAGAATATGTCACGAAAAAACAATCTTGGAATCAGAATGATAACTAGAAGCATTTCAGAGTTATTAATGTTTAAAGTGACAGTGGTCAGATGTGCAAAAAATGGCCGGGTCCTAAGGTGTAAAATGGCTGGGTCCTTAAGGGGTTAAGGGGTTAAAGGGGTACTCCACTGCAAAACATTTTTTTTATAAATCAACTGGTGCCAGAAAGTTAAACAAATTTGTAAATTACTTCTATTTAAAAAATCTTAAAACTTCTAGTAATACTGCCATATGTTCCAGAGGAAGTTCTGTTTGACCACACTGCTCTCTGCTGACACCTCTGTCAATTTTAGGAACTGTCCACAGTAGAAGAAAATCCCCATAGGAAACCTATCCTGCTCTGGGCAGTTCCTAAAATGGACAGAGGTGTCAGAAGAGAGCACTGTGATCAGGCAGAAAGAAAATTCAAAAAGAAAAAGAACTTCCTCTGGAACAGCGACCGGATTTGCCGAACAGTGTGCTGTCTTCCTGGTGCTTGAGTTCGGCACATCGCGGATCGGTTTGACAGGTTGCTGGGTGGGGCTGGAGAGAACCCAGCGGTCATGGTACATATTGGCACCAATGACAAAGTAAAAGGTAGGTGGAGTGTCCTTAAAAATGATTTCAGGGACTTAGGCCGCAAGCTTAAAAGCAAGAACCTTCAAGGTAATATTTTCTGAAATATTACCTGCATCACGAGCCACACCAGAAAGGCAGCGGGAGATTAGGGAGGTAAACAAGTGGCTCAGAAGCTGGTGTAGGAAGGAGGGGTTTGGGTTCATAGAGAACGGGACCGACTTCACTGTCAGATCCCGGCTCTACCGTAGGGACGGGCTGCACCTCAATGGGGAGGGTGCAGCTGTGCTTGGGGAGAAGATGGATAGAAGGGTGAAGGATTGTTTAAACTAGGGATGGGGGTGAGGGAGCCTACAACATAGAGGGGGAAGATAGTGTAGATAGAGAGGGGGGATTTATAAATGTACCTGGGGGTGCAGCGGAGGGAGGGGTTAAAATAGTTAATAGGGATAGGCTTCAGAGGAAAAAAAACATACACCTTTGAATTGCATGTTGACTAATGCCAGAAGTCTGTCCAATAAATCTGACGAACTGGAGTTGATAATGTCTGAGGAGGATTATGACATAGTGGGTATAACAGATACTTGGTTGGACGCAAGCTGTGACTGGGCAGTCAACATAAAGGGTTATAGTCTATTCAGGAAGGATCGGACAAAATGCAAAGGGGGAGTAGTTTTTTATTTATGTAAAGTCCAGTCTGAAGGCCGCATTGAGGGAGGATATACGGGAGGGAAACGATAATGTTGAGTCACTATGGGTAGAAATATATGGAGATAAAAATAAAAAAAATTCTAATAAAAGTTTGCTATAAACCACCAAACATAATAGAAGAGCCAGAAGATCAATTACTGAAGCAAATAAACAAGACACAAATCAGAATGAGGTGATAATAATGGGGGAATTTAAACTATCCTGATATAAACTGGGAGACTGAGACCTATGAATCTCATAAAGGAAACAGGTTTCTGACTATAGCTAAAGACAATTATCTTTCCCAAATGGTGCAGGGCCTGACCAGAGGGGGGCGCCCTACTGGACTTAATATTAACCAACAGACCTGACAGAGTAACTAATGTGCAAGTAGAAGGATACCTAGGAAATAGTGATCATAATATAATACATTTACATTATAACTTGTTCTTCAATACGGGAATCCCGCGAGGGGCCACAAAAACAATGAACTTTAGGAAGGCAAAGTTTGATCAACTCAGAGAAGCCCTTAACAATATAAAATGGAACAATGTCCTCAAAATCAAGAATACTGACACTAAATGAGAGACTTTTAAGAATATTTTAAATTCTCACTGTAAGATGTGTCACGATTCGGCTTACAGGTTGTGGATCCACTGTGTCAGCGAGGGATTGGCGTGGACCGTGCCGGTGGACCGGTTCTAAGTGGCTACTGGTGTTCACCAGAGCCCGCCGCAAAGCGGGATGGTCTTGCTGCGGCGGTAGCAACCAGGTCATATCCACTAGCAACGGCTCAACCTCGCTGACTGCTGAGAAGGCGTGGGACCGAAGGACTAGGCAGAGGCGAGGTCAGACATAGCAGAAGGTCGGGGCAGGCGGCAAGGTTCGTAGTCAATATGGATAGCAGGAGATCAGGTAACACAGGCTTGGACAACACTAAACGCTTTCACTGGCACAAGGCAACAAGATCCGGCAAGGGAGTGCAGGGGAAGTGAGGTGATATAGCCAGGGAGCAGGTGGAAGCTAATCAGGCTAATTGGGCCAGGCACCAATCATTGGTGCACTGGCCCTTTAAGTCTCAGAGAACTGGCACGCGCGCGCCCTAGAGAGCGGAACCGCGGGCGCCAGCCCATGACAGCCGGGGACCGGGACGGGTAAGTGACTTGGGATGCGATTCGCGAGCGGGCGCGTCCCGCTATGTGAATCGCATCCCCGCCGGCAATGTCAGTGCAGTGCTCCCGGTCAGCGGGTCTGACCGGGGCGCTGCAGGGAGAGAGACGCCGTGAGCGCTCCGGGGAGGAGCAGGGACCCGGAGCGCTCGGCGTAACAGTACCCCCCCCCCCTTAGGTCTCCCCCTTTCTTTGTCCGGCAACTGCTTCCCATGGGATGAGGACACCGGGAGTGATTGTAGGGTTTCCTCAAAGGCAGGCCGTACAGCAGGAGTGGGAATGGGGAGGGAGGGCAGAGGGTGAAGCTTGACACGGGGCAGGGTGTCACCAGGACGGGGGCCATGAGGAGGCAAGGCACAGTCCTGATAAGCCTTGGGGGGACCAGGTGTAGGAGGAGGCACTGAGGCTTGCCTGACGGGACTGGGAGGGGGGGAGAGGCATTTCTTGTGGCAAGCAGAGTCCCAGTTCTTGATCTCCCCAGTGGTCCAGTCAAGGGTGGGAGAATGAAGCTGGAGCCATGGCAGACCGAGGAGGACCTCAGAGGTGCAGTTGGGAAGGACGAAAAATTCAATCATTTCGTGATGGGGTCCAATGCACATTAAGAGGGGTTTTGTGCGGTAACGCACGGTGCAATCCAATCTAACTCCGTTGACCGCGGAAATGTAGATCGGCTTGACGAGACGGGTCACCGAGATGCAGAATTTATTCACCAAAGAATCCAGAATTAAATTCCCAGAGGCACCAGAGTCCAAGCAGGCCACGGCTGAGAGGGAGGAGTTGGCAGAAGGAGAAATCCGCACGGGCACCGTGAGACGTGGAGAAGTAGACTTCGAACCAAGAGATACCACACCCACGTGAGCTGGGTGCGTGCGTGCGTTTCCTAGGCGTGGAGGACGAATAGGGCAATCCACCAAGAAATGCTCGGTACTGGCACAGTACAGACAAAGATTTTCTTCCCTACGGCGATTCCTCTCTTCCTGGGTCAGGCGAGACCGATCCACTTGCATGGCCTCCTCGGCGGGAGGCCCAGGCGTAGATTGCAAAGGATACTGTGGGAGAGGTGACCAGAGATCTAGGTCTTTTTCCTGGCGGAGCTCCTGGTGTCTCTCAGAAAAACGCATGTCAATGCGGGTGGCCAAATGGATAAGTTCTTGCAGGTTGGCAGGAATCTCTCGTGCGGCCAGCACATCCTTGATGTTACTGGATAGTCCTTTTTTAAAGGTCGCGCAGAGAGCCTCGTTATTCCAAGATAATTCGGAAGCGAGAGTACGAAATCGGATGGCGTACTCGCCTAGAGAAGAATTACCCTGGACCAGGTTCAGCAGGGCAGTCTCGGCAGAAGAAGCTCGGGCTGGTTCCTCGAAGACACTACGGACTTCAGCGAAGAAGGACTGGACTGTGGCTGTGGCAGGATCATTGCGGTCCCAGAGCGGTGTGGCCCAAGACAAGGCCTTTCCAGAAGAAGGCTCACTACTAACGCCACCTTAGACCGTTCTGTAGGAAATAGGTCCGACAACATCTCCATATGCAGGGAATATTGAGACAAAAATCCACGGCAGAGTCTAGAGTCCCCATCAAATTTGTCCGGCAGGGACAAGCGGAGGCTAGGAGCGGCCACTCGCTGCGGAGGAGGTGCAGGAGCTGGCGGAGGAGATGGTTGCTGCTGTAGCAGTGGCAGAAGTTGCTGTAACGTGGCGGTCAACTGCGACAGCTGCTGTCCTTGTTGGGCAATTTGCTGCGATTGCTGAGCGACCACCGTGGTACGGTCAGCGAGACTTGGCAGCGGCACCTCAGCGGGATCCATGGCCGGATCTACTGTCACAATTCGGCTTACAGGTTGTGGATCCACTGTGTCAGCGAGGGATTGGCATGGACCGTGCCGGTGGACCGGTTCTAAGTGGCTACTGGTGTTCACCAGAGCCCGCCGCAAAGCGGGATGGTCTTGCTGCGGCGGTAGCAACCAGGTCGTATCCACTAGCAACGGCTCAACCTCGCTGATTGCTGAGAAGGCGTGGGACAGAAGGACTAGGCAGAGGCGAGGTCAGACGTAGCAGAAGGTCGGGGCAGGCGGCAAGGTTCGTAGTCAATATGGATAGCAGGAGATCAGGTAACACAGGCTTGGACAACACTAAACGCTTTCACTGGCACAAGGCAACAAGATCCGGCAAGGGAGTGCAGGGGAAGTGAGGTGATATAGCCAGGGAGCAGGTGGAAGCTAATCAGGCTAATTGGGCCAGGCACCAATCATTGGTGCACTGGCTCTTTAAGTCTCAGAGAACTGGCCGTCCCGGTCCCCAGCTGTCATGGGCTGTCGCGCGCGGCTCTGCTCTCTAGGGTGCGCGCGCCAGCCCATGACAGCTGGGGACCGGGACGGGTAAGTGACTTGAAATGCGATTCGCGAGCGGGCGCGTCCCGCTATGCGAATCGCATCCCCGCCGGCAATGTCGGTGCAGCGCTCCCGGTCAGCGGGTCTGACTGGGGCGCTGCAGGGAGAGAGACGCCGTGAGCGCTCCGGGGAGGAGCAGGGACCCGGAGCGCTCGGCGTAACAAGATGTATATACCTTATGGGAATAAAAGGGTCAATAATAAAAGAAAACCAATATGGATGAATAAAAATGTTAAGGGGGCAATAAATGACAAAAATAAAGCATTTAAACTACTAAAACAGGACGGCAGGGAAGAAGTATTGAAAATCTATAGAGAAAAATGTAAAATATTTATAAAAAAAACCTCATAAAAACCTCAAAAATAAAGACAGAAAGACTCATTGCCAAAGAGAGTAAAACTAACTCCAAAATGTTCTTTAACTATATAAATAGCAAAAAGATCAAAAATGAAAATGTTGGCCCTTTAAAAATCGATAAAGAATAAATTATAAATGGGGATCAGGAAAAAGCAAATATATTAAACAAATTCTTCTCCACTGTATTCACCGAGGAAAACGAAATGCCAGGTGAAATACAGAGAGATAAGCTAAACTCCCCAGGACAGGTCACCTGTCCAGCCCAGGAAGAAGTACAGTGCCGCCTACACAAAATAAAAATAGACAAATCACCAAGTTCAGATGGCATTCACCCCCGTGTTCTAAAGGAATTAAGTAATGTAATAGACAGACCCCTATTAATATTCAGGGACTCTATAGTAGCAGGGGCTGTTCCCCAGGACTGGTGCATGGCAAATGTGGTGCCAATATTTGAAAAGAGGTAAAAAGGTGACCCCGGGAATTATAGGTCAGTTTAACATCCGTTGTATGTAAATTGTTTGAGGGTTTTCTAAGAGATGCTATTTTGGAGCATCTTGATAAAAATAAATGTATGACCCCATATCAGCATGGCTTTATGAGGGATCGGTCCTGTCAAACTAAACTGATTAGCTTATATGAGGAGGTGAGCTCCAGACTGGACCAGGGGGAATCGCTGGATGACTTATATCTGGATTTTTCCAAAACATTTTATATGGTGCCACATAAAAGATTGGTGCATAAAATGAGAAGGATTGGGCTGGGGGAGGATGTGTGTAAGTTGGTAAGTAACTGACTCCGTAATAGGAAACAGAGGGTGGTTATTAATGGTACTTTGTTATGATTCGGCTAGCTGGATGTGGATCCTCTGTGTCAGCGAGGGATTAACGTGGACCGGTTCTAGGGTTGCTACTGGTTTTCACCAGAGCCCGCCGCAAAGCGGGATGGTCGTGCTGCGGCGGTAGCAACCAGGTCGTATCCACCGGCAACGGCTCAACCTCGCTGACTGCTGAGAAGGCGTGGGACAGAAGGACTAGGCAGAAGCAAGGTCCGACGTAGCAGAAGGTCGGGGCAGGCGGCAAGGTACGTAGTCAATAGTAATAGCAGGAGGTCAGGAACACAGTAATGGTAAACACAGTAGTAGCTTTCTCTAGGCACTAAGGCAACAAGATCCGGCAAGGAAGTGTAGGGGAAGTGAGGTTATATGGACAGGGAGCAGGTGGAAGCTAATCAGACTGATTGGGCCAGGCACCAATCACTGGTGCACTGGCCCTTTAAATCTTAGAGAGCTGGCGCGTGTGCACCCTAGAGAGCGGAGCCGCGCGCGCCAGAACATGACAGCCGGGGACCGGGACGGGTAAGTGGCTTGGGATGCGATTCGCGAGCGGGCGCGTCCCGCTATGCGAATCGCATCCCCATCGCGAATGTCAGTGCAGCGCTCCCGGTCAGCGGGTCTGACCGGGGCGCTGCAGAGAGGAGAACACCACGAGCGCTCCGGGGAGGAGCAGGGACAGAATTCTCTGCCTGAGGAGGTGGTCATGGTGAACTCTGTAAAAGAGTTCCAAATGGGTGTGGATGCATTTTTGTAGAGTAATAACATCACCAGTTATGTATACTAGATTTATAGGGACAGAACGTTGATCCAGGGATTTATTCTGACTGACATATTTGGAGTCGTGAAATAAACATAAAGGCAGAGCTTCCTATGGCATAATATTGTTTGTGCACTGTCTAAAAACAATTGGTAGTACAGGTTTGCTCACCTGGTGGAGTTGTGTGAGACACAACTGCTATATGCGCATGAATAGAAGAGTGGTGCTGCTTCCCGAAGTCGGGATCAGGGCATCCTCAGCCTATCTGAATATAGCGAATAAATCTTGGAAAAGCCTGGTTGTAACGCAAACCACATGGACATCTGCTTGTTAGGTGAAAAGGTTACTTTATTTAAGCCAAACAATAACGCGTTTCGAGGCAACAGTGCCTCTTTATCAGGTAAAATCGGCTTGTGTACAGACAGTGGTCACAAGCTTGGTTTTTATATACAATGATATTGGCGCCAAGTTGTGTAACAAAGCCAGATACGCCCACTGAGTGGGTAAGATCTACATCATGCAAGGAGAAGACACTAAGAAAATCCACAAAAAGCATTGATAAAAGGACGTCCACATACATTAAAACATGTGAATTAATAAAACTTTGTGAATTACTATGTAAAAATAGCACTCCTTTGAGTGCTGGTGCAGAGAGCAGGGCTCCCGATGTCACTCGGAGCTTGGTGCGCATGCGCCAACTGTAAAAGTTACCAGTGATGACTAGTTGACGCATGCGCATGCGCACCGAGCTCCGAGTGACATCGGGCTGCACAGCTGCACAGACTGCAGGAGCCTGCTCTCCGCACCAGCACTCAAAGGAGTGCTTTTTTTTTTACATAGTAATTCATAAAGTTTTATTAATTAACATGTTTTAATGTATGTGGCCATCCTTTTATCAATGCTTTTTGTGGATTTTATTAGTGTCTGCTTTCTGCATGACACAGATCTCGCCTGCCCAGTGGGCGTGTGTGGCTTACACAACTTGGCGCCAATATCATTGAATATAAAAACCAAGCTTGTTCCACTGTCTGTACACAAGCCTATTTTACCTGATGTAGAGGCATTGCTGCCTCGAAAAGCGTTGTTGTTTGGCTTAAATAAAGTAACCTTTGCACCTTATAAACAGATGTCCGTGTGGTTTGCTCTACAACCCGGCTTTTCCAAGATTTATTCGCTATATTTGGAGTTGGGAAGGAATTTTTTACCTCTAAGATGAGGGTTTTTTGCCTTCCTCTGGATCAACTCAGTAGGGACTCATTAGGGTTATAAGTTGAGCTTGATGGACTCTGGTCTTTTTGCAACCTTATGAACTCTGTCACTATACAGCAGCTGAGCAGCAGGATTAACATTTTTTAATAGAAGTAATTAACAAATCTGTTTACCTTTCTGGCACCAGTTGATTTATTAAAAAATGTTTTCCAGTGGACTAGCCCTTTAAGGTCAAAATGGGCTTGGTCCTTAAGGGGCTAAGTGCTTCACAATGAGCTTTGTTGATATTAGTTTTCTGTTCTGCCGTATTCAAATAGAAAAACGAAGGAAACTGTTATAAAATCATCTATTTGAAAAGGTGTGTATGGGGAAGGCAGTAAAGCATGTTGCAATGAAAAATTGAAAAGGGGAAATGGCAATAGTTCGTGCTACTTTTCCCAAACTGTAGTCTGTTATTTAGATAAAAATAGAAAGATGGATAGATCTAGCAGATAGAAAGATAGATAGGTGTAGATAGCTATATAAATGTAGATACAGCACATGAAGAGTGAGATAAAGAGATAGACATGTTTGTATTTCTGATGCATCCACAATCTAATAAGAAAAAAACTAAACATCATTCCAGTCAAGACTCAGGTTTTGCCTTGACCCTTACTGATAACCTGCACTAAATAGAAAAATTGTTTCAAGTTTTCTCTGCTTCATCCTCTTTAAAAAACATTGTTTATTGCCTCTGCAAAACGTTCATTTATCAATGTTCAAAGTTTAAAGCACACAAAAAATGACTTATTGAGAAAAGCAACAATGTGCACAAAGATCTATTTCTTTAAAGGGGTCCCCTACAAAACAAATGTGTGGGACTCCACTGTGATTTGTTGTAGGCTTTGACTTGAGTATAAACACAACAAGGGATGGCAAGTACAAGAGTGATAAAGTGATTTTCTAAATGACTTCAGCTGGTTATAGGAATGTTCCTGTTATTCCTGACTGTGATTCCATGCATTCCATGGCCTGGCTGATATCTACTTTGGTCCCTGATCCTGGTTCTGACTTCTGACCATAGTAACATAGTTCATAAGGTCGAAAAAAGACCAGAGTCCATCAAGTTCAACCTGTATGCCTAATAAGTCCCTACTGAGTTGATCCAGAGGAAGGCAAAAAAAAAAAACTCAAGCTTGAGGTAATAATTAATTCCCAACTCCAAATATGGCATCAGAATAGTTCCCTGGATCAACCTTCTGTCCATATAGATCTAGAATCCATAACCTGTAATGTTATTATTCTCCAAAAATGCATCCAGGCCCCTTTTAAATTATTTTACAGAGTTCACCATGACCACCTCCTCTGGCAGAGAATTCCATAGTCTCACTGCTCTTACAGTAAAGAACCTCCATCTGTGCTGGTGTAGAAACCTTCTTTCCACAAGACATAGAGGATGCCCCCTTGTTATAGATACAGTCCTGGATATCAATAAATCATGGGAGAGATCTCTGTCCCCTGATATATTTATCCATAGTTATTAGGTTGCCCCTAAGCCTTCTTTTTTCTAAACTAAATAACCCTAATTCTAATAATCTTTCTGGGTACTGTAGTCCTCCCATTCCCCGTATTACTCTGGTTGTCCATCTTTGAACCCTCTCCAGCTCCACCATATCTTTCTTGTACACTGGTGCCCAGTACTGTACACAGTATTCCATGTGTGGTCTGACTAGTGATTTGTACAGCAGTAGAATTATTTCCTTGTCATGGGCATCTATGCCCCTATTGATGCACCCCATGATTTTATTTGCCTTGGCAGCAGCTGTCCGACACTGATCACTACAGCTAAATTTACTACTAATTAAGACTCCCAAGTCCTTTTCCACGTCAGTCGTCCCAAGTGTTCTCCCATTTAATACAGAATCCCAGCCCAGATTTTTCTTCCCCATGTGCATTACCTTACATCTATCAGTGTTGAACTTAATTTGCCACTTCCCAGCCCAAACCTCCAACCTATCCAGATCCATTTGTAATAGTGCACTGTCCTCTATAGTGTTTACCGCTTTACAGAGTTTAGTATCATCTGAAAAGATCGCTACTTTACTATTCAACCCCTCTACAAGGTCATTAATAAATAGATTAAATAGAACAGGACCCAAGACCCCTGTGGTACCCAAGACCCCATGACCCCTGTGGTACCCCACTAGTAGCAGCTACCCAATCAGAATAAGTACCATTAATAACCACCCTCTGTTTCCTATCACTGAGCCAGTTACTTGCCCACCTGCACACATTTCCCCCCAGTCCAAGCATTCTCATTTTATGTACCAATCTTTTATGTGGCACCATGTCAAATGGTTTGGAAAAATCCAGATATACGACATCCAGCGATTGCCCCTGGTCCAGTCTGGAGCTCAACTCCTTATAATAGCTGATCAGGTTAGTTTGACAGGACCGATCATTCACAAAGTCCTTTTCCATGGAGTCATACATTTATTTTTATCAAGATACTCCAAAATAGCTTCCTTTAGAAAACCCTTAAACAATTTACATACAATGGAGGTTAAACTGACAGGCCTATAATTCCCCAGGTCACATTTTGACCCCATTTTAAATATTGGCACCTCATTTGCCATGTGCCAGTCCTGGGGAACAGTCCTTGTTACAATAGAGTCCCTGAATATTAAAAAAAATTGGGTTCTGTCTATTACATTACTTAATTCCTTTAGAACATGGGGGTGAATGCCATCTGAACCTGGTGATTTGTCTATTTAGATTTTTTGTAGGCGGCACTGTACTTCTTCCTGGGTTAGACAGGTGACTTGTATTGGGGAGTTTACCTTATCTTGCTGTATTTCACCTGGCATTTCATTTTCCTCTGTGAATACAGTGGAGAAGAATTTGTTTAATATATTTGCTTTTCCCTCATCCCCGTTTATAATTTCCTCATCATCATTTTTTATAGAGCCAACACTTTCATTTTTGACCTTTTTGCTATTTATATAGTTAAAGAACATTTTGGGGTTAGTTTTACTCTCTTTGGCAATGAGTCTTTCTATCTCTATTTTTGCGGCTTTTATCTGTTTTTTACATATTTAACATTTTTCTCTATAGCTTTTTACTATGCTGCCTCCTGTATCCGGACTTTGGCTATTCCTGAGTACTCACTCTGGCTCCTGACCCCTGTGTGTTTGACCAAGTCCCTAAAGTCAGCTGTCATTTGATCATTTTGTATTTGTTATAATTTTAATAAAAGTGGAATTTGAACTGCGCTTTCTCTCCATCTGGCTAAAATGTATTGTTTCAAAATGTTGATCTCGGTTCTGCTTTGTGACCTCTTTCCTGTATTTGGGTATTGGTTCCTCATATATTCTAGTTGCTGACCCAGCCTATCTGACCTCGCTTTTCTATGTGTGTGTTTAGTTTGTTTTCCGTTCGTTTTGTTATTGTCACGATTCGGCTGGCAGGAGGTGGATCCTCTGTGCCAGAGAGGGATTGGCGTGGACCGTGCTAGTGGACCGGTTCTAAGTTGCTACTGGTATTCACCAGAGCCCGCTGCAAAGCGGGATGGTCTTGCAGCGGCGGTAGCAACCAGGTCGTATCCACTAGCAATGGCTCAACCTCTCTGACTGCTGAAGATAGGCGCGGTACAAGGGAGTAGACAAGAGCAAGGTCGGACGTAGCAGAAGGTCGGGGCAGGCAGCAAGGATCGTAGTCAGGGGCAACGGCAGGAGGTCTGGAACACAGGCTAGGAACACACAAGGAAACGCTTTCACTGGCACAATGGCAACAAGATCCGGCGAGGGAGTGCAGGGGAAGTGAGGTATAAATAGGGAGTGCACAGGTGAACACACTAATTAAGCCAACTGCGCCAATCAGTGGCGCAGTGGCCCTTTAAATCGCAGAGACCCGGCGCGCGCGCGCCCTAAGGAGCGGGGCCGCGCGCGCCGGGACAGGACAGACGGAGAGCGAGTCAGGTACGGGAGCCGGGGTGCGCATCACGAGCGGGCGCCACTCGCATCGCGAATCGCATCCCGGCTGGGAGAGGTATCGCAGCGCACCCGGTCAGCAGATCTGACCGGGGCGCTGCAATTGCGAGGATGTTGCGAGCGCTCCGGGGAGGAGCGGGGACCCGGAGCGCTTGGCGTAACAGTACCCCCCCCCCCCCCTTGGGTCTCCCCCTCTTCTTGGAGCCTGAGAACCTGAGGACCAGACTTTTGTCTAGGATGTTGTCCTCAGGTTCCCAGGATCTCTCTTCTGGACCACAGCCCTCCCAATCTACCAAGAAAAATCTTTTTCCTCTGACCGTCTTGGAGGCCAATATCTCCTTCACGGAGAAGATGTCAGAAGAACCGGAAACAGGAGTGGGAGAAACAAGTTTGGGAGAGAAACGGTTGATGATGAGTGGTTTAAGGAGAGAGACATGAAAGGCATTGGGAATATGAAGAGAAGGAGGAAGAAGAAGTTTGTAAGAGACAGGATTAATCTGGCACAAGACTTTGAAAGGACCAAGATAGCGTGGTCCCAGTTTGTAACTGGGGACACGAAAGCGGACATATTTAGCGGAGAGCCATACCTTGTCTCCGGGAGCAAAAATGGGGGGAGTTCTTCTTTTCTTATCGGCAAACCTTTTCATGCGAGATGAAGCCTGTAAAAGAGAATTTTGGGTCTCTTTCCATATGGTGGAAAGATCACAAGTCACTTCATCCACAGCGGGCAAACCAGAGGGCAAGGGAGTAGGGAGGGGGGGAAGAGGGTGACGGCCGTACACCACGAAAAATGGGGATTTAGCAGAAGATTCAGAGACTCTGAAGTTGTATGAGAATTCGGCCCATGGTAGAAGATCTGCCCAGTCATCCTGGCGGGAGGAAACAAAATGCCGTAAATAGTCACCCAGGACCTGGTTAATTCTTTCTACTTGCCCATTGGATTGAGGACGATAAGCAGAAGAGAAGTTTAATTTAATCTTGAGTTGTTTACAGAGAGCCCTCCAGAATTTTGACACGAATTGGACGCCTCTATCCGAGACGATCTGCGTGGGCAAACCGTGAAGACGAAAAATGTGTACAAAAAATTGTTTTGCCAACTGAGGCGCTGAAGGAAGACCAGGAAGAGGAATAAAATGTGCCATCTTGGAAAATCGATCAACGACCACCCAAACAACAGTGTTGCCACGGGATGGGGGTAGGTCTGTAATAAAGTCCATACCAATCAGAGACCAAGGCTGTTCGGGGACAGGCAGAGGATGAAGGAGACCAGCAGGCTTCTGGCGAGGAGTCTTATCCCGGGCACAGACAGTACAGGCCCGCACAAAATCAACAACATCCGTCTCCAGAGTCGGCCACCAATAGAAACGAGAGATGAGTTGCAAGGACTTTTTGATGCCCGCATGGCCTGCGAGGTGGGAGGAGTGTCCCCATTTGAGAATCCCGAGACGTTGGCGTGGAGAAACGAAGGTCTTCCCTGGAGGAGTTTGCCTGATGGAGGCTGGAGAAGTGGAGATCAGACAGTCAGGAGGAATGATGTGTTGCGGAGAGACCTCTACTTCCGAGGCATCCGAGGAACGAGAGAGAGAGCATCGGCCCTAATGTTCTTGTCGGCAGGGCGAAAATGAATTTCAAAGTTAAGACGGGCAAAGAACAACGACCACCTGGCCTGGCGAGGGTTCAGCCGTTGGGCAGACTGGAGATAGGAGAGATTCTTGTGATCGGTGTAAATGATAACTGGAAATTTTGATCCCTCCAGCAGATGCCTCCATTCCTCAAGTGCCAATTTAATGGCCAGTAGTTCTCGATCCCCGATGGAGTAGTTTCTCTCCGCCGGAGAGAAGGTCCTAGAAAAAAAAACACAAGTAACAGCATGCCCGGAAGAATTTTTTTGTAGAAGGACCGCTCCAGCTCCCACTGAGGAGGCATCAACCTCCAAAAGCAAGGGTTTAGATGGGTCAGGTCTGGAGAGCACGGGAGCAGAAGAAAAGACAGACTTGAGCCGTTTAAATGCGTCTTCCGCTTGGGGAGACCAAGACTTGGGATTGGCATTCTTCTTAGTTAAAGCCACGATAGGAGCCACAATAGTGGAAAAGTGTGGAATAAATTGTCTGTAATAATTGGCGAACCCCAAAAAACGTTGGATAGCACGGAGTCCGGAGGGGCGTGGCCAATCTAAGACGGCAGAGAGTTTATCCGGGTCCATTTGTAATCCCTGGCCAGAGACCAAGTATCCTAGGAAAGGAAGAGATTGACATTCAAACAGACATTTCTCCATTTTGGCATAAAGTTGATTGTCTCGAAGTCTCTGAAGAACCATGCGGACATGCTGGCGGTGTTCTTCTAAGTTGGCAGAAAAAATCAGAATATCGTCCAGATACACAACAACACAGGAATATAAGAGGTCACGAAAAATTTCATTAACAAAGTCTTGGAAGACGGCAGGGGCGTTGCACAGGCCAAAGGGCATGACCAGATACTCAAAGTGTCCATCTCTGGTGTTAAATGCAGTTTTCCATTCGTCCCCCTCCCTGATGCGGATGAGATTATAAGCACCTCTTAAGTCCAGTTTGGTAAAGATGTGGGCACCTTGAAGGCGATCTAAGAGTTCTGAGATAAGAGGTAGGGGGTAGCGGTTCTTTACCGTGATTTTATTAAGTCCGCGGTAATCAATGCAAGGACGTAGGGAGCCATCTTTTTTGGACACAAAAAAAAATCCAGCTCCGGCAGGAGAGGAGAATTTGCGGATAAACCCCTTTTTTAAATTTTCCTGGATGTATTCAGACATAGCAAGAGTCTCTGGGGTGGACAGAGGCTAAATTCTGCCCCGGGGTGGAGTAGTGCCCGGGAGGAGGTCAATAGGACAGTCATAAGGCCTGTGAGGAGGTAAAGTCTCAGCTTGCGTTTTTGCAAAACACGTCAGCATAGTCCATATAAGCCTTAGGGAGACCGGTTACAGGGGGAACCACAGGGTCACGGCCGGGAGTACTGGGAACCGGTTTAAGACAGTCCTTGAAACAAGAAGTACCCCAGCTCTTGATCTCTCCTGTGGACCAATCAAGGGTTGGGGAATGGCGTTGAAGCCACGGTAATCCAAGGAGAATTTCGGAAGTGCAATTGGAGAGGACCAAAAACTCTATTTTTTCGTGATGAGGTCTGATGCACATTAGGAGGGGTTCCGTGCGGTAACGCACGGTACAGTCCAATCTTTCATTGTTAACACAATTGATGTAGAGGGGTCTGGCGAGACTGGTCACCGGGATGTTGAACCTGTTGATGAGAGAGGCCAAAATAAAATTTCCTGCAGATCCGGAATCCAAGAAGGCCATAGTAGAGAAGGAGAAGGTAGAGGCAGATATCCGCACAGGCACAGTAAGGCGTGGAGAAGCAGAGTTGACATCAAGAACTGTCTCACCTTTGTGCGGAGTCAGCGTACGTCTTTCCAGGCGGGGAGGACGGATAGGACAATCCTTCAGGAAGTGTTCGGTACCGGCACAGTACAGGCAAAGATTCTCCATGCGGCGTCGTGTCCTCTCTTGAGGTGTCAAGCGAGACCGGTCAACTTGCATAGCCTCCACGGCGGGAGGCACAGGAACAGATTGCAGAGGACCAGAGGAGAGAGGAGCCGGGGAGAAAAAACGCCTCGTGCGAACAAAGTCCATATCCTGGCGGAACTCCTGACGCCTTTCGGAAAAACGCATGTCAATGCGAGTGGCTAGATGAATAAGTTCATGCAGGTTAGCAGGAATTTCTCGTGCGGCCAGAACATCTTTAATGTTGCTGGATAGGCCTTTTTTAAAGGTCGCGCAGAGGGCCTCATTATTCCAGGATAATTCGGAAGCAAGAGTACGGAATTGGATGGCGTACTCGCCAACGGAAGAATTACCCTGGACCAGGTTCAGCAGGGCAGTCTCAGCAGAAGAGGCTCGGGCAGGTTCCTCAAAGACACTTCGAATTTCCGAGAAGAAGGAGTGTACAGAGGCAGTGACGGGGTCATTGCGGTCCCAGAGTGGTGTGGCCCATGACAGAGCTTTCCCAGACAGAAGGCTGACTACGAAAGCCACCTTAGACCTTTCAGTAGGAAACTGGTCCGACATCATCTCCAAGTGCAGGGAACATTGTGAAAGAAAGCCACGGCAAAACTTAGAGTCCCCATCAAATTTATCCGGCAAGGATAGTCGTAGGCCGGAAGCGGCCACTCGCTGCGGAGGAGGTGCAGGAGCTGGCGGAGGAGATGATTGCTG
The DNA here is from genome assembly GCF_029499605.1 of Hyla sarda. Lineage (NCBI taxonomy): Eukaryota > Metazoa > Chordata > Amphibia > Anura > Hylidae > Hyla > Hyla sarda. The sequence goes on along the minus strand of NC_079191.1, from coordinate 259,784,922 downwards.
AAGCTGTGGTAGTAGCTGCTGTAGCATCACGGTCAGTTGAGACAGCTGGTGGCCTTGTTGCGACTGCTGGGCGACCACCGTGGTGAGGTCGGCGACAACTGGCAGTGGAACTTCAGCGGGATCCATGGCCGGATCTACTGTCACGATTCGGCTGGCAGGAGGTGGATCCTCTGTGCCAGAGAGGGATTGGCGTGGACCGTGCTAGTGGACCGGTTCTAAGTTGCTACTGGTATTCACCAGAGCCCGCCGCAAAGCGGGATGGTCTTGCAGCGGCGGTAGCAACCAGGTCGTATCCACTAGCAACGGCTCAACCTCTCTGACTGCTGAAGATAGGCGCGGTACAAGGGAGTAGACAAGAGCAAGGTCGGACGTGGCAGAAGGTCGGGGCAGGCAGCAAGGATCGTAGTCAGGGGCAACGGCAGGAGGTCTGGAACACAGGCTAGGAACACACAAGGAAACGCAAGGCACAATGGCAACAAGATCCGGCGAGGGAGTGCAGGGGAAGTGAGGTATAAATAGGTAGTGCACAGGTGAACACACTAATTAAGCCAACTGCGCCAATCAGTGGCGCAGTGGCCCTTTAAATCGCAGAGACCCGGCGCGCGCACGCCCTAAGGAGCGGGGCCGCGCGCGCCGGGACAGGACCGACGGAGAGCGAGTCAGGTACGGGAGCCCGGGTGCGCATCGCGAGCGGGCGCCACTCGCATCGCGAATCGCATCCCGGCTGGGAGAGGTATCGCAGCGCACCCGGTCAGCAGATCTGACCGGGGCGCTGCAATTGCAAGGGTGTTGCGAGCGCTCCGGGGAGGAGCGGGGACCCGGAGCGCTCGGCGTAACAGTTATCTTATTTTATAAAGGGACCATCTTCGTGGTTGTGGACCCGTTATTTAGGATGGGTACGCAAGTAGGCAGGGACAGAGGGTGTGGGCAAGTTTAGGGCTGCACTCTATCCCTGCCCAACGTGACAACTATCACATTCTAACCACATGCGATGAAAGAAATAAAACTTGAAATAAATCATTCTCTGTAGTATTATTCTGACATTTCAGTCTAATTTACTTTATGAGACCAATCTATTTATCTTGCTTGACTCCAGCAACCAAAAACTTGAACAACTGAGTGGGTTGGTGTCAATTCACACAACATGCAGTCTGTATTTTGTACATCTACATTATATGTACACAGCAATTCTTGATCTGCATAATTTATGCAACGTTTGTACCTGTTTTATCGCTTTATTGTATATCATGCAGTCTTTCTAATAAAATGTTTTACAACAAAAAAAAAGATTTTAAATCTCTAGGCTGTGTTTTACTGCATTTTTGACACATTTTACTCCCCTTTGTCAGCTTTTACTGCGATTTAAAAAAAATCATGGTATCACGTATAAATTGCACACTTTTAATATGATTTGCGTAATTGCAGTAAAATATCACGATTTTTGTCCCAATGTTGGAAAAATTACAGCAACTAAAAGAAAAAAAGAAAAATGTAGAAAAAAACCTTATGTGTAAACACAGCCTCGATAGACGTGCATAATTACTATATATCCTGATCCCATAAAAATAGCAGCATACAGATCTGGGTGGGGAGGTGTCTGGGAGCTAGCAGGAGCAGGGGGATAGTTTGTGGCAGTATTATATACAGGGGCACAGAATGGGGCAGTATTATATTAAGAGGCACAGTGTGTGATAGTATTCAGCAGAACAGTGTATGGCAGTATTGTAGTCAGTCGTGCAGCTGTTGTGTGGAGTTGTTGTTTTTAGGGAGAACAGTGTGAGCTAATATGAGGATCTATAAGGTGAAGCCACGGCCAGTTTTAGACTAAGTGTGGCCCTGGGCAAAATTTTAAATGGGGCCCCCAGATTGCATGACCAAAGATGCCCATCTTGCATTCCCTGAATTATGCTGCATCTCAGGTAATGTAAGTAAATGAGTTGTGCTTCAAGCCACAAGTGGCTGTGACTACAACATGACAAACATACTAATTCCATCCAGGATAAATTTCTGGCTGCTGTAATTTGGGAGTTGCAACGTGACCCCATTTAGTGCAAATCAGCTCAGATCTCCCCTCCGCAAGAACAAAGTGCATGGATAGCTGTGAAGTAACAGCAACTTGTAATGACACACGTAAAGAAATCCAGCAAAAACAGTTCTTGTTCTATAGTTGATTTATTAAATGCTTAAAAAAGCAACAAAAAGTGTATGGCCACAGGAAAGCACGTTGTGACAGGAAATCATGGTCACAGGAAGCCATTCATTTTATAATGCCACTTTAAAGGGGTATTCCAGGAATCAAAAAGCAGGCCTTTTTTCTTTCTCCCTGTTTGTCTCCAGTTTGGGTGTGGTTCTGCAGCTTAGTTCCATTGAAGTCAATGGAGCCAAGCTGTAATACCACACCCAAAGTGGAGACCAGGAGTGTGCTGTCTTTGAAAGAAAAAAGGCATGTTTTTTGGTTCCTGGACTACCCCTTTAAGCATTTAAAGGACCACTGCAGCCATAACAACTTATCCCCTATCCATAGGATAGGGGATAAGTGATTGATCGCCGGGGGGTCTGACCGCTGGGACCCCCTGCAATCTCCCAAATGGGCCCCCGGCATTGCCGCTCTGTGATAGTGGCTAATAGGCGTAGCCTCAACTTCAGTGAGGTCAACGGTATGCCACCTCCCCATACAGCTCTATGGGAGAGGTGGGGAGGCACGAATGGTGCCTCTCCACCTCTCCCATAGAACTACATGGAGGAGACATGTCGTCCGCCGCATCATGCTGCGGCTGGCACGCCTCCTGCACAGGAGAACCGTGGCCCCATGCAGGAGATCGCGGGGGTCCCAGCGGTCGGACCCCTGTGATGAGACACTGATCCCCTATCCTGTTGATAGTGGATAAGTTGTCATAGTTGCATTTTTCCTTTAATAAACCACCTAAAGTGCAAGAACTGATTTGCGCTAAATTTCTCTGTGTATCTACATTTACTTACATTAGCTGAGATTCAGAGAGCACAACATAGCGATCCTCAACCGTGCCACTAATTTTTTGCCAAGTAGCCCTAGCCTAATAGTATCACCTTTTGTTCTTTTTACAGCAATAGTCACCACATACACTTTATACTAGGCTTGTGCAATTAGTTTCGGACGTAATTCTTTTTTGTCCGAATTGTTCATATTTCGTACATTCGGATTGATATGAATGTACAAAATATTTACATCCGAATGAATCCAAATTCGTAACAAAACAAATTGTACATGCCTACGAAATTGTGAAAAACTAATTTTATTTTTGTTAAAACAAAATGCGTTTTCATTTAGAAGCAAGGGACCATTTAATAAAGTGTGTGTGTTTCACTTTTTTTCAAAATTTTTTAATTTTTTTAGGTAGTACTACTACTCCCAGCACGGAACAGACTGTTACATACTGGGAGCAGTAGTACCTGTACTAATAGACATATCGCCCCAGGTATCAGTCTGACACCCGATGCGATTGTCCATAATATAGTAGAGATGTGGAGCGGCTCTATACAGCGCTTGCATCTCTGCACTATACTCCGGCCAGTGATGTGAATAGAACATCACTCATTCATATTTTCCGCCCAGAGTGGAGATTGGCCAAATGGTTGCAGCCAATCACAGCTCTGAGGGAAATATGTGAGTGGCCGGCTGGAGTATAGTACAGAGAAGCGAGTGCAGGAGAAAGCCACTCCATCTCTGCAATAGACAGGACGATCACATTGGGTTTCAGTTGTGATACCCGCTGTGATCTGTTCTTACCTGCAGTTACTACTACTCCCAACATGGAGCACACTCTTCTCCATGCTTGGAGCTGTAGTACCTGCATTAATAGACAGATCGCAGCGAGTGTAAATTCTGACACCTGTTGCAATCTGTCTATTAATGCAGGTACTACAGCTCCCAGCAGTGTGCTCCATGTTGGGAGTAGTAGTACCTGCAGTTAAGGAAAGATCCCAGTGGGTGTCACTCCTGACACCCGCTGTGATCCTCCTGTATAATGTATAGATACGGCCAGGGCTCTTCTATGGTCCCCTTCACTGACATATACATACACATATTCATATATCCCACAGAGAGTTGTGATTGGCTGGAACCATCTGGCCAATCACAGCTCTCTGCGGGAAATATGAATAGCTGTATATATACGGCAGTGCAGGGGACCATAGAAGAGCAGCCGGTCACATCTATACATTATACAGGAGGATCGCAACGAACCCCGGCGATCTGTCAATTAGTACAGGTACTACTACTCCCATCATGGAACAGTGTGTTCCATGCTGGTAGTAGTAGTAGTACTGCCTAAATTTTTTTTTTTTAACATTTAGAAAAAAAAGTGAAAAACACACACACTACATTTTTATAATTGTCGGCTACATTTTTAGTGACCTGCCAGCCCATATAAATTGATCCCTGTTTAAAAATTAATAAAAAATTTGTTATAAAAAAAGATACATTTCGTTAGATACAATTTTTTCCTTCACTACTGAATCTTTTTTATTTTAGTTTTTTAATGGTACTGTTACGCAGAGCGCTCCGGGTCCCTGCTCCTCCCCGGAGCGCTCACGGCATTCACCTACGTGCAGCGCCCCGGTCAGATCCGCTGACCGGGAGTGCTGCACTACTGTCACCGGCGGGGATGCGACCCGCGTAGCGGGACACGCCCGCCCGCGGCTCGCATCCCAATCTCCTCACCTGCCCCATCCTCCGTCTGCTCAGTCCTAGCGCGCGCGGCCCCGCTCCCTAGGGCGCGCGCGCGCCGGCTCTCTGAGATTTAAAGGGCCAGTGCGCCATTGATTGGCACCTGGCCCAATGAGTACCTGCACCTGCTCCCTCCTTATAAAAACCCACTTCCCCTTCCTTTCATCACCGGATCTTGTTGCCTAGTGCCCAGTGAAAGCGTTTTCTGTGTTCCCAAGCCTGTGTTCCAGACCTTCTGCTGTTGCCCCTGACTACGCCCCTTGCTGCCTGCCCTGACCTTTTGCTATGTCCGACCTTGCTCTTGCCTTGTCCTTCTGTACCATGCCGGTCTCAGCTGTCAGCTGGGGTTGAGTCGCTATCGGGTGGAACGACCTGGGGGTTTCCTGCTGCTGCAAGTCCATCCCGCTTTGCAGCGGGCTCTGGTGAAAACCAGTAACCCCTTAGACTCCGTTCCCCTGGTACGGCCCACGTCATCACCCCACTGACACAGAGGATCCACCACCAGTGTCCTCGCTGCATACCTACCCGGATCCTGACAGTAGATCCGGCCATGGATCCCGCTGAGGTCCCGCTGCCTAGTGTCGCTGACCTTACCACTGTGGTCGCCCAGCAATCTCAACAGATCGCGCAAAAAGGACAGCAGCTGACCCAACTGACCATCATGCTGCAACAACCTCTGCCACAGCTTCAGCAATCTCCTCCGCAGCGAGTGGCCGCTTCCAGCCTCCGCCTGTCTCTACCGGACAAGTTTGATGGGGACTCTAAACAGTGCCATGGTTTCCTGTCTCAATGTCCCCTACACTTGGAGAAGATGTCGGACCAATTCCCCACTGAACGGTCTAAGGTGGCTTTCGTGATCAGTCTCCTGTCTGGAAAGGCCTTGTCATGGGCCACACTGCTCTGGGACCGCAATGATCCTGCCACTGCCACTATCCAGTCCTTCTTCGCTGAATTTCGTAGTGTCTTCGAGGAGCCAGCCAGGGCCTCCTCTGCTGAGACTGCTTTGCTGAACCTAGTCCAAGGGAGTTCTTCCGTAGGCGAATACGCCATCCAGTTTCGTACCCTCGCCTCAGAGCTATCCTGGAACAATGAGGCCCTCTGCGCGACCTTCAAGAAAGGCTTATCCAGCAACATCAAAGATGAAATTCCTGCTAACCTGTCTGAACTTATCCATTTGGCCACCCGCATCGACATGCGTTTCTCAGAAAGACGCCAGGAGCTCCGAAAGGAAAAGGATCTTGTTCGCATCAGGCGATTTCTCTCCCCGGCTCCTCTATTCCAAAGTCCACTGCAATCTGTTCCTGTGCCTTCTGCCGAGGAGGCTATGCAAGTGGATCGGTCCCGCCTGACCCTACAAGAGAGGACTCACCGCCGTAACGAGAATCTATGCCTGTACTGTGATAGTACCGAACACTTCCTGAAAGACTGTCCTATCCGCCCTCCGCGTCAGGAGAGATGCACTCCGTTACCTCACAAAGGTGAGATGACTCTAGGTGGGAATTCTGCTTCTCCACGTCTCACTGTGCCTGTACGGATTTCTCCCTCCGCCAACTCCTTTTTCTCTGCAGTGGCCTTCTTGGACTTGAACAAAATTTTCTTATTGGCCTCTTTTGTTACTAGGTTCAGCATCCCAGTGACCAGTCTCGTCAAGCCGCTCTATATTTCTTCTGTCAACGGAGAAAAATTGGACTGCACTGTGCGTTACCGCACAGAACTCCTGCTTATGAGCATTGGACTGCATCACGAAAAAATTGAATTTCTTGTCCTACCCAACTGCACCTCTGAAATCCTCCTCGGTCTGCCATGGCTCCAATGCCATTCTCCTACCCTTGACTGGACCACCGGGGAGATCAAAAGTTGGGGTCCATCTTGTCTCAAACAATGCCTCACGTCTGCTTCCACTTGTCAAACCCCTGTGGCTCCACCTATACCAGGTCTTCCCAAGGCCTACCAGGACTTTGCAGATGTTTTCTGCAAAAAACAAGCAGAGATCTTACCACCTCATAGGCCTTATGACTGCCCCATCGACCTACTTCCTGGTACCACTCCACTCCGGGGAAGGATCTACCCTCTGTCTGCCCCAGAGACTCAAGCCATGTCCGACTATATCCAGGAGAACCTAAAGAGAGATTTAATTCGGAAGTCCTCATCCCCTGCTGGAGCGGGGTTCTTCTTTGTCTCTAAAAAAGACGGATCCTTACGGCCATGCATTGACTACCGCGGTTTAAATAAAATCACCATCAAAAAACGCTATCCCCTGCCTTTGATCTCTGAACTCTTTGACCGTCTTCGTGGTGCCAATATTTTCACTAAATTGGAATTAAGAGGCGCATATAATCTTATTCGCATAAGGAAAGGTGATGAGTGGAAGACCGCATTCAATACCAGAGACGGACATTTTGAATATCTAGTTATGCCCTTTGGGCTCTGCAGCGCCCCTGCAGTCTTCCAGGACTTCGCTAATGAGATATTTCGTGACTTATTATATACCTGTGTTGTGGTTTACCTGGACGACATCTTGATTTTCTCCTCTACCCTGGAGGAACACCGCCGTCATGTCCGTCTAGTGCTCCAGAAACTTCGTGAAAATCACCTATATGCCAAAATGGAAAAATGTCTCTTTGAATGCAATTCTCTTCCTTTCCTAGGTTACCTAGTCTCTGGCCAAGGGCTTCAAATGGACCCAGACAAACTGTCAGCGGTTTTAGATTGGCCACGCCCTTCTGGACTCCGTGCTATCCAACGCTTTCTGGGATTTGCCAACTATTACCAACAGTTTATTCCCCATTTCTCCACCATTGTGGCCCCTATTGTGGCCCTGACCAGGAAGAATGCCAACCCTAAGTCATGGCCTCCTCAAGCAGATGAGGCCTTCAATCGTCTCAAAACTGCCTTCACTTCTGCTCCAGTGCTGTCCAGACCTGACCCATCGAAATCTTTCTTTCTGGAAGTGGACGCCTCCTCAGTCGGAGCCGGAGCCGTTCTTCTCCAAAAAAAAACTCTACCAGACGTAACATTACTTGTGGTTTCTTCTCTAAAACTTTCTCTCCGGCAAACTTGCTGTGAACCTCTGCCCGTGTGACTGTACCCTAAAAACACTACACTACACTTACACTAACCTAAAATAAAAAGTAAAAAACACTACATATACACATACCCCTACACAGCCCCCCTCCCCTCCCCAATAAAAATGAAAAACGTCTGGTACGCTACTGTTTCCAAAACGGAGCCTCCAGCTGTTGCAAAACAACAAATCCAAGTATTACCAGACAGCCACTGACTGTCCAGGCATGCTGGGAGTTTTGCAACAGCTGGAGGCACCCTGTTTGGGAATCACTGGCATAGAATACTCCTATGTCCACCCCTATGCAAATCCCTGATTTAGGCCTCAAATGTGCATGGCGCTCTCTCACTTTGGAGCCCTGTCGTATTTCAGGCCAACAGTTTTGGGACACAAATGGGGTATCTCCGTACTCGGGAGAAATTGTCTTACATATTTTGGGGGGCTTTTTCTTCTTTAACCCCTATGAAAAGGTGAAGTTGGGGTCTACACCAGCATGTTAGTGTATAAAAATGTAATTTTTTACACTGACATGCTGGTGTTGCCGCATACTTTTCATTTTTACAAGAGGTAAAAGGGAAAAAAGACCCCCAAAATTTGTAATGCAATTTCTACTAAGTACGGAGATACTCCATATGTGGGCGCAAAGTGCTCTGGGGGCGCACAACAAAGCTCAGAAGGGAGAGTGTACCATGTACATTTGAGGTGATTTGCACAGGGGTGGCTGATTGTTACAGCAGTTCTGACATAAACGCAAAACAATAAATATCCATATGTGACCCCATTTTGGAAACTACACCCCTCATGGAATGTAATAAGGGGTGCAGTGAGCATTTACACCCCACTGGTGTGTGACAGATTTTTGGAACAGTGGTCTGTGAAAAGGAAAAATACAATTTTTCATTTGCACAGTCCACTGTTTCAAATATCTGTCAAACGCCAGTGGGGTGTAAATGCTCACTGCACCCCTTATTAAGGGGGTCCACTGTTCTGGCACCATAGGGGCTTCCTAAATGGGACATGCCCCGCAAAAACCCTTTCAGAAAAACTCACTCTCCAAAATCCATTGTCGCTCCTTCCCTTCTGAGCCCTCTACTGCGCCCGCCGAACACTTTACATACACATATGAGGTGTTTACTTACTTGAGAGAAATTGGGTTACAAATTTTAGGGTGATTTCTCTCCTTTTACCCCTTGTAAAAATTCAAAAATTGGGTCTACAAGAACATGCAAGTGTAAAAAAATGAAGATTTTGAATTTTCTCCTTCACTTTGCTGCTATTCCTGTGAAACACCTAAAGGGTTAAAACCCTTACTGAATGTCATTTTGAATACTTTGGGGGGTGCAGTTTTTATAATGTGGTCATTTATGGGGTATTTCTAATATGAAGGCCCTTCAAATCCACTTCCAACCTGAACTGGTCCCTGAAAAAGTACGATTTTGAAAATCTTGAGAAAAATTGGAAAATTGCTGCTGAATTTTGAAGCCGTCTGGTGTCTTCCAAAAGTAAAAACACGTCAATTTTTTGATGCAAACATAAAGTAGACATATTATATATGTGAATCAATATGTAATTTATTTGGAATATCCATTTTCCTTACAAGCAGAGAGTTTCAAAGTTCGAAAAATGCAAAATTTTGAAAATTTTCATGACATTTTTTGATTTTTTACCAAGAAAGAATGCAAATATCAGTGAAATTTTACCAATAACATAAAGTAAAATATGTCACGAAAAAACAATCTCGGAATCAGAATGATAAGTAAAAGCATCCCAGAGTTATTAATGTTTAAAGTAACAGTGGTCAGATGTTCAAAAAATGCCCAGGTCCTGAAGGTGAAAATGGGCTGGGTCATGAAGGGGTTAAGCAAGATACATCATATTGAACTGTCACTAAACATCACTGAACTGTGAATCTGAGAAAAAGGCTTCCTACTAACAACATTTCACTACTAACAACATTTGTAGTCTTTGGTGTTTTAAGTTCTCTTTTCTTGTTCAGTGAGAGAAATTTAGTCTCTGCTAGGCTTTAACAAGTGCAACGAAGTCATGTTGAATGTCTGAGGTGGAGATGCGAAGCACAGCTGACAGATGATCATCAGTGAGAGAGGATCTATACCTGGATTTCGTGAACTTCATCATTGAAAATGTTTGTTCACATACGTATGTAGAGCCAAAGAGAACCAACATCATCTGAGTACGTCTCCTCATGTTCGAAAAGTTCTCCTCCTTGAGAGAAGAATAGAAATCTAGCAGAGATCTTGACTTAAAGTGCTCTGCCAGTATCCACACTGCAGGTAAAGGGAGAGGAAATCATGCACATTTTGTCTTCGATTTGTCTGAGATCTTCAAATCGCCTTAAAAACTCACCATGCAATGCTCCCAACATGGATGAGCACCTGCGGAGGTGATCAGCTGGTGGTGTGACTTCTTTCAGGGTTTGCATGTGAGTTATATTGTTGCTCTCCAGTTGTCTTGAAAGAAACTGTAACTTTGTCATGAAAGCCTTCACCAGGCTGTGCATTTCATGAACAAAAAGGCCCTTGCCTTGTAGTTTGGTGTTCAGTTCATTCATCTGTGCAGTCACATCAACAGAAAATGCAAAATCTGCCATCCAATCCTCATCTGAGAGCTCAGGGAAGTCTTTGCCTTTCTTCTCACAATACTCCCGAATCTCTGCTTTCAGGTCCCAGACTCTTTTTAGCACTTTTCCCAGACTGAGCCATCTGACAGCTGTGTGGTAGCTGATGTCACGATGCTCAGTCTCATGCTCCTCCAAAAGTGCGACAAACTGTCTGTGGTTCAATGCTCTTGCCCTGATGAAGTTTACTATTTTAGTAACAACATCAATGACATGGTAAATTTTTAGCACTGATTTGCATAACACATGTTGGTGTAAAATACAGTGCAAAAATACCAGTTTCTGATCCAAGTCGATTTCAGTCACTTAATCTTGCATACGTTTCAAAAGTCCGACATTTTTTCCGGTGAGATTTGGACATCCGTCCGTTGTGACGCCTGTCAGTCTGTCCCATTTCAGTCCCATCCTGTCCATGCACTCATTTACCTCCGTGAACAGATCACTCCCTGTCGTCGTTCCTTTCATCGACCGCATTGCTGCCAGCTCCTCCATAATCTTGAACTCCGGTGTTATCCCGCGGACGAATAGAAGTATCTGGGCTGTGTCGCGGACATCACAGCTTTCATCCAAAGCCAAGGAGAAAAAGTCAAAACGTGCCACTTCACGTTGCAGCTGAAGCTCCAAATTCCCCGCAATGTCCTCGATCCTTCTAGTCACAATTCGCCTGGACAGCGGGACTTGCTCAAATGCCGCTTTTTTTCAGGGCATATTAGTGCTGCAGAGTCCACTAAGCACTCTTTGATAAACTCCCCCTCTGAGAACGGCTTACTGTATTTCGCGATTTTGTTGGATATCTCAAAGCTGCTCTGGGTTGCTGCATCCCTGGCTGCGTGAAGTTTGGTAAAACAGCCTTGCTGCTTTTGCAACTTAGCTAGCAAAGCTTCCGAAGTCCACACCCTTTCTGGGTCAGTCAAGTTTTTATATTTTGCAGCATGTTTTGTCTCGTAGTGCCGAATTGTAGTCCTTAAAAACGGCGATCTGCTCCCCGCAAACTAAACATGCGGCTTTACCTCTGATTTCGGTAAATAAATACTTAGCAGTCCAATTCTTTTGGAAAACTCTGCATTCAGCATCTACCTGCTGTATCTGCCCATGCAACCAAAAACAAAGTATTAGGTTGGTTGCATAGTTCCCCTATATTTGTATCATAGTTTCCCTACATTAGGTAGCTGATCCCCCACATTTGTAGCAGAGATTCCACACATTAGGTAGCAGTTCCCCCATTTTGGAGCATAGTTTCCCCATATTAGGTAGCAGTTCCCCCACATTATGTAGCTGCAGCAGTTCTCACAGACTTGTAGCATAGATTACCCCCAAACATTACCCCCAAATGAAACTACACAGGGGGATTAGGGTGGGTACTGCAGGCTGCAGAACCCCCCTAATCCCCTGTGCCATTTTATTTGTTGCAGCATTCCCCAAGGCCCCCCCCCCAAACCACCTGTGCCCTTTTTATTTATTTTCTTTTTATTGTACTGCCAGCATCTATGGGCAACCGCCCCTACCACTGCACCCCTTCTCCCCCGGACCTGGTGTCTTTTGAAATACGCATACACACTCACCTGGCCTGAGAGTCCGGGAGGCTCAGGTGGTGTACGGTGCAGTCGGTGAAGTGCTGTCCACCCTTTGAGGGGGAACCAGGGAAGAGGGGGTCCCGTTCTCTTCAATGGCAGCCGCAACTGATGAGTGATATCAGTGACGTCCTCCTGCACGGTCTGCGGAGAAGCATCACGTGTGTGATGTCCGTCAGCAGTCCCGGCAGGCAGCAGATTAAACAGGCGGGAAAAGCTGTTGACAGTGGCCACGCCGCCGTCCAGGCTGACTATTAAGCAGATCTGGCTGCGCCGCAGCTGCTATACAACAGTTAGCGGCAGGTGGGCAGCATGGACACGAGGGCTGCAGGATTTGAGAAAAATGTGCGATTGCGATTATGGGTCCAAATATTGCAATTGTGATATAATAAGCAAATGGGGAAATCCCCCCATTTCATATCCAATCCCCTCACTTCATATAGCCGTTCACCTCATACTATGCATGGCTATATGAAATGAGGGGGATGGGCTACAGGGGGGCAATAGGAGGGGAATGGGCTTTAAAACATGATGGGAATGGGCCCCATGGCATTTTTGGCCAAAGAACACTGCGGTCTAATACCCCAACCCCCCCCCCCCCAAACCAGCACACACTCGGGATCAGTACAGGATAAGTAATGTAAGTTATATACACAGTGATCTTACCAGCAGAATAGTGAGTACAGCTCTGGAGTATAATACAGGATATAACTTAGGATCAGTACAGGATAAGTAATGTAATGTATGTACACAGTAACCTCACCAGCAGAATAGTGAGTACAGCTCTGGAGTAAAATACAATATTTAACTCAGGATCAGTACAGTATCAGTAATGTAATGTATGTACACAGTGATCTCCCCAGCAGAATAGTGAGTACAGCTCTGGAGTATAATACAGGATATAACTCAGGATCAGCACAGGATAAGTAATGTAATGTATGTACACAGTGACCTCACCAGCAGAATAGTGAGTACAGCTCTGGAGTATAATACAGGATATAAATCAGTACATAAGTAATGTATAGTGACCCTCACCTAGGTCACTCACATAGTCTCCTAAGGAAACTTTTAGATTCGACGGTTGTGATGCTCCTCAGGTTCTGTTATAATATGAATGGCGGCTCTGGAGTATAATACAGGATATAAATTAGGATCAGTACAGAATAAGTATTGTAATGTATGTACACAGTGACCTCACCAGCAGAATAGTGAGTGCAGCTCTGGGGTATAATACAGGATATAACTCAGGATCAGTACAGGATAAGTAATGTAATGTATGTACACAGTGACCTCACCAGCAGAATAGGGAGTACAGCTCTGGGGTATAATACAGGATATAACTCAGGATCAGTACAGCATCAGTAATGTAATGTATGTACACAGTAATCTCACCAGCAGAATAGTGAGTACAGCTCTGGAGTATAATACGATATATAACTCAGGATCAGTACAGTATCAGTAATGTAATGTATGTACACAGTGACCTCACCAGCAGAATAGTGAGTACAGCTCTGGAGTATAATACAGGATATAACTCAGGATCAGTACAGGATAAGTAATGTAATGTATGTACACAGTGACCTCACCAGCAGAATAGTGAGTAAAGCTCTGGAGTATAATACAGGATATAACTCAGGATCAGTACAGGATAAGTAATGTAATGTATGTACACAGTGACCTCACCAGCAGAATAGTGAGTGCAGCTCTGGGGTATAATACAGGATATAACTCAGGATCAGTACAGGATAAGTAATGTAATGTATGTACACAGTGACCTCACCAGCAGAATAGTGAGTACAGCTCTGGAGTATAATACAGGATATAACTCAGGATCAGTACAGGGTAAGTAATGTAATGTATGTACGCAGTGACCTCACCAGCAGAATAGTGAGTGCAGCTCTGGGGTATAATACAGGATATAACTCAGGATCAGTAAGGATAAGTAATGTAATTTATGTACACAGTGATCTCACCAGCAGAATAGTGAGTACAGCTCTGGAGTATAATACGATATATAACTCAGGATCACTACAGTATCAGTAATGTAATGTATGTACACAGTGACCTCACCAGCAGAATAGTGAGTACAGCTCTGGAGTATAATACAGGATATAACTCAGGATCAGTACAGGATAAATAATGTAATGTATGTACACAGTGACCTCACCAGCAGAATAGTGAGTACAGCTCTGGAGTATAATACAGGATATAACTCAGGATCAGTACAGGATACGTACGGGGGGGGGGGAGTAATACTTATTACATTATCTGATAACTAGGTTAACACTGAAGAATCTCCAGATGGAATTTATGCAGACGGCAATGCATTTCTGAGCGGATCCACAAAATGATTTGTACGGACTTAGCGCCGCCCAAAAGGATCGCTGGTGGAAATTCCTTCTGGAGATTCAGCAGTGTGAACCAAGCCTTATACATGTGAGGAGGGGATTATACATCTCCCTCACCTCACATCTCCCTCACCTCACATCTCCCTCACCTCACATATCCCTACCCTCACATCTCCCTCACCTCACATATCCCTGCCCTCACATCTCCTTCACCTCACATATCCCTACCCTCAAATCTCCCTCACCGCACATATCCCTACCCTCACATCTCCCTCACCTCACATATCCCTACCCTCACATCTCCCTCACCTCACATATCCCTACCCTCACATCTCCCTCACCTCACTGCTGCGGCCTGGAAGCACCCGTATGGGGATCGTGATTCACTTGCTGAGAAGAGCGGCAAACTGCTCTCTGCTCCGCTCCTCTATGATGCCCGCAGTGACGTTGCACGTCATGTCGGCGGGCGTGACAATCTCCCAGGAAGCCACTGCGGTACTGGTAAAGAGCGTCAGCGGCTCCCTGAAGATGAAAGGGACGGCGGCTGCAGGAAATTGATGGCAGCGTTTTAAAGATGGGCAGCGGTGGCACGATGCGCGGGCCGGTCAGAGACCGTCAGTGGGCCGTATAATGCCCAGGTCTGGTCTAGCACAAAGTAACCATTATAGACATCGGATAAGATTGCTAATGAACTGCCATATGTTACACTAAGGGGTTACTCTTTTTAGCAAATTCCATTATTCTTTTAGCTCCTTGATCAATGGGTGGAGGGATCAATCTGCAACTAATGCAACAGCTCGAGGCACCCTGATTGAAAACCACACTGATTTGAATGGATGCAGCTCATTTATGTTTCAATGGGTCGGGTGGCTGATGTGTGGGAGGGCGGAAGATGGCATTGTGGGATTTGTAGTCAAAAAAAGAAAAGTCAAACAGGAAATACTAGTTCACAAACAGCTAGCCACAGTGTTATGGTAATCTCACAGCATAGCCATTTAGCCCCAAGAAAAGCACAGATCCTTCCTAAGCATGTCCATTACTGTCTGCCAGGTACGTACTAAAATCACCTTATGCTGGATAACCACATTAATTATTATTCACATTTCATGGTTCAATCTTGATTTTCCTTACTCCTTTCCCTCGTCTCTCTATATTCTTTTTCCCTTTTCTCTCCCTTTTCCCTGGCTTCTTTCTTTCTTTCTCATCCCCCCCTCACTCCTTTCCCATCCCCCCCCCCCCCCCTCAAAACAATTCCCCCTCCACATATCCCAGCCAGGTGGAACCTGAGGACTGAACTCCCCTTTTTTACCTACACTCAACTGAATTTTTCTAGGCACTTGGGTATCTAGTGCCCCTCAGTTAACCTTGGTTCTCCTGTCAGTTTGTGTTGTTGAGCTGCACTCCTTCTTTTCTATGATTCCAGAAAGCCTTCACAAATCCAATAGAAATCCAAGGGGAAAAGCATTGAGTGGGCTGAGCTCAAACATTGATGTTTCACCTGTATAACAATGTCTAGTTGGTTCACACTGCAAAACCCAGCAGTGTCACTGCAGAACAAGCCCATAAATGCACATATTACAATACATAGCAAGTTGAGCAAAACAGTGGAATGAGCTGTATTTTAACATAAATATGCATAAAAAGTGTTGAGAGTAAACGTGGAACAGACGTCTAAGGCCAAGTTACGAGTATTTTTCTGGGTTTAATCAAGCATATAGTATTTGTAGAAGTGTATCATAAATATGCATCAAAAGCACTGAAAGTGAATGCGGAATAGGCATCTAAGGCCAAGTTACGCATATTTTCTGGGTTAAATCCAACGTGTAGTACTTTTAATTGTGTGTAACATTTTTCCAGAAGCTTTGTGGCTTGACTTTTGACAGATGACATCAGTCACATCAGCTCTATGTTTGCAGACACATAAAGCGTACAAAGAAAATAACACTGCACTTACTGTGAAGCATGGAGGAAACTCTATTATATTTTGGGCCTGCTTTGCTTCATCTTACACATGGTGTCATGAATCTGTACAGGGTGCAATGAAATCTCAAGACTATGAAGGCATTCTGGAACAAAATGTGTTGCCCAGTGTCAGGAAACTTGGCTTCAGTCGCAGGTCATGTGTCCTTCAACAGCATAATGACCCAAAACACACAGCTAACAACACCCAAGAATGGCTAAGAGCAAAAGATTTCACTATCCTGAAGTATCTTCTATGAGCCCTGATCTGAATCTATCTGTTGAAGGAGCTTTTTTCCCTTTTTACCCTCATATGGATTATTTTTGGAACACTTACAATTCTTGTACAGATTATTATCCCTAACATCGCGTGGGTCAATACGCATTTAACTTGGCCTACTAATCTGTTTATCCTATCGGGCTTGCGTGAGCATGTAACTGTGCACCAGCATTATTATACTTGTGAATTTAATATCTAATACCCCAAGACTTACTATTTTGTTATTAGATTTACTTGTTTTTAGGTCCTTGTATCAACTGCAATTTTATATTGATAATTGTGTCTATTGGTTAGGTAGTCTCATATCAATTTTATTTTTATTTTGTATTGTTTCCTTCATTTCCTCATTATGCATGTATTCTGATTCTATCACATATTAAACTGTACATTTTATTTATTGACATTGTAACATGCTTCATATGCACATACTATTTAGTAATGTAATTTTCTAGTCATTATATCTGCAGGATCAAGCTATAACCTGTGTGTATATACATATGCTAACCCCTTAAGAAATATAAAGGAGTTATGATTTTTAGAAGGCAAGGAGGAAAAAAAAAAAAAAACGTAAAATTAAAAAGTTAAAGAGTCCTTAAAGGGGTACTCCGCACCAAAGGATAGGGGATAAGATGTCAGATCGCCGGGGTCCCACTGCTGGGGGCCCCCGGGATCTCGGCTGCTGCACCCACCTGTCCGGCTTCCACCTCACACCGGCAACGCTGGAGGCTTCAGAGACCGACCACAATGGCCGACAACGTGACAACTCTGCACTATGTGACATCACGCCCCGCCCCCTCAATGCAAGTCTATGGGAGGTTGGTCACGCCCACTCCCATAGACTTAGGGGATAAGATGTCTAGGGGTGCGGAGTAGCAGCATATGCTTTCTATGGGGATTTTTTCCTACTCTGGACAGTTCTTAAAATGGACAGAGGTGTCAGCAGAAAGCACTGTGGTCATGATGTCAGCAGAGAGCTCTGTGTTCCAAAAAGGAAAGAATTTCCTCTGTAGTATTCAGCAGCTAATAAGTACTGGAAGGTTTAAGATTTTTTAATAGCAATAATTTACAAATCTGTTTAACTTTCTGCTACCGGTTGATTAAAAAAAAAAAGTTTTCCACCGGAGTTCCCCTTTATAAACTTTTATTTTTACAGTTTTGTTTTTTCCTCCTTGCCTTCTAAAAATCACAACTCCTTTATATTTTCATCCACAGACTAGCATGAGGGCTTGTTTTTTGCACAACCAGTTGTCCTTTGTAATGACATAATTCATTTTACCATAAAATGTATGGCTCAACCATAAAAATACTATTTGTGTGGGGAAATTGATAAGAAAAACGCAATTTTGCTAATTTTGGAAGTTTTCGTTTTCGCGCTGTACAATTTCAATACAATTAAAATGAAACCCATTATTACATACTTTTCTATTATTATACTGCTTAAAACTGCAAACTTTTTAACCAAATTAGTGCGTTTAAAATCCTTCTATTTTGCTGACCTATAACTTTCGTTTTTCCGTATAAGCGGCGGTATGAGGGCTCATTTTTTGCTTTCTGGGAAAGCCCTGGCCTGGGCCACACCTCTCTGGGACAGAAATGATCAAGTGTGCTCCAATCTGCAAGCCTTCCTTTCGGAATTCCGCAGTGTCTTTGAAGAGCCTGCACGGGCCTCCTCGGCCAAAACTGCACTACTGAACCTCCGCCAATGGGACTCAACTGCTGGTGACTACGCAGTCCAGTTCCGCACTCTTGCCTCCGTATTGGCCAGGAATGATGAGGCTCTGTGTGCTACCTTTAAAAAAGTACTTTCCAGTAGAGTTAAGGATGCTCTCACTGCACGAGATCCTCTATCTTCTCCGAGTGAGCTCATTCTCTTGTCCACTCACATCGATATGCGTTTTGCCAAGAGACAGGAGGAACTTCACCAAGGATGTGAACCAGTTTAGACACGTCGTTTTCCCCGATTGGCGCCAGTATTCCAGCGGCCACCTCATCCCCCAACGTTGCCTCCTGCCGAAGAGGCAATGCAGATGGACGGTGCCCACTTGTCCCAACAAGAGAGTTCCTGCCGACATGAAGAAAACTTGTGTCTGTATTGTGCCAGCATGGGACATTTCCTCAGAAATTGTCCTCTACGGCCACCCCATTCGGGAAACGCATGCACTTAGGTCACACGGGAGAGGCGTCTGAAGGTGTGAATTCTCCCTCTCCTCGACCGACTATGCCAGTTCTTTTATTCACCTCTGCAGTAGCTTAGTTCCACATCTCTGCCTTCCTGGATTCAGGTTCTGCAGGAAATGTTATCAGCGCTTACCTGGTCCACAAGCACCATCTTCTAGTGACACGGCTCACCAAGCTTTTTATACATTTCCTCCATCAATGGTGAATGCTTGAAATACGCGGTGCACTTCCGCACTGAACCACTTTTGTTGCAAGCGGGTGCTTTATACAAATAGAAGATCAAGTTCTATGTGCTTCCTCATTGTACTTCGGAGCTTCTCCTCTGTCTTCCCTGGCTTCAATGTCACTCCCCCATTCTCGACTGGCAGACTGCTAAACTCATTCGCTAGGGACCTGTCTACCAAAACCGCTGTCTGGCGTCACCACAGCCTAAGTATTATCTACCTCCTTCATCTATGCCGAGTTTGCCTTACTAGGACTTTGCAGACGTTTTCTGTAAAAAGCAGGCTGAAAGTCTTCCTCTGCAACGTCCCTATGACTGCCCGATTAACCTTCTGCTAGGGACTTTGCCTCCTCCAGGAAGAATTTACCCCTTGTCTGTTCCCAAGATGCAAGGCATGACTCAATACATCAAGGAGACTCTCCAGAAGGGCTTCATCCGGAAGTCCTCATCCCCTGCCGGTGCAGGATTCTTCTTTGTGGAAAAGAAGGATGGGTCTCTCCGCCCTTGTATTGATTACTGGGGACTTAACAAGATCATAATCAAGAATTGGTACCCCTTGCCTTTTATTTGTGAGCTTTTTGATCGCCTGCGGGTTTCCAAGGTCTTCTCCAAACTTGATCTGCAAGGAGCGTACAACCTCATCAGAATACAGGAAGGAAACGAATGGAAGACGGCCTTTAATACCCATGATGGGCACTTAGAGTACCTTGTGATGCCATTTGGTCTCTGTAACACCCCAGCTGTATTTCAAAAATTCGTCAATGACATCTTCCTTGATCTTCTCTACACTTGTGTCATGGTGTATTTGGATGATATCCTGATCTTTTCTCCCAACTTGGAGGTCTTAACGACGACCATGGCATAATCACCTTTACCCCAAACTCAAGAAATGCCATTTCTTGGATACATTGTCTCCAACCAAGGCCTCCAGATTGAACCTGATAAGCTGTCTTCGGTTTTTAACTGGCTCGACCTACTTGCCTGTGGCTATATAACACTTTCTGGGGTTCGCCAATTATTATAGACAGTTTATACCACACTTCTCCTTGTTGGTTGCACCGATTGTGGCTCTGGTTAAGAAGAATGGTAACCCCAAATCCTGGCCTCCTGAGGCCAAAGAAGCGTTCTCCTGACTGAAATCGGCGTTTGCCTCTGCACCAGTTTTGTCAAGACACAATCCAGAAAAACCCTTCTTCCTCGAAATAGATGCCTCTTCTGTAGGAGCCAGAGCAATACTGACTTAAAAGACGTCCAGGGGTAAAACCATGACTTGTGAGTTTTTCTCAAAGACCTTTTTTCGCCTGCTGAGAGGAATTATTCAATTGGCCATTAAGCTCGTCCTGGAAGAATGGCATCATTTACTAGAAGGATCTTCTCATCCACTCAGTATCTACACAGATCATAAGAATCTTTTGTATCTTCAGTCCGCTCAGCGTCAAAATCCCCGGCAGGCCAGGTGGTCTCTTTTCTTCTCCAGATTCAATTTTCTTATTCATTTTCTGCCCACGGATAAGAACATTAAGGCCGATGCTCTCTCCAGGGCTTCTGATGTGGTGGGTTTGGACTCCTCCCCTCGTTACATCGTACCTCCTGAACGTTTGATCTCAGTCGCTCTTCTCGACCTACAGCAAGTTCCACCAGGAAAGTCTTTTGTGCTATCTCGCCTTAGAATTAAGGTATTGAATTTGGGACACTCTTCTTTACTGGCCGGGCATCTGGGAATATGAAGGTCCACTCAGCTCGTCTCCCGACATTATTGGTGGCCGAATTTGGAGCGAGCTGTTTCAGATTTTGTACGTGACAAGACACCTCGACTTAGACCTGCTGGTCTACTACAACCTCTGCCCATTCCGGAGTGTCGTTGGACACACATTGCCAGGGACTTCATCACTGATCTACCACCCTCCTCTAACAACATGGTCATCTGAGTTGTCACAGATCGTTTCTCCAAAATGTCCCATTTTGTTTCTTTGCCTGGACTCCCCTCTGCTCCACAGCTGGTGGATCAATTCTTCCGGCATATTTTCCGTTTACATGGTTTACCGTTACACATTGTCTCTGACCAAGGGGTCTAGTTTGTTTCCAAGTTCTGGCGGGCCCTCTGTTCTTCCCTCAAAGTCAAGTTGGACTTTTATTCTGCATATCACCCGCAGGCCAGGTAGAGAGGGTTACCAAATTTCGGGAGACTATCTCCGACAATTTGTTTCTACACTACAGGACAATTGGGCCAACCTACTTCCTTGGGCGGATTTTTCTTATAATGACTTTGATTCTGAGGCTGCTAGAAAATCACCATTCTTTATAGTCTACGGCCACTATCTGTTACGCCGAGCGCTCCGGGTCCCTGCTCCTCCCCGGAGCGCTCACAGCGTCTCTCTCCCTGCAGCGCCCCGGTCGGTCCCGCTGACCGGGAGCGCTGCACTGACATGGCCGTCGGGGATGCGATTCGCACAGCGGGACGCACCTGCTCGCGAATCGCATCCCAAGTCACTTACCCTTCCCGGTCCCCTGCTGTCAAGTGCTGACGCGCGCGGCTCCGCTCTCTAGGGCGCGCGCGCGCCGGCTCTCTGAGACTTAAAGGGCCAGTGCACCAATGATTGGTGCCTGGCCCAATTAGCTTAATTGGCTTCCACCTGCTCCCTGGCTATATCACATCACTTCCCCTGCACTCCCTTGCCGGATCTTGTTGCCTTGTGCCAGTGAAAGCGTTTAGTGTTGTCCAAAGCCTGTGTTACCTGAACTCCTGCTATCCATCTTGACTACGAACCTTGCCGCCTGCCCCGACCTTCTGCTACGTCTGACCTTGCCTCTGCCTAGTCCTTCTGTCCCACGCCTTCTCAGCAGTCAGCGAGGTTGAGCCATTGCTAGTGGATACGACCTGGTTGCTACTGCCGCAGCAAGACCATCCCGCTTTGCGGCGGGCTCTGGTGAACACCAGTAGCCTCTTAGAACCGGTCCACCGGCACGGTCCACGCCAATCCCTCGCTGACACAGTGGATCCACAACCTGTAAGCCGAATCGTGACAGTAGATCCGGCCATGGATCCCGCTGAGGTGCCGCTGCCAAGTCTCGCTGACCTTACCACGGTGGTCGCTCAGCAATCGCAGCAGATTGCCCAACAAGGACAGCAGCTGTCGCAGTTGACCGCCACGTTACAGCAACTTCTGCCTCTGCTACAGCAGCAACCATCTCCTCCGCCAGCTCCTGCACCTCCTCCGCAGCGAGTGGCCGCTCCTAGCCTCCGCTTGTCCCTGCCGGACAAATTTGATGGGGACTCTAGACTCTGCCGTGGATTTCTGTCTCAATGTTCCCTGCATATGGAGATGTTGTCGGACTTGTTTCCTACAGAATGGTCTAAGGTGGCGTTCGTAGTGAGCCTTCTTTCAGGAAAGGCCTTGTCTTGGGCCACACCGCTCTGGGACCGCAATGATCCTGCCACAGCCACAGTCCAGTCCTTCTTCGCTGAAGTCCATAGTGTCTTCGAGGAACCAGCCCGAGCTTCTTCTGCCGAGACTGCCCTGCTGAACCTGGTCCAGGGTAATTCTTCAGTGGGCGAGTACGCCATCCAATTTCGTACTCTTGCTTCCGAATTATCATGAAATAACGAGGCTCTCTGCGCGACCTTTAAAAAAGGCCTATCCAGTAGCATCAAGGATGTGCTGGCCGCACGAGAGATTCCTGCCAACCTGCAAGAACTTATCCATTTGGCCACCCGCATTGACATGCGTTTTTCTGAGAGACATCAGGAGCTCCGCCAGGAAAAAGACTTAGATCTCTGGGCACCTCTCCCACAGCATCCTTTGCAGTCTACGCCTGGGCCTCCCGCCGAGGAGGCCATGCAAGTGGATCGGTCTCGCCTGACCCAGGAAGAGAGGAATCGCCGTAGGGAAGAAAATCTTTGTCTGTACTGTGCCAGTACCGAGCATTTCTTGGTGGATTGCCCTATTCGTCTTCCACGTCTGGGAAACGCACGCACGCACCCAGCTCACGTGGGTGTGGCGTCTCTTGGTTCAAAGTCTGCTTCTCCACGTCTCACGGTGCCCGTGCGGATTTCTCCTTCAGCCAACTCCTCCCTCTCAGCCGTGGCCTGCTTGGACTCTGGTGCCTCTGGGAATTTCATTTTGGAGTCTTTGGTGAATAAATTCTGCATCCCGGTGACCCGTCTCGTCAAGCCGCTCTACATTTCCGCGGTCAACGGAGTCAGATTGGATTGCACCGTGCGTTACCGCACAGAACCCCTCTTGATGTGTATTGGACCCCATCACGAAGTGATTGAGTTCTTCGTCCTTCCCAACTGTACCTCTGAGGTCCTCCTCGGTCTGCCATGGCTCCGGCTTCATTCTCCCACCCTTGACTGGACCACCGGGGAGATCAAGAACTGGGACTCTGCTTGCCATAGGAAGTGCCTCTCCCCCCCCTCCCAGTCCCGTCAGGCAAGCCTCAGTGCCTCCTCATGGCCCCCGTCCTGGTGACACACTGCCCCGTGCCAGGCTTCGCCCTCTGCCCTCCCTCCCCATTCCCACTCCTGCTGTACTGCCTGCCTTTGAGGAAACCCTCCATTCACTCCCGTTGTCCTCGTCCCAGGTAAAGCAGTTGTCGGACAAAAAAAGGGGGAGACCTAAGGGGGGGGTACTGTTACGCCGAGCGCTCCGGGTCCCTGCTCCTCCCCGGAGCGCTCACGGCGTCTCTCTCCCTGCAGCGCCCCGGTCGGTCCCGCTGACCGGGAGCGCTGCACTGACATGGCCGTCGGGGATGCGATTCGCACAGCGGGACGCACCCGCTCGCGAATCGCATCCCAAGTCACTTACCCGTCCCGGTCCCCTGCTGTCATGTGCTGGCACGCGCGGCTCCGCTCTCTAGGGCGCGCGCGCGCCGGCTCTCTGAGACTTAAAGGGCCAGTGCACCAATGATTGGTGCCTGGCCCAATTAGCTTAATTGGCTTCCACCTGCTCCCTGGCTATATCACATCACTTCCCCTGCACTCCCTTGCCGGATCTTGTTGCCTTGTGCCAGTGAAAGCGTTTAGTGTTGTCCAAAGCCTGTGTTACCTGAACTCCTGCTATCCATCTTGACTACGAACCTTGCCGCCTGCCCCGACCTTCTGCTACGTCTGACCTTGCCTCTGCCTAGTCCTTCTGTCCCACGCCTTCTCAGCAGTCAGCGAGGTTGAGCCGTTGCTAGTGGATACAACCTGGTTGCTACTGCCGCAGCAAGACCATTCCGCTTTGCGGCGGGCTCTGGTGAACACCAGTAGCCTCTTAGAACCGGTCCACCAGCACGGTCCACGCCAATCCCTCGCTGACACAGTGGATCCACAACCTGTAAGCCGAATCGTGACACTATCCTCACCCTCCTCTTCCTCTACCAGCTTCTTATGGGGTACCTGCCATGGATGTTCAGGTCCAGGACTTTATGGCTATTTAGCAAGAAACCCGGCGTTTCTTAGTACACACCTCAATCCTTATGAAGTCACAGGCCAATAAAAGAAGAAGACCAACCCTGATCTTTTCTCCTGGAGAAAAAGTCTGACTGTCTACCAAATATGTTCATTTAAAGATTCCCAGTTACAAACTAGGTCCTCGGTTCCTTGGTCCCTACAAAATTCTACACCGTATTAACTTAGTGTCTTACAAACTCTGCCTTCTTTTTTCCCTACACATCCCAAACTCCTTCCATGTCTCCCTTCTTAAGCCTCTTGTTCTTAACCGTTTTTCTCAGGGGGGCTGTTTCACCTTCTCCGGTGTCCGGTGCTTCTGATGTGTCAGAGGGAGACAGTTCTTTCTGGTTGATTGGAAAGGGTTCAGGCCGGAAAAGAGATCTTGGGAACCCGATGAAAACATCCTGGACCGGGATCTTGTGCGTAGGTTCCTGCAGCCTAAAAGAATGGGGAGATCTAAGGGGGGAGAACTGTTATGTGTAGAGCCACTGGCCGTGGGCGCACTCTCTGCCCTAGTCACCACACGGACCGCAATGCGCTTCACATGATGCAATAGCAATTTGAGGGTTAGTCTTATGTTACTGTTAACATCTACCACAGTAGTGAACCTAAATTTATGTATTATTCCATATATATATATACACGATCTGAAAAATAATTCCCTCTGATTTCCAAACACATTGCTGTTTTATAAGTAAATTCTTATACAGTCCAACACAGTTTTGGACAATATTTAACATGGGTAAGATTTCTCCTTAAAGACAACACCAAGTGGAGATTTGTAGACCATTAGCACTCTACTGGGAATAGAGGTAATGCAAAACAGCTCAATCACACCTCCTTTTCAGATAGCTTTCCCTTTATGTCAGTGTTTTACTCCAATAAGGGCACAGAAAGGATGAGAGAGCTGGGCAAATCACACTAGCCACAGACTTGTTAATTATGTATTGTGCTAAATGGCAAGGCTCACAACTAGAGGTGAACGAATTTTTGAAAAATTCTATTCGGCCGATTCGCCGAACTTTCCAAAAATATTTGTTTCGGTCCGAATTTATCCATGGAAAATCGCTATTAAAAATGGCTATTTCTGGCCTACAGAGAGCCTCAATAGGGGTGTTGAACACTTTGCCTTGCTGTAACACACATAGGGTGTGTGCTGAGTTAGGGAAATAATACTGTTATTCAGTATGACATGCAGATCAGAGGCGTCGCTATTAAAATCACTGTCGCAGAGCGGCACAATGACAGAGCCTGGAGGTAGTTTCAGTATGAGGAGACCAAATAGTGGCTGAATGACACAGCATGGAGGTGGCGGCACCATTAGTGTTAAGGCTGGCTGCTGGTTAGGCCTTAAATTGTGCGTGACTGCCACTGTATGATGCTGAGTGTTGACACAAGAAATAAACACCAGACAAAATGTTGGTATATATCTCCTTCTCAGCATACTGGCTAAAGAGTTGTTTACATTTGACAAAAAGGGGAGGTTATTTATCACGTCAAAACCATCATGTTATATTTTGATTGGTTATTTGAGTATTGTGTCTGTATAGATTAGCATATTAAGCATTAATTTCTTCCTTGGCCATAGTTCACTTACGTTGCCTTTCTCCCTATTCTACCAGAAAATTCCGGATATATCTGTCCTTCTGTACATCTTCAAAGTTTCAGTCTTCCAACCTCTTCTTTATTTTGCGTCTTCTGACCTCATCCCAAGGTCTTCATCTTAGTCAAAAGCAAATATCAAGCTGATATGTCTCATAAGGAAAATAATGTTTTTCTGCAGCATATTAGCATATATATCTCTATTTTTAATATATAAATATATTTAAAAATCATAATGGTCATCCTTATCATTAGGAGACCATATAGTGGCTGAATGGCAGAGCCTCGAGGTGGCAGCAGCATGAAGAAACCATATAGTGGCTGAATGACACAGCGTGGAGTTTGCGGCAGCATGAGGAGACCATATAGTGGCTGAATGACACAGAGTGGAGGTGGTGGCCACATGAGGAGAACATATAGTGGCTGAATGACACAGCCTGGAGTTGGCGGCAGCATATAGTGGCTGAATGACACAGCCTGGAGTTGGCGGCAGCGTATAGTGGCTGAATGACACAGTCTGGAGGTGGCGGAAGCATGAGGAGACCAAAAATTAGCTGAATGACACAGGCTGGAGTTGGAGGCAGCATGAGGAGACCATATAGTGGCTGAATGACACAGCGTGGAGGTGGCGGCAGCATGAGGAGACCATATAGTGCCTGAATGACACAGCGTGGAGGTGGCAGCAGCATGAGGAGACCATATAGTGGCCGAATGACATAGCGTGGAGGTGGCAGCAGCATGAGGAGACCATATAGTGCCTGAATGACACAGCGTGGAGGTGGCGGCTGTATGAGGAGACTATATAGTGGCTGAATGAAACAGCGTGGAGGTGGCAGCAGCATGAGGAGACCATAAAGTGCCTGAATGACAGAGCGTGGAGGTGGCGGCAGCATGAGGAGACCATATAGTGGCTGAATGACACCGCGTGGAGGTGGCAGCAGCATGAGGAGACCATACAGTATCTGAATGACACAGCGTGGAGGTGGCGGCAGCATGAGGAAACCATATAGTGCCTGAATGACACAGCTTGGAGTTGGCGGCAGCATATAGTGGCTGAATGACACAGCTTGAAGTTGGCGGCAGCATGAGTAGAACATATAGTGGCAGAATGACAAAGCCTAGAGGTGACGGAATCATGAGGAGACCATATAGTGGCTGAATGACACAGCCTGGAGTTGGCGGCAGCATGAGGAGACCACATAGTGGCTTAATGACACAGCGTGGAGTTGGCAGCAGCATGAGGAGACCATATAGTGCCTGAATGACACAGCGTGGAGTTTGCGTCAGGATATAGTGGCTGAATGACACAGCCTGAAGTTGGCGGCAGCAGGAGGAGAACATATAGTGGCAGAATGACAAAGCCTGGATGTGGCAGAAGCATGAGGAGACCATATAGTGCTTGAATGACACAGCCTGGAGTTGGCGGCAGCATGAGGAGACCATATAGTGGCTTAATGACACAGAGTGGATTTGGCGGCAGCATGAGGAGAACATATGGTGGCAGAATGAGACAGCCTGGAGCTTGCATTAGCATGAGGAGAACATATGGTGGCAAAATGAGACAGCCTGGAGGTGGCATCAGCACGAGGAAAACATATGGTGACAGAATGAGACAGCCTGGAGGTGGCAGCAGCAGGAGTCCTGAAAGTGACCCGGTGACAGAGTGGTGCGGTGAGTGGCAGTACCCGGTGACAAAGGTGGGTGAAAAAAAGGAGAACTTGGAATCAGATGTGTGGCAGAAGAAAACAGCACGAGAAACGGTCTATTTTGTAAAAGTTTTCGTGTGCGCAAGTAAGTATTGAGGCTATGCATTACATAAAACTTACCTTTTAATAATATGCTTAGGATAAAATATATGGACCAAATTTATTTTTTAAATGAAACAAAAGACACCATGTGCCACCTACACCACCAAGTATTGATTTGATGCAAAGACCTCTAAAAGGTGGAAGGGAACAAAGTATGGTCCATTGGAACCGGTGGGGGTAAAAACTTCCCCTGTTGTTACGGAGCTGGATGTGGATCCCCTAACCTGTGTGGCTGATGACTCAGACCGTATCAGAGAGCAAAGTCTAAGGTGCCGCTGGTCTTCCCCAGAGCCCGCCGCAAGGCAGGTCCCTACCCCTGACACGGCTCAACCACACAGGTAGCTGGGCAAGGCGAGGTACCGAAGGATAAGGCAATAGCATAATCAAATGTAGCAGAAGGTCAAGGCAGGCGGCAAAGGTGCGAAGTCAAATAACGTAGCGGAAAGGTCTGGATACACGGGTAAGTTAAATAGGCAATATGGAACGCTTAATCTCCGGCCAGGGGCACTGAAGATTCGGCAGAGAAATGTGGGAGAGACGGGGACATGCGCGCTGGAGATCAGACACAGAGGAGGAGGTGGCAGTGGAGCATGGTGAGTGACGGGCTGGGATTCACATGCAGGTGCGTCCCGCAATGCGAATCCCAGCCCCGCCGGCAGACGGGGACACAGGGACACTGCGCTCATGGCCGGAGCTTGTGACCGGAGTGCAGAGTGTAACAGTACCCCCTCTTTGGTCTGCCCTCTTCTTGTGGTTCAGAAGACCTCTCCTCCGGACCGAATCCTTCCCAATCCACAAGAAAGAAGGGTTTCCTCTGATCAGCTTTGAGTCTAAGATTTCCTTAACAGCAAAAACATCAGCTTTACCAGAGATGGAGGAAGGCGAGATGTCCTTTCGAGAAAAATGATTGTGGATGAGGGCAAATGGAGGGAATAAGCCACAGTCATTTTTTGACTTTATAGGGACCCAAAAAGCATGGACCCACTTTATAAAACGGTACCTTAAAATGGATATATTTGGAGGATAACCATACTTTGTCCCCAGGAGAGAACTTGGGGGGAGGGCATCTTTTCCTGTCTGTTTGCGACTTCATACGGGTTGTGGCATGAAGAAGGGAGTGATGAGTCTTCTGCCAGATGGAGGCGAAATTCGCACCAGTTCGTCAGCCATAGGTACTCCGGAAGAAGAAGAAGACAAGGAAAGAGGAGGACAAAAATGAAGCCCATAGATCACAAAGAAGGGTGAAGTCCCAGTGGATTCAGAATCCCTATGGTAGTAAGAAAATTCGGCCCAGGGTAGAAAATCGGCCCAGTTATCTTGGTGAGCAGAAAAAAAAATGGCGAAGATAGTCCCCCAGGACCTGGTTCACCCTTTCCGCCTGACCATTGGATTGAGGGTGGTAATACGAGGAGAAGTCCAAGTTAACTTGGAGACGAAAGCAGAGGGCCCTCCAGAACTTGGAGACGAACTGGACTCCCTAGTTGGTGACAATATGAGTAGGCAATCCATGGAGATGGAAGATATGACCAAGGAATAGCTTTGCAAGCTGCGGTGCAGATGGTAAACCTGGCAAGGGCACAAAATGAGCCATTTTAGAAAATCGGTCCAAAACAACCCAGATGACCGTATTGCCGCCAGAAGAAGGAAGGTCAGTAATAAGTCCATTGCTATGTCGGTCCAGGGCAGCTCATGAACTGGCAAAGGATGTAGTTCACCAGCAGGCTTGGCACGAGGGGTCTTGTCCCGGGCACAGACTGAACAGGAACGAACAAAGTCAACGACATTTTGTTTTAGAGTTGGCCACCAATACTGTTGGGACATGAGTTGCAAGGACTTACGAATACCAGCATGACCGGTCAACAGAGAGGAATACCCATTTCAAGGCTCGGAGTCTTAGGCAGGAAGTAATGTAGGTCTTCCCAGGAGGCAGGGGCTGAAGACTTCCTGGTGCTGTGGAAATGAGACAATCAGGAGGAACAATATGTTGAGGGTGAGATTCTTGGTCTTGTACTTCAGAAGATCTAGAAGAAGATTCTTCTCTGCTGGACGGAAGTGAATAAAAGAGTCAAATCTGGAGAAAAACAGAGACCGGCGAGCCTTTCAAGGGTTGAGACGATGGGCAGTCTGTAGATATAGCAAGTTCTTGTGGTCAGTATAAATGGTAAGTGGATGTACAGAGCCATCCAAGAGATGATGCCATTCTTCCAAGGCCAACGTAATAGCCAAGAGCTTGCGATCTCCAATTGTATAATTTCTCTCCACAGGAGAAGAAACCGTAGGTTACAGTTCTTCCTTTGGATGATTTTTGTGTCAAAACTGCACCTGCACCAACTGAAGAAGCATCCACTTCAAAAATAAATGGCTTGCCTGGTTCTGGTCTTGACAACACAGGAGCAGAAGCGAAAGTGGATTTTAACTGTTTGAACACATCTTATGTCTCAGGAGTCCAGACCTTTGGATTAGCAGTTTTCTTGGTAAGAGAGACGATGGGGGCAACAAAGATGGAGTAGTGTGGAATAAATTGCCGATAATAAGTGTCAAAGCTGAGGAAGCGCTGAATCGCTTTCAAGTCAGAAGGTTGAGGCCAATCCAGTACAGCGGACAACTTGTTAGGATCCATTTGTAAACCTTGACTGGTAACAATATACCACAGAAATGAAAGGCTGGTCTTTTCAAAAGTACACTTTTCAAGTTTTGCATAGAGATGATTGTCACGGAGGCGCTGTAAAACTTGGCGGTGAGTGTGGAGATTGAGCGAGTAGATGAAAATGTCATCCAAATAGACAAAAACACAAGAGTATAGCAGGTCACAAAAAATGTCACCAGATACTCTAAATTTCCGTCCCAAGTATTAAACGCAGTCTTCCACTCGTCCACTCGTAAACAAATCAAATTATAGGCCCCACGAAGGTCTAATCTAGAGAAGATCCTGGCACCCCGCAGGTGATCAAGAAATTCAGAGATTAAAGGAAGTGGGTAGCGGTTCTTTACTGTAATTTTATTCAAGCCTCGGTAGTCGATGCAAGGTGGCAAAGACCCGTCTTTCTTTTCCACAAAGAAGAACCCGGCTCCTGTAGGGAAGAGGACTTCCTGATAAATCCCTTCTGAAGATTCTTCTGGATGTAATTAGACATGGCCTGAGTTTCAGAGACCGGCAAAGGGTAGATTTTGCCCGGGGAGGTATGGAGCCGGGCAGTAAATCAATAGGACAGT
Source organism: Hyla sarda (assembly GCF_029499605.1). Lineage (NCBI taxonomy): Eukaryota > Metazoa > Chordata > Amphibia > Anura > Hylidae > Hyla > Hyla sarda. The sequence goes on along the minus strand of NC_079191.1, from coordinate 259,753,899 downwards.
CATAGGGACGATGTGGTGGTAGGACTTAAGCTTGTTTTTCACTGAAGACATCAGAAAAGTCCTGAAGGAACGAAGGCAAACCAAGCAGAGGACAAGAAGATGATGGTTCCAACTTAGCCAAACGTATTTGAATACAGTGGTTGATGCAATGCGGTCCCCAATGAAGAACTTCTCATGTTTTCCAATCCAACTGTGGGGCATGGAGTTGCAACCATGGCAGGCCAAGCAGGAGAGGAGAAGTACAATGAGGGAGTACATAAAAAGACAAGTTCTCCTTATGCAAGGTTCCGACCTGCATAGGCAACCATTCAGTGCGGTATAGCACAGTACAGTCCAGCCTTTCTCCATTGACTGTAGAGATGTACAAGGGCTTTAACAGGCGAGATACAGGAAGATGATACCTATGTACTAGGGAGGCATCCATAAAATATCCCGCGGAACCAGAGTCCAAGAGGGCAAGAACAGAGACAATCTCTTTGGAGGGTAGAAAAAGCTGGACCATGAAATTTAAGCATGGAGAGGTGGTATTCACACTTAGGAAGGCCTCTCCCACAAACCCTAGGTGCAAGCGTTTCCCTGTAGCTGTGGACGTAGAGGACAATCTTTTAAAAAATGATTCGCACTGGCGCAGTAAAGGCATAGATTCTCAGTTCGTCAGAGAGTTCTTTCCTGCAGGGTCAGGTGAGACCGATCCCCTTGCATAGCCTCCACTGCGGGAGGCAACGTAGAAGATTGCGGTGGTTGCTGGAAGACAGGTACCAGATGAGAAAAGCGCCAAGGTCGTGCAGATTCCCTTTCTTGGAGAAATTCCTCACGTTGCTCAGAGAAACGAATATCAATCCGGGATGCCAAGTGTATAAGTTCATTCAAGTTAGATGGCAATTCCCGGGCAGCAATGGCATCCTTGATATGACTAGATAGTCCTCTCTTGAAGGTGGCGCAAAGAGCTTCATTGTTCCATGATAACTCTGATCCCAGGGTACAAAACTGAATGGCAGGAGTTGCCCTGCGAAACACTCAGCAATGCCATTTCAGCAGAGGAGGCTCGGCTGGTTCCTCAAAGACACCCTGAAATTCCGTCAGGAAAGCCTGGAGAGTGGTTGTGAGAGCATCACTGTGATCCCAAAGCAGAGTTGCCCAAGCCAAAGCCCTTCCAGTCAAGAGACTGATGACGAAGGCCACCTTTGCTTGTTCCGTAGGGAACTGTTTCACTATGAGTTCAATGTGCATGGAGCACTGCATCACGAAACCACGACAGGACTTGGGATCCCCCTCATATTTCTCAGGAAGAGACAAGCGAAGTTTCGTTCCGGAGAAGACTGCAGCAGTGGGAGGCAGCACTGGAACGGGAGGAGGCTCTGGTTGTGGCGGTTGCTGCTGAGCGGTTAGCAACTGGCGGATAACTGGCTCCACTGCTGTGCCTGCTGGGCCAACTGCTGTGACTCGAGTGCCACGATACAAGCGAGATCCGGATTATCTGGCAGAGGAATCCCAGCAGGAACCAGGGCCGGATTTTGCTGTTATGGAGCTGGATGTGGATCCTCTAACCTGTGTGGCTGATGACTCTAAGCAGAATCTAAGGTGCCGCTGGTCTTCATCAGAGCCCGCCGCAAGGCAGGATGGGCTTACTGTAGCAGCTGACACCAAGGTCGCTACTCCCGACACAGCTGGACCACACAGGTAGCTGGGCAAGGCGAGGTACAGAAGGATAAGGCAGTAGTATAGTCAAACATAGCAGAAGATCAAGGCAGGTGGCAAAGGTGCGAAGTCAAATAACTTAGCGGGAAGGTCTGGATACACGGATAAGGCAAACAGGCAATATGGAATGCTTAATCTCAGGCTAGGAGCACTGAAGATCGGGCACAAAGTGTGGGAGGTGCAGGGACTTTATAGTGTAGTGTCAGGTGCAACAACTAATTATGGGTGCACTGGCCCTTTAAATTTCAGAACTATATAAATAGGAGACGGGGACGCGCGCACCGGAGCTGAGACACAGAAGAGAAGGCGGCAGCAGAGCGTGGTGAGTGATGGGCTGGGATTTACATGCGGGCATGTCCCGCGATGCGAATCCCAGCCTCGACGGCAGACAGGGACACAGGGACGCTGCGCTCACGGCCAGTGCTTGCCACCGGAGGGCAGAGTGTAACACCTGTAAGGCCCTACTCTCGAAATTATTAATTCCCTTTTTGGCAAGTGTTACTTGCCCTAAAAAGGGCGGCCCAACACAGGAACCTCTCCCTATTTCCACCTACAAACACTGCCATTTCCCAGGGTTTTTTAGTGGAAATAGGGATTGGTTCCTGTGTGGGGCCACCCTTTTTAATACAAGAAATACTTTCCTTGAAAAGGTGGAAGGGAACAACGTATTGTTCATTGTAGCAGGTTGGGTAAAAACTTCCCCTGTAAGGCCCTACTCTCGCCCTGTTAATTCCCTTCCTGGCAAGTGTTACTCACCCTAAAAAGGGCGGCCCCACACAGGAAACTCTCTCTAGTTACACCTAAAAACCCTGGAATAAGGCAGTGTTTGTAGGGAGAAATAGGGAGAGGTTCCTGTGTGGGGAGTAACACTTGCCAAGAAGGAAATTAATAATGCGAGAGTAGGGCCTTACAGGGGAAGTTTTTACCCCCACCGGTTATAATGGACCATACATTGTTCCCTTCCACCTTTTAGAGGTCTTTGCATCACATCAATACTTGGTGGTGTAGGTGGCACATGGTGTTTTTTGTACACATTTCCTTTTGTTTGATTTCCAAAAAGATTTTGGGCACATATATTTTATCCTAAGAAAAGTTAAAGGGGTACTCCAGTGAAAACCTTTCTTTTAAATAAACTGGTGGCAGAAAGTTAAACATATTTGTAAATTACTTCTATTAAAAAATCTTAATCCTTCCAGTACTTATTAGCTGCTGAATGCTACAGAGGAAATTCCTTTCTTTTTGGAACACTGATGACATCACGAGCACAGTGCTCTCTGCTGACATCTCTGTCCATTTTAGCAACCATGCATAGCAGATGTATGCTAAGGGCAGCATAGTGGCTCAGTGGTTAGCACTGCTGCCTTGCAGTGCTGGGTACTTGGGTTCAAATCCCACTAAGGACAACAATAAATAAAGCGTTATTATTATTATAATAATGTCAGCAGAGAGAACTGTGCTCGTGATGTCATCAGAGAGCATTCCAAAAAGAAAAGAATTTCCTCTGTAGTATTCAGCAGCTAATAAGTACAGGAAGGATTAAGATTTTTTAATAGAAGTAATTCACAAATATGTTTAACTTTCTGCCACCAGTTGATTTAAAAGAAAAAAGGTTTTCACCGGAGTACCCCATTAAGTTCTAGCTAATGCATATCCCCAATACTTACTTGTGGTCTGATGCCGAGGAATGTCTGTAACTGGTAAGCAGCACCTTAAATATGTTTTGCACCAACCAGATTTGCGAAATGTTGGTGTGGCACCATGGTCAATCTACTCTGATGCAACAGGCATTGGTGGGTGGAAATCCTGGCTGATCCATGCCTGATTCATCTTCACAAAGGTCAGTCTCTCCACATTTTTTGTGGACAGACGAGTTCTCCTTGGGGTTACTATGGCCCTCGCCACACTAAACGCCCGCTCTGATGACAAACTACTGGCCGGGCAGGACAGCTTTTCCAGGGCAAACTCTGCTAGTTGCGGCCACAAATCAAGGTTGGCTGCCCAGAAGTCCAGCGGATCTTCAAGGTGTATTGGCATGGTCATGTCAAGGTATGCCACCACCTGCTGGTTCAGATCCTGCTCCAGGTCTACCTGCTGCTGATGTGTTGCTTCACTATGCAGGTGAAGAAAGCTACTCATCAGCGACTCTAGACTCAGGCTGCTGCTGATGGAACTGGTACTGCTCCTGCCACCCCACCCCACCCCAGCAGCCATGGCAGTGGAAGGTGAGCACAGAGGGCCCACAGAGTCAGACCTGCGAAAGAATGGACGATGGCGCAGATAGGCATCGGCCAACTGACTACGTAGGATGTCTCTATTGTATTTCAGTTTTTCCTCCCTCTCAGTGGATGTAAAAAAGGCTCCCATTTTGTGCCAGTAGGGAGGGTCCAATAAGGTGGAGAGCCAGAAGTCATCCCGCTGCCGAATGGTGACAATTCGACGGTCACTATGCAAGCAAGTGAGCATGCATCGTGCCATTTGTGAAAGTTACTCGGAGGGACTCCCTGCCTCTATCTCCACTGCATATTGCCACTGTGTGTCTAGGTCCTCTGTCTTGCCTTCCTCATAACCCTCTAGCTCCTCTGGCTGCTCTTGCTCTTCCTCTCCCTTCAGATGATTAGAAAAACCATCCATCTCGCGAAACCTAAACTTAGGACGACTGACATGGAAAACTTGGGAGTCTTAGTTAACAGTAAATTTAGCTGTAGTGACCAGTGTCGGGCAGCTGCTGCCAAGGCAAATAAAATCATGGGGTGTATCAATAGGGGCATAGATGCCCATGACAAGGAAATAATTCTACCGCTGTACAAATCACTAGTCACCACACATAGAATACTGCGTACAGTACTGGGCACCAGTGTACAAGAAAGATGTAGTGGAGCTGGAGAGGGTTCAAAGACGGGCAACCAGGGTAATACGGGGAATGGGAGGACTACAGTACTCAGAAAGATTGTTAGTATTAGAGTTCTTTAGTTTAGAAAAAAGAAGGCTTAGGGGAGACTTAATAACTATGTATAAATATATCAGGGGACTGTACAGAGATCTCTCCCATGATTTATTTATACCCAGGACTGTATCTATAACAAGGGGGCATCCTCTACGTCTAGAGGAAAGAAGGTTTCTACACCAGCACAGATGGGGTTTTTTTTACTGTAAGAGCAGTGAGACTATGAAATTCTCTGCCTGAGGAGGTGGTCATGGTGAACTCTGTAAAAGAGTTCAAAAAAGGGCTAGATTCATTTTTGGAGAATAATAACATCGCTGTCATCGTTGACCAAGGGATTTATTCTGACATATTTGGAGTCAGGAAGGAATTTTTACCTTGAGTATGAGGGTTTTTTGCCTTCCTCTCGATCAACTCAGTAGGGACTCATTAGGGATATAGGTTGAACTTGATGGACTTTGGACTTTTTTCAACCTTATAAACTATGTTACTATGAGTGCCATGCAGGGTGCATGGCTCAGCCTTCCTTGTCACAGGTAAGACAAAATGTTCTTCCCGTTGTCGGTCTCCATGGTTCCCATTTTCAGTTTTCGTGGAGTAAGCCATGATTCGATTTATTGATGAATGACTTTTAGCACCAATCGTGAGCATGGAGGCCAAATCTGCGTGACCTGTCCAAGTTGCTGTTATGGCTGTGCAGAAACCACATTCACCTAGTGGTCCGTAAAGGACATGTATTGTCCATGACCATAGTTACAGCTCCCCACGTCGGCGCTGCCGTGCACTTTGATACACACCTACAGGCTCAAGGACTGGCCCACCTTCTGTTCCACAAAATTGTGCAGGGCTGGTACTGCGTTCTTCGCAAAGAAATGATGGCTTGGAACTCTCCCCCTTTGCTCGGTACAAGCCATAAGTTCTCTGAAACGTGCAGAGTGCACCACTTGAAAAGAGAGGGACTGCAGCACCAGCAAATTGGACAGGAGCACATTCAGCTTCTGCACCTTTGGATGAGTGGGAGCATACTGTTGTCTCTTGGACATGGCTTCGTCGATGGATTGCTGTTGGAATGACTGACTCAAAGAAGAAGCAGGAGCATCTGGAGCGACAGAAGATGGGTATGACACATAGCTCCCTTCGGCTGATGTGGTGGTGCTTCGGCTGGCTAAAACAGAGCAGCGTGCCACTGGGTGATGCAGCAGGCTGGACCACCACATCGGAGCCACGGTTCTCCCAGGCCACTTTATAGTGATGCTGCATATGTTGATACAGGGGGCCATGGTGTCAACATTGGGAACCTGGCCTTGCTTCACCTTCTGCCGAAACATCTTGCATGTGGCCAGGTTAACATCCTCCGGATACTTGATGAAAAACTGCCACACCACCGAGTAGCTGATTTTCCCACCAACAGTCCGCACTGATTGACTGCTACTTCCGCCGACTCCAGGAACCCCTGTTCCACTACCTCCCGGGAAGGTAGGCTGCCGCAAAGCAGGTGGTCTACCACGGGCACGTTTGGCTCCAGACTTTCCACTTCTGCCAGCATGCTGACTGCCAACCATGCTACCACCTTGCTGGCTCAGCTGCTGCCTCACGGGCAACCTAAAACCCTCTTCTCCTGATAATGATCAAGCCCCTTCTACACCCAGCTCCCAAGTGCGATTGGCTTCATCATCATCGTGCTGTGTCTGCACATCACTGATGTCCTCATCAGGCTTCTCAACAGGGTCTGCTTCAGGAGCCTAATCGCTCGCAACACCACCATCCACATCACTCTCCACATCACTACTTGCCCGCCTAGCGGAGGAAGCAGCAGGATGTCATCCACTTCTTAACTGGGCAGTAGCTGCTGACTGTCCTCTAGTAGATCGTCCTTACTAAATAGTGGAGCTGAACCCACAGCATAAGATACTTCTGTGGGGGAGGGAACAGCATAGGACAGAGGCACAGAGACAACTCCTGGGCCATGCCAACTGAGGTTTGTGTCTGAGGAACCCTCCGGCTGTTGACTGGGGTTGACAGATGTCACTTGTGATGAAGTGGATGACCATGTTAACCAATCGATGACGGCAGATGGGTTGCTGGTCAAGACACGACCGCTAGCTGATACTGGGAGCTCAGGCCTCTCGCAGCGACTCCTGCTGCCACTCGCCCCTAGTCTGCTGCAACCTCTGCCTGATGAATTTAAGCCTCTGCCACTCCTCTGTGCAGGTCCTGGCACTTCTCTGCCGGACATACTTAGTGCATATATGAGGTGAGTACAATACGCTCCACTATGCTTAAAACATTATTTGTCTACAACACCAGCAGGTGTGTACTTTTGGCTGGCCTTTCACAGTATCTAGGCCCTTAAGACTTTAACAGGAACAAAATGGTACACCACTTAGATGTACATATGTGGTATACACTAATGAGGGGAGGACAATGTGCTCCATTATGCTTAAAACAGTATTTGTCTACAACACCAGCAGGTGTTGTAGACAAATACAAATTTGGCTGGCCTTTCACAGTAACTAGGCCCTTAAGACTTTAACAGAAACAAAATGGTACACCATTTAGATGTACGTATGTGGTATGCACTTATAAGGGAAGGACAATATGATCCAGTATGCTTAAAACAGTATTTGTCTACAACACCAGCAGGTATGTACTTTTGGCTGGCATTTCACAGTATCTAGGCCCTTAAGACTTTAATAGCAACAAAATGGTACACCACTTAGATGTACGTATGTGGTATGCACTAATGAGGGGAGGACAATGTGCTCCATTATGCTTAAAACAGTATTTGTCTACAACACCAGCAGGTGTTGTAGACAAATACAAATTTGGCTGGCCTTTCACAGTATCTAGGCCCTTAAGACTTAAGACTTTAACAGAAACAAAATGGTACACCATTTAGATGTACGTATGTGGTATGCACTTATAAGGGAAGGACAATATGCTCCAGTACGCTTAAAACAGTATTTGTCTACAACACCAGCAGGTATGTACTTTTGGCTGGTCTTTCACAGTATCTAGGCCTTTAAGACTTTAACAGGAACAAAATGGTACACCACTTAGATGTACGTATGTGGTATGCACTTATGAGGGGAGGACAATGCGCTCCAGTATGCTTAAAACAGTATTTGTCTACAACACCAGCAGGTGTGTACTTTTGCCTGGCCTTTCACAGTATCTAAGCCCTTAAGACTTTAACAGGAAAAAAATTGTACACCACTTAGATGTATGCACAGGTTACAGTTAATAGAGGACAATATGCTTTTAGTGCTCTCCTCACCCTATCACCCTACCTGTCTGGCTACTATTAGATTTTCAGTTATTGTACACACAAGTGTTGCAGCACACAGTCGCTGTGTAGTACAGCCAAAATTGCATTCTCTCTCTCAATCTCACTCCCTTCTCTATCAGTGTTTCTAAGATGGATTTGGGCTTGAGGTGAATCGCTGCTGTAAAAAAAGCTTTTCTGTGCAACACACACTGCTGTCTGTCCCTCTCTCGCAGATGTGACTTGCCGCAAGATGGCTGCCGATTATATAAGGCTGTGACATCACAGGGATGACTGGCTGCTGATAGGCTGCATGCAATTCAGGGTAATCCCTGAGAATATGTACTTTCTCTTGTCTGGGAAAAAAATTATATAGCAATATTTAGGCAGACTCAATATTTAAGATTTTTCTAAATTTTGAAAGTGCTACTGAACAATTTATATAAATGTAACTATGTTGTTTTAAATACTACAATAATGTACCATGTACGTCAATGGAATCAAAAAGTCTAGTTTCCTTTAACAAACTTCTGCTTTGTCAAAAACAATTTCAACTTTTTGCAACTTTATGCCGTGTGCCTATTTATAGATCTGGCTACTTTAACACCAGCAAGATTTTACTTAAAGAAGCACTCCAGATTGTTATTTTTATACCCATACAGTATAATGCATCTTCACCCTTAGTATTCCTGTTGTGCCATCTGTTCCTTTCCAGCTCTGCTGCATCTATACATTTTAATACTGTAGTTTGGTGGTTAGATCCCTACCTTCTTAGCTCCACCCTTCTTGTTGCCTATTCACTTTAGTGATCTGTTGGAATCTTAGCACTCAGATCCCTTGTGATGAAAATTCTGACATCTCGCAATGACATGTCAAAAGTTTTTAAAGAGACCGGTTCCTTTAAATCCTATTTGAACATAAAAACCATTTAACAAACATTTTAAATCACTAAAATGAATAAAAATCAAGGAGAGGTTAAAGGTCAAGGCAATAGTCACGAATACTTAAGGGAAAACTTTTTTAAAAGTACATAAACAGAGGTGTGTCCAAATTCATTACACACAGATCATTAGGTGCAGAATATTATTGCTAAGATGATATACAGTACTGCATCTCACACCAATACAAATGAATTAAGGTATCAAGCTATCACACAGTTCCTTTTAATCCCCTGCTAATGGGAACATTGAAAAAATGTATCCAAATATCCAGTTCACAGTAAAGGGATAACATCCTTGAATAAAAATGCCCACCCCAATGACATTGTTGTAGCTATAACTTACTATTTAGTGAATTAGTAGAAAATTCAGTTCAGAGACCTCCACCTTCAACCAGGACAGGGTTGCCAACCTGACTTTTTCTTGTTTTGGGCAACTTTTGCATAATCACGGACATGCAAGAAAAGTTATAGACACATTGAAAACCTATAAAGAATGAGAAAAGCATATACTTCTAAATACTGATATAAACACATTTATAGCATTCATTTTTTATTGATATCCTTTATATTCATATCTGACATTGTGTTTGTTATATACTCAGTGATGTTTTTTAATTGCCACCACTAAATCTGCATATTTTAATAACATCTGCATTTATTTTATTATATTGCAAAGTTATTTCCTGGTGTTAAGATATCAAAGAACTTTATGTCAGCCCAGATAATATGAATTGCATCCTGTTTGTCACATTTTATAACAATTCATAAAGGTCATATATTTTATCAAATTGTTTATTTTTGACCATAATTCATAATTGAAGTATGACATTATACCCACTAGAACTATAATTCCAATGGAGGAATAGATTGAATAACTTAAAGGTCATTTAACACACAGGGTTTTCTATCTCTTCGATGGAGACATCAGAATCTTCACAACAGCATAGTAGAAAATGCTTAAAACTAGCTACAGCAAATACTGCACATAACACATAGCAGTTCAAAATGAATCCTGCCTGTTTGGCCTCTAACTATCACAGATTCTCTAGCTGACAGTACGAAGCCTACCTCTTAGCACTACAAACACAGTCTTTGTCTCATACCAGTCAGTTCTCTTCTGGCTCCAACGGGTCTAGGCACGCTTGTCACTTTCCAGGCTAGTGACATTGCTTAAAAAACACAGACTTCTAGTAGGTTCCGATTCCACTTGGCTGTTTTTAAAAAATCATAAAAAAATTTGGGAATACCTCTAAGAGCAATAATTTTGCCATACTGTTACCTGAGTTTACTGACTGACAATCCCCATCATTAACACCACAGACCATATACATCCTGTTCCAAATTATTATGCAAATTATATCTTTCTCATTTACCAAAATAATTCATGTAAATAACAGTCAGCATAATTCTCATGTTATCAACTTTTAAGAGTACAATTCAAATTTTATTGAACAAACCTCCTAATGATAGCAGTATTTTTTTTTTACATAAAAAACTTACTGTTCTAAATTATTATACACTGTAAGTTTCAAAACACTTTATAGGTTGTAAAGAACTGAAAATTGTCATTTGTTGTGTTTGCAACATATTTACTTAAATCAAAAGCTATTTCAATCAAACTTTTAACAACAATTTAACTTTTCAAACATTTTAACAGGTCACATTACATTTTAACATAGGACCCCTTATTTGATAGCAGCTTCACAAGTCTTGAATCTATTGAACTTGTGAGTTTTTGGACAGTTTCTGCTTGAATTTGTTTGCAAGATGTCAGAATAGCCTCCCAGAGCTGCTGTTTCGATTTAAACTGCCTCCCACTCTCATAGATCTTTTGTTAGAGGATGCGCCAAAGGTTCTCAATAGGATTGAGGTCAGGGGAGGATGGAGGCCGCAACATGACTTTCTCTCCTTTTATCCCCCTAGCCGCCATTGATGCAGAGGTATTCTTTACAGCATGAGATGGTGCATTGTCATGCATGAAGATGATTTTATTAAGGAAAGTATAGTTCTTCCTTCTGTACCAGGGAAGAAAGTGGTCAGTCAGAAACTCCACATAATTTGCACAGGTCATCTTTACACCTTCGGGACCCTAAAGGGGCCGACCAGCTCCCGATGCCTTGTTGGAACAGGGTGGCCATCCACCAACCATCCACTACTATATCCATCTGGACCATCCAGGGTTGCACGGCACCCATCAGTGAACAGGACTGTTTGAAAATGAGTCTTCATGTATTTTTCAGCCCAATGCAACCGTTTCTGCTTGTGAGCATTTGTTAGTGGTGGCCCGAATAGAAGGTTTATGCACAGTTGCAAGACTCTGGAGGACTCTACACCTTGATGTCCTTGGGACTCCAGAAGCACCAGCAGCTTCAAATCTGTTTGCTGCTATCTAATGGTATTTTAGCAGCTGCTATCTTGATCCGATGCATGGATCTGGCTGAAATCTTCCTCAATGTGCTCTTAATCAGCCACAAATCTCTTAATAGTGCGATTATGATGCATAAGTTTTCCTGAAATATCTAATGTTTTCATATCTCGTCCAAGGCATTGAATTATTTCACTCTTTTGGGCAGCAGAGAGATCCTTTTTCTTCCCCATATTGCTTGAAAATGGTGCTCTGCTTAATAATGTGGAACACCCACCTTTAGTAGTTTTTCCTTAAATTGGGCTCACCTGGCAATCTAATTATCACAGGTGTCCAAGATTGTTTTCAGTGATCAAAAGAGCCCTGAGACACAATGCCATCCATGAGTTAAACTGAAAAACAAAATATTTAATCTTTGTGACACTTAAATAGAATTTTCATAATAATTTGGAACAGGCTGTAGAGGCAATACCTCATGCACATTGTTCTTTTTTAACCCCTTGGGGACATGTGCCTTAAATGTACGGCACTCCAACGGGTAAGTTTGCGCACAACACCATACATTTACCTATGCCTATGACTCCCCAGCTGTTGCAAAACTACAACCCCCCAGCTTGTCCTCACTGTCAGGGCATGCTGGAAGTTGTAGTTTTGCTAATGCTAGCAGGCGGAGGAGACATGTTACAGGAGCTGGCTGCACTGGGAGTTGTAGTTTGCTAGTGAGGAGGGGCAGGCAGATGTGCAGCAGGGCTACGTGAGCTTCGGGGGGGTTGTGTGGCACGGGGGCAGCAGGGCAATGTGGGAGGTGTGAGGCAAGGGGGTGGTGATTTAATCTCTGGGACAGGTGGAAGACAGCAAGTCTGTGGTGCGCTTATTTTGCCTGTACTCCACAGGCTGTCTTTGGCAGTGCGATGCTCACCGCACCAAGCCTGAAAGTCTGAAATCTTATGAGACCGGGGCTAGATGGGGAGAGAGGGACAACAGAGGGATGCGGAGAGAAGCCCAGTGGGTCTGGCGTGCCTAAGCGCGGCACGTCACATTACTTCCCATAAGCCACCTCTCTTTAAGCAGCAGTGGCATTAACTTTAAAAAAAAATAAAAACTGTGGCAATCTAAGACACGGGGCCATTGGCATCAGACACGGGGATACAGTTACTTTAGCCCCCCACCATTCTGTATGATCTCTCAGAATCTGTCCACTGACAATACCTTCTCCCCACTCCTCCTCTTTTTCCCTCCTCTTTTCCCCTCCTCTTTTCCCATTTTTCTTTCTGTTGCATAACTACAAATTCTAGTTGCACATGCAGTAAAGGCATATAATATTGGTTTGGTGTCCCTTTTTGCTTATTTAAAGTTATGAAGATGGATAGATATGGTTAAAGATTGTCTGGTTTGATTTGTTTTAGGATTAATGTCACTGCTATACTACTTGTGACCACCAGCTGTCACTATACATAGATCTTCTATTTTATCATTATTATGCAATAAACCTTTGACATAACACAGCACTGCATATAATAGGAAGGCATGCGGAAGGCATATTTCAATTGATAATAGTTTTGGTGCTGGCCTATTCCACAGCTCTTTACAGATATTTATTCGTCCACTTCCAATAGGGGCTATTTCAATAAAAGAAAATTATAGAAGAATTTCATATTTTCTTTCCCATATGATGTTCCCTCACCATCCCTATTCCTACAGTGCCAACCGCTTTATTCCAGCACAGCTGCATCCATGCTTTCCATTACTCTAACCAAGTCTTGTGACTAGCATTCAGACCACCAGAAAATTACATGGTTTTATGTGTTTCAGGAGGTGATCTTTCCTGGGTCAGCTGACCTTCTATGAAATATAGCATGACATTACCTATGAGATCTCTTCTAGTTACTCACAGTCCCCTACCCTCCCAGATCTGCATATCTGTATACATGCTTCTGCTATATCCATTGGATCAGGATATATATATATATATATATATATATATATATATATATATAGCAGTTATACACACCTTCCCTGTGGCTGTGTTTACATTTTTATTTGGATTTTATTATGTGATTTTTTTCCAGAAACTGCAGGAAAATTTGGCTATTTTACGGCTATTGCACATATCACAGTAGACATGCATAATAGTTACCACAATTTGGAAAATAACAGCAAAAAAACTGTTTAAGAAGCAATTAAAACTCTACAAAAATGTGATTAAAATGCAACATATAAACATAGCCTGAAGACTTCAAATATTCATAAAACACCTCAATTGTAATTTTAGGTTGAATTGCTTTCACCTCATGGCAATATTTCTCATAAAATGTGTTAATTAAAAAAACACATCAAAACGGCACATAATGTGTACTAACCTCAGCCCACCTATAAAGTTATGTTCACACACCAGAATTTCTGCATGAAATGCTGCATGAAAATTCTGCATGAATATATAGTTAATAAACTTTAATGGGATTCCGCTCTCCCATTCACACAGCAGAATTTCTGCTGGAGAATTTCCGCTGCAGTAATTCCATTGAAGTGAATTGGCTATGAAATCATGAAGTATTTTCATGCAGAATTTTGTGCTGAAATTCGACAGTCTTATGAGTTCACCTGGCTGAACTCCAGCACCTAATTAGATAAACTGCACTGATGAGACCCCACTTCCTCTCTCTGCAACACCAGAGGTTTCATGGGAAATCTAGGAAGTATTAGGAAATCATTTTAGTGATAAACCATGCCTTCCACATCAGCTTACACAGGTTGGCACGAAACATACCCAAGAACCTCTATGTTACTCTCTAATAATAGACTATGCTGAACGATATAAGCAAAGTTATTTTTCCAGAGGGCTTTTTTAACCTCTTGGTGACACATGCCATACATGTAAGAAATGTGTGTGCTCAGAGACTATGAAGTGAGCTCAGGAGCTGAGCTTGCTTCATAAATGGAGGGTGCTGTTATCTGCAGCCAACATTCACCATTAATAACCGGCATCATCACTTACGCTGATCCCGGTCATTTAACCCTTTAAATGTTGTGATCAATAGTGTTGTGGCAAATGGCACATGGCATGGGTTTAGGGAGTCTTATTGGCACCCCCACAACACAATAGCAGGGTGCCAATCAGGTAATATGGCAGGCAGATGCCTTCTAGAGGCCTTCGTGCCAGTCATATTGGCTCTACTAATATAGTAGTAAAAAACAAAACCTATATAAACTGTGTATTGTTGTAATCATACTGACCAACAGAAAGATAGTTTGTTAGTTTAGCTGTAAGGTGCACTGCCTAAAAATGAAACTCAGTTTCATCATTGATGGTAAAATTAAAGGTGGCATTAAAAAGTACAATTGATCATACAAAAAAACATGTGTATGGCTCTGTGGATGGAATTTTAAAAGCTTTTAAAATGTGTGTGTCACGATGCCGGCTGGCAGGAGGTGGATCCTCTGTGCCAGAGAGGGATAGCGAGGACCGTGCTAGTGGACCGGTTCTAAGACACTACTGGTTTTCACCAGAGCCCGCCGCAAAGCGGGATGGTCTTGCTGCGGCGGTAGTGACCAGGTCGTATCCACTAGCAACGGCTCACCTCTCTGGCTGCTGAAGATAGGCGAGGTACAAGGGAGTAGGCAGAAGCAAAGTCGGACGTAGCAGAAGGTCGGGGGCAGGCGGCAAGGTTCGTAGTCAGGGGAGATAGCAGAAGTTCTGGTACACAGGTTTTTAAACACACAAAACGCTTTCACTAGGCACAAGGGCAACAAGATCCGGCAAGGAAGTGCATGGGAGGAGGTTAGATATAGTCAGGGACCAGGTGGGAGCCAATTAAGCTAATTGTCTCAGGGAGCTGGCGCGCGCGCGCCCTAGAGAGCGGAGCCGCGCGCGCCAGCACATGACAGCAGGGGACGGGAACGGGTAAGTGACCTGGGATGCGATTCGCGAGCGGGCGCGTCCCGCTGTGCGAATCGCATCCCCAACGGCCATGACAGAGCAGCGCTCCCGGTCAGCGGGACTGACCGGGGAGCTGCAGGGAGAAAGACGCCGTGAGCGCTCCGGGGAGGAGCGGGGGCCCGGAGCGCTAGGCGTAACAGTACCCCCCCCCTTAGGTCTCCCCTTCTCTTTGTCCGGTAACTGCCTCCCCTGGGATGAGGACACCGGGAAAGGATGGAGGGATTCCTCAACGGCAGGCAGAACCGCAGGAGTAGGAATGGGGAGAGAGGGCAGAGGGCGAGACCTGGCACGGGGCAGTGTGACACCAGGACGAGGGCCATGAGGGGACACAGAGGCTTGCCTGATGGGACTGGGAGGGGGGGAGGGGCATTTCCTGTGGCAGGCAGAGTCCTTAATGACCTTAGGGGGACCGGATACAGGAGGAACCACAGGGTCACGGCAGGGAGTACTGGGAACCGGTTGAAGGCAGTCCTTGGAACAAGAGGGACCCCAACTCTTGATCTCCCCAGTGGACCAATCCAGGGTTGGGGAATGGTGTTGAAGCCAGGGTAGTCCAAGGAGAACTTCAGAAGTGCAATTAGGAAGGACAAAAAATACAATTTCCTCGTGATGAGGTCCGATGCACATTAGGAGGGGCTCCGTGCGGTAACGCACGGTGCAATCCAACCTGGCTCCGTTGACCGCGGAAATGTGGAGTGGCTTGACAAGACGGGTCACCGGAATGCGGAATTTATTCACAAAGGATTCCCGAATAAAATTCCCAGAAGCTCCAGAGTCCAGGCAGGCCACGGCTGAGAGGGGAGAGCTGGCTGAAGTAGAAATCCGAACAGGCACCGTGAGACGTGGAGAAGCCGACTTGGCATCAAGAGACGCCACACCCACGAGAGCTGGGTGCGAGCGTGCGTTTCCCAGACGTGGAGGACGGATTGGGCAATCCACCAAAAAATGTTCAGTACTGGCACAGTACAGACAAAGATTCTCTTCCTTACAGCGATTCCTCTCTTCCAGGGTCAGGCGAGACCGATCCACTTGCATGGCCTCCTCGGCGGGAGGCCTAGGCGCAGATTGCAGTGGAGACTGTGGGAGAGGTGTCCAGAGATCTAAGTCTTTTTCCTGGCGGAGCTCTTGATGCCTCTCAGAAAAACGCATGTCAATGCGAGTGGCTAGATGAATGAGTTCATGCAGGTTAGTAGGAGTCTCTCGTGCGGCCAGAACATCTTTAATGTTGCTGGATAGGCCTTTTTTAAAGGTCGCGCAGAGAGCCTCATTATTCCAGGATAGTTCAGAAGCAAGAGTACGGAATTGTATGGCGTACTCGCCAACGGAGGAATTACCCTGGACCAGGTTCAGCAGGGCAGTCTCAGCAGAAGAGGCTCGGGCAGGTTCCTCAAAGACACTTCGAATTTCCGCGAAGAAGGAGTGTACAGAGGCAGTGACGGGGTCATTGCGGTCCCAGAGCGGTGTGGCCCAAGACAGGGCTTTTCCAGACAGAAGGCTGACTACGAAAGCCACCTTAGACCTTTCAGTAGGAAACTGGTCCGACATCATCTCCAAGTGCAGGGAACATTGCGAAAGAAAGCCACGGCAAAACTTAGAGTCCCCATTAAATTTGTCCGGCAAGGACAGGCGGAGGCTAGGAGCGGCCACTCGCCGCGGAAGGGGTGCAGGAGCTGGCGGAGGAGATGGTTGTTGCTGCTGTAGCTGTGACTGTACTTGCTGTAGTTGTGACTGGAGTTGCTGTGTCATGGTGGTCAAGTACGACAGCTGGTGATCTTGTTGCGCTATCTGTTGCGACTGCTGGGCGATCTGACGAGCTTGCTGGGCGACCAGCGTAGGGAGGTCAGCGACAACTGGCAGAGGAACTTCAGCGGGATCCATGGCCGGATCTACTGTCACGATGCCGGCTGGCAGGAGGTGGATCCTCTGTGCCAGAGAGGGATAGCGAGGACCGTGCTAGTGGACCGGTTCTAAGACACTACTGGTTTTCACCAGAGCCCGCCGCAAAGCGGGATGGTCTTGCTGCGGCGGTAGTGACCAGGTCGTATCCACTAGCAACGGCTCACCTCTCTGGCTGCTGAAGATAGGCGAGGTACAAGGGAGTAGGCAGAAGCAAAGTCGGACGTAGCAGAAGGTCGGGGGCAGGCGGCAAGGTTCGTAGTCAGGGGAGATAGCAGAAGTTCTGGTACACAGGTTTTTAAACACACAAAACGCTTTCACTAGGCACAAGGGCAACAAGATCCGGCAAGGAAGTGCATGGGAGGAGGTTAGATATAGTCAGGGACCAGGTGGGAGCCAATTAAGCTAATTGGGCCAGGCACCAATCATTGGTGCACTGGCCCTTTAAGTCTCAGGGAGCTGGCGCGCGCGCGCCCTAGAGAGCGGAGCCGCGCGCGCCAGCACATGACAGCAGGGGACGGGAACGGGTAAGTGACCTGGGATGCGATTCGCGAGCGGGCGCGTCCCGCTGTGCGAATCGCATCCCCAACGGCCATGACAGAGCAGCGCTCCCGGTCAGCGGGACTGACCGGGGAGCTGCAGGGAGAAAGACGCCGTGAGCGCTCCGGGGAGGAGCGGGGGCCCGGAGCGCTAGGCGTAACAGTGTGGAGGAAAATATGAAAATTGGCTGTGTACTTAAAGGGTTAACCTATTAGCTTGTGTTTTGGTTATGGAAGGGAGGGTGCTAAAATAAAACAGATAAACTGTAAAAACTCCAGGTAGTCATAGAAGTGTTCTGGGGAACTGATTACTACAATTCTTCTTTAAATTAAATGTTAATTTTTTTTCATGACAGTTTTTATGTAGCCCAATATACTCCACAGAGAATGTCTTCCTGTACTTCAGTTGCCAATTGGGCTCACAATTACATTTTCCAGTCTTATTCATACACTGAGAACACATTTATAGGAGGGTGGGAGGAAACCAATACGTGGTGTCCCAGTTCAGAACACATTACACTGCAGGCCCTGTCAGGTAGATGTTGCCTCAGGTGACTGTGTAGGCCCTCATCGCCAGGGAAGATGTTTGTGAAATTGTATGATTGTTTATTGATCTATGTTATGTATGACTTTGCGAAAAGGGCTGTTGTACAGGGAAAACTGCAGAGGTGTCATGTGAACTACTGTTGCCAATAGGGAACTCCTGCCCTGGGTTTAGTTGATCAGTCTAGACAAGGAGGAGTAAGTTGTGGTAGTAGTGCTGGTCTGAGAGGAGAGAGGACCAGAGAGAGAGTAGAGTTCAGTGCAGTGTGAGGAGAGAAGTTGTGGTGGAGTCTGAGAGAAAGTCAAAGTTCTGCAAGGGAGCAAAAACACTACCTACAAGCATTCCACCATCCAGGTCAAGTCAAAGTCCAAGTTGTGGGTAAAAGTAGCTAGAGAGCCGACAGGGGCTCCATAGCACAAGTTGAGGAGCTAGAGTAGAAAGCCTCTGGTAACTAAGGTCCTAAAGCCTAAGTCCAAGCCTGGTGGTAAGCAATTTCGTGGATGCACTGTAGAGGGTCACAAGTCAGTGTCAGTTGTCTCTAAAGTATCAAGTAACTAAATCAAGTTCTATAAGAGGGGGAAAATACTTCAAGTCTCAGAGTGCCCAGACATTTTACTATTCACAAACTCTGCACCTCTCTGTTCTGCCTTTCTGTTGAAAGACTGTATTGCCTTGTTTGTAACATCTGCACAAAACTTTCTTCAGTAAACTCCTCAGTGGTTTTCCGTAATCTTGCATCTGGTGTCTTTATTTAAAAAAACACTATACAAAAACCATAATTCCCCCATACAGACACAATTCAATGGTAGATATAAGTCCTTTACGGGCCCTCTGCAGACCATATCTGATTGAGTAGTTAAGTTCCTTTTCTTCTCCATCCAGCCTGGACTGCCGTGAAGATCCAAATCTCATCTCTGCAGAATATAAAAAGAATATACAAGAAACAGGCTCCTTCCTTTTCAGCACCCTTCCCACCTCTAAATGTACTCCTCATTCATTTTTCCCAAATAAAGCCACAGTACTGTAGTAAGGCTCCCCTTTATGCCCACACTGTCCTCATTGTACCACCAAGCAGTAATTAGCCCCCATTTGTGCCCCCACAGTGTGCATAACAAAAATAAAGAAATTAAAACTCATTTGTCCTCGTTCTCATACTGAGAAGCTGTGTCCACCTGCCGGATAGCACTTGGTGCATGAAGAGGAATGCGGTGATTTTGTTATATCGCGTGCGCCATGACATACCATGATACCTTCTCCATTGTAGACCTTAGACCTAAAGTGACCTGCAACCTACCAGAAAAAGTTATGGGGCAGGAAGATGATTACTCTCTGCTATGTCATCATTTTTAGATGTCTCTGTGTCTTGGAGATGCCTGTCACATTCACACCAATGTGTACATGATAGAAGTTGATAATTGGTCAGTGTCTGGGCTTACCTGTCTGACGGTGGTTATAATGTTGCTGTGACTGGAGTTAAAGGGGTACTCCAATGCCCCAGCATTCGGAACATTTTGTTCCGAATGCTGGGTGCAGGCTGCTGGGGTCATGACATCACAGAAATGCCCCTTGTGACGTCACACCACATCCCCTCAATGCAAGTCTATGGGAGGGGGCATAGCAGTCACCACGCCCCCTCCCATAGACTTGCATTGACGGGCGTGACCATGACGTCATGACCCCCCGCAGCCCGCACCCAACGTTCGGAACAAAATGTTGAGGCAGTGGAGTACCCCTTTAAATAGTATTCACACATGGCAGATTTATTGCAGCATTTTCCACAACTATTGTTTTATCTAAACAGGGCTTGCAGAAACCAATGTGCATGCTGCAAAAACAGACACATTTACTGAACTGCATTTCAGTATGAATTTACGTTTCCAAGGGCCCTTCTCGGTTTGGGCATGTACATTTCAGTCATATTTGTCCTTTTTTTGCCACCTTGTACTAGCGCTAGATATTCAATGGTTGGAAGGCATTTCCTGTTGACTCATTAATAGATATCTCCTGGAATAGACAAATATGATAGTTTGGCCTTTGGGCTTAATGTTTATTTATGCCAAAAGCAATTATTAACGTATGCTTACCAAGCACTCTCAAGTTACCATTTAACCGTCTACAGTATCTTGAAAAATAAGCAAGTAAAAAATGTAGTCTTCTGTCCAAAGAGCTCTTTCTTCCTCCTATAGTAGTCATTATTTTACAGAAAATAAAATGCACATGCTTGTTTTATATTTGGCTTTTGACAATGTCTGAGAATGCCTAACAAATAGATGTTATGTAAGTATTGATTAGCTATGGGAAAACCTTTACATATAGTAAGACTGTTTTTGTAGTTGTTGCTGTCTCTTTCTTTTGCAGGTTAGGGGGTGAGTATTTAAAGGCTGTAAAAACAGATGTAGAAGAGGGATGTTAATGGCTCTTTCAGCTGTTGTTTATTTGGGTCTCTCTCACTTGCTGTTTTACTGTTCATCTGTCTCTGGCAAAAAATAGTTTTACGAATAAAAAAAGACTGAGAATACGGCTTTCTTCTTCCAGAATAGTCCCTTCCAATGTTCCCTTATATAATATATAATAATAATGCCATTGTTCTCCTCCAACCACCTGCCATCATTGGCCCAAGGTTCTGTGCTTCAGATAATAGAACCAGGACATGGAAGCAGGACACTTGGCTTCAGCCGGAAGATAATTTGGGGAAATCGTCTGAAATTGCATAAAATTTCAGACAGGCCAGAAACAGCTTATTTAAAAAAAAAAGAAAAAGCATTTTTCATCCAGCTTTTCTCCTTTGAAATAAATGTGCTAATGTTGGGTCCCTGGATTTTAATTAGTTAAAGTTAAAAAGGAGTTAAACCTGCAGTAAGAGCATTAACCAAATTATTATCTGATCTCACTAAATGCAAGCAACATTAAAGATCTGTTAACAAAGGGGAGCACCATGCATAAAAAGTCAGATTTAGTTGTCAGTTTCCTGCCAGTAATAATGAGACCTTATTAACTGTACATATGTCAAATGAACAAAATAGCAAATGCAAAATGACCTATGAAAGAAAAAGAAAATTTGCAACAGTTGCTATTTTAGGGCACTTACATATGAAGGCACACATAATATATAGATTTTTTTCAGACCTGTTCCAATTTTGGCTCTGTATTATTTTTAATAGGTACCTCCCATGATTTTGTTAAAGGGGTATTCAGGTGGAAAAGTTTTTTGTTTGTTAAATCAACTGGTGCCAGAAAGTTAAACAGATTTGCAAATTACTTCTATTAAAAAATCTTAATCCTTCCAGAACGTATTAGCTGCTAAATACTACAGAGGAAATTATTTTCTTTTTGGAACACAGAGCTCTCTGCTGACATCATGACTACAGTGCTCTCTGCTGATATCTCTGTCCATTTTAAGAACTGTCAAGAGTAGAAGAAAATCCCCATAGCAAACATATGCTGCTCTGGACAGTTCCTAAAATTGACAGAGATGTCAGCAGAGAGCACTGTGCTCGTGATGTCAGCAGAGAGCACTGTGTTCCAAAAAGAAAATAATTTCCTCTGTAGTATTCAACAGCTAATAAGTACTGGAAGGATTAAGATTTTTTAATAGAAGTCATTTACAAATCTGCTTAACTTTCTGGCACCAGTTGATTAAAAAAAATATATATAATTCCACCGGAGTACCCCTTTAAATTTTATAATCCTCACAGTTGACTTCCCCATCATGATAAACCACCCCCTGCCTTTATTTTTTTATTGTTTTTTAGTTTTCTACCTTGATATTGCTCTGTATTTTCTGCTCAGTCTCAGTCAGGTTCACAGACTGGGAAGGGGATTTACCCAGCAGGCCGTGACATCATCTGAAGCCATACAGGGGAGAACTTCCTCCCTCACTCTGCTACACACAGCCCAGAGCAGTTCAGTGTGTGAGATGAGCTATGATTGGCTAAGGCTGCAGACACCCCTCTCAGCACTCCAGACTGCATTTTCTGATTTTGGACTTCTGCCAGGCCAGAAGGAGTCCAAAGTCTGTGCAAGAAATGGGGGGAAGGTACTCTGGACAAGTAGGGAGACACCTAGTGGCCGCATTTTTAAACACAAATAAAACAGAGAAAACTTCATTTAAGTTATAAAGGATGTTTAAAAAAAAGAAATGGTAAAAAAAATAAAATAAAATAACAAACATAATGGATGATGCATGGCGTTTATTCTGAAAAATCCAGATGTTAGCTAGGAGTCAATA
Organism: Hyla sarda; assembly: GCF_029499605.1. Lineage (NCBI taxonomy): Eukaryota > Metazoa > Chordata > Amphibia > Anura > Hylidae > Hyla > Hyla sarda. Next base: position 259,731,546 of record NC_079191.1, on the reverse strand, counting down.
GTAAAAAGTAAATATATATTGTGACGGTTCCTAGAGTCACCCTACCCCTTCGCTATCGCTGCCTGGGCTCCCAGAGTGACTATGGACTATGGAAGAGTGGCTGAGCGGAACTCGGACTAGCTTCAGGGGCGGGCACGAGAAAGACTGGGACTTTGATGGACTTAAGGACATCACTATTTCCACAGTTTGTGCCCCTCAGCTAATGTTGTCCAGTGACATAAAGCTCCTTGTTGGATATCTTATTAAAATACCTTTATTTGCTGTTTTAATGACACATTCTGCACACAGCACTAATTCTGCACATGGTCCACCTTCTGCACACAGTCCACTTTTTGCACACGGTCCACCTTCTGCATATGGTCCACCTTTTGCACACGGTAAAAGGAGACACTTGTTCCTGAATAAATGGAGATTGATTTTTATACCTGAAGACTGGTGTTGCCTGGTTCTTTGGATAAGGGGATGCGATAATCTGTAGTTCTGCCTAGGGATATTGCCTTTGGTATGCTGGGGCTCATCGTTTGGAAGGAGAAGTCGCTCTTGACGGAAGGGGACACCGAGAGGTCCCTGTCAGTCCGTCACTATTGATGGCAGCAGTGGGATCTAACTTCTTCAGGATCATCACTGAGAGCCACTGGCTTGACCCTGGTCTCAGCAACTTTCCCTGGCGAGGAAAAGCCTGCAAGGATGGGGGATTTTCGAAGAGATTCAGTGGTTCCTGGGTCTCCTCGGCAAAGATCCTTCACGAAATAGTGTGAACAGGGTCACACAGCTGACACAAGTCCGTAAAGCAAAGCTGCAGAATGTCATGGAAGAGATGCCCATGCAAGAGAGAGCCTTAATTCGCTTGCAGATTTGGGAAGTTGTTCTTGAGGAGTCATTGAGAAAACATAGAAACATAGAATGTGTAGGCAGATAAGAACCATTTGGCCCATCTAGTCTGCCCAATAATCTGAATACTATGAAGCGGAGCACAAGCCCTGCCCACCCCAGAACAGCGATTCAGGGAACAGGTTCACTTGCAGCTTTGCTACCTCAGAGATCATCCCACGGGCAGCGAAATGGCGAGTTGCACAGATTGGTGCAGTAAGAAATGGAGCTTGAGGCTTATTACCATGCACTGTATTGGTAAGCAAGCTGCAGGCAGCAGAAGCCAAACACAGCTTGTTCTCAGTAAGGGACAGACTTCTGCTGGCCTGGTCTTTTGTGGGACACATTCGAGGAGGGGTAAGACTTTGGCCGTACCGAGGCCTACAGGCTCTGGGACATCCAGGACAAGCGGAGAGAGATACTGCCGCAATCGGAGGTACCAGACCTGGAACCGGATCTTTCTTGACTGATGTACCAGTAATGGTATCTCAAAGAAGACTTCCTGTCCTTGTTTGAGGGTAATTTCTATGGTCCTGAGCCCTGTACAGTGGAGGAAACCAGCGCAGACTAGACTGCTGGTTTCTGTCCTCCCCTTCCCCTGGATTGCACACCTGACCACAACGCTCTAGCAGTATTCAGTTAGGACACCCCGGTGGGAACCGTGAGGCCTGTACCAGTCCACCCTGGATCACAGGCAGTCAGCCTAGATCCCCAGAGGCTAACGGTACAGGAGCAAGCCCAGTCGGTGTGGCTGCCCAGATGGAGAATTCCATGTCGGGAGATTGAGTGGTCAGCTCATCTACCCTGCAGCAACAGACGTTCTCGGGAGGTGACACAAACAGTGTGCCTCCCCAGCGGCAGAAGTTGCAACCAGGTGAGGAGGCAGTTGACCTCTCTCTCCACCTACCAATTACACCACTGGCTGAAGCGCCGGCATCAGGGCAGAGTCCTGCTACACTCTGCCCAGCACCGAACACTGCTGGCAGTTCTGCAGCTACAGAGGGGTCCGCGATCCCTGTACAAGTCCACCTCGGATTGCAAGCAGTTTGCCTGGATCCCCAGCAGCTGTTTAAAGGTAAAGGAGCAAGCACAGTCGGTGCAGCTCCCCAGCTGAAGAATTCCATGTTAGGAGATGGAGTGGTTGGCTCATCTCCCCAGCAACAGACGTTGCCACCAGATGAGGAGGCAGTCAACCTCCCTCTCCACCTACTGATCACATCCCCGGATGAAGCACTGGCATCAGGCAGAGTTCTGCTACACTTTGCTCAGCACCAAACACTGCTGGCAGCTCTGCAGTTACAGAGGAGACCATGATCCCTGCACCGGTACCGCCAGGATCCCAGACAGTCAGCCTAGATCCCCCGCCCCTAAGAAACAGTACAGGGGCTGACACAGCTGCTCCCCAATGGCAGATATTGCAACTGGGTGTTGAAGCAGTCAGCCTTCTGCCCCTCCGACCACCGACACATGGAGGCTTTGTTTGGGAACTGTTGTTTGTGATGGGCTTGGAAGCCATCCTCCTTCCCATGGGGGCGAAGCGGAAATGTTTTTTTGAGGGGAGCCCCAGTGAGCTTCTTTCAGGGTTTGCTGATATTGGATTACGTTGTTGCTGCACACCCCTGACCAAGAGGAGGACCATGACAACTGGGACTGGTGGTTGCAGCCCGGATAGTCCCAAGTGGACCCATTGGGATCACACTGGGACTGCCATTTTTGTTAGGAGGAGCACTGTGACAGTTCCTAGCGTCAACCTACCACTTCTCTATAGTTGTCTGGGCTCCCAGAGTGACGATGGACTATGGAAGAGTGACTGAGCGGAACTTGGATTAGCTTCAGGGGCGGGCACGAGAAAGACCGGGACTTTGATGGACTTTAGGAGATTGCTATTTCCACAGTTTGTGCCCCTCAGTTAATGTTGTCCAGTGACATAAAGCTCCTTTTTGGATATCTTATTAAAATACCTTTATTTGCTGTTTTCATGACACATTCTGCACGCGGCATTAATTCTGCACACTGTCCACTTTCTGCACACAGTCCACCTTCTGCACATGATCCACCTTCTGCACAAGGCACTGTATAGGGATGGCTAATTATCTTTATTGTATTATCTCCCAGACTTTTACTGTCATATGTATTGTCTTTACTGCACCCCCCCCCCCCCCCCCCTGTGATGTTCCTTCCTATAAAAGGAGACACTTGTTACTGAATAAAGGGAGATTGATTTTTATACCTGAAGACTGGTGTTGCCTGGTTCTATGGATAAGGGGATGTGATAATCTCTAGTTCTGCCTGGGGATATTGCCTGTGGTATGCTGGAGCTTGTTGTCTGGAAGGAGAAGTCGCTCTTGATGGAGGGGGTCACCAAGAGGTCCCTGGTCAGTCCGTCAAATATGTAATACATACATAATAAATACCTACAATGCTTTCTTTGTTCATGGCATAGATTGTTTTTTTTAAGGCCAAAAGAAAGCCTGTCTGAAGGAAGCCTATTTTTTGGGCTGTTCTGTAATGTTGCTAAAGTACACAGTTAACCCCTTAACCACAAATACATCTATCATGGGCAGGTGGGTAACAGTTCATACCTCATGATGTATATATCTGTCATTAAAATATTGTGCGTACTGTCCAGTGTACCCACAAGATAGAAGTAGGAGCTCAGCTGTCAAACACAGTCAAATTCCTGCTTTTACTACTGAGATCAAGGAAAAACTATTATCACCGTAAGTTAAGGAGTGTAAAAAATGTTTTCAAATCAACTGGCACCCGAAAGTTATACAGATTTGTAAATTACAGTGATCTTTCAACTTACAACTGCCTCAGGTTACAGTATTTTTAACATACAATTATCTTTTCTGGACCATTGTAACTTGAAACCATACTCAGCATACAATGCCACAAAGAGTCTAGACCTCTGAAACATGTCACTGTCTGGAAGAACAGACCAAAGAGTAGGCATTTCACTGGTAAACACCGGTTTTACTGAAGCACTACAGATTTACAACTTTTTAAAGGGGTTCTCCGGTGCTTAGACATCTTATCCCCTATCCAAAGGATAGGAGATAAGATGCCTGAACACAGGAGTCCTGCCGCTGGGGACCCCCGTGATCTTGCATGTGGCACCCCGTTTGTAATCAGTCCCTGGAGCATGTACAACAGTACAGGGGCTGGCACAGCTGCTCCCCAATGGCAGATATTGCAACTGGGTGTTGAAGCAGTCGGCCTTCTGCCCCTCCGACCACCGACGCATGGAGGCTTTGTTTGGGAACTGTTGTTTGTGAGGGGCTTGGAAGCTATCCTCCTTCCCATGGGGGCGAAGCGGAAATGTTTTTTTGAGGGGAGCCCCAGTGAGCTTCTTGCAGGGTTTGCTGATATTGGATTACGTTGTTGCTTCACACCCCTGACCAAGAGGAGGACCATGACAACTGGGACTGGTGGTTGCAGCCCGGATAGTCCCAAGTGGACCCATTGGGATCACACTGGGTCTGCCATTTTTGTTAGGAGGAGCACTGTGACAGTTCCTAGCGTCACCCTACAGATTTACAACTTTTTAAAGGGGTTCTCCGGTGCTTAGACATCTTATCCCCTATCCAAAGGATAGGAGATAAGATGCCTGATCGCAGGAGTCCTGCCGCTGGGGACCCCCGTGATCTTGCATGTGGCACCCCGTTTGTAATCAGTCCCTGGAGCATGTACGCTCCGGGTCTGATTACCGGCGACCACAGGGCCGACGGCGCAGGACATCACGCCTCCGCCCTCATGTGATGTCACGCACCACCCCTCAATGCAAGCCTATGGGAGGGGGCGTGATTGCTGTCACACCCCCTCCCATAGGCTTGCATTGAGGGGCGGAGCGTGACGTCACATGGAGGCGGAGGCATGACGTCACACGCCGTCGGACCTGTGGTCGCTGGTAATCAGACCCGGAGTGAACACGCTCCGGGGACTGATTACAAACGGGGTGCTGCGTGCAAGATCACGGGGGTCCCCAGCGGCGGCACTCCCACGATCAGGCATCTTATCCCCTATCCTTTGGATAAGGGATAAGATGTCTAAGCATCGGAGAATCCCTTTAAGTTACTTCTATTTAAAATTCTTACATTCTTCCAGCTGCTGTATGCTCCATAGGAAGTTGTGTAGTTCTTTCCAGTCTGATCACAGTGCTCTCTGCTGCCACCTCTGTCCATGTCAGGAATTATAGAGAACAGGAGAGGTTTGCTATGGGAATATGCTTATGCTCCAGATAGTTCCTGACACCAACAGAGGTGACAGCAGAGAGCACTATGTTCAGACTGGAAAGAACTACATAACTTCCTCTGTGGCATACAGCAGCTGATAAGTACTGGAAGGATTATTATTTATAAATGTAAGTAATTAAAAAATCTGTATAACTTTCTGACACAAGTTAATTTGAAAAAAAAAATTCCGTCCAGAGTACCCCTTAAAACCCCTTATATGCCTCGTTCAGTTGCTCTGGTAAGATAAAAACTGAACTGTGATTAATTGTTATTGGCAAATTAGACTTTTTTTTTTTTTTTTTTAGCAGATTAACCACTTAAGGACAAAGGGTGTACCTGTATGCCCTTGTCCCGCTCCCCTTCAATAACAGGGACTTAGTCTGGACCAGTGGCTAATGCCGGACATCACCAATCGCGGTGATGTCCGGCATTAACCTCTTAGATGCCGTGATCATCTTTAATTGTGGCGTCTAAGGGGTGAATGCCAGACCAATGCTGAGATTGGTAAAATATTTTTAAAAAAACATCCCAGCAGCCCAGTGGAGCAGTGAAAATGCGGTGTCCCGATGAGCTGAGGGCCTCCTCGCCATTCGATCAGTGGCTTGATGCTCCAGTAAGCCTTAGCAGCCTGGAGCAATCGAGCATTAATAACACTGATCAATTCTGTGCTATGGCATAGCATTGAACAGTGTATGCAATCAAAGGATTACATGTAATAGTCCCCTATGGGGACTAGAAAACAGAGCAAAAAAAGTTAATAAATGTGATTTAACCCCTTCCCTAATAAAAGTTTGAATCACCCCCCTTTTCCTATTAAAAAAAATATACGTAAACAAAAATAATCATAAACATATGACCGCGTGCGTAAATGTCCGAACTATAAAAAATATAATGTTAATTAAACTGCACGGTCAATGGCGTATATGTAAAAAAAATACCAAAAATCCAAACTTGCATATTTTTGGTCACTTTCTATACCCTAAAAAGCGATCAAAGAGTCCCATCAAAACAAAAATGGTACCAATAAAAACTAGAGATCACAGCGCAAAAAATGAGCCCTCACATATCCATGTACACAAAGAATTTAAAAGTTATAGGGGTCAGAAGAGGCCAATAAACATACTCATTTTCGTGCAAAAAGTTAGAATTTTTTAACAGAAGTAAAACAAATAAGTTGGCTATCATTTTAATCGTATGGACCTACAGAATTTTTTTTTTCAGTTTTGCCCCAAAAATATATATTTTTTTGGTTTTGCTGTGAAATGATTGATGTCATTACAAAGTACAATTGTTGGCACAAAAAATAAGCCCTTATATAGGTCTGTAGGTGTAGGTTATTATTTTTAGAAGGTGAACAAAAATGAAAAAAAAAAGATGATGTCCTGAAGGGGTTAATATATTTGGGCCAATGCCTGAAAAAAATTGCTCAAAAGTGTCTTAAACAAACAGTCCATATGGAAAAAATGGCCTAAAGAAAGCTTAATTGCAGACAAAAAGTCTGAAAGTTTAAGACTCATTTCCCCTCACTTTTCAGGTTCAAAATAAGTCTTAATAGGCTAAGTGTCAGCTGTAAATGCAAAGTCTGAGTTTGGGTAGTAGAGAAGCTTTTATCAGCTGGTGGTCAGAAGTTAATGGTGCCTGTGTGTCCCTGAGAAGACCCCCCCCCCCCCCCCAAGCTGGTGTTGGGAGTGTTATTGGCAGACAATGCTCCTTGGGGATAAAGGGGGACATGTATCATTGCATTTAGACCATTTTTCACGTCTACAAATTTTGCGCAATTGCGCTTTTTTTGCATAGAGCTGCGTTTTTTTTGGTGGACAGTTTTCTAAAGTTGTCACCAGTTTGGTCTACAGTACACCAACTAATCCAGTGGACTGGTATTTATCAATTGCGCAAAAAAAAAGTAGATGTTTTTTTTTGCGCAATTGCACTTTTTTGCAAGAAAAGTAGTCTAAACCTAAGAGTGCTAGCAAGGACTCGTAGAAAATGGCAGACGGTGGAAGATGCAGGTGGGGGATGCAGGAGCCGTCTCTCAGCACTGCAGTACTACAACTACTCCCATCATGGGACAGAATCTGTCCCATAATGGGAGTAGTTGTAGTACCACAGCGCTGAGAGACGCACATCCCCCGTCTGCGGGACTCTATTGTGACTGTTAGGACTACTACTCCCATCATGGACAGACTCTGTCCATGATGGGAGTTGTAGTCCTGTGGCTGAAGGACAGATCGCAGCAGGTCATTCTCCAGAGACCCGCTGCGATCTGGATTTATTAACTTAAAAAGCCGGCGGTACATGCGGTTCTACTGCGCTACCGCCGGCTCCCGTATGCAGATGTCACAATTCATAATCCCCGCCTCCGGGAGAGGGGAGCTCTGATTGGTGGAAAGCTATTCACCACTATACACCAATCAGAGCTCCTGTCTTCTGGTGGGGATTATGAATTGTGACAGGTCTATACAGGGGAGCGAGTGGAGCCGCTTCTACTGTATATAATTGTTATGTGTATTTCCCCCCCCCCCCAGACTAATACTGACCCCTTCTATAGTGAGCGCTGGGACCGCTGTGTGATTGACAGGTCCCCAGCGCAAGTGTCCGGCCCCACTGACCTTTATATGTTATAAATCTTTATGATACACACTGCCCGTCCTCCTCTTCATTCTTCTGATACCGGAGACGCGCGGCTTCTGTATCATAGTCTATAGACAGAGCGCCCCCTGCCGGCCTCCACACTGCACAGGGCTGGGGCCAGACAACGGCAGGGGGCGCTCTGACTATAGTGAAAGCAGAAGCCGCTCGTCTCCGGTATCAGAAGAATGAAGAGGAGGACGGGCAGTGTGTATCATAAAGATTTATAACATGTAAAGGTCAGTGGGGCCGGACACTTGCGCTGGGGACCTGTCAATCACACAGCGGTCCCAGCGCTCACTATAGAAGGGGTCAGTATTAGTCTGGGGGGGGGGGGGGTACAGTACACATAACAATTATATGCAGTACTGTAGAAGCGGCTCCACTCGCTCCCCTGTATAGACCTGTCACAATTCATAATCCCCGCCGGAAGACAGGAGCTCTGATTGGCTAATAGTGGTGAATAGCTTTCCACCAATCAGAGCTCAGGTCTCCCGGCGGCGGGGATTATGAATCGTGATATCTGTATACAGGAGGCGGCGGGGAGTGCAGTGTTGCCGCCGGCTTTTTAAGTTAATAAATGCAGATTGCAGCGGGTCTCTGGAGAATGACCTGCTGCGATCTGTCCTTCAGCCCAAGGACTACAACTCCCATCATGGACAGAGTCTGCCCATGATGGGAGTAGTAGTCCTGACAGTCACAATACAGTTTCACAGCTGGGGAATGTGTAAGAGCCATCCCTCAGCACTGCGGTACTACAACTACTCCCATCATGGGACACAAAATTTCCCATGATGGGAGTAGTAGTCCAAGGGCAGACTGACGGATCTCAGGGGTCTCACTCTTGAGACCCCTTGCAACTTCTCCGCCCCTGCCCCCTAGTGATGACATCATTAGGGGGCGGAGCTTCACAGTCCAGGCCTGAAGCCAGGGTGGTAAGTATGGCTCTGTTCTCATTATGCGTTTTGCATAATGGGAACAGAGCCTTTTTGGCAGTGTGTTCCCAAACAGGGAGACTCCAGCTGTTGTTTACCTACAGCCCCCATGATGGGAGTTGTAGTTTAGCAACAATTGGAGGCTCCCTCTTTAGGAACACAGGGGAGAGCGCCAAAAATGTACTGACCCATTTTTCGTGTTTTTATTTTCTTGTCATTTCAGATAAGTGAATGCAGAGGACTACCTGAGATTCGGTGGAGTGTGATGATGACTAGCATTTTTTAATGTCAATAAAAGGGTTAACGAGGGCTGTGGGGGAGTGTTTTTTTTAATACATTTTTTATTTCATGTGTTGTGTTTTTTATAATTGAAATTTCAGGCTTAGTAGTGGAAGCCGTCTTGTAGACGGAATCTATTACTAAGCTGGGCTTAGCGTTAGCCCCAAAAACAGCTAGCGCTAACCCCCAATATTACCCCAGTACTCACCGCCACAGGGGTGCCGGGAAGAGCTGGTACCAACAGGCCCGGAGCATCAAAAATAGCGCTCCTTGGCCTAGGCGGTAACAGGCTGGGGTTATTTAGGCTGGGGAGGGCCAGTAACAATGGTCCTCACCTATCCTGGTAATGTCAGGCGGTTGCTGATTGGTTGGTGTCTGACTGACACTGAAAATATGGGGAACCCTATGTGTTGTTGTTTTTTTTTGTAATAAAAAAAAGTGTGTGGTTCCCCATATTTTCAGTGTCAGTCAGATACCAACCAATCAGCAACAGCCTGACGTTACCAGGGTGGGCGAGGACCATTGTTACTGGCTCTCCCCAACCTAAATAACCCCAGCCAGGAGCGCTATTTTTGACACTCCAGGCCTGTTGGTACTGGATCTTCCCGGCAACCCTGTGGCGGTGGGTAACGGGGTAATAATTGGGGGTTAGCGCTAGCTGTTTTTGTGGCTAACGCTAAGCCCGGCATTGAAAAAAAAATGTATTTAAAAAAAAAAACACTCCCCACACAGCCCTCATTAAACCTTTTATTGACATTAAAAAAAGCTGGTCATCATCGCAGTACACTGAATCTGACGTAGTTCTCCCCATTCACGTATCTGAAATGAGAAAAAAAAAAGGTTAGGGCATCATTTGCGATCTCACCTGGTGAGTGCGCCCATACTGCAGTGTGTAACAGGGAGCCTCCAATTGTTCTTGTCTGCCTACTGTATCCTGTATATACAGTCATCTATAGATGGCTGTATATACAGGAGAGCGCACAAAGATTTAACTCAGAGCAGCAGTGTGGGTTAACTCTTTCCTTGCTGGGCTCCTGTATAGTATACATGGATACACTATGCCCCCTGTGTACTATACAGCGGGCGGAGGTAAGTAGTGATGCACTGCACCCTGTATATGTATATGCTATTCATCACTCCTTACCTCCTTACACTCCGTGGGGCGGGCGCTCTGCATCCGACCAAAGGAGTAGTACCTGCAGTAAAAAAAATGCACACAGGGTACAAAAATGTTTGTTTCCGCACAAAAATGCAAGAAAAAAACACAAGCGGAGAGATTAATCAAAACCTATGTAGAGGAAGAGCGGTGCAGTTGCCCATAGCAACCTATCAGATTGCTCCTTTCATTTTTGTAAAGAAGCAATCTGATTGGTTGCCATGGGCAACTGCACTACTCTTCCTCTGTACAGTTTTTGATAAATCTCCCCCAAGAAAAATTACCAAAATGCAGGAAAAGCTGGGACCGTTTTTCAGGCGTTTTTGCTGGTGAACAAAAAAAACCTCAGTGGAATCCTGAAAAACAATAGAACAAATCCCAGCGTCCAGGATACACCACTATTCCTGTGAGGTGTAGAACAGGTCTACAAATAGAACTTTGTGGAGATTTAGACCATTGCACGAAATTTATCATGGGGCTTGCACAAGTTTGATAAATTTGGAGAATATGTCCAAATTTAGACCAACCAAAATGATCTACAAAAAACGTCTACCAATAACAACATTGATACATCTCCCCCATAGAGCATACTAAGAAGTTTCCCAGGAGAAAAGAGCTTGCTCTAGCTACCTCCAATAGGTGGCACTAGAGAGTCAGCATTCAATGGCACTGTTGGAAGTCAGCATCTAGATAGTCCTTGGTACTTACAGCATCCAGTGTTTAGTAATAAGTGCTACATTCTCTGCCTTGTTTCTGGTGCTTAGTTGTACATAACTCCAGATAAATGGTGTGATTTCCCATTTCTGAAGCAAACCAAAGTTAAATAAGATATTACTAATATGAACCATCCATTTACAATGTAAAAGAAAACTAATCTGGTATTAGGTGGTACTAGTTTGGCTAGCTTCTTGTAGGGTCGTATATCAATTTTGATGTACAAACTGAGCAAATTATATTTCACAATACTTTGCTATCACGTTGGTGAATACAAATGATTACTATGTATTGCTTTAAGAGTACAATACATTTGGAAAGTTTTTTAGACCCTTCTACCCAGGGGCATACCTAGAGAATTTGGCACCCGGGGTGGACCCTTTGTTTGGCACCCCCCCTCCACTCACACCCCTCCTTAATTACAGAAACAGCATTGTGTGGAGGCACAAATCTTTAGAAGGGTACAAAAAATGTTTACTGCACAGCCCGTTCCCAAGAGCACAATGGTGTTTATAATTCCTAAATAGAAGAAGTTTGGAACAACCAGAACTCTTCTTAGAGCTGGCTGCCTCACCATACTAAGTGACCGGGCGAGAAGATTCTTGATAAGAAAAATGACCAAGAACTCAAGAGTCACTCTGGCTGAGCTCCAAAAAAAAATGGGAGAAACTACCAAAAGCTTAACCATAACTGCAGTACTCCACTATATCTGAGCTTCATGTAACATAGAAAAGAAAAAGTACATACCTTGTTTGACAAAGGAAAATAGTAGATTTTGCACTTACTGAGAAGTGGTGCACCAGGGTCAGTAGCCTACAATCCACCCAATCTCTGGAAGAAATGCAGATAGAAATAAACACCCGTTGGATGTTTTAAAATTGGATCTATCGGTTTGGTGCTTCTCCCATTCTAAAACTCCATTGCAGGAGATTACTTTACAGATGGATACTTTATTTTAAAAGCACATATATTTATATATTTATAGTCCATACTGGACTCTTCCTAGGATCATGCTCAGTACGATCTAAGGAAGAGTCTGGTTCAGACTAGAATGGCCAGACTGACAAATCCAATTTTAGAACATCCATTGGGTGTTTTTTCTTTCTGAAACTGGGCTTTCTGGCAAAAAAAGTGGGCAAAAAAATCATCGCATTACTAAAAGACGCATGAAAGTCTACCGGAAGTTTTCAATAAAGCACCTTAGACTGTGAGAAACAAGATTCTCTGATGAAACCAAGATTGAACTGCTGCCAATATCTTGGCACAAGCTGCCACTAGACACTTTGGCTATAATCCCATGGCAGAATTTCCGGATGGAATTCTGCAGGAATATTCTGCTCGGAAACTCTGCTGTAGCAGAGTCCCATTGATTTCATTGGGATTCTGCTGCACTGTGCACATGGCAGAATTTCCGCAGCAGATGTTTTTTCCGATGAAATACTGATTCCGGTGCCACAATTCTGAGTGGGCCTAGTGCCACTGAATCTGAAGTAAATAAGTGGAAAGTCCGTCTCCTATTTTCTACAGGTCATTCTGCACATGATCGGCGGTGTAAACATTGCCTATCAGAGGTGTTATGGACTCCATATCTTGATGGGCTTGAGCCATTTTGGCTGCCTGAGGGGATCTCCACAATGTTAGGCAGTTTTAAGTTCATATTTTAGCACTTTAATAATGTGCTTTAAATGGTATTTTGTATGTATACTTCCATGAGGTTTTTCTGTCGGTCTACTGCAGTAGATAAAAAGGTCAGTCTTATTTTATGACCATGCTTAATAGTTTGTTTATCTCCATATAACCCTTTCAAATCTAAGAAGCAAAGCTATTAACAGTAATAATTACAAAAAGGAAAGGGGTGTGATACTGGTCCTCCTTTGTGAGTCACAAATGAATGTCTGTTGTGCCTGCTCCACCAGTTTAATAATAGTCTGAGTTTGTGACAGAAACCTGCAACATGTATTTGAATGCTTTAGGTTTATACTTTTATTAGATCCAAGGTATATCCAAAGGAAATAAGGGACATGCACATTTCTCTGTTTTATGTTTCTTTCAAAAGACCAATTGTAGGATAAATATATATAAAGAAAAAAGAGTTTAGGATTTCCTTGAGGCTGCACATGGTATATGAAGGGAAAAATACCCTGTAATTGATGGCAGTCTTGGTCTATTGGTCAGCCTTGAGGGTCAAACTGGTACCAATCCAATTTACTTAGATTAAAATTCCCCACTTATGGCAGCGGGACTGTAGACTGATGCTGAATGGCATATCCAGTAGGTATAGGTAGCACCCTGGGAATTATTATTTCTTTCTTTTTTTTTTTTTTTTTTGCTTGTATAGTGTAGCATAGACAATAATACGAGAATGATATAGAGGTTCTTGTGTATGCCTTGTGCTTACCTATTTTAGCTGATGTAGCAATTATGAGATTGGCTCCATTTTGGTTTGCAATGCCTTCACTGAAGTGATTCTATAATGCAGCCTACATTTCACAGGAATCCTCTGGCTTTGGATGTGGTGTTTGATTACTGCAGCTGCTCATCTAAACAGGCTGCTAGTGTTAGAGTTCAGTCAGGTGAACTCATTAGACTCACACACTGTGTAGAAATATTGCCATGAGGTGAAAGGGATTTCACAATTGAGTTTTTTTTATGAAGATGTGAAGTCTCTATGGAGATGTAAAGAGAAACTAACAGGCTGCTCACCAGAATTAAACCCGTATACTGGGTTATAGTGCAGGTGAACAGCTTTAAAAAAAAATCATCACTTACTTTATTCTGTTGAGTATTTGTAAAGTTATGTCCGGTTTATCCTCTCTTCCTAATGCGCTGCTGTGCACAATGGAGTTGGCTCACCATATTCATGTTTTCATGTTGTTTATGCCAAATTCTGACCCTGCCATTTGAATGTTGCCTGAATGAAAAAATAAAACTAGAGTCCAGAAGGCAGCGCCTTGTGTACTACCCTTGATAATGCGAAGACCCTGGCCAGGGTTAAAAGATGTGGAGTCAGCAATCAAAATGGCCTCTCACCTGGTATAGGTAAAGTATGCACCTATCATACCTGTGCAGGGGTACCAAATATCATGGAGAAACCTGCTTAGCCCTAGAGGACACAGGATAGGGGCCATCCAGTCCTGGGAGAATCAGTGAGGATAGAAAGAAAACAACCTCTTATTCAGGTGCTGCTTAATCCGGTAAATAAAATCCCAAATACTTGGATATTGTCCAAGCACTTGTATTATTAAAATAATAAAATTACAGTAATGACACGTTTCGGGGGCAAAATCCCCCTTCTTTAGATTGTCCTGAGGAAAGGGGATAGTCTGTCGAAGGGGGATTTTGCTTCCAAAATGCAGCATTACTGAATTTTATTAGTTTAATAAAGAAATACTACAAGTGCCTGAACAATATCCAAGTATTTTAAATTTTCTTAACCAGATTAAGCAGCTCCTGAACAATATGTTGTCTTTCTATCTTCATCTGAATCCTGCAGCTGGAATCAAGCCTTATTAGACCATGCAAAATTTTTCCAGTCTTTCAGTCTTGTCCAATTTCGCTGAGCCTATGTGAATTGCTGCCTCAGTTTCCTGTTCTTAGGCTCCTTTCACACTATATTATTGTTCCGTTTGGGAACTTCCGTCAGAAGTTCCGTCACTATATCGGGGAAAACCGGCCGTTACAAAACCCCTGACGGCCGCGACTAAATCGCATTGCAGCCTATGGGCTTTTGTAACTGACCATTTGCACCCGTATATGCCCGTAATTCATTACGGACGTTATACAGTGACGGGACATCGTGGCGGAAAAATTACTGCATGCAGTGACACCTGGTGTGGTCTACAGCTGCTGTGGCCCATCTGCCATCGGTGTGTTGGGCATTGAGAGATGGTATTATGCATAGCTTGCTTATAACATGTAGTATTTGAGTTACTGTTGCCTATTTGTCATCTGAAACTATTTTGCCCATTCTCCTCCGACCTCTAACATCAAAAAGAATTTTCATCCACACAACTGCAACTCTCATTTATGGACCATTCTTTAGGGGTATTCCAGGAAAAAAACTTTTTTATATATATCAACTGGCTCCAAAAAGTTAAACAGATTTGTAAATTACTTCTATTAAAAAATCTTAATCCTTTCAGTACTTATGAGCTTCTGAAGTTAAGGTTGTTATTTTCTGTCTAAACCCTCCCTGATGACACCTGTCTCAGGAAACACCAAGTTTAGAAGAGGTTTACTATGGGGATTTGCTTCTAAACTAGGCGTTTCCCGAGACAGGTGTCATCAGAGAGGATTTAGACAGAAAATAACAACCTTAACTTCAGAAGCTCATAAGTACTGAAAGGATTAAGATTTTTTAATAGAAGTAATTTACAAATCTGTTTAACCTTCTGGAGCCAGTTGATATATATAAAAAAAAGTTTTTTCCTGGAATGCCCCTTTAAACTCAAAAGATGGTTGTGTGTAAAAATCCCAGTAGATCAGCATTCTGATGATTGGTTTGAACATTACCAAGTAGATTTATTACATCTACATGCCTAAATACATTGAGTTGCTGCCATGTGATTGGCATTCCGTGACTTGACCATGTTCCTAGCTGCCTCCTGCCTACTGACCTTCTGCTTCCCTACTGACTAAACACCTGTGCCGCCTGCACTGACCTCTTGACAGCCTGACTGCATCCTGCCTGTTCCTTTTGTGCCACGCTTCACCTCAAGCGCCTGTGGGGTTGAGTCGTGCCAGGGGTAGTGACCAGGGTGCCGCCTGCAGCAGCAAGTCCATCCCGCTTTGTGGATACTACCTCCTGGGTATCTGCTGTCTGCGGTGAATCTTACAAACGTCTTTTAGATTTTGCTTTTTCTAAGGCTCTGTTTAGAATATTAGGACGATAACCTTGACTAACCAATCTTTTATACAGGTCACCTGCTTGCATGTCAAAGGATTCTTCACTTCTATTAATGCGACGCAACCGCAAAAACTGGCTGTAAGGAATAGAGGTCTTCATGTGTATGGGATGATAGCTATTGAAATGTAACAGGGAAATTCCTGCTGTGCTCTTTCTATAGCCTGATACCTTAATCTGATTTCCAATTTTGGTTAATTGAACATCTAAAAATTCCAATTGATGGTCACTAACTACGGATGTACATTTTTAATTAATATTATAAGATATGTTCAAATGGTGTAGGAATTCTTCAAAACATTCTTTTGTACCTGTCCAGGTTATATACACATCGTCCACGAACCTTAAATATTAAAAAATATGTTTTATGTAGGGATTTCTTTCAATGTGAACAAATTCTCTTTCAAATATAGCAACATAAATGTTTGTCAGCGTGCAGGCGACAGGGGTGCCTATTGCCACGTCTCCCACTTGGGCATACCAAGTGTGGTTAAATTGAAAGGTGTTGCTTTCTAGAATAAACCGCAATGCCTCACAGATAAAGTCTACCACCTCCATGTCTGCCTGCCTCGACTAGGAGCACTCTCACACCAGCAACCGCAAGGTCTAGAGGGATGCTGGTGTAGAGTGACTCCACGTCGATGGAGGTAAAGACAAATTGTTCCAACCAAACGGTATCTTCTAAAGCACACACAAATTTTGTCTTTCACCAAAATGGGTATCGCTTTTAATAAAGGCCTCAAAATCCAATCTACAAATTTTGATAACGTTCAGTGACAGACCCAATCCCGGACACGATTGGGCGACCGAGAGGGTCTGTCACCAATTTGTGGATTTTTCGTAATAAGTACCATTGAGGTGACTTTGGGTACAGAGGTAACAATTTTACTGCTGTCTTTTCGGAAATAACACCTTTTTCAATATTAAACCTTAACAGCTATCTAAATTTGGATATTAACTTTTGTGTGGGATTACCAGATAACTTTTTGTACACATTTGTATTGTTTCATTGCCTCGCTGCCTCTTTTAATTAGTATTCTTTGGACATCATGACATTACCCCCCTTGTCTGATTTTTTCACCACAATATTGTAATTATGCTGTAAACTTTTTAATGCTCGTAATTCTTCTAAAGACAGATTAGGTGAACCTAGGGGGTAAATGAGGGCTTGCATGTCTTCCAACACTTTTTCCTCAAATAACTCAATGTTTGAGCCTGGTTGTGTAGGGGGGCAGAAAGATGATTTAAGTCCGCCTATGAAATCCATGACTGATAAAAAGTCCTGATGGGAATCTTCGGGCTCATATTCCTTTTAGGATGTTGAGGCAGTCCAAATCTTCTGCTGTGGCACGTTTTGCCACACTAAAGCCGAATGGACCCATTTTTTTGCTGTTACTGTTTCATTGCCGTTAAACATTTTTTTCAGGTTTAGTTTTCTAATTCCATGGAAAAAATTAATTTCAAAGTCCGTCTTACCGAACTTTTCCGTTAGACAAAAATTCAGTCCTTTTGTTAGTTATGACACGGTAGGTGCATCTAGTACTAGGTCGGTTAGATTTAAAATGGTGGGATTTAATTCTGGATCTCCGATATGTGGGAGATCTGTCATGATCTCCATGACTCTTTTTTTCCTTTTGGTCTTCGCATTCCACTGGGTTTTGCACCTGCGCCCTCTTCTGGTTTTTCTCCTTCTTAAGGGATGGTTTTGTTTGTGGACGGTGTATCTTTGTAAGTTTTTGGAATTCTTGTTTGAATATTTTCATCTGAACCACTTGATTCAGTGTCAGTTGTCCAAAAATCTGTGTTTTTTCTTATTTTTATTTTTCCTTGGGCTGTAATTTTGAAAGGAAAAAACGCGGTCCAAGACGTATTCTAACTTGTCCCTTAGAAACTTGTTGCGCTTTTGGTCTTAAATCACTGACTGAAGTGACCCTAATTTCCTTTCAAGTTTTTTGGAAAAGCACTGGTATTGCTCTTCATTCACATGCGTTCTTAGTTCAGCTTTTGCTCTGCACAATTCCCCTGTTATAGCTTGGTATTCCTCTTCATTCCGTTCTAGGACTAATTTCATCATGTTGAGTGAATACTCTTCATGCAATTCAGTCCATTTATGTAGAAAGGCATGATCTTCGGTATATTGGGAGGAAGGTTTGTAATTCCGAAAGCCTCTGGAATCTGCAATTTTGTGGCATTGAAAGAGTGTTTCCCAGAGAAGAAATAGAGAAACGCAAATGGCTTCAGCAAAGAGAAGCAAGATAGATCTCTGTGATGAATGCTTTAGGAAAACTAGAACTAAATGATAGAAGAGACCTAAGTATGTTTATTTAATTGGTTGCATATATATGTACATTGTTTTTTAACTATCATGTTATTTACTATAATGTATATCTGGTTCAAGATTGCTTGTAAGGTACCTCCCCTTCCCCTAAGTCATGCGAGGAATGGGATTCGTACCACCTCCTGGCAAGGTGAAGTTTGTAGTCTGAAGAAACACCGGACGGTATGAAACAGTGCTGTCACTACAGCTTCCTGTTGGCATTCTAACCCGACCTCGCTGTTTTAATCTGTACTGCATGAGTTAATAAAGTCCAGAATCAGAAGTGGTGAGTGCTGTTCATCTTCTTATCCACTTATCATTGTTACATTGAGAACTGCATCTTTGAAAAGAGCACCCCACAGATGCCAGATCAGTATTGCTAGCATTGTCTAACTCAACATCCACCGGATTGCACGCGTTAGTAATGAGGTTGTGCCGACATCTCTATCTATTTACACCTACATACAATATATCCATTGTTTATTATCAGGAGTAATCTAATGTGGCAATTATTGGTCATTTATCACCTATCCACAGGAACAGCAATAGGCATTTGATCGCATGAGATCTTACCAATACAGCCCCCACTGATCATAAGAAAGGGGGATCTCTAAAATACAGAATGCAAATATTGTGCTGCATCCTACATACAAAAACTTTTCTATCACTGGTCTTGATATCTGGTCTTAATAACTCCAAAATGCAAAACTGATCTGTCAACTGAAATTTGAGAAAGTTGGAATTAGACTAATGTAGAATAACATAGAAACATAGAATGTGTCGGCAGATAAGAGCCATTTGGCCCATCTAGTCTGCTCAATATCGTACTTGTCCCTAAATGAAGGATAGCCTTATGCCTATTTCATGCATGCTTAAAATCCTTCACTGTACTTGCAGATACCACATCTGCAGGAAGGCTATTCCATGCATTCACTACTCTCTCAGTAAAGTAATACTTCTTCATATTACTTTTTATCATTATTGAAGTCCATGTCTCAAAGATATTAGGATATCATTGTTGACAATTTCATAATTTGTTCCTAAACATTTCATGTTTTGGCCACATTATACAGGGCAATATTGACTGACAATCACCCTGCGTAATAAGACCTGAAGCCTAAACGAAGCTGACAATTCCTGTTCTGTACAGATCACTTTCCAGCAGTGTCCTCCTTATGATCTCAGGATTACTGTGAAAGATGACACTAGAAGATACATAAGACACCATTCACAATAGTTGAATCTCACAACTCAGCCTCCCTCCCAGTTAAATAATCTCTGTTCAGGTTCCAGAATATGCCTAGAAAAGGTTTTTATTTAAGTTACTACAGTCAGCTCAAGATCTGTAGCCTATAAGAGCTAGACTCCATTCACAAGGCAGAATGTCCACCTGGGAAATTTCTGGGCTGACAATTTGCAGACTGCAGGCGCTCAATAAGCCAGCACTAGGAACGCGCAGCAGCAATACATTTTCTTGTGGCTTCCACAGAAAGAATTAACATGTCAATTCTTTCTGCGGAGTCAGGTATCGGAATTTCCGTGGCAGTTGTTTCCACAATGGAAATTCTGCCATGTGCACAGCGCAGCAGAATCCTATTAAACCAATGAGAGTTTGTTGCAATGGAACTTCTTAGCAGAATTTTTCTGCTTGGTAATTCTACCATGTGGACCTTAGTGGTTGAAGTTGATGGTGATCCTGAGAACAGGGGAACTAGGCTAAATTCCCAATGATAGTGACACTGTATCAGGTGAGAGTAAGAGACAGTGTGAATGCCACTCCTATCTCTCCTGGTTTGGTTCCTTCCTACTACCCCACTTATGATGATTGTATATCCTACCTAGATATATTTTGGACCCATATTTGTTTTCATTTTCTATACTGTCTTTGTCATTATCTATATATTAAATGCAGCTTATAAACATGGAACCAGATTAGAAGACAAATGTGCTGTTGGTGTGCTCAACGTGTAGAAACTAGCAAAGTGCAGGCTCTGCTAATAATCTTGTAATCTCTCTGTGTTAGTAATGTGTTTTATGGTAAGCAATGATGTTTAATAAGGTCAAATTATCCTTTCTCAGCACAGTTTTTGTGTATGTATAAGCATTAGGACAGAATAATTGTGCTTAAAAATATCAGGTATGATCTGTGTGGGTTATTTGCTGGAATAAACATTAATGGCTATGGCAACAGTGTTGTTTTCAAATGAAGAAAACTCGAAATTCAAGGTTAATTCCTGTTTATTGATACTATTATTGTTATGCTAGGACCATTGTGTACAGGTTCAGCCTAACCTCTGAGTTTAACACATCTGTAAATGCAACAAATAGTTGTTTTTTTTATTGGGTTCTGTTATAATTGATGCATAAAAAAAACTCCACATGCAGTATTACAGAGATCTCTCATGGATGGAATTCCTCTAAAGAACAACCCCAGAAAGGGCAGTATTATTCATAGAACAAATGGTTCCACTTGACCAGGCCCCCACATGGCATGGCATCTTTCTGCCTTTCTCTGTATAGCTGTGTCCCCCTCCTTAGCACTTTCATCAAGCTGGCTCACATAAGGTCAGCACAGTTGGCAGTCTCCATTTTCTATCATGGATATACAGTCATGGCCGTAAATGTTGATACCCCTGACATTTTTCAAGAAAAGGAAGTATTTCTTAGAGAAAAGGATTGCAGTAACACATGTTTTGCTATACACATGTTTATTCCCTTTGTGTGTATTGGAACTAAACCAAAAAAGGAAGGAAAAAAAGCAAATTTTTACATAATGTCATCCCAAACTACAAAAATGGGCTGGACAAAATTATTGGCTCCCTTTTAAAATTGTGGAAAAATGAGATGATTTCAAGAATGTGATGCTCCTTTAAACTCACCTGGGGCAAGTAACAGTTGTGAGCAATATAAAATAAAAATCACACCTGAAAGTAGATAAAAAGGAGAGAATTTCACTTAGTCTTTGCATTGTGTGCCTGTGTGGGCCACACTAAGAATGGGCAACAGAAAGAGGAGAAGAGAACTGTCTGAGGACATGAGAACCAAAATTGTGGAAAAATAGCAACAATCTCAAGGTTACAAGTCCATCTCCAGAGATATAGATTTGCCTTTGTCCACATTGCGCAACATTATCAAAGTTTGCAACCCATGGCACTGTAGCTAATCTCCCTGGGTGTGGACGGAACAGAAAAATGTATGAAAGGTGTCAACGCAGGATAGTCCGGATGGTTGATAAGCAGCCCCAAACAAGTTCCAAAAATATTCAAGCTGTTCTGCAGGCTCAGGGAGCATCAGTGTCGAACTATCCGTCAACATTTAAATGAAATGAAACGCTATGGAAGGAGACACAGGAGGACCCCACTGTTGATACAGAGACATTAAAAAGCAAGACTACATTTTGCCAAAATGAACTTAAGTAAGCCATAATCCTTCTGGGAAAATGTCTTGTGGACAGATGAGCAAGATAGAGCGTTTTGATAAAGCACATCATTCTACTGTTTACCGAAAACGGAATGAGGTCTATAAAGAAAAGAACACAGTACCTACAGTGAAATATGGTGGGGGTTCAATGATGTTTTAGCTGCCTCTGGCATTGGGTGCCTTAAATGTGTGCATGGCATCATGAAATCTCAGGATTACCAACGGATTTTGGGTCGCACTGTACAGCCCAGTGTCAGAAAGCTGGGTTTGCGTCCGAGATCTTGGGTTTTCCAGCAGGACAATGACCCCAAACATTCCTTTTTTGGTTTAGTTTCAATACACACAAAGGGAATAAACATGTGTATAGCAAAACATATGTTACTGCAATCATTTTCTGTGAGAAATACTTAATTATCTTGAAAAGTTTCAGGGGTGCCAACATTTACGGCCATGACTTTATCTTGCTGCTTGAGTGAAGTTTCAGGGCACCTAAAAATGGGCAGCACCAACCACTATAAGAAAGTTAGAAGTCCTTGCTAACTTATTGAAAAGGAAAATCTTGCATTGACAGAATTTTTGTTTTAATTTTTTTATAGAGTTTAAACAAATTAATGTAAAATTACAATAATCCTGAACACTTCTATTGTACACAAGTAATATGCATTATGGAACTTACAAAGTTACAATTGTATAGTGTACAATGCTGTCTTTACTGCAATGTTGTTGGTTTAATAAAAGAATGGAATTACTGAAAAGGCAAGCAATTTAACTAGATAAACCTGTGGGGTAGAGAGTAGCATTGAGGAAAGAGGAAAAAATGGGGGGGGGGGGGGGTCCTACTAATATGGGGTCATAATTAGTATTTTCTATACAAAATCCAAGGTTTGCAAATATTTCTGAATTTGCTGTGGGAACAGTGTTCCTATGCTGCTAATTCTTATTATCTGTAAATATGGTCAAATCTAGTTATCCATTTGCTTACAGTAGGAGTAGATTTGGATTTCAAGAATTTAGATAATGGGACCCTGGCCATCGAAAGCAGAATCCTCATAACGGTATGTTCTCATGGTGGAGTGTCTGTTCGGAATTCCACCAGAATTTTCCACACGGACATTCCGCTGCAGCAGAGCCCAGGTGATTTCAATTGGATTTGGCTGCACTATGAACATGGTAGCATTTTCGCGGCAGAAATCCTGATTCCAGCATCTGCAAAAAGAATAGACTTGTGGTTTGGATTAAATTTGTGTATTCTCATAGGAGTGTAGTACCACCTTTGCACTGACAAAAGTATTTAGACTCTTTACTCAGTAGTTATAATGGTCTTTGGCAGTGATTACAGCCTCCATTCTTCTTGGGTATAATGGCACAAGGTTCTCATATCTGGACATGAGGAGTTACTGCCATTCTTCTCTGCAGACCCTTTTGAGCATTGTTAGGTTGGGACTGGGTTTGACTGGGTTCATTTTGATGCATGAAATAGCAATACTATGCCTTAAAATACACTTATTTTACATCAATTATTTTTGGCATTTTTGAATTCAGCTTACAGTTTACATTCTGCAAGACATGTACAGTGGTCCTTCAACTTACAATGGCCTCAGGTTACAATATTTTTAACATACAATAGTCTTTTTGGGACCATTGTAACCTAAAACGTAATGTAACGTGAAAATTAAAACATTTTCCATGAGGATGAGATGTCAAAATTTCTACCACTCTGGGGGTACTCTAATATGCAGCGGATTTTCCACCCTGCAAATCACAGCAGAGAATCCACAGCTAAGTGGCAACAGTACCACTTTTGTCCGTTAGATGTGTCTGGTGTCACAGAATAGGGATGAGCTGCGGAGTAAAAAGTCTGATCCAGATACCAGACACATATATCACATCACATACTTATACTTCAAGAAAAAAGTGTCACTCCAAACAAATGCTGAAAAAACTGTCTTTTATTCACCCATCAGGTAAAAAAAAAAAAATTTGACGTTTCAGCCTCACCATGATTTCTAACATGCTTGTAAATCCCTTCATGTACCAAAAATGACTTCTTACCCCCCCATTACCCTAAAAAAAAGGCCCCAAAATCTTTGCCACTAGCTGTCTAATTTCTCAGCAAACTGCTGTTCATGACATACACAGAAAGTGGGGGTAGCTAGCGCTATGCAGAAAAGAGCCTGGGTTGTGTGAATGGAATGCAAGCCGACCCTGTCTGCCTCCTTTAGAGGGTCCATGATGTCCCTGACAGTTAAATCATGACATCCTACTTACCTCTGACCACCGATAAAGTTCTGGGCTGCTATCACTAATTCCTTCTCCACTCTCATTCTAGTCAAAGAGTCAGCCTGTCCTGTCCAATGCACTTTCCCTAGTCATTACGTCATGCCATTTTGCGAGCTCTGGTAAAATTAAAGCTGAGCTATGTTTGGTTTAATTAGGCAAAACCAGACATTTCTAGTTCCAGGTAAATTAAAATATACTGCCCCTTATTTGAGTACTGCTCGAAAATAATCCAGCTTTGGTCCTACTCCCTAAAACAGAAAGAATGAAAAATAGCTATGCACTATTGAGGGGCCTCAGTAACAGCAGTAAGAACACTTAAAGGGGTACTCCGGTGGAAAACTTTTTTTTTTTTTTTTAAATCAACTGGTGCTAGAAAGTTAAACAGATTTGTAAATTACTTCTATTTAAAAAATCTTAATCCTTCCAGTACTTATTAGCTGCTGAATACTACAGAGGAAATTATTTTCTTTTTGGAACACAGAGCTCTCTGCTGACATCACAACCACAGTGCTCTCTGCTGACATCTCTGTCCATTTTAGGAACTGTCCAGAACAGCATATGTTTGCTATGGGGATTTTCTCTTACTCTGGAAAGTTCTTAAAATGGACAGAGATGTCAGCAGAGAGCACTGTGCTGGTGATATCAGCAGAGAGCACTGTGTCCGAAAAGAAAATAATTTCCTCTATAGTATTCAGCAGCTAATAAAGTACTTATTAGCTGCTGAATACTATAGAGGAAATTCTTTTCTTTTAAGATTAAGATTTTTCAATAGAAGTAATTTACAAATCTGTTTAACTTTCTGGCACCAGTTGATTAAAAAAAAAAATAAATTTCCAACAGAGTACCCCTTTAACGACCACGGACGTAAATGTACGTCCTGGTTTGGCAGGACTTCCAGCACCAGGACGTACATTTACGTCCTGTGTATGACCGCGAGCATCGGAAGGGTGCTCGCTTCATACACGGCAGGTTCCGGCTGCTCGCGCAGATGTCCACCATTAACACCTCAGATGCCGTGATCGGTACCGATTCGATCATCCAGCATGGCGGCCAGAGGTCCCCCCACCTGGCTCCGGCCGTTTCCCGGGGTCTTCTGCTCTGGTCTGCGATCGAGCAGACCAGAGCAGAAGATCACCAATAATACTGAGCAGTGCTATGTCCTATGCATAGCACTGCACAGTATTAGCAATCTAATGATTGCTATAGATAGTCCCCTATGGGGACATAAAAAGTGTAAAATAAAAGTTGAAAAATGTAAAAATAAAAAGTAAAAAAAAGTGAAAAATCCCCTCCCCCAATAAAAGTGAAAATTGTCAGTTTTTCCCATTTTACCCCCAAAAAGCGTAAATTTTTTTTTTATAAACATATTTGGTATCGCCGCGTGCGTAAATGTCCGATCTATCAAAATATAATGTTAATGATCCCGTACGGTGAATGGCGTAAACGTAAAAAATAAAAAAAAATAAAAAATGCAGCTTTTTTGTCACATTTTATTCAAAAAAATTTTATAAAAATTATCTAAAAGTTTTATATATGCAAATGTGGTATCTAAAAAAAGTACAGATGACGGCGCAAAAATTGAGCCCTTATACTGCCCTATATACGGAAAAATGAAAAAGTTATAGGTGGTCAAAATAGGGCGATTTTAGATTACTGATTTTGTACAAAAAGTTTTAGATTTTTTGTAAGCGGTACAAAAATCTAAAAGTAGCTAGCCATGGGTATCATTTTAATCGTATTGACCCACAGAATAAAGAAAACATGCCATTTTTACCGTAAATTTTACAGAGTGAAAACAAAACCCTCCAAAATGTGCAAAATTTTGGTTTTCATTTAAATTTCCTCCCTAAAAAAATGGGTTTTTTTTGGTTCGCTGTACATTTTATGGTAAAATGAGAGGTTTCATTACATAGTACAATTGGTCATGCAAAAAACAAGCCCTTATATGGGTCTGTAGATGGAAAAATAAAAGAGTTATGGATTTTAGAAGGCGAGGAGGAAAAAACAAAAATGCAAAAATAAAATTGGCCTGGTCCTAAAAGTTAATATGGGCTTGGTCATTAAGGGGTTAAATCACCTTGTTAATTTAACAAAACCAGGCAGGTTTTTTACATAATTTTGAAATTACAGGTATACATTAAGCATTTGCTAAGAAAAGATGCTTTAGTCAAAGAATGCACAAAATTTATAAACACTTTTTACAATATTTTAGGTTCCAATGTCAGTCTGACTGTTCCTAAAAGTTTATTTCTCTATTTACAGTGGAAGCTCTCTAGTGCTGTTTTAGGCTGGGTCCACACTACGTGGTTGACCACGGTTTTAGGTCCGGTTGTAAAAGCGCATACGGCGCAAAAATGAGCCGACCGGACCGAACGTTTCACTCCGGTCGGCTCATTGAAGTGAATGACATACGGGATCGCATACGGTCACATACGGGAGCGCGAGGTTTTAGCTCCCTCCTGCCGTATGCGCTCCCGTATGGGACAAAACGTAGTGTGGACCCAGCCTAACTGAGGTGACTGGACCACCACCGATTTGTCTGACGGTAGGACCCTGATCAATTTCACAAATGAAAATGTTATTAGCCTTTTAGATCTTTTCTGACACAACACCTCTCCTTTCGAGGGCATTCTGCAGAGAACCCAAATATCTGTTTCCTTCATTATACACACAATGGGGGAGATTTATCAAAACCTGTGCAGAGGAAAACTTGCCCAGTTGCCCATAGCAACCAATCAGCTTGCTGCTTTCATTTTTATGAAGGCCTGTGAAAAATGAAAGAAGCAAGCTGATTGGTTGCTATGGGCAACTGGGCAAGTTTTCCTCTGCACAGGTTTTGATAAATCTCACCCAATCTATTCGTTTTCTGGTTCCCTGATTTCAGTGGGTTAAACCGAGAAATATTTCTTACCAGAATGGCATATCCATCTCTGCCACATATACGTTAGAAAATAAATATATGCTGACAATTTTTTGCTGTATTGATGTTTGGCAACCAGAAACGTAAAGTATATTATCACATTTGATGAATCAATAGCTTTAATGTGCTTGTTTACTAAAGATAGCAGAAAGGTTTGTATAAACGTCTTTTCCAGTGTTTTCTCACAGGCTGCTCTGTACTATTAGCTGGTAAAGCTCCTCTGAATGGGCACTTAGAGCACTTTAGGTAACATCTATAAATACATTTGGTGATCCTTAGTTTGACTAACGATCTATAGGGCAGTTTATTCTATGCAGGGGTCAAGTCCTGGAAAAAAAAAAGTGTGGGAACTCATGCTAGATTTCCACTTAAAGGGGTACTAGACATCTTATGCCCTATCCAAAATATAGGGGATAAGATGTCTGATCCCGGGGGTCCTGTCGCTGGGGATCCCCACTTTCTCCCTGCTGCTCCCGGTGTTCGTTTAGAGCGTTGGGTGCAGCGACAAAGGCTCATGACGTCACAGTAATGCCCCCTCAATGCAAGTCTATGGGAAGGGGCGTGACGGACGTCACGCCCCCTCCCATAGACTTGCATTGCGGAGGCATTACTGTGACGTCACGAGCCTCTGCCCTGCATCACCAGTCACCGGATGTCTGGGGTGCCGCAACCGAGACCCCCGCGATCAGACATCTTATCCCCTATCCTATGGATAGGGGATAACATGTCTAGGGGCGGAGTAACCCTTTAAGGGCTAGTCCTGCAGGACTCCTGCTAATGGGAATTGCTGTTCCTGCTGTGGAAAAAGTGTAGGAACTCCGTTCCCATGAGTTCCTGCAGGACTTGAGCCCTGATTATATGGCTTAAACACTACAGGCCACTATCTAGACAATGTAATATTCATACAAGCTTTCTAGCTGCCGTCAAGTTATACATTGATACAATGACTGCATGTATGAGCCTTTGTAATAGTTATTGTTGAACATACAGTACCATTGCACCAACATAGGTATTGAAGGCATTTGGCTCGGACAATAACTTTTCTTTTGCCAGGTTTGTCAAGCTGATCATGGGGGACCAAGCAGTGTTTCTATGCAACATTGATATAGTGGAGGGGAATCCAAGTGCAATCCATTAAAATCAACAATAGATCCGCCAGTTACCCCAGCTAATAGAGAGAGACCCCATTAGGGAGCCTTTTCTATGACCTCAAAATGCAGCAGACAATACAATTTAGTGATTTCAGGTAGGGCTGGGCGGTACGGCCAAATATGTGAATCGCGGTATTTTTGTAACTTATGGCGGTTCCACGGTATATAACTGTATTCCCCCCCCCCCCCAAATTTAATTATTAGCCCCATCGGGGTAGTACTCACGTCACCCGCAAGCGCTGCCTCTTCGTCCTCCTGTTTGTTGTGGCCGCCGACGCTGACACTCTATAGCTGTATCCCTATGCCCGGGCTGCAAAAGGTAAACAAAAATAAACAAACGCATGTTCCGACGTTGGCCTTACTCTGGGGACGCGAACGTTGGACAGCCGTCAGCCTATCACTGGTCGCAGCGATGTTCCGCCTCGGCTGGTGATAGGCTGAGCCCTCTGTCATGTAAGAATCCGGCTTCTTACATGACAGTGCACTCAACCTATCACCGGCCGAGGCGGAACATTGCTGCGACCAGTGATAGGTTGACGGCTGTCCGACGTTCCATTCCCTAGGAAGCAAGTCCGGACCGACGGGGAAGGTAAGTTAAAGATTTCATTTACCTTTTGCAGCCCGGGCATAGGGATACAGTATAGAGCAGTGTTCTTCAACCTGCGGGCCTCCAGATGTTGCAAAACTACAACTCCCAGCATGCCCGGACAGCCAACAGCTGTCCGGGCATGCTGGGAGTTGTAGTTTTGCAACATCTGGAGGTTGAAGACCACTGGTATAGAGTGTCAGCGCCGGCGGCCGCAACAAAAAGGAGGGCAAGGAGGGCAGCGCTTGCGGGTGACATATGTGAGTAGTACTCCGATGGTGACAGCGCAGTGCTGGGCTAATAATTGGGGGGGCAGAACAGCGCTCGTGGGTCACATATGATTTGTTCCCCGATGTGGGGACAGTGCAGCGCTGGGCTGATAATTCATTCATTCCTGAGGGGGAGGGGCCAAACCGGTATTGCGGTATGGGTTAAAATTCATATCATGCAGCACAAAAATGTCAGTATATACCGGTATACCGCCCAGCCCTAATTTCAGGTCTGGATTTAGAAAAAAATAATAGGAACACACATCATTGCATTACAAACTGTCACACTTCTGTTTTAATGGAGTGGAATTCAAAGCATTGTGGGTGCTTTAACAATAAAAAAAAATGCCAGGTTTCTGATCTTCTCTAATATTACAATAAAAAATGTCAGATTTCTGATCTTCTCTAATATTACAATAAAAAATGTCAGGTTTCTAATCTTCTTTAAAAGCTAGAAAAAAAATTCCAGACAGAACACTGAAAACTTGATGCCATTTGTTATTTTAAAGATCAACAAGGCCATTACCAAAATACAAAACATAGATAGATTGAACAAAATAATTTATAGCTTAAAGGGGTTATCCAGGTAAAAAAAAAATTGTTATATATCAACTGGCTCCAGAAAGTGAAACAGATTTTAATTTACTTCTATTAAAAAACCTTAATCCTTTCAGTACTTATGAGCTTCTGAAGTTAAGGTTGTTCTTTTCTGTCTAAGTGCTCTCTGATGACACGTGTCTCGGGAACCGCCCAGTTTTGAAGCAAATC
The DNA here is from genome assembly GCF_029499605.1 of Hyla sarda. Classification (NCBI taxonomy): domain Eukaryota; kingdom Metazoa; phylum Chordata; class Amphibia; order Anura; family Hylidae; genus Hyla; species Hyla sarda. The sequence goes on along the minus strand of NC_079191.1, from coordinate 259,702,115 downwards.
CCCATAGCAAACATCTTCTAAACTGGGTGTTTCCCGAGACAGGTGTCATCAGAGAGCATTTAGACAGAAAAGAACAACCTTAAATTCAGAAGCTCATAAGTACTGAAAGGATTAAGATTTTTTAATAGAAGGAAATATTTTTTCCTGGATAACCCCTTTAAAGCAGCATTCACCAAACTAATAATGCCCATCATTCTCTGTCTGATGGAGGCTTTCAGGGCATGATGGGAGTTGTACTTTTGCAATAGCTGGAGAACCAAGGGTTGGGCAACACTGGCTTAAAGCATATATAAATTTCGGACACAGAATGGGTCACCCAAGTTTTTATGTACATAGACAGTAATGGGATCTTAATAAAGTGATGTCAGTGTATGACCTTGACTTATGAGCATGTTTATGGAAAGTACTGGGATAGGCAAAACTAGGAACTGCATGATGTCATAATGATACAACTAAACAAAGGACAGGATGTATTTAGTTGCAAACATATTAATTTTATTGAAAAGTAAGATATTCTGTTACAGAATACAAATCAAAATGTAAATAAGAACAATTAGCAGTCACAAGCCCCTAAGAATGTGATAAACTAGAAGTACACAACTCAAAAAAAACATAAAAGCGAACACTTAAAGGGGTACTCCGGTGCTTACACATCTTATCCTCAATGCAAGCCCACGGGAGGGGGCGTGATAGCTATCATGCCCCCTCCTGTAGGCTTGCATTGAGGGGCGGAGCGTGACGTCACACGGGGCGGGGGCGTGACGTCACACGGGGGCGGGGGCGTGACGTCATACGCCGCCGGCCCTGCGGTCGACCGTAATCAGACCTGGAGCGAACACGCTCCGGGGACTGATTACAAACGGGGTGCCGCGTGCATGATCCCGGGCGTCCCCAGCTGTGGGACTCCCGTGATCAGGCATCTTATCCCCTATCCTTTGGATAGGAGATAAGATGTGTAAGCACCGGAGTACCCCTTTAACACAATGTCACTCCAAGTCAATCACACTTCTGTGAAATCACACTGTCCACTCAGGAAGCAACACTGATTGACAATCAATTTCACATGCTGTTGTGCAAATGGAACAGACAACAGGTGGAAATTATATGCAATTAGCAAGACACCCCCAATAAAGGAGTGGTTCTGCAGGTGGTGACCACAGACCACTTCTCAGTTCCTATGCTTTCTGGCTGATGTTTTGATCACTTTTGAATGCTAGCGGTGCTTTCACTCTGGTGGTAGCATGAGACGGAGTCTATAACCCACACAAGTGGCTCATGTAGAGCAGCTTATTCAGGATGGCACATCAATGCAAGCTGTGGCAAGAAGGTTTGCTGTGTCTGCCAGCATAGTGTCCAGAGCAGTGATTCTCAACTGGGGTGCCATTTAGCACTGCCCTGGGTGCCGTGGGATTTTGCCATCAAATTATTATTATTATTTTTTTATTTCCCGTCCCAGCCTTCCCCGATGCTGCAGGGGTGACTGAACTTTGTGTGCGCTTTGCTGTGCGTGCGTCCCCCTCCCCCCTGGGGCCCAGTGAGTGAGTGCCCTGCCAGAGAGGGGAAGAACACAGAAGCTGTGCCGGGCCGGTGTAGTGACCCATGCCCCAGTATCCCCCTCCCCCCTGTGCCGCAGTGAATGAGTGCCCTGCCAGAGCCCTGCGTCAGTGCCCTGCCAGAGAGGAAAAGAACAGGGAAGAAAAATGTCTTGCTTAAGGTACTGTACCATGTTCACACCCCCCTTCCCGTCACCCATGTCCACCCACCCTCTCACCCATGTCCATCCCCCCCTCTCACCCATGTCCATCCCCCCTCTCACCCATGTCCACCCCCCCCTCTCACCCATGTCCATCCCCCCCTCTCACCCATGTCCATCCCCCTCACCCATTTCCACCCCCTATCCATCCCTGTCACCCATGTTCACCCCCCCTGTCCCCACCCCAGTCTACCCCATCACCCATCCCCCCCATTCACCCCTCTGTCCGCCCTCTTTTATTCCCTTTGTCATCCATGTCCACACTCCTGTCATCCCTGTTTATCCCCATAAATCCTGTGTTCACCCTCCTGTCATCCATGTCCACCTTGGCCACCCCTCTGTCACCCCTGTCCATCCCCCTGTCACCCATGTTCACCCCCCCAGTCTACACCTAGGTCACCTATGTCCACCCCCCCTATTCACCCGTCTGTCCCTTTGTCACTCCAGTCGACCCCTCTCTGTCACTCCTGTCCACCCCTTTTTTTAACCTCTTGTCACCCTTGTCCACCCCTCTGATCCCGTCTCCTATGTCCACCCTCCTATCATCCATGTCCACCTTGGCCATCCCCCTATCCACCCTTCTGTCATCCCTGTCCATCCCCATGACACCCATGTTCACCCCCATTGTCCACCCTTCTGACCACATCCTTGTCACCCATGTTCACCCCTCTGTCCTTTTGTCACCCCTGTCCACCCCTGTTACCACCTTGTCACTCCTGTCACCCATTTGCACTCTTCTACACCCCTCTGTCACCCATGTACACTCCTCTACACCCCTCTGCCACCCATGTACACTCCTATACACCCCTCTGCCACCCATGTATACTCTTCTATACCCATCTGTCACTCCTCTACACCGCTCTTTCACCCATATACACCCTTTACCCATGTATACTCCTCTACACCCCTCTGCCACCATGTACACTCCTCTACACCCCTCTGCCACCCATGTACACTCCTCTACACCCCTCCGCCACCCATGTACACTCCTCTACACCCCTCTGCCACCCATGTACACCCCTCTACACCCCTCTGCCACCCATGTACACCCCTCTATAACCCCCTACACCCCTCTGACACCCATGTACAGCCCTCTATAACCCCCTACACCCCTCTGACACCCATGTACAGCCCTCTGTCACCCATATACACTCCTCTACACGCCTGTCTCCAATGTACACCTTTCTGCACCCCTCTGTTACCCCTTTACACCTATACGCCCCTGTATTCCTCTTCACTTGTAAAAGGGGAATCTGGAGGCTAATGTTAGTAAAGTGTGGAGCCTAACAGATTTGTTTTGCAGGTTTAATGGTGAAGAGTTGTGGCTGGAAGAAATGGTCAGGACGGTCCGGAACAGACGGAGAAGAACAGGAAATGGAACTGATCAGAGAAGACGTCACTTGTGAGTTGCTGTATAAATCAGCACTTTAAACCTGAAAAAGGTTGGGAAACACTGGTCCAACGCATGGAGGCACTACCAGGAGACAGGCCAGTACATCAGGAGATGTGGCGGAGGGCAACAACCCAGCAGCAGGACTGCTACCTCCGCCTTTGCGCAAGGAGGAGCAAGAGGAGCACTGCCAGAGCCCTGCAGAATTACCTTCAGCAGGTCACAAATGTGCATGTGTTCACTCAAATGGTCAGAAACAGACTCCATGAGGGTTGTATGAGGGCCCGACGTCCACAGGTGGGGGTTGTGCTTACAGCCCAACACCGTGCAGGACGTTTGGCATTTGCCAGAGAACACCAAGATTGGCAAATTCACTACTTGCGCCCTGTGCTCTTCATAGATGAAAGCAGGTTCACAATGAGCACATGTAACAGATGTGAAAGAGTCTGGAGATGCCGTGGAGAACGCTCTGCTGCCTGCAAATCCTCCAGCATGACCAGTCTGGTGATGGGTCAGTAATGGTGGGGGGTGGCATTTCTTTGGGGTGCCGCATAACCCTCCATGTGCTTTCTAGAGGTAGCCTGATTGCCATAAGGTACCGAGATGAGATCCTCAGACCCCTTGTGAGATCATATGCTGCTGCGGTTGGCCCTAGGTACCTCCTAATGCAAGACAATGCTAGACCTCATGTGGCTGGCATGTGTCAGCAGTTTCTGCAAGAGGAATGCATTGATGCTATGAACTGGCCCGTCCGTTCCCCAGAACTGAATCCAACTGAGCACATCTGGGACATCATGTCTCACTCCATCCACCAACACCACGTTGCACCACAGACAATCCAGGATTTGGCAGCTGCTTTAGTCCAGGTCTGGGAGACCATCTGCCACCTCATCAGGAGCATGCCCAGGCGTTGTAGTAAGGTCATACTACACTGATAAATTAGATTTTCATTGATAAGTTTTGTGTGATTTTGTTGTCAGCACATTCAACTATATAAAGACGAAAGTATTTCATACGATTAGTTCATTCATTCAGATCTAGGATGTGTTATCTTAGTGTTCCCTTTATTTTTTTTGAGCAGTGTATATGATAGACTGAGAGTGTCAGTACATAACATAACAATTATGATTTGTCAAGTAAGGAAGGTATCCAGTGGTATACTAACCATATGTAAAACATACAAAAGAAGCATCCACCACAGCTATATTACTACCATAAAGAAACAAAGTAACTAATATCTGAAATGTAGGAAAGATGGGATAAATTTAAAATAAAGTTAATACCACTAATCATCATGTATAGAGGCATTGCCGGGATGGGCACTATTGTGATTCCTATAAAAGTACTGTTGTCAGCAGATGTCAGCAATTGATAATTACATATATATATATATTGGTAGTGCCTGTATGTATATTTAGTACAGTTGTCAGTTAAGGACATTATAACTATTGCTGACTATGCATAGGGGAAGTGGGTGTATCCAGCTGTCAATGCATCCATAGATGACCATGTGCACTAGAAGTGTTAGAATGTGCATTAAGTATGCCTGTCACTGCAACCAACAGTGCTCATATCAGTACTGGGATGAGTACAAAGTATACCTGTCAGGATTCGGCAGGCTGGAGGTGGATCCTCTGTGTCAGAGAGGGATTGGCGTGGACCGTGTCGGTGGACCGGTTCTAAGTTGCTACTGGTTTTCACCAGAGCCCGCCGCAAAGCGGGATGGTCTTGCAGCGGCGGTAGCAACCAGGTCGTATCCACCAGCAACGGCTCAACCTCTCTGACTGCTGAGATAGGCGCGGTACAAGGGATTAGACAAGAGCAAGGTCGGACGTAGCAGAAGGTCAGGGCAGGCAGCAAGGATCGTAGTCAGGGGCAACAGCAAGAGGTCTGGAACACTGGCTTAGGATACACAAGGAACGCTTTCACTGGCACAATGGCAACAAGATCCGGCAAGGAAGTGAAGGGGAAGTGAGGTAATATAGGGAAGTGCACAGGTGAACACACTAATTAAAACCATGAGCCAATCAGTGGCGCACCGGCCCTTTAAATCGCAAAGAGCCGGCGCGCGCGCCCTAGGGAGCGGGGCCGCGCACGCCGGGACAGCACAGACGGGGAACGAGTCTGGTAAGCGGGTCGGGATGCGCACCGCGAGCGGGCGGGTCCCGCATCGCGAATCGCATCCCGGCTGGGGACATTATCGCAGCGCACCCGGTCAGCGGGTCTGACCGGGGCGCTGCGAACAGGAGAACGCTGTGAGCGCTCCGGGGAGGATCGGGGTCCCGGAGTGCTCGGCGTAACAGTACCCCCCCCCTTGGGTCTCCCCCTCTTTTTAGAACCTGAAAATTTGTAGATAAGGTCCTTGTCAATGATGTTATCCTCGGGTTCCCATGACCTCTCCTCCGGACCGCAATTCTCCCAATCTACAAGAATTTTTTTTTTTTACCTCTGACTGTCTTGGATGCAAGAATTTCTTTAACCGAGAAGATGTCTGAGGACCCGGAGACAGGAGTAGGAGCAACAACCTTAGGAGAGAAGCGGTTAAGGATAAGTGGTTTAAGGAGAGAGACATGAAAAGCATCGGGAATACGGAGGGAAGGAGGAAGAAGGAGTTTGTAGGAGACAGGGTTGATTTGGGATTTGATTTTAAAAGGTCCAAGATAACGTGGTCCCAGTTTATAACTGGGTACATGGAAGCGGATATACTTGGCGGAGAGCCACACTTTATCTCCAGGAGAAAAGACAGGAGGAGTTCTTCTTTTTTTGTCGGCATGTTTCTTCATCCGGGATGAGGCCTGTATGAGAGATTTTTGAGTCTCTTTCCAGATGGTGGAGAAGTCCCGGGTCACCTCATCAACAGCGGGCAAACCAGAAGGCGTGGGAGTGGGGAGGGGGGGGAAGAGGGTGACGGCCGTACACCACAAAGAATGGGGATTTAGCGGAGGACTCAGAGACTTTGAAATTGTACGAGAATTCGGCCCATGGTAGGAGATCGGCCCAATCATCCTGGCGGGAGGAAACAAAATGTCGCAAATAGTCACCAAGAACCTGATTAACTCTCTCCACTTGCCCATTGGATTGGGGATGATTGGAAGATGAGAAGTTTAATTTGATTTTAAGCTGATTACAGAGGGCCCTCCAGAATTTCGACACAAATTGAACGCCTCTATCCGAGACGATATGCGTAGGAAGCCAGTGAAGGTGAAAAATGTGCACAAAAAATTGTTTCGCCAACTGTGGCGCAGAAGGAAGACCTGGAAGAGGAATAAAATGTGCCATCTTGGAGAAACGATCAACGACCACCCAAATAACTGTGTTGCCATGGGATAAAGGCAGGTCTGTAATAAAGTCCATAGCAATCTGAGACCATGGTAGCTCAGGAACAGGCAGAGGATGAAGGAGACGGCAGGCTTCTGGTGAGGAGTCTTGTCCCGGGCACAGACTGTACAAGCCCGAACAAAATCAGCAACATCTGCTTCCAGGGTAGGCCACCAATAAAAACGAGAGATGAGCTGGATGGATTTTTTGACGCCAGCATGGCCGGCGAGGTGGGAGGAGTGTCCCCACCTTAGAATCCTGAGGCGCTGGCGTGGAGGGACGAAGGTCTTTCCAGGAGGAGTTTGTCTGATGGAAGCTGGGGAAGCAGAGATCAGACAGTCAGGAGGAATAATGTGTTGCGGGGAGGCTTCCATTTCAGAGGCATCCGAGGAACGAGAGAGGGCGTCAGCCCTAATGTTCTTGTCAGCGGGGCGAAAATTAATCTCAGAGTTAAAACGGGCAAAGAACAACGACCACCTAGCCTGGCGAGGGTTCAGCCGTTGGGCAGACTGAAGATAAGAGAGATTCTTGTGATCAGTGTATATAATAACTGGGTATATGGACCCCTCCAGCAGGTGCCTCCATTCCTCGAGGGCCAGCTTTATGGCCAGTAGTTCTCGATCACCAATGGAATAGTTTTTCTCCGCCGGAGAGAAGGTCTTAGAAAAGAAACCACAAGTAACACCATGACCGGAAGAGTTTTTCTGTAGGAGTACAGCTCCAGCTCCCACCGAGGAGGCGTCTACCTCCAGTGAGAAGGGTTTAGATGGATCAGGTCTGGAGAGTACGGGAGCAGAAGAAAAGGCAGTTTTGAGACGGTTGAACGCCTCTTCCGCTTGAGGAGGCCAGGACTTAGGGTTAGCGTTTTTCTTGGTTAGGGCCACGATTGGGGCCACAATGGTAGAAAAATGTGGAATAAATTGTCTGTAGTAAGTGGCAAACCCCAAGAAACGTTGGGTAGTTCGGAGTCCGGAGTCCATTTGAAGTCCCTGGCCAGAGACTAAATATCCTAGGAAGGGAAGAGATTGGCATTCAAAGAGACATTTCTCCATCTTGGCATATAACTGATTGTCCCGAAGTCTCTGAAGAACCATGCGGACATGACGGCGGTGTTCTTCTAGGTTAGAAGAAAAAATCTAAATATCGTCCAGGTAGACCACAACACAGGTATATAATAAATCACGAAAAATTTCATTTACAAAGTCCTGGAAGACGGCAGGGGTGTTGCAAAGCCCAAAGGGCATAACCAGATATTCAAAGTGTCCATCTCTGGTGTTAAACGCGGTCTTCCACTCGTCCCCTTCCCTGATGCGGATGAGATTATATGCACCTCTTAAATCCAATTTGGTAAAGATGTTGGCGCCACGTAGGCGGTCAAAGAGTTCCGAGATAAGAGGCAGGGGATAGCGTTTTTTTATAGTGATTTTATTAAGACCGCGGTAATCAATGCATGGTCGTAAGGAACCGTCTTTTTTGGAGACAAAGAAGAACCCTGCTCCGGCAGGGGAGGAAGACTTGCGGATAAATCCCCTTTTTAAATTTTCTTGGATGTACTCCGTCATGGCTTGTGTTTCCGGAGCAGACAGAGGATAGATTCTGCCCCGGGGAGGAGTAGTACCAGGGAGGAGATCAATAGGACAGTCATAAGGCCTGTGAGGAGGCACAGTCTCTGCTTGTTTTTTGCAAAAAAAATCAGCATAGTCCAGATAGGCCTTGGGGAGACCTGGTATCAGAGGAGCCATAGGGTTTTGACTGGCAGGACTGGGAGCAGACATAAGGCATTTTTTGTAGCAAGAAGTACCCCAGTTCTTGATTTCCCTGGTGGTCCAGTCAAGGGTAGGGGAAAGGCGTTGAAGCCAAGGTAGTCCAAGAAGAATTTCAGAGGTGCAGTTAGAAAGTACCAGAAATTCAATCTTTTCGTGATGGGGTCCAATGCACATTAAGAGGGGTTCTGTGCGGTAACGCACAGTACAGTCCAATCTTTCACCATTAACTGAGGCGATGTAGAGGGGTCTGGCGAGACTGGTCACTGGGATGTTGAACCTGTTAACGAAAGAGGCCAAAATAAAATTTCCTGCAGATCCGGAATCCAAGAAGGCCACAGCTGAGAAGGAGAAGTTAGAATAAGAAATCCGCACAGGCACAGTAAGACGTGGAGAAGCAGAGTTCACACCTAGAGCTATCACACCTTTGTGCGGAATCGGAGTGCGTCTTTCCTGACGTGGAGGTCGGATAGGACAATCCTTCAAGAAGTGTTCGGTACTGGCACAGTACAGGCATAGGTTCTCATTGCGGCGGCGTGTCCTCTCTTGAGGAGTCAGGCGAGACCGGTCTACTTGCATAGCCTCCACTGTGGAAGGCACAGGAACAGATTGCAGCGGACCAGAGAAGAGAGGAGCCGGGGAGAGAAACCGCCTTGTGCGAACAAAGTCCATATCCTGGCGGAGCTCCTGGCGTCTTTCCGAAAAACGCATGTCAATGCGGGTGGCCAAATGAATAAGTTCATGCAGGTTGGCAGGGCCTCGTTATTCCAGGACAATTCGGAGTACGGAATTGGATGGCGTACTCGCCTACTGAAGAATTACCCTGGACCAGGTTCAGCGGGGCAGAGGCTCGGGCTGGTTCCTCGAAGACACTTCGAATCTCCGCGAAGAAAGAGTGTACGGAGGCAGTGACAGGATCATTGCGGTCCCAGAGCGGTGTGGCCCATGACAGGGCCTTCCCAGACAGAAGACTGACCACGAAAGCCACCTTTGACCTTTCAGTTGGAAATTGGTCCGACATCATATCCAAATGCAGGGAACATTGCAAGAGAAAACCACGGCAAAGTTTAGAGTCCCCATCAAACTTGTCCGGCAATGATAAACGGAGGCGGGATGCGGCCACTCGCTGCGGAGGAGGTGCAGGAGCTGGCGGAGGAGATGGTTGCTGAAGCTGTGGTAAAAGCTGCTGTAGCATCACAGTCAGTTGAGACAGCTGGTGGCCTTGTTGCGCTATCTGTTGCGACTGCTGGGCGACCACCGTGGTAAGGTCAGCGACAACTGGCAGTGGAACTTCAGCGGGATCCATGGCCGGGGAGGAGCGGGGACCCGGAGCACTCGGCGTAACAATACCTTTCATTACATCCATAGATGACTATAAATAAAAGCACTGCTGGGATGGGTAGAAAGTATAGCCTATATTGTAAGGGCTGAGCTCCATACAGAATAATATGAAAATTGTCTCTGGATGTTTATAAAGTATGCCTGTCATTACATTCATAGATGATCACATATATGGACAGTGCTGAGATGTATATATAGTATATTGCAACTTACTAGTATGTATATAAAGTACAGCTGTCAGTACAACCATAGATGATCACACATATATATATATATATATATATATATATATATATATATATATATCTATAGACAGTGCTGGGATGTATATACAGTACAGCTGTAATAACATCCATAGATGATCACATATATAGACAGTGCTGGGATATATATAAAGTACAGCTGTCATTACATCCATAGATGATCACATATATAGACAGTGCTGGGATATATATAAAGTACATCTGTCATTACATCCATAGATGATCACATATATAGACAGTGCTGGGATGTATATAAAGTACAGCTGTCATTACATCCATAGATGATCACATATATAGACAGTGCTGGGATGTATATAAAGTACAGCTGTCATTACATCTATAGATGATCACATATATAAACAGTGCTGGGATGTATATAAAGTACAGCTGTCATTACATCCATAAATGATCACATATATAGACAGTGCTGGGATGTATATAAAGTACAGCTGTCATTACATCCATAGATGATCACATATATAGACAGTGCTGGGATGTATATAAAGTACAGCTGTCATTACATCCATAGATGATCACATATATATAGACAGTGCTGGGATGTATATAAAGTACAGCTGTCATTACATCCATAGATGATCACATATATAGACAGTGCTGGGATGTATATAAAATACAGCTGTCATTACCTCCATAGATGATCACATATATAGACAGTGCTGGGATGTATATAAAGTACAGCTGTCATTACATCCATAGATGATCACATATATAGACAGTGCTGGGATGTATATAAAGTACAGCTGTCATTACATCCATAGATGATCACATATATAGACAGTGCTGGGATGTATATAAAGTACAGCTGTCATTACATCCATAGATGATCACATATATAGACAGTGCTGGGATGTATATAAAGTACAGCTGTCATTACATCCATAGATGATCACATATATAGACAGTGCTGGGATGTATATAAAGTACAGCTGTCATTACATCCATAGATGATCACATATATAGACAGTGCTGGGATGTATATAAAGTACAGCTGTCATTACATCCATAGATGATCTCATATATATAGACAGTGCTGGGATGTATATAAAGTACAGCTGTCATTAAATCTATAGATTATCACATATATTAACAGTGCTGGGATGTATATAAAGTACAGCTGTCATTACATCCATAAATGATCACATATATAGACAGTGCTGGGATGTATATAAAGTACAGCTGTCATTACATCCATAGATGATCACATATATAGACAGTGCTGGGGTGTATATAAAGTACAGCTGTCATTACACCCATAGATGATCACATATATAGACAGTGCTGGGATGTATATAAAGTACAGCTGTCATTATATCCATAGATGATCACACATATATATAGACAGTCCTGGGATGTATATAAAGTACAGCTGTCATTACATTCATAGATGATCACATATATAGACAGTGCTGGGATGTATATAAAGTACAGCTGTCATTATATCCATAGATGATCACATATATAGACAGTGCTGGGATGTATATAAAGTACAGCTGTCATTATATCCATAGATGATCACATATATAGACAGTGCTGGGATGTATATAAAGTACAGCTGTCATTATATCCATAGATGATCACACACATATATATATATAGACAGTGCTGGGATGTATATAAAGTACATCTGTCATTATATCCATAGATGATCACATATATAGACAGTGCTGGGATGTATATAAAGTACAGCTGTCATTACATCCATAGATGATCACATATATAGACAGTGCTGGGATGTATGTAAAGTACAGCTGTCATTACATCCATAGATGATCACATATATAGACAGTGCTGGGATGTATATAAAGTGCAGCTGTCATTACATATATAGATGATCACATATATAGACAGTGCTGGGATGTATATAAAGTACAGCTGTCATTACATCCATAGATGATCACATATATAGACAGTGCTGGGATGTATATAAAGTACAGTTGTCATTACATCCATAAATGATCACATATATAGACAGTGCTGGGATGTATATAAAGTACAGTTGTCATTACATCCATAAATGATCACTTATATAGACAGTGCTGGGATGTATATAAAGTACAGCTGTCATTACATCCATAGATGATCACATATATAGACAGTGCTGGGATATATATAAAGTACAGCTGTCATGACATCCATAGATGATCACATATATAGACAGTGCTGGGATGTATATAAAGTACAGCTGTCATTACATCCATAGATGATCACATATATAGACAGTGCTGGGATGTATATAAAGTACAGTTGTCATTACATCCATAAATGATCACATATATAGACAGTGCTGGGATGTATATAAAGTACAGCTGTCATTACATCCATAGATGATCACATACATAGACAGTGCTGGGATGTATATAAAGTACAGCTGTCATTACATCCATAGATGATCACATATATAGACAGTGCTGGGATGTATATAAAGTACAGCTGTCATTACATCCATAGATGATCACATATATAGACAGTGCTGGGATGTATATAAAGTACAGCTGTCATTACATCCATAGATGATCACATATATAGACAGTGCTGGGATGTATATAAAGTACAGCTGTCATTACATCCATAGATGATCACATATATAGACAGTGCTGGGATGTATATAAAGTACAGCTGTCATTACATCCATAGATGATCACATATATAGACAGTGCTGGGATGTATATAAAGTACAGCTGTCATTACATCCATAGATGATCACATATATAGACAGTGCTGGGATGTATATAAAGTACAGCTGTCATTACATCCATAGATGATCACATATATATAGACAGTGCTGGGATGTATATAAAGTACAGTTGTCATTACATCCATAAATGATCACATATATAGACAGTGCTGGGATGTATATAAAGTACAGCTGTCATTACATTCATAGATGATCACATATATAGACAGTGCTGGGATGTATATAAAGTACAGCTGTCATTACATCCATAGATGATCACATATATAGACAGTGCTGGGATGTATATAAAGTACAGCTGTCATTACATCCATAGATGATCACATATATAGACAGTGCTGGGATGTATATAAAGTACAGCTGTCATTACATCCATAGATGATCACATATATATAGACAGTGCTGGGATGTATATAAAGTACAGCTGTCATTACATCCATAGATGATCACATATATAGACAGTGCTGGGATGTATATAAAGTACAGCTGTCATTACATCCATAGATGATCACATGTATAGACAGTGCTGGGATGTATATAAAGTACAGCTGTCATTATATCCATAGATGATCACATATATAGACAGTGCTGGGATGTATATAAAGTACAGCTGTCATTATATCCATAGATGATCACATATATATAGACAGTGCTGGGATGTATATAAAGTACAGCTGTCATTACATCCATAGATGATCACATATATAGACAGTGCTGGGATGTATATAAAGTACAGCTGTCATTACATCCATAGATGATCACATATATAGACAGTGCTGGGATGTATATAAAGTACAGCTGTCATTACACCCATAGATGATCACATATATAGACAGTGCTGGGATGTATATAAAGTACAGCTGTCATTACATCCATAGATGATCACATATATATATAGACAGTGCTGGGATGTATATAAAGTACAGCTGTCATTACATCCATAGATGATCACATATATATAGACAGTGCTGGGATGTATATAAAGTACAGCTGTCATTACATCCATAGATGATCACATATATAGACAGTGCTGGGATGTATATAAAGTACAGCTGTCATTACATCCATAGATGATCACATATATAGACAGTGCTGGGATGTATATAAAGTACAGCTGTCATTACATCCATAGATGATCACATATATAGACAGTGCTGGGATGTATATAAAGTACAGCTGTCATTACATCCATAGATGATCACATATATAGACAGTGCTGGGATGTATATAAAGTACAGCTGTCATTACATCCATAGATGATCACATATATATAGACAGTGCTGGGATGTATATAAAGTACAGCTGTCATTACATCCATAGATGATCACATATATATAGACAGTGCTGGGATGTATATAAAGTACAGCTGTCATTACATCCATAGATGATCACATATATAGACAGTGCTGGGATGTATATAAAGTACAGCTGTCATTACATCCATAGATGATCACATATATAGACAGTGCTGGGATGTATATAAAGTACAGCTGTCATTACATCCATAGATGATCACATATATAGACAGTGCTGGGATGTATATAAAGTACAGCTGTCATGACTAGGGGATCTGCTACTTGCTCTGTGACCCCGTACCACCCTGCCACCCCCATCAATAACCACATTACAACACTTATTTTGGTGGAAAAGGCCACAGCGGCCACATTTATTAAATAACCATAATAAAATAAATATATACTTTAACTTTACAATAACACAGAAAACAGTCGGGTAAACATTACCCATTAACATTATAACATTTTACAAATACCATAGTGCATAACAGTGTAAACAGTTTTCCATTTCCTACCCCAAAGGTAGGGGAACCTGAAGGCAACCTGAGTTATTCATCGGGCTCCTACTTTGCCCTTGGCCGTAAATCAACGACCCAAGGACACCCCCTTCAGAGCCCCCCGTTTTCCACCTCAACCGCTGAGGTGTCACCAGTGACTGGGGCACCGCCCCCAGCCCTACCACACCATTCTGTTCACACCTCACTCCAATTCTCCATCAAGTGCCTCTAGGTCCCCCTCCCCCCACTACCTGCCACGACTGCCTTGTGTGACTCCTCCCTCACGGCCGACCACCCACCCACCGACCACCTGACTGCTCTCACCACCACCTCCTTAATTTCCAGAACCCACAAATCCATCCCCAGGGGGTTCAGATGGACCCCGTCAGCGTCCATAAAATCCCAGGAAGGAGTCTCTAACTCCCGGTGGCGCACAACCAGGCCCCCATTACGCGCCATGAAACGACCCACCACCTGATTAACCTTGGCCCTCGCCTTATTCAGTCGGACGACCGAACGCGCCTCCCTCCATTTGAACCGCGCCACAATGTCCGACCAGACCACCACGATCCCGGGGAAGGACGACCAGATCCGCAGCATGTCCAACTTAATATCATAATAAGATCATTGCCACCTAGGTGGACTACCAACACGTTGGGGGGCCTGTCCAGCGCCGCGTACATTTGCAAGAGGGGGAGCAGTCCCGCCCACTGCAAACCCCCCCCCCCGACCGATCCACCGCACCTGGGCCCGTTCCCTATCCAGACCCAACTGCCTCCCGGCCGGGCGAACGTGTGCGCGCGAGGCCCCATGCCTCACGTACGAATGTCCCACGATCCAGACCAAGCACGGCTGACCCCCTGTAAGACATAAACACGAAAACAACCCATCACTATTCCTGCCTTACTCCACCCACATATATTTTCCATAAAACAAAAACACCCACAGAAAAGCACGCCCACCCCCTACAACATCTGCGGGCGCACATATAATCGGAACCGGTCAGATTCCCACCTACCAATCCTCCGTATCGCTTCAGGCCCCAAACCCCACCGGGACGCCTCCGTAGCCGCTCCTATCCGAAAGGAGTGCGAGCTGAACCCACCCGCATCCTTCCCCAGCTTTTCCAGGCAAAAACGAAAAACCCGCACAAACTGGTACCGGGACAAAAATTCCCCGTTCGCATGAACCAACAGAGGGCCCCCCATCACAGTCCGAACCCTTAAGTACTCCCGAAAACAATGCACCGGACACATGCCCCCGCCACCCAACGCCGCCAATCGCACAGCAAATCCCCTCCCCAGCTGGTCCGTCTTGGACCTGCGCACTTTACACACTAAAACCGAACCTTCTAAGCACACATCCCCAAACAACAAACCTCCCTCCCGAACCTTACTAGGCGCGACCAGCTCCGAAACCCGGAACGCCCCGAAAAACGCCAGCGAGAAAGCCAGCCGAAACAGCAACACCTCAAAACCAGACAAACACACCGTCCCCAAGACCACCCCTATATCCGCCAGCAGCTGGAAAGAAACGGGCCGCCGAGCATCACGCTGCACCACCCCTCTCCGAAAACCCCTGGCAGCCAAACGCACCCTAAATGATTTAGTGACATCAGAAAACCCCTGACACCTAAACCAAAACCCCAGAGCCGCCATCCGGTGGCTCAGCCCCGACGGGGACACTCCATCCCCAAACAATCTCCCAATGTAAAACAAAACTGCCATTTCCCAATCCCCATCCTTCAAAACCCCCAACTCCACCACCAAAAGCTCCCATTCCCGCCAACACTTACTATACCCCGCCAGGTGCTATCACAGACCGACCGACGAATCAAGGCAAAGGCCATTCTCAAACCACTTGCCATAACTCCTCCGGACAGGGGATCCCCTGCGACTCCGCCTCCGGCGCCAGCTCCCGAAACCTGTCCCACTGAAAACGAGAGAGAGACTCAGCAATCTCATTACAGATTCCCGGGACATGTAAAGCCACAAACTGCGCATTCAACAATAAACAGCGTAACACCAAACGCCGCAACAGCCTCACCACCGGAGGCGATTTTGCCGTTTGTGCGTTCACTGCCTGCACCACTCCCAGGTTGTCACACCGGAAACAGATCTTCCGATTGCGCAACTGCTCCCCCCAAATCTCCACCGCCACTACAATCGGAAAAAGTTCCAAGAGCGCCAAGTTGCGCACCAAGCCGCCCTCCCGCCATGCCATCGGCCATTCCCCCGTGCACCACTGACCCTGGAAGTAAGCGCCGAAGCCACAGCTACCCGACGTATCCGTGAACAGCTCCATGTCCCAGTTGGACACTTGCCGTTCCATGATAATCGACCGCCCGTTATACCTGTCCAAGAATTCCAGCCAAATCCGCCCGCAAGTCCGCGGACAACCGCACAAAGTGATTCGGCCGTCGTACACCTGCCGTAGCACCCGCTAAACGCCTACAAAAAACCCGCCCCATGGGCATAATACGGCATGCAAAATTGAGGCGGTCTAGCAACGACTGCAAGTCCCTCAACTTAATTTTCCGAGTCAGCAACGCCCCCTCAATCGCCCCCCTCAAATCCCGAAGCTTGTCATCTGGCAGCCTACACTCAAAGGCCACCATGTCAATGACAATGCCCAGGAATTTCAACGTCGTGGATGGCCCCTCCGTCTTGTCGGGTGCCAAAGGCACCCCGAAGCAGGTCGTCACCCTCTCCATCGTCTGCAGCAAACTCGCACAGGTCGCCCTACCAGCCTGACCCACAAACAAAAAATCGTCGAGTTAATGTAGCACCGAAGGCACTTGAGCCTCCGACCGCACTACCCACTCTAAAAACGTGCTAAAAAAACCTCAAAAAACGAACAAGAAATAGAACAGCCCATAGGAAGGCAACGATCCACAAAAAACTGTACCTCCCAACAACACCCCAACAACTCAAAACTGTCCGGATGGACCGGAAGGAGCCGAAATGCAGCCTCAATATCCGTTTTTGCCAACAGCGCACCCCTGCCGTACCGCCGCACCCACTCAACCGCCGCATCAAACGACGTGTATGACACCGCACATAGCGCCGGGTCGATACCGTCATTTACCGACTCCCCTTCAGGAAAGGAGAGGTGGTGGATGAGCCGGAACTTATTCGGCTCCTTCTTGGGAACTACCCCCAGCGGAGAGATCCTCAAATTCGGCAGCGGCGGGGCCGCAAACGGCCCCACCATCCTACCCAGCTCAACTTCCTTAAACAACTTGGCCGACACCACGTCAGGATGACCCAATGCCGACGTCAAGTTGCGCTCCACCCCCAAGTCCCTAACCAGCGAACACGGAATACGAAACCCCTCCGAAAACCCCTCCCTCAGCAACTCCGCCACCCGCCTATTTGGGTACGCCTCTAGAAAAGGAAGCATCCTTTCCACCCTCACCGGCGTGACCCCCTTTTGCCTCAACATCTCCGCCCTTTCCCTTCCCCTTTCTAAAGCACCGCGACAGACCATGGGCGCCTCCGCAACCGGAGCACTCACGACGAAATCTGCACGTCTCCCCAAACTTACACTGGCCCTCATTAAATTGCCAGCAACACCCTTTTGCTGCACCGGCCGACCAGACCCAGCCCCAGATCCGCCAGCCCCCTCCCGAAAGGACTGCTGTCCCCCTGGAGCGCGAGGCGCCGCCATGAGTTTCATCCACAAGCTGATATCCTTGTGGTCCCACCGCAGCGAGGGGCGCACCGCCTTGCGCTGCCGGAACTGCTCGTCATATCGCAGCCAAGCGGTGCCCCCATATGTCCTATAGGCTTCCCCTACCGAATCGAGATAGCAAAAAAGGACGGAACAATTATCCGGCGCTTTTTCGCCAATAACGCTCGCCAAGATGGCAAACGCCTGCAGCCAATTATTAAACGTCCGAGGTATCAGCCGATACCGTCGGCGTTCCTCCTCCTCCTTCTTTGACTCGTCAGGTTTCACCCTATCCAGGTTGAAGTTCTCCAACGGGAGCAGCGAAAAAATTTCAACATACTCCCCCTTCCAGATCCGCTCCCGAACCTCCGCCTTCAAATGCGCACCCAGAGGCCCCTCAAATCAGACGTAGACCTCCCCTTTCGCCGAATCCGCCAAACGCACTTCATTCACAACTTTTTCTCCCGCCTTCCCAACCGCCGCTCCAGGGACCGGCAGCCCACCGTCCCCACTCACAACCACGACCGAAGCAACCCCCCCTTCGGCCACCCCCGAACCGCCGCTCGCCCAGACTGCCGCCGGTGACCCCGCCCCAGGAGCAGCCCTATCCTGCAAAAGATCCCGGACATCCCGCAGTAAAGAAGACGAACCCTCCCACAAACCCCCCCAACCCCAGACCCCGAAGCAGTGTTCCACTCACCCGACCTCTCTGGGGCGGACGGCCCGGCGGTTGCCGCTCCTCCTTGACCTCGGCGTGTCGCACCTCCTCCGGATCTCTCCACAGCCAGCACTTGACCCGCCGCACTGCCGACCCGGGCGGCCGCTGGCGGCACCACCACACTGGCCACCGCAGGCCGCAGGTCATCACTTTCATCCCCGGCGACGTCCTCAGCAGCTGAGACAGGAGAGGCTCCGCCTCCATCCCTCTCATCCTCGGATACCTCCTCACCTCCTCGTGCAGCCCTGGGGGCGGAGCTAACCTCCCGCTCCCCCCGTGCCTCCCGACCGGAAGCCGGACGTCGTCTGGGGGACGGATCCTGCCGGCGCCTCACCCCTGCAGGCGCCGCAGTGTGTCCAGTGGTCCGTCCGCAGGCTCTCCCGACCCCATAAGCCTCCATACCCGCGCCCCGCCGGGCCGCTGGTGACACGCTTCTGTCCACTCCCGACCGCCGGGCCCTCCCAGTGCTCGGAGCCTCAGCACTGGGACCTGCCGTCAGTAGCTCTGCCTCTCTCCTCCTGCTGCGTCTTCTTGCAGAGCGCCCCTGCTCACCACGTGCCGGCTCCACCACTCCCCTCCCCAGCCCGAGATTCTTCCCAGCAGACTCACCGCTATCCGAGGAGGGAGCAGCAGCAGGCCTCACCGGAGGGTCCCTGGCGGGGCTCTCCTGCCGGCGCCGGGAGCGTGGGATCGCGTCGGGGCTCTCTCTGGATGGTGCCCTGGACCTCCTCCTGCTAGTCCGCGGAGGCGCCACGGCAGCTGCCGACGTCCCCGCAGCATCACCGTGGAGCTGCTGGTCCAGCCATCCCGTGCCTCTCCTCCAGACCTCCTCTCTCACCCGCCGGATCGCTGCGTCCAAATCCATCATCAGATAGCAAGACTCGTCGTCTGGAGCAGCTCCAACTTCCTTCTCCGCGTCTTCAGGTAAAAGGGGCCCCTTCCGGTTCCGGGCCTCCTTTTAACCCCTCCGACCTCTTCCTTAACTCCCCCTCCTCTATGCCCCCTCCTTCCCCTGACCTGCCTTTGATCCCTATCTTACTTTCCCGCTGCGCTGCCCCCTGTCATGTGCCCCCTCCTCTCCCACTTTGCTTCCGATTCAGAGGCTTTCTTTACATCTACAGATGATAACATATATATAGACAGTGCTGGGATGTATATAAAGTACAGTTGTCATTACATCCATAGATGATCACATATATAGACAGTGCTGGGATGTATATAAAGTACAGCTGTCATTACATCCATAGATGATCAAATATATAGACAGTGCTGGGATGTATATAAAATACAGCTGTCATTACCTCCATAGATGATCACATATATAAACAGTCCTGGGATGTATATAAAGTACAGCTGTCATTACATCCATAGATGATCACATATATAGACAGTGCTGGGATGTATATAAAGTACAGCTGTCATTACATCCATAGATGATCACATATATAGACAGTGCTGGGATGTATATAAAGTACAGCTGTCATTACATCCATAGATGATCACATATATAGACAGTGCTGGGATGTATATAAAGTACAGCTGTCATTACATCCATAGATGATCACATATATAGACAGTGCTAGGATGTATATAAAGTGCAGCTGTCATTACATCTATAGATGATCACATATATAGACAGTGCTGGGATGTATAAAAAGTACAGATGTCATTACATCCATAGATGATCACATATATAGACAGTGCTGGGATGTATATAAAGTACAGCTGTCATTACATCCATAGATGATCACATATATATAGACAATGCTGGGATGTATATGAAGTACAGCTTTCATTACATCCATAGATGATCACATATATATAGACAGTGCTGGGATTTATATAAAGTACAGCTGTCATTACATCCATAGATGATCTCATATATATGTAGACAGTGCTGGGATGTATATAAAGTATATCTCTCATTACATCCATAGATGATCACATATATAGACAGTGCTGGGATGTATATAAAGTACAGCTGTCATTACATCCATAGATGATCACATGTATATATATAGACAGTGCTGGGATGTATATAAAGTACAGCTGTCATTACATCCATAGATGATCAAATATATAGACAGTGCTGGGATGTATATAAAGTACAGCTGTCATTACATCCATAGATGATCACATATATATTGACAGTGCTGGGATGTATATAAAGTACAGCTGTCATTACATCCATAGATGATCACATATATAGACAGTGCTGGGATGTATATAAAGTACAGCTGTCATTACATCCATAGATGATCACATATATATAAACAGTGCTGGGATGTATATAAAGTACAGCTGTCATTACATCCATAGATGATCACATATATAGACAGTGCTGGGATGTATATAAAGTACAGCTGTCATTACATCCATAGATGATCACATATATATAGACAGTGCTGGGATGTATATAAAGTACAGCTGTCATTACATCCATAGATGATCACATATATAGACAGTGCTGGGATGTATATAAAGTACAGCTGTCATTACATCCATAGATGATCACATATATAGACAGTGCTGGGGTGTATATAAAGTACAGCTGTCATTACATCCATAGATTATCACATATATAGACAGTGCTGGGATGTATATAAAGTACAGCTGTCATTACATCCATAGATGATCACATATATAGACAGTGCTGGGATGTATATAAAGTACAGCTGTCATTACATCCCTAGATGATCACATATATAGACAGTGCTGGGATGTATATAAAGTACAGCTGTCATTACATCCATAGATGATCACATGTATAGACAGTGCTGGGATGTATATAAAGTACAGCTGTCATTACATCCATAGATGATCACATATATATAGACAGTGCTGGGATGTATATAAAGTACAGCTGTCATTACATCCATAGATGATCACATATATAGACAGTGCTGGGATGTATATAAAGTACAGCTGTCATTACATTCATAGATGATCACATATATAGACAGTGCTGGGATGTATATAAAGTACAGCTGTCATTACATCCATAGATGATCACATATATAGACAGTGCTGGGGTGTATATAAAGTACAGCTGTCATTACATTCATAGATGATCACATATATAGACAGTGCTGGGATGTATATAAAGTACAGCTGTCATTACATCCATAGATGATCACATATATAGACAGTGCTGGGATGTATATAAAGTATAGCTGTCATTATATCCATAGATGATCACATATATAGACAGTGCTGGGATGTATATAAAGTACAGCTGTCATTATATCCATAAATGATCACATATATAGACAATGCTGGGATGTATATGAAGTACAGCTTTCATTACATCCATAGATGATCACATATATATAGACAGTGCTGGGATGTATATAAAGTACAGCTGTCATTACATCCATAGATGATCACATATATATAGACAGTGCTGGCATGTATATAAAGTACAGCTGTCATTACATCCATAGATGATCACATATATAGACAGTGCTGGGATGTATATAAAGTACAGCTGTCATTACATCCATAGATGATCACATATATATAGACAGTGCTGGGATGTATATAAAGTACAGCTGTCATTACATCCATAGATGATCACATATATAGACAGTGCTGGGATGTATATAAAGTACATCTGTCATTATATCCATAGATGAACACATATATAGACAGTGCTGGGATGTATATAAAATACAGCTGTCATTACATTCATAGATGATCACATATATAGACAGTGCTGGGATGTATATAAAGTACAGCTGTCATTACATCCATAGATGATCACAAATATAGACAGTGCTGGGATGTATATAAAGTACATCTGTCATTACATCCATAGATGATCACATATATATAGACAGTGCTGGGATGTATATAAAGTACAGCTGTCATTACATCCATAGATGATCACATATATAGACAGTGCTGGGATATATATAAAGTACAGCTGTCATTACATCCATAGATGATCACATGTATAGACAGTGCTGGGATGTATATAAAGTACAGCTGTCATTACTTCCATAGATGATCACATATATATATATATATATATATATATATATATAGACAGTGCTGGGATGTATATAAAGTACATTGTATATTGGAAGTGCGGGGATGTGTATAAAGAACGACTATATCCGTAGATGATCACACATATGGACTGCACCGGGATCAGGTATATCACGCTGCACTGCCGTCAATATGACACCCACAGATAATCGCGCCTACAGCCGGTGCCGGGATCGCCCTAGTGTGAACATGCACTTCGCAGTGTCTGGCCGTGCTGAGATGCCGTCCTGTGCAGTCCTTCTACCTGCTCATCCAGCCGCTCCTCGGCGTCTCCGCCCCCCGCAATGTCCTCCTCCTCCCCCTCCTCAATGTATGTAGTTTCCAGCAGGTAACCCGATCCACTGGTGTGTAGCGGCAGACTCCGGCAGTCACTGGATCCACAGCTCCCATCTCCGCCGGATACTCTTTCTTGCACCTTAGCTCCAGTAGGGGGCGCTGCTGTGCCCGTCCCCAGGGATTCCACATTCCCGAGCGGGGTTAGCTTGGTATACCGGGGTGACGTCAGGGCCGCCTCCTCCTCTTCCCCCAGCCGAGCCCCTGAAAGTAACTCTGGACTAGGGAGTGCTAGGAGCCGCTGAGCATGGAGAACTGTGAGTGCGGAGCGGCCACCGGAGAGCGGACTACCGAGCCCCGCATGTGATCCGTGCGCGGGGAGCCCTGAGGATTACTAGTGCGGAGCCTTACCTGAGAAACTTGTGCTGAGGATGGACGGCGGCGTCTACCTGGGACTACTGCTCGTCCTGCTGCTCGGCACCCCCATGCTGGCATCGATCCGAGGACAGTTGTCTGCAGGTAAGTGGCTCTGAGCTGCGGAAACTTCCCCGAGCCTGTCCCCTACCCGGCCCGGTGTCCCCGACACTCTCCTAAACTTCACTGTGTGCGGGGGAGGGGGTGATACCGAAAGTGCCTCACGTGTAGCCTGCAGTGTATACAATACCTACGTATATACAACATGGATGCTACACTATACAATACTTATGTGTATACCACACTGTATACTATAGGCTACAATGTATCCAGAAGGAGCGTATATAATAAGTGCATATACATCACACGGAGGCTGCCCTGTATACAGTACAATACATATATTCAACCTGAACTCTACAATCCATATACACCACATGAAGGCTGCCCTGTATACAATACATATACACCACATGAAGGCTGCCCTGTATACAATACATATACACCACATGAAGGCTGCCCTGTATACAATACATATACACCACATGAAGGCTGCCCTGTATACAGTACAATACATATATTCAACCTGAACTCTACAATCCATATACACCACATGAAGGCTGCCCTGTATACAATACATATACACCACATGAAGGCTGCCCTGTATACAATACATATACACCACATGAAGGCTGCCCTGTATACAGTACAATACATATATTCAACCTGAACTCTACAATCCATATACACCACATGAAGGCTGCCCTGTATACAATACATATACACCACATGAAGGCTGCCCTGTATACAATACATATACACCACATGAAGGCTGCCCTGTATACAATACATATACACCACATGAAGGCTGCCCTGTATACAGTACAATACATATATTCAACCTGAACTCTACAATACATATACACCACATGAAGGCTGCCCTGTATACAGTACAATACATATATTCAACCTGAACTCTACATTACATATACACCACATGAAGGCTGCCCTGTATACAGTACAATACATATGTACAACCTGAACTCTACAATCCATATACACCACATGAAGGCTGCCCTGTATACAATACATATACACCACATGAAGGCTGCCCTGTATACAGTACAATACATACGTACAACCTGAACTCTACAATCCATATACACCACATGAAGGCTGCCCTGTATACAATACATATACACCACATGAAGGCTGCCCTGTATACAGTACAATACATATGTACAACCTGAACTCTACAATCCATATACACCACATGAAGGCTGCCCTGTATACAGTACAATACATATGTACAACCTGAACTCTACAATACATACATTTACACCACATGAAGGCTGCCCTGTATACAATAGGTACACCACATTTGGCTGAGGTGCATTCAGTGTGTGTGTATATATATATATATATCTCACACACACACCTCTGAAGGATGAGGTGTAATATATACACAATCTGGGCAGTATCAGAGTATTCAATATGTATATACAAACTTAAGTCTGCAGAGTATACTATACATATAATATAAAAGGAAGGTTGCCCCACATGGAGGCAACAGTGTATACAATGGGAGATATATAAATATATCCCACATAGAGGAAGCAGTGTATACAGTTGGTAAATATACCACACAGGGAGGCAACAGTATATAAAGTAGGTTATTGTTCCCCACATGGAGGCAGCAGTGTATACAGTAGGTATATTTACCCTACATGGAGGCAGCAGTGTATACAGTAGGTATATTTACCCTACATGGAGGCAGCAGTGTATCTACCCTGCAGTATACAACTGTGTACACACCACTGGTAGCAGACAAGTCTATGAGGAGCTTTGCTCCTGCCCCGGGACACCACACAGAAGCCACCTCCTGTCCTTTGTTCAGGTAATAGAGCAGGTTGCATGAAGGCGTCTGTGTGGACAACATAAGCAGGAGACATGTCTGTGCCCTGAACCTCATATACCTGACGTCCCCTTCTTTATCACTGATTGTAGACTTCTAGGAAGGTGGGAATATACACCCCAAACGCAGACTACAGTGTATACTTTGTAGTAAGTAGTTATATACCCCAAAAGCAGGCTATAGTGTATACTTTGTAGTAATTAGTTATATACCCCAAAAGCAGGCTATAGTGTATACTTTGTAGTAATTAGTTATATACCCCAAAAGCAGGCTATAGTGTATACTTTGGAGTAAGTAGTTATATACCCCATGTGAAGGCTACAGTATATACTCTGTAGTAAGTAGTTATATACCCCACGTGAAGGCTACAGTGTATACTTTGTAGTAAGTAGTTATATACCCCACATGAAGGCTATAGTGTATACTTTGTAGTAATTAGTTATATACCCCAAAAGCAGGCTATAGTGTATACTTTGGAGTAAGTAGTTATATACCCCATGTGAAGGCTACAGTGTATACTCTGTAGTAAGTAGTTATATACCCCACATGAAGGCTACAGTGTATGCTTTGTAGTAAGTAGTTATATACCCCACGTGAAGGCTACAGTGTATACTCTGTAGTAAGTAGTTATATACCCCACATGAAGGCTACAGTGTATGCTTTGTAGTAAGTAGTTATATACCCCACATGAAGGCTACAGTGTATGCTTTGTAGTAAGTAGTTATATACCCCACGTGAAGGCTACAGTGTATACTCTGTAGTAAGTAGTTATATACCCCACGTGAAGGCTACAGTGTATACTCTGTAGTAAGTAGTTATATACCCCACGTGAAGGCTACAGTGTATACTTTGTAGTAAGTAGTTATATACCCCACGTGAAGGCTACAGTGTATACTCTGTAGTAAGTAGTTATATACCCCACGTGAAGGCTACAGTGTATACTTTGTAGTAGTTTATCTTGTATACTTAGACATTTTATTACTAGCTCTTACATTGCACCTTGGTCACTGTCCATAAAGCCTGATGGGGACATTATATAGTAAGCAGTTATGTAACCCAACACCCCCCAAGTAGACTACAGTCTATATTTTCCAGTAAGTAATTGCACGTGAAAGCAGCAGTGTATATAGTAATATCTTGTATACTCCACTGACACTGTGCACACGTATCACTAGCTGGTCCCTCATGCCTGGCACCCCTTACCCTTACCCACTTAAGAAAACCGCACCATACCTGTCCTCAGGTTGTGTGTGGTATGACAATGCAACGGAGCTGCAGTACCACATATAAACTGAGGTCAAGAGTGGCACTGTTTCCAGAAGAAAGCAGCTATGCATTTCTATTGGTTAGATAACCCTTTTTGAGATGTCAGGCTCACATGTAGGCAGCATTGTATACTTTGTGGGACATAGCTTTGTGTGCTCGGCTGTTAGGGAAACAGTGTAGAGTTCATGACTGGGGCTGGATGACTGTGTCTACAAGTTGTTTATGTCTCCCTCCTCCTCCTCCTCCTCCTAGCTGTGAAGGAATAGTGAGGAATCTCTCCCCTCCCCCCTGGTGATCACATTACTGCCTGAGCCCTGACTGCTGCTAACTTTATGTTACATTAGTGTTGGTCAGATCTGCTTCATGTCCTGTATGTGTAAAGACTGGAGCAGATCCTGTTGGCTCGCTAAAGTCTTTTAATGCAGTGTTTCCCAACCAGGGTGCCCCCAGCTGTGGCAAGTTGGCTGTCCAGGCATGCTGGGAGTTGTAGTTATGCCACAGCAGGAGGCACGCTGATTGGGAAACACTGTGACTTGTTATTCAGCAGTGCTCGGAATATCTTGACTGGGATAGTGATGACTGGGAGTTCACAGGCAGCCAAGTAGGTGAGTTGGCAATTTTAGAATAATTGCCTCTCCGAAAAATTCCCCTGTAGTGATCAAAAAGTGTGCGGAAAACTTCTAGCTCAGCTGAAAGGTTGGATTAGCAGCGAGCGCACATCTTCCTTCAAGCACTGGGTCTAGAGAGGAGAGATGCTGGCGGTTTGTGTGCTCATACTGCCTCCATGCCGAGATTGCTCTCAGCTGCTACTACAAAGGATTATGCCTTTCCTGTGAATACAGCACCGGTACGGCTGGCCGTGAAAATAAAACAGCCGGCGTAAGGCATTATGGAGAAGTTCCTTAAGAAAGGGAGAAAATAATTGGCTTTCGTACTCTGCGGAACTGTCCATTACTCATCGTGTAGGATTTTCTGGGGGATTGGAGTCTTTGTTCCCCCATAGTTTGCTGCGGTGTCTAATGATCAAGCCCTTACGCTGATGAAGACGTTCCGACTATCGGAAAGAAATAATGCTTCTTGTAACACTTAGGAGTTCACATAACACTTGGAATTGATGGAGTAGCGGGCAGGGAATGTTCAGGATTGGATTGGTCTGAAATTGGTTTTGTGTACATTTAATAGGTTTACCATATAAGCTGACCCGAATATAAGCCGAGGCCCCTAATTTCACCCCAAAAACCCAGGAAAAGTTATTGACTCGAGTATAAGCCTAGGGTGGGAAATACATCATCCCCACCCCCTTCATCATCACCGCCTGTCAATCATTTCATCAGTGGTCTTCAACATGCAGACCTCCAGATGTTGCAAAACTACAACTCCCAGCATGCCCGGACAGCCATCGGCTGTCCGGGCATGCTGGGAGTTGTAGTTTTGAAACCTCTGGAGGTCTGCAGGTTGAAAACCACTGTGGCCTTCGTCATCATCCAGACCCCCCCTTTAGTTTTCTACTCACCTCCACTCGGCGGGTAGTTAGGGTGAGCTGGTCCGGGCCATCTATGCTGCAGGGACCGTCCGATGGGGAGGGTTTGTCGTTCCGGGCTGTCCATTTTCACCGGGGAAGGGGGGGGGCTCTTCTCCGGGCCTGCCCCGGACTAGTGACGTTGCCTTGATGCCGCCGCACAGGGACATGCGCGTCCCTGTGCGTCGTCAAGGCAACGTCACTTGTCTGGGGCAGGCGCGGACAAGAGGGCCCCCCGGTGAAAATGGACAGCTCGGAACGACTAACCCTCCCCATCGGATGGTCCCTGCAGCATAGATGGCCCGGACCAGCTCACCCTTCCTTCCCACCGAGGGAAGGGGAGTAGAAAACTAAAGGGGGGGGGGGGGGGGGCTGGATGATGACTAAGGCCGCAGTGGTCTTCAACCTGTGGACCCCCAGAAGTTTCAAAACTACAACTTCCAGCATGCCCGGACAGCCGATGGCTGGGAGTTGTAGTTTTGCAACATCTGGAGGTCCGCAGGTTGAAAACCACTGAGAAAGGATTGACAGGCGGAGAGTTCACTCGAGTATAAGCCGAGGGGGGGCATTTTCAGCACGAAAAATCGTGCTGAAAAACTCTGCTTATACTCGAGTATATACGGTATTATAATTTAAACAGATTCCCCCCCCCCCCTCAAAATAAATAAATAAATAAAAAAACAGGGCAACTAAGGGTGTCTGATATTGCATTATTCACTTGTATAGTGCTGAGGTGCAATACCAGATGTAGCCTATCAAGAAAAGTGGAGCTATTTCTCAAAATTGCCAATTTATAAAAATCAAATAAATAAACCTGCATCTACAATTCCCATATATGAATATGTTTCTGGATGTTTGCTAGTCACTGACTGATTGCATACACTAGGCTATGGTTAGGGCCATTTTCTATATCTGGCTTTGGGGTCTAGCTTGCTGTTTGATGTGCGGAGCCTCGGTCGATGCAGTGTTTTCCTGGTGGCAGCAGTATATTTCTTTTTATGTATCGTGTGTGTTTTACTGTTCCGATCCTCTCCTTAACTAGCCGTGTATGTGATCAATATTGTGAATATGCGGTGTCCTTTCTGCTTATCCTGCAAACACTTTGATTGCTATGGATGTGGAGGCCGGGCTGTGATGTGTAGTATTGATGTCTGCACACAACTTGTGGCTTTATTGAGCTTGGACAAGTGTTTGCCAGTTAATTGAAAGTTTCAGCAAGAGCGGCGTTACCTAATGCCAAGAGCAGGTCTTATAGCGGGGACTGTCAAAGCCTGTGATTCCCCGCCGCCTCTCCATTCTGCTGTCTTCTCTCATCCTTCCATCTATACATGTAGCAGAGCTGCACTTATTCTACTTTTTCTTCTGAACCTTTGCTTTTCACTATATTTTGCTGCAGACCTGTAGAAACTTAAATTTAACACATTATGATACCACAGTATATAAAGAAAAAAGGCTCTGCAACTTGTGTCTTAAACTCTTAAGCTCTGTACATGTTCATACTGATGGATTCACATCATTTATCATATATTCTTATACATGGGGATCTGTCACAGCCCTTTGCTTTGTTCGTTTTCAGGAATAAAAGTCTGAATGCCAAGGTGATTGATCTCTAAGGCTCCTTTCACACTACAAAATGACTCCGTTTTTAAGATCCGTATGAAGTTTGGCCGTAAAACATCAGTTACAAAATCCTATACGGCCGTTAGAAAATCCCATTATAGTCTATGGGATTTATCGAATAGCCGTTTTAACCATTATAGCCTGTTATTTTGTGACGGAAGATAGTAACGGGAGAAAAAGTGTATGCACTATTTCTCTCGTTACTATTTTCCCTCACAAAATAACGGGCGTTATTAATAAAGGGTTAAAACGGCTATTGGATAAATCCCATAGACTATAATGGGATTTTCTAACGGCCGTATAGGATTTTGTAACTGACGTTTTTACAGCTTATTTAGAGACGGAACTTCGTACGGATCTTTAAAATGGAGTAATTTTGAAGTGTGAAAGAAGCCTAAGAGGCCTTTCGGTATTTATATAAGTGGAGTTCAGATTTTAGAGACTTCACCAATGTTTTCTCATCCTTTGACCTATCCAGACAGATGTATTGTGAGTTTTATCCTTATCCTAAAATGTGTTAAGAATGGACCATCTGGATAATAAACAGAGCTTTTCAGTACACAATTTACCCAATAAGTGCAGGTCTGAGTCTCTGACATTTGTGGCCCGAAAAAATAAATAAAAATGCCACTCTGTTCATAAGTCCCATAGTGACTGGAGATCAGTGCCGTTGAGTCTGAGTCGAGGAGTCGGACGAAATTTTGGGTACCTGGAGTCGGCAAACAATGCACCGACTCCTACTAAATTTAGATGGGAATGAAAAATAAAAGCAAGTTTAAATGTCCCAATTCACAAAAAGTTATAATTAATGATTTCTCTACTGTAAGAATAAAGACCAATGCATGTAGTGCCTCACGTAACCGCAAAACGAACACGTTAAGTGACCGTTAAGAATCATGCTTTTCATGTGCTCTACTATATGGCACACAACGCACATTTAGGAGCGGCAATACTTATACTTTCCATAGTGTTGTGTTCTGCTGTTACAAGGAACCCTTGGATAATCTAGCCTCTCACTGATAAGGGATTAAATAAATATATTTTTTGCAGGAGTAGAGACACTTGTATAAATGGAGGGTCAATAGTTCAAGACTGGAGCTGGAAACCATTGGAAAAACTGCTGTCATTCAGCTAAGGCTATAAAAACTTGTAAACTTGATTGTTAGCTTAAAGGGGTATTCCAGGCAAAAACTTTTTTTTTTATATATCAACTGGCTCGGGAAAGTTAAACAGATTTGTAAATTACTTCTTTAAAAAATCTTAATCCTTCCAATAGTTATTAGCTTCTGAAGTTTTTGGATATCTGCCACTGCAGTTTTTGAGCCAAAGTCAGAAGTGGATCCATAAGGGAGAAGTGGTGTAAGTTCTTCCTTTATATGTCCTATTCCTTTTGGAATACGTTTCTGGCTTTGACTGAAAAACTAAGTGGCAGTTTTCCCAAAATTGCCAGAAAAAAAAAAAAAGTGGAAACTTAGCCTGAAGTAAGTTTTTGGTGTCTTTTTGGCACATTTTTTCCATCTGTGTGCCTTTTTTAAATTTGAAATAAATTTTCACTGTAATCTAGACATATTTCTGGAATACATTAGTAGTAAATCCATCAGGTTACAGTGGCCAACCCTTGCATGCTTTAAGAAAAAGTGCCAGAAGCGGCACAAAATTGATATGTCACAAATTGTGCAAAAGCTGCACAAGCCTTATTTCGCACACAACAGAAAACTGGTTTACAAAGTTTAATAACTTACCAACTTATGTGTAAGAAATCATGTTAGGGTGCATTGCACAAATGTGGTGTGAATGCACCCATAGTTTGCCTGCCTTTTACTTTATCATGTTTTTATAGGTTTGGTGTTTAAGTACATTGTTTGGATCCCCAGTGTTTTAACTGTCAACTTAAACCAGTTATATGTTCATATAGGGGACTGAAAGATATAGAAAGGTTTGGTTTCTAGATATGCCGGTACATTTTCAGTAGAATTGGTCTATTTACTGGTTTTCTTTTTTTTCCATGCTTCATTAATTTTACTCACAAATCCATGTTCTCCACATTTAATGCATCAGGTGTTAAGGCGTGGTTCAGACAATGCAGAAAGGTTTAATTTTTACTATAAGGCGCAAACTGTAGAAATTATTGTTACTAAGAGCAGCCATACTTGAGGCATCCAGAGTTAGTCAGCAACTTCTACCATATTGGCCATAGAACAGAGGTAAACAAAGGTTGAAATATTGCTGTGCAAGGGAAAACACTATATAGTGTCACTGGTCCTTCAGCCTTACACACTACTTCTTCCTTTTAAAAAAAAAAAAACTTTAACAATCTGCATTGCGGGGGTGTGACGTCAAACGGGGCGGAGTCGTGACATCACAATACTCCGGCCCCGTAGTCGTGACCTGGCAGACTCGAGGGCTGCAGCGCTGCGTGCAGCTCCCACAGGTGGGTGCTGCATGCGAGATTGCGGGGGTTCCCAGCGGCGGGAAACTCGCGATCAGACATCTTATACCCTATCCTTTGGAATGGAGGATAAGATGTCTTAGGGCAGGAGTACCCTTTTAAAGGATTGGTATAAGTGTCTGATCACAGGAGGGGATCCTCTGCCATATTCTGCCCGGCACCCCATCTCACCATGTACTTAGCGGGCAATGCTTCATGCAGACAGCGCTGTGTTTACCACTGCATGAAGTGGTGGTCGACTCGCCCCCTCCATGCATATGTCGCGGCACTCGTGTATCTCCCGCTATCCCGTAGAAGAATGAAAAATCCTCCAGACTGATGCACTATGGCGTTTTTCTTCTGTTTACTTTGTTCATTTCTATGTTTATTGGCCCTTTTTAATTAGCTGTTTTTCCTTTCTTCTATAGCAGCCCTCATATTTTAGACAGGCTTTCCAGTAGATATTTGGACATGTATATAGAGGGTGCCCAAATCAACAAGAAAGACTGGTATTAATACATCTCCCCCAAGTTTTTCTTTTAGTCTAGTTACTATCCTTACCATTAGAGCATGATGTGTTCTGCACTTTTCTGTGTTCTGGAATGTTTTATTCCATTAATGCTGCCTAATTGTCATCATTCCATCTGTTATCTCAGTGCTAGTATCAGGGGTTTGTATAAAACGTGCTCATTAATCCTGCCACGTTCTGAATGTGTTATCACTTTATCCATTACAGTTTTATTATACAAGGATTTACCTAGGAAGACATTCTGCACCATATTTTCTTTACACAGTTTTAATTTGTTTAAACGTGTGAAATGTATCCAACGTGCTTGTTAAGAATTTTCTAGTATTGTATCCACTTCAAAAAACTCAACTAGATCTGTGTACAAGCAAATTACTGTAAAGTTATGTTCACATGCAGCAGTGGTACAGTGACTCCGCGTTTTATACTGGGACCAGGCACAGGGCGTACAGGTACGCCTTGCGTCCTTAAGTAGTTAAAGGGTTAATGCCGGACATCAGCCCAATCGGGTAGGATGCACGCTCACCTGCTGAGTGCACGTCATACTGCGGGAGTCTGCAGTGGATGTATATATAAGTGGGAAGCCTATCAGGCTGCATTTGTGCAAGGGGGCGGGAATTCCCACGGCCCCCCATACCTTCAGGCGGGGCCATGCAAGGGGCATCGCTATAAAACGCCCCCGCTACATACAGGCGGGGGGCGTACGGGGTTTACAGGTGGAAGGAGTCCAACAGTGCGAGGTCTCACGTCTACAGGCACTTTTATGGATCTGGTAAC
Source organism: Hyla sarda (assembly GCF_029499605.1). Taxonomy (NCBI): domain Eukaryota; kingdom Metazoa; phylum Chordata; class Amphibia; order Anura; family Hylidae; genus Hyla; species Hyla sarda. The sequence goes on along the minus strand of NC_079191.1, from coordinate 259,668,607 downwards.
CAGAGTCCCCCGCCCCCCACGTTTGTTACCGTCACATACCCTCACTGCCGGTCCAGCTGTGTTTCTTCAGCTTCGACCCCGGAGCCGGGCGGGTGACGTCACTTCCCCGCGCCACGAGTTCCTCCGTCCAGCACATTCGCTTCCAGCGTGCAAATGGGGCATGCTCACTTTCTCGGGCGGCGGACCGGGGTTGTTCACTGACCCCGGGCTCCGCCTGGCTCACCTCCACCGGCTGTCTGCGGCTCTGGCGGTGTGCCTGGCGTGCTGGGTTGCCGTGGCAAAGCTGCCGGGCCACGCAGTGGGCGGAGAGCCGGAACCTCGAAAAAAAAAAAAAAAAAAAAAAAAAACCACGTGGCCAAGCCATGGCAGCGGCACCCTGGGACCCCTGGGCCCACGCCGAGGTTGTCTCCCCACGCGGCCAATGCTGGGTGAGGCACATGCAGGCAATATGGGTATATATGTGTGTGTGTGTATAATATATATAGACTGCACAGTATAGAAGCTATGAGTGACTGCACAATATGGAGCTAGCATGGCTGACATGGATGAAAGAGATATGAAACTACTGTGCTATTATATCCTTGGTGCCTGGTGACTGCTCCGTTTACCTAGCAGGAGATATATATATATATATATATATATATAATCTCCTGCTAGGTAAACGGAGCAGTCACCAGGCACCAAGGATATAATAGCACAGTAGTTTCATATCTCTTTCATCCATGTCAGCCATGCTAGCTCCATATTGTGCAGTCACTCATAGCTTCTATATTGTGCAGTCACTCATAGCTTCTATACTGTGCAGTCACTCATAGCTTCTATACTGTGCAGTCACTCATAGCTTCTATACTGTGCAGTCACTCATAGCTTCTATACTGTGCTGTCACTCATAGCTTCCATACTGTGCAGTCACTCAGCTTCCATACTGTGCAGTCACTCATAGTATCATACCGTGCAGTCACTCAGTTTCATACCATGCAGTCACTCATAGCTTCAGACTGTACAGTCACTAATAGCGTTCATTCTGCGCAGTCACTCACAGCGTTTCATACTGCGCAGTCACTAGTAGCGTTTCGTGCTGTACAGTCACTCACAACGTTCATACTGTGCAGCCACTCTTAGCTTCATACTGTGAAGTCTCTTATAGCATTTATACCATCAGTTAACCACGGCATTTATACCGTGCAGTCACGCGTTGCATTCATACTGTGCAGTCACTCATAGCATTTATACCAGGCAGCCGCTCATAAGCATCTTACAGTCCACTCACTCATACCGTCATACTGCGCAATCACTCATATCATCTGTATTGTACAGTCGCTCGGCACTGATACCGTGCAGTCACCCATTCCACCATACTGTGCAGTCTCCTAGCGCTTACACCATGCAGCTACTCTTAGCACTCATACCATGCAGTCACTCATAGAATGCATCCCACACGTAGCTGCATGCGATACATACGCTCATGGCTTCACACCGCACGCAACACCTATACGGTACATGCACCCTTAACGTTTACTGCTCTACGTCATGTCAGTTCCATACCGCTCTCCGCTTCATACTGCACACACGGTCAAGCATCTACGCCACGCATAAACATTCATAATATTTATCCTGCATAATAGACACTCTTAGTGGCACATGCCGGGCATACAGTTACAGTGTTGTATAGAGTACACACGTCATAGTGTTCATGCAGTGGGTACAGCACGTCTGTTACAGTACACACATGTTCAGGGTCACATACTGCAAGCAAGGTCACGTCATTGCATAGAATACACGCTCACAGTGTCACATACAGTAGACACAGCTGTGATATCGTGTACGGCACGTGCGCTCTTGGCGTCACTCACGGTGGGTACAGTTTGCCGCTGCATTCAATACACACGCTCAGTGTTTGCACACAGTGGGTACAGTTATAGTATCACACACAGTACACACGCTCATACTCTTACATACAGGGAGTTCAGTCATTTTGTTACATACAGCTCATTCGCTCATAATGTTGTATGCAGTGAGTTTAGCTATAGTACTGTGCACAGTTCATATGACAATAGTTCCCATGCAGTGGGTACAGTTCAATTTTTGCACACAGTGCGTACGCTCATCACGCCACACATTGGGAGTACAGTCAGTGCCAAACGCTCATACCTTTAGCTCCGCGTCCGTGCCCGCCATGGTCATACTGCACTCACGTGTGCCGCCGCATCCGTACATGTGCGCATATGGGTTGCACTGAGCGTACGCTCTCAACTGTTGTCGCATCTAGCTCCTCACCATGTTACCGCACACATGCTTATAGCTAGTACTGGTCATACGCATAACCTTACTCGGAAGACCATACACACGCTCTACTGTACAGATATTCTCAGCTTGTACGGCACAATCATGAGTAGTTACCCTGCACACACTTCGGTACCGGCTATTGGTCCCCGTAGCTGACATACCACACTCATGTTAGCATAGTAACTGCTCAGTCACCGGTTAAGCATCCGTGTCTTGTCATACGCTCACCAGTCATCTTCTAACTCGTCCTACAGCATGCACTAAGTCGTTGTTGCGGACACGTTACTCTGCACATTCATACCACGACACAGGTGGCGTACACTCACTTCACCTGCCACGTTCTGCAGGGAGACGCGATACTTATTTGTTGTTACTGACGTATCTTCTGAATAACAACATCACAACACATAGGTGGTTGTTTCCCCACCATGCCTGCCACGTCTGCAGGCAGGCAGCACTGCGTAGTTGCTGTTACTGACACTCATATGTATGTACTTCTCAACACGTACCCACTGATCCATATTACGTTCACCATTCTTGTTTGCTTACTACAGTTACTCGCTTCACATACTGATGCTGCTACTGACATGTCTTCAGAGCCTTGCGCGTCCCTCACCCACCAAGTTCCTCAGTCCTGACTTGCTTCAGTCGGGGTCTTGGGAAAGCCTGTTGTTCCTGACTCTGCTTCAGTGCAATATGACTCGATACACATAGGCAGTGGGTCAACTGTCTGGCTGACACTTCTTCAGTGGGGGGGCCCTGCGTATGCTGTTCTGTCTCTTCTTCAGCGCAGCAGCATACACTTAGCCTCATCTCATTTCTCCATGCATACATTATGTCAGGCACTCAGCTGCCAGTCGCTCCCGCATTGCCATAACAAAGAAATGGTCTCAGGGGTGGCACTCCATCTCCACCGGCAACGCCTGCAGGGAGATTCACGGCTTAGTCAATGTTTCCCTAACACAGGTCATATCGTTACAATTTCACGACTTATAGGTGGTTGTTTCACGCACTTAGCTGTCTTGTCCACTCATGTCAATGTCACGCTAACAGCCATCACTACCACAGGCACGAGGGCTACTCAAAGACCTGTCACGTCTACAGGTACGAGGTTTGAGTCAGATTGCCATTCCAGGCACAGCGGTCATGTAAAGACCTGTCCCATCCACAGGCACGAGGGTATGTGGGACCTGTCAGAACCTACAGGTAGAATATTCACATAGAGGCCTGTCACATCTACTGGCACGAGGGCAGGTAAGACCTGTCAAAGTCTACAGGTACAATAGTCACAGAGAGGTCGGTCAGGTCTGCGGACACAGTGGTTCTGTTGATGCCTGTCTGAAGGCAGGATAGTCCTTAGCTTTAATTATTACGGAGATCTGTCGAGTTTGCAGGCATGATCAGGGTGAGAAGGCCCGTCGTTCGCTGCAGGTCATTACTCCTGTCACCACATTCATGACGATCAACTCTTCGTTTCACTTAACTAACAATGGAGATTTGGCCACTAATCAGTAGGGACAGGAGGACAGGTTATGCCCAACAAGCTTGTCCCCTTTCTGCATTTACCACAGTGAGTACGTCAATATGAACGAATCAGCTAGCACATAGTCAGGTCCTCTTCCAGTGCCGGGCCGGACGCAGGAGGCGTCACCACCATCTTCTCAGTGTCAGGTTCTGCCTCATGTGGTCGCTAGCCGGCAGGCACGACCCTCTTGGTTCTAGAGTCTAGTAAGTACAGTTTAGGGGACTTGGACACGACTAGTGAGGGTGTCTGTTATCATGGTCAGGAATGTTGTTATTAATTCTACTTCTTGAATTTTTGCCCTCTATAGGTGTGCCCTCATACACGGTTATGGGCACAATGCAACCGCCTCGTCAGTCATCCTTATTTATATAGGTGCATAGGTTTGTATGTAGGTATAATCTCAAGCTCGGAACAACTCGAACCGCTTGGTAAAGTCAATGTATGGTTTGCATAGTTATGTATTTAGCGCCTGCTACCGCAGACACGAATGTTAGCCCTGAGCACAAGTCCATTTGCGGGAAGGGGTTAAGTATTCATTGTATTAATATTTCCATGCTACTGATTGACCTAGATTGTCGTATTGACTTCTGCCTGCAGGGTCCTGTTGATGTTGTGAAGGGGCACCACAAATAAAACCAGACTACTAAAACAGTGTTGGCACACTGCTAGAAGATGTGACACTCAATTTATGGAGAAAAATTGACCTCCATAATTTCTGCACAATACTTTTGGTATTCATTTTTCTGGCACAACATACTCCACAGAGAGTCTACTTCAGCTGAGATATCAGATATTTGGATTTCACAGCCTGTATTTAAGATGTGTTTGACAGGACTGAACAGCGCCAAAAAAGTATTTTCTTGGCAAGGAAAAACATGTGCCCAGGCAGTGTTAGTGAACAAGTTAGTTTGGAGTTAATCCTTGGCACATCTCGTCTCTCATTGAAAATAGGCTTAGTTTATGGATAAAGTTGGACTTGTCTCTGCATACTATCTGTAACATCACACAAAACAGTTTGATAGATCTTATTTAACATCGCCATAGTTTTTATTTTATGTTTAAAGGGTAGCTCCCACCATCCTATTTTTTTTTTCTGTCCCTGCCTATTGTCAATCTATCCCTAACCCCCTCCCTGCTTTTAATTTTTCTTTTTACTATATTAAAAATAACTTTGTCTGCCTGGTAGTGTGCTCACTACCAGGCAGACTTCCCCAGCAGGCACCACGTCACTGATGCCTGCTGGGGACAACACTTCCACCCTTAGTTTATCTACACAGGGTGCCTCCAGCTGTTTCACCACTACAACTCCCAGCTTGCCCTGACATCTATAGGCTGTCAGGGCATGCTGGGAGTTTTAGTAGTGAAACAGCTGGAGGCACCCTGTGTAGATAAACTATAAGTTAGTGCCATGCGGTGCTACGCCGCTAGCCCGTTCCTTCGTCAAAGCCCCCCCCCCCCCCCGGCCACTAGGAGGGAGACCCCTAGTGGCCGGTTTTCAAATGTAAATTACACCATGTTAATAAAATAAAAATAATGAAACTATATTAGAGATATGTTGTAGTACATATGTACTACAACATATCAAAAAAAAAAAAAAAAGTCGGTGACAGTGTCCATTTAAAGCCTGTTAAGGCTGTATTTGTGAGAGGGGTGGATGTATCTCCACCCCCCCCCCTTGCACATATAGGTGGGGCGTGGAGGGGTTGTGGGTGGGAGCGGAGGTATATAACTCCCCTGCCTCCTACTGGTGGGGCGTTCGTGTCGTTTTGAGGAAGTCACACAGTATCTGGCAGGGAGCAGCCGGCGTTTGAATCTCCCGCCACTTTTGGAGCTCGGGTAGCCACTCAAACTATCGGAGTCTTGCGGTTTTCGAGTCCAGGTAGGGGGCGCAGTCTTGGCTTTCGGTGTTGCCTACAGGCTGCCCACCACCAACATGGTAAGGTATCGGGGGTCGTAGCGCTGCAGATCGGCTCGGCCCGCAGTGCTGGCCGATTCGCCAGACAGCAGGCTGCTCTCAGGTTTGGGTAAGCAATGTACATTAAACAGTATCCCCTCCATTAGTCGGCCGGGCCCCTATGTTCACCATGCTGTTCCTCTATCACAGGAGAGCGCCCCTGTGGCTTATGTTACTCCCTGTCCCGGTTATAGGCAGTCATGTGTGCCTGTTGTTATGATGCAGGTTCAGTTCTGTGTGTCCACAGCTGTCCCCTGCTCTTTAGGTGAACAGGAAGTTGGAGCCTCCGCTAATTACTGCGGGGAGGGGGAGCAGTTAGAAGGGAGACTGGTGACCGGGGCCATCTGCCAATGTCATCAACTGCATGGGGCATCTGGGGCGGACCTGTTCACGGAATGAACAATGGTGCAGGTTACGTTTTCTTCAATTATTTTCAAACATGTTGTCTCCGTGCTGATTCTGGTAAGCTGGCGGTTAATCTTTCTGTGGGTATTGCATCTTCAGTGTACACGGTCGCAGTATTGTTAGTATTTATGGTCATAGTGTTGTCATACAGTTCATGTGGTCATAGTACTTATACAGGACCTCTGATAGTGTTTCATAGTGTCAGATACGGGGTATACACTATAGTAGTTATATGCAGTGCATACGGTCATAGTATTACATGCAGGGCATACATTTATAGTGTTACATGTCATGCATACAGTCATATATGGGTATGCAGTGGATGCGGTCATAGTTTCAATCTATATGCGGTAATAGTATTTATGGCATTATTCCGTTCATGCACTCATATCATCTATACGTTATATACACTCGCGGCATCCATAATATCATACACTCAGGGCATCTATACTATTTGCGCATGCACAACATCCATACTATATTAGACTCTTATGGCTTTACACCGTTCATACGCTCATGGAATATTACACTATTCATACGCTGTAGCGTCATATTATGCATACACTTAAGGCAGTTTTCTGTTCATACGCTCCTAGTAGTTATGTGATTACAAACAGTCATGGTATCTATATATAGTTCTTGCGTTTATGGAAGTTATACTGTTTCGTACACTCACGGCTTGATTCTGATCATACTTGTGGCATATATACTTTATGCTCCTGGCATTCGTTCTGTTCTAAGGCTTTTAGTAGTTGTACTGTTCACACGCTTATGCCGTCCTTATCTGTTTCATATGCTCATGGCTTATGCTGACCATACGCTCCTGGCGTTTACAATGTCACATGCTCATGGCTGTTATAGCATATACACGCTTATGACCGTTATTCTGGTCCTACTCGCATGGCATTTATACGGTTCACACGCCCATTATGTTAATGCACTCACTACCTTCACACTGTTCTTACATTAATGGCATTCACTGTGGTTATACGCAACTGGCATTCATACGTCCACACACTCATTCTATTTACACTGTTCTAACGCAAATTGGTCTGTTGTTCTGTTCACACGCTCATGGCATGTATTCTGTTTTCATGCTTTGGCATGTCATGGTTCATACGCTCATGGTGTTTGGACTGATCAGACTCTCTTAGTGTCCACACGGTTTATATTTCTTGGTTTATTACGGTTTCCATATGCTCATAGAACTAATACTGTTCCTGCACTCATAGCATTTATTTCTGTTCATACGCTCATGGTATTACGCTGCTCATAAGCTAATTGACTTTATACGGTTTGAACACTGGGGCTAGTATGCTATTCATACGCTCCCATTGTTCATACGTCCACAGCATGCATATTGCAAATGCGCTGTTAATGTACTCATGGTGGTTGTGCGGCGCATGCGCTCATTGTATGGTGTACTTGAGCTTGTAACTTTTGTGATGGGTATGCACTTGTCATTTGTTTTCATGTGCCCATGACGTTTGTGCTGTGCAGGTGCTCGAGCAGTCCATGTTTCAGGCAACCGTGCTTTCGAATGTTCGTGGTGTTGATGCAATACGAAGGTGCATGGCGTTTTTGCTATATGTCAGCTCCTGGCATTGGTGCTGTGCATACGATCATGTTTATTTACTGCTCATAGTGATGTCATCTATGCTTTTTCATGCTTTCATATCATTGATACTGTACATGCTCTTCGCATTTCTGGTCTACATTGTGCACACGATTACAGTACTTATACTATACATACGTTCACAGCTCTTAAGTTTCTGCCTCATATCATTTATACGGCATATGCACTCACATCATTTACGTGAACTTCACACATATATCGGCACATAGGTCCATGACTGTATACGGTATATACACTTAGCATTCATACGGTTATCATTCGGTACATAACTGCAATTTATACTATACTGTAAGTTTTGATAGCATTTGTTTATTTCTCATTGTGCGGTCATAAACAGCATGTATATGGTACATAGTTTCTTAGCTTACATATCACTCATATGTCCACAACTATTTACTGTGCATGGACAGTTAATACACAAACGTCGATACTAGTATATTTTTGAGTTTCATAACATCGATACTTCTAACATCCTTACACGACCTCACGCATGTGTCAGACACTTTGAAATCATGTATGTCCAATTGTATCATGTATGCTACCAAGTCAGCCTCATTAATTGCCAGAATTGGAGCAACACCCTACGCAAACATTAGTTTATCTCTCATTTTTCAGTTCATATAGGTGCATACGTTACTATGCTGTTATATCGGCATTCGTTCCTGCAGCTGATAGGTCACTCTAGTTATTTTGGTAGTTGGACGACATTTAGTCACAAAGTCAGCACTGCGGTCACATATTAGTACTTTTATCTTGACATTTTATATTCAGCCTCTACCTTTTAATCCTTTTCCAAGAACACGCACATGTTGTTGTTGTTGCAGATGCAATTTCTGCAAAATAACATCATGAAACACAGCAGTTGTTTCCTAACATACCTGCCACGTTTCAGGGGATTGCATTGCGCCGTTATTACTGACACATGTTCAGAGCTACACCATCACGACACCTAGGCGGTTGTTTAACCTTCATACCGGCCAGGTCTGCATGGGGATGCACTGCGTAGTTGTTTGTTACTGACACGTCTTCAAAGCAATAATGTTACGACACATGGTGGTTGTTTACCCCGTATCCCTGCCACGTCTGCAGGGGGAGGCACCAGGCAGGTTAATGTTACTGTCATTTTTCAAGAGCAATAACACCACTACTCATACATGATTGTTACCTATTATGCCTCCCCTGCAGTGTCTGTTACTGACACGTTTTCAGTTACATAATCATCATGCCACGGGGGGGTGTTTTACCCGTCGTGCCTGCCGCGTTGGCAAAGTTATAGGCACGCTGGAAAGCAACACCGGTCTAGTTGGCGGTGACGCAAAGACTTGTCAAGTTTACAGGCTTGATGGCGATGTGGGTAGTGGTCGATCACAACAGGACGCCACACCTGAGACCAGTTTTTGAGTCTGTAGCTGGGCAGTCGGGGGTATGCTTTAGTCTTCAGGTAAGGTGCTTATTCGGTGTTTGATTTACAGGCGATATGGCGCCACAAGGCTATTATCACCAAAGGTCTGTCAGGTAGTGGTTGTTTTGTCATTTGCTACTGTTACATTTTGCCACTTAATAACAGGGACTTGGATAGCTTCATATTAAGCTTGACAGGTTTTTTATTGTTTTCACTCTTGCCATGATGGCAAGTATGATAAAGAGGCATATATCAGCTAGCCTCCTACTGGCGGGGCGTTCGTGTCGTTTTGAGGACCCCTCCCAACTCTCCCTCTCTTTAGTCATTCATCCATTACAGGGTATGCCCACTAAAGGCGTGCCCTCCATCGCGGTTATTGAGCACAAATCTGACCCCTTTTAAGTTGAATGTCCTACATAACTGGTAGGTATGTACCGTTGTAATCACGAGCACGAGTGTGACGCCCCGAACACAAATTATAAATGTAATTTACTAAGATTTATCCATCTACCTTAAAGCATACCTACAGATCACATAAAAAAATAATAATGCTTATATATGTTACTCACTAGACCCTGCAGATGCTCTGTCTTTTATGTTTCTAGCTTCTGTATTTGCCTTACAAATCCCACTGTACTGTTGTTCACTCGTTCTGACTTCATCCACTGCTCAGAAAGGGGCATGGCCGAGGCAAGCACTAAGCCTGCGCCCTCTCATCATGCATTCACTTCCTCCCTAATCCTGCTGTGCAGTGCTGGGTCTCTTTATCCAATCATTGCAGGTAGCTCTTTAACCCTGTGCTCTCTGTTCTCAGAGATGAGTCTGATAGGATAGGAGTGAGGACAAATGAGTTCTAGTCCCACCCTCACTTACTGGACTCTGTCCCAGCCTGTCCTTCAACTTAAACAAGGATGATGCTGCAGCAGGACAGGACCATGTTTTGGATGGTATGGGGAAACTTTTTATTTTATTTTTTATTTAATTTTAAAAAAAATTTAAGCCACGATTCCTATAAAAAGATTAACATTTTATTTTTTTATAACTTATGTTATAAAAGTTTATATTTTGCCAAACCTTTTTGGTTCTTACAGTGCCCATCTAAACCAAAACTCTGGTGCTGATCAGTTACTATGGCAGTCAGAAGTCTTCACTAGGCCCCCGGGGTCTCCATAGTAATTTTGCCAATATAGTTAGCCTCACACAAGCTGTACAAGCAGAAAATTGATCTAACTGACCAATGCTTAGCGTTAAAGGGTTAAAATAAATACTGCTATTTAACACGTTAGGAACACTTTATTTTTACCTCCTCGTCTTCTTAAAATAAACTCTTAACTTTCATCCTCAGACTCATGTGAGGCCTTGTTTTTTGCGCAACCTATTGTCCTTTGTAATGACATAATTTTACTATAAAATGTATGGTGCAACAAAAAATAAATTGTGCAGGGAAATTGAAAGAAAAGCACAGTTATGCAAATTTTGTAAGGTTTCGTTTTCACGCTGTTCACTTTATGGTAAAAATGACAAGTTTTTTGTTCTGCGGGTCAAATCAATTAAAATGATACCCATGGTTACACGCTTCTTTTATTATACTGCTTTAAAAAAAAATCTCAAACTTTAACAAAATCCCTCAATTTTGATCGCCTATAATTTTCCCATTTTTTTTCCTATACAGGGCTCTATGAAGGCTAATTTTTTTGCGTAAATGATTTCACTTTTTGCACAGAACTGCAGAGTATGTAAACACTATATAAACTAGAAGCCATGCATGGTTTATGGGTTTGATGTTTTTACATTGTGACGGGGTTATATATTGGCAATAGCACCAGGACGTCACCTTTCACAATAGCTACTCCTGGTTAAAAATAATGTCCTCCTCTTTAAATGAGGTGATGTAGTGAGATTGCACCTTTAGATGGGCATGAGGCTTCATACCCTGCAAGGTACTGTATGTAACCGCATTACTTTTATTTGGCAGTTCTTAGGAACTTTATGTACTACTTTTTTGCAAACTGTAAAAAAACCATTTGGCAAGAGGTGAGTGTATTGTTGACTTGTGGCGAGTACGCTGCTGACTTTACCTAACTGTAAACCAATGCATGGAACAATTCTTTCCTTTCTTCCCCATCACCATTTACAGAGCTCCCCTTGTGATTCATCTGTTTTCTGTACTGATTAATGACCTGACTGTTCTTGTGTATACACCCTGCATTACAGATGCATTCATCTGCTTGAGGAACGCCTATGTGTGGCATAGTATTACACTGCTCATAAAATCTTCTGACAAAAGACTGGCCTCTCTCCTAATACCCTACCTTCAGATAAAACAATGGGTGTGCCGGAATACTTTTTCAGTTTCCAGACTTCCCCCTTTGTTGGATCAGCTGCACTTGTATGATCTAAAGTTTCTTTTGTGTATCTTGTATTTTGGCCTGCGTCTGTATTAAGAACCGGGTAACTTAAAGGGGTATAAACCTCTATGACCTCCAACCTCATTCAACCTGGTAAAGGTTGTGGTTGTGAAGCCAAATACAGCCAGATTGGATGTTACACACTCCTTGTAGCCACCATTTAAAGGGGTTATCCAGGAAAAAACTTTTATATATATATATCAACTGGCTCCAGAAAGTTAAACAGATTTGTAAATTACTTCTATTAAAAAATCTTAATCCTTTCAGTACTTATGAGCTTCTGAAGTTAAGGTTGTTCTTTTCTGTCTAAGTAATCTCTGATGACACGTGTCTCGGGAACCGCCCAGTTTAGAAGCAAATCCCCATAGCAAACCTCTTCTAAACTGTGCGGTTCCCGAGACACGTGTCATCAGAGATTACTTAGACAGTAAAGTACAACCTAAACTTCAGAAGCTCATAAGTACTGAAAGGATTAAGATTTTTTTATAGAAGTAATTTACAAATCTGTTTAACTCTCTGGAGCCAGTTGATATATAAATTATTTTATTTTTTTCCCTGGATAACCCCTTTAACTTTACTAGGAGCTGAGGGAACAGTTTAGGCTTTTTTCACCCTGCCGTTTGAACATGGCCGTGCAGCGCCCATCAGAAAAGCGGGAGGAAAAAAATACATCATGCAACATCTTTTACTCCTGCTACTCCCGTTAAAAAAACAAAGGCGCCCAACGGACCTCATAATAGTAAATGGGATCTGTTGGGCCCCATTGCTGCCTGTTGTGGGACCCCTCAATCTCGATTATAGGTGTGGATTCCACTTTTGGGACCCAAATTTATTAAACATACTCCTTAAGGCCCCTTTCACACTACAGGTATCATCCTGCTTTTTTACTGCTGTTATTTTACAATAACGGATGAAAAAAAGGATGCAACAACTGGTAGTAACGGATGGTAACTGATGACCATCATCTGTTATTTTTAGTGGTTATTTTTTTTTTTTTTTTTAAACAGTTGTTCATTCGTTATTACCAGTTAAATTATTTTTTTTTTTAAATTGATGTAACTTCCATTTAACCATTTTTTTTTTTTTTTTTTTTTTTTTTTTTTTTTTTTTTTTGCCGTACCAAAAATTTATGCATGCACCGTCTTTTGTGCCGGCAAAAATAACTGACATTAGTAAAAACGGACATGCCTGATTCAAAAGGATGTTCAAAGAATCCCATTGACATGAATAGGATTTTTTGACTGCTGTTTTCAGGACTTTTTGGCGTGAGTAATAACAGAGGTTTTTTTTACAGGATGATACCTGTAGTGTGAAAGGGGCCTAATGCTACAACACTATGAGCAGGCTGAAACAGGCACAGGATCTTTCATTGCAATGAGATAGATGAAGCTTGGAGGTTCTGTGTTTGCGACGTTACGCCATGCCCCCTTCATTCCTATCTATGGGAGTGGGTGTGACGGCTATGCACTAGCTATCACATCTCCTCCCATAGACATGAATGAAGGGGGCGTGATAGCTATGGTCACCAGTCATCTGGCATGGAGCGGAGTTGGCTGCGTGCGCTGGATGACTAGGGTGCTGAGCTGGACATTGCAGGGGGTCCCAGCGGTTAGTTGACCTTCTACCATAGAACCTAGCAGCGATAACACCATTCTGGAAGCTAATGCTCTATTCTGCAGGCAATATGAACTCCTATAAACATCAATGAAGAAATACCGTATATACTCGAGTATAAGCCGAGTTTTTCAGCACGATTTTTCGTGCTGAAAGCACCCCCCTCGGCTTATACTCGAGTGAACTCTCCACCCGCAGTGGTCTTCAACCTGCGGACCTCCAGAGGTTTCAAAACTACAACTCCCAGCAAGCCCAGGCAGCCATTAGCTGTCCGGGCTTGCTGGGAGTTGTAGTTTTGAAACCTCCGGAGGTCCGCAGGTTGAAGACCACTGCGGCCTTCGACATCATCCAGCCCCCTCTCACCCCCCTTTAGTTCTGTACAGTACTCACCTCCGCTCGGCGCTGGTCCGGTGCTACAGGACTGTCCGGAGAGGAGGTGGTCCGGTGGGATAGTGGTTCCGGGCTGCTATCTTCACCGGGGAGGCCTCTTCTAAGCGCTTCGGGCCCGGCCCCAGAATAGTCACGTTGCCTTGACAACGACGCAGAGGTACGTTCATTGCCAATGTACTTCTGCGTCATTGTCAAGGCAACGCCTCTATTCCGGGCCGGAAGCGCAGAGAAGAGGTGCCCCCAGTGAAGATAGCAGCCCGGAACCACTATCCCACCGGACCACCTCCTCTCCGGACAGCCCTGCAGCACCGGACCAGCGCCGAGCGGAGGTGAGTACTGTACAGAACTAAAGGGGGGTGAGAGGGGGCTGGATGATGTCGAAGGCCGCAGTGGTCTTCAACCTGCGGACCTCCGGAGGTTTCAAAACTACAACTCCCAGCAAGCCCGGACAGCCGATGGCTGCCCGGGCTTGCTGGGAGTTGTAGTTTTGAAACCTCTGGAGGTCCGCAGGTTGAAGACCACTGAGGGCGGATGATGAGAAGAGGATGATGAAGGGGGGGTGGGATGATGAAGGGGGGTGGGGATGATGACAAGGGGATGATGAAGGGGGGTGGGGATGATGACAAGGGGATGTTGAAGGGGGGTGGGGATGATGACAAGGGGATGATGAAGGGGGGATGTGTGGGATGATGACAAGGGGATGATGACAGGTGATGATGAGGTTCTGGATGATGACAGGCCGTGATGATGATGAGGATGTTAATGACGGGTCTGGATGATGACAGGGGGGGATGATGTATTTCCCACCCTAGGCTTATACTCGAGTCAATAACTTTTCCTGGGATTTTGGGTTGAAATTAGGGGTCTCGGCTTATACTCGGGTCGGCTTATACTCGAGTGTATACGGTAGTAGCAGATTTCTAAGCCTATGGGTTACCTTGCTCCTGTAGTTAGAAATGGTCTATTTTATCTCTCATGTGGCAACTAGTATGTGTGAATTTTTTATATCCTCTTGTCAGGAAGAAGTATGTACAAAGGAGCATTTAAGGTCTGTGCCATGTAGTATAATAACAGGATGTTCACATGGAACTTTTAACAGAATTATGTATGACTGACAAGACAACCCATTTAATGTCTGCATGGATTTCTGTAGATCCTGTTCAGATGAATTGGAAAGTTTTTCATCAGTTATGCCATGTGTGATCTTACCCTTGATGGACAGTGTTTACACAGTGTGCCTGTTCATTCATCTTGACTGATCAGAGACAGCACTGCACATTTGGTAGTGGCTGTACTTGGTACTACAGTTAAGTCTCACTGCAATTAAAGGTGGAAAACCAGAAAGTTAAACAGATTTGTCAATTACTTCTATTAAAAAAATCTTAATCCTTCTAGTACTTAGCTGCTAAATACTACTGAGTAATTTTTCTTTTTGGAACAGTGCTTTCTGCTGACATCGCTGTCCATTTTAAGAACTGTCCAGAGTAGACAAAAATCCCCATAGCAAACATATGCTGCTCTGGACAGTTCTTAAAATTGACAGAGGTGTCAGCAGAGAGCACTGTGCTCGTGATGTCAGCAGAGAGCACTGTGTAACAAAAAGAAAAGAATTTCCTCTCTAGTATTCAGCAGCTAATAAGTACTAGAAGGATTAAGATTTTTTAATAGAAGTAATTTACAAACCTGTTTAACTTTCTGGCACCAGTTGATTTGAAAAAAGTTTTCCACCGGAGTACCCCTTTAAGTCCTAATCATTAGGAAGGAGATTTATCAAGCTCGGTTTTTTTTTTGCGTTAAAAAAAATAAAAGAATAAATAAAAAAGTTGCACTTGTAGTTGGAGTGCAGCTATTTTGTGCAAGGCATGCTCGGCAGGGTGTCATCCGATGCAGTTCGCCCCTCCCCGTCACCCTCTAGCAACGCTACCGGTAATAAAGGGTAGATAAAAGCAGGGGCGGACTGACTGGCCGGTCAATTCAGCCATAGTCCGAAGGCCTGGCCGGGTAAAGGGCCGCTGCAGCTGCTGAGGATTAAGGACACTTGTCTCAGATCCCCAGCGCTACTTTCAGGTGATTTTTTTTTTTTTCTCTATATAAATATCCCTGCGCTGCTCCTGCTCTGGTATCATTAGCGGAGACAGGCAGCAGCGCAGGGATGAAGAGGACCTGATTGATGGCTCCGCCCCCAGCACAGATGTCCCTGTGTGCTGCCTCTATTCCCCCTGACTAGTAGTATACCCTGGGGTTGGGGGATGTGTATAGTAGCAGCACAGTGGGGTCACTTTCCCTCCTCCATTGTCCACAAGTCACCAACAGGTCACATTATCAGAACAATTTTTGGGAATATTGCGGCAAAAATGGTTTTGTTTTACCGCGATTTATTGAAATTGTGGTAAAACTGTGCAATTTTTGCCGCAGTTTTTCTAAAAATTGTTCTGGTAATGTGACCTGTGGACACTGGAGATGGGAAAGGGATCCCACTGGGGTGACAACATGTGAATACACTGCTTGTTTGTTTATCATTAACCCCTTAAAGGGGTACTCCAAAGGATAGGGGATAAGATGCCTGATTGCAGGGGTCCCGCCACTGGGGACCCCCGTGATCTTGCAGCTGACTTTGCAACCCATTAGCTTCAATAGGTAGCAAAATCAGCTGCAGAAAATATACAGCAGATCCTGTACGTGTAAACTTACCCTAAGTGCTTATTCACATGGACAGATCCGCAGCGTATTTTACGGTGCGGATCCGCCGGCAATGGACCCTACAGTGCTGCCTCCATCTGTGTCTGCTCATAGCGGCAATCCACCGCTACGAGCAGACACGCTTCGAGGTGCATTTTCGCCTCGCACATGCGCAGTATACTCCCACACGTCGCAGCCGCTCCTCCTGTTCCCTGAGCTAGGCCGAGAGCAGTTGCGATGTGTGCGAGTATACTGCGCATGTGTGAGGCGAACATGGACGTCGAAGCATGTCTGCTCGTAGCAATGGATTGCCACTATGAGCAGACACAGATGGAGGCAGCACTGTAGGGTCCATTGTCAGCGGATCCGCACCGTAAAATACGCTGCGGATCCGTCCGTGTAAATGAGCCCTAAAGGCACAAGGCGTACATGTACGCACAGTGCTGGCTTCCTCTTCCACTCCGTCGGCTAATGCCAGACATCACCAATCAGGCTGATGTCCGAATAGGGGTGGGGCAGAGGTGTGGCCTGGTGCCGACTGGGGGCCCTTGCTTTATTTGGTCCGGGGTCCCTGATTGTTGTCAGTCCGCCTCTGGACTTCGGCTATTAACATAAGGGAAAACTTTTCTGCTTTAAAAAATGCTTTTGTAAGCAAGATTTTGCAAACATGTGATTTGTCAAGGTCGTGCGACTATTTGATAAATAGGTCGCATGTAAGCAAAAGTAAGTTAAAAAAAAATTGTTATATAAAAGCCATATGTTTTGAAAAGAATTAATCTCCTTCTAGATTATCAGGCACAGCCACTAGCAAATATACATTGTTGTGCCTGGAAAACAATAGAGGAGACATGGTACTTGTGCTGGAGCACTGTGGCCCATTCAATCTGCTGATCTTCGCGGGAGCTAGGATCGGATGGTGATGGCCCTTTAATAGGTAGAATTCCAGTCATTCAGCATATAAAGAAGAAATAGTGACTTTTCAGTGTTTTAATGTAACGTGAATTGCTGAAACCCAACCTCTCAATAATTTGTTGTCGGCTTAAATGTTTCTTAAGGTTTATCGTAATGTTTGGGGTGGGGGGTTAATAATTTTAGCCTGGGATTGCAAAGGCAAACTGTTAGTTTGAGGAAGAGAAGCATTGCTTAAGCTTTAAAGGTCATCTGAAAGATTTGATAGCCTTTATTTTGTCTCTAATCATTCGGCTCATAATTCTCTTTGAGCTTAACCTATCTGCAGTGAAATAATCACCACTTAGCAAAAATTACTCATGGGAGCCAATTTTAGTGTCCTTTGTGCTAAACCAGAATACCGGAGTGGGTACTTTCAGTGTTCCTTATAGCTTTGAAACAGATAAAACGCCACCATGCCATTGAAACACCAAGAAAATTGTTAAAAAGTTATATTCAGAATCCCAATGATGCAGAATTTTGATGCTCTGAACCTTTCCACATTTTTTTGAGCGTAAAAAAGAATACTCCTTTCCGATAACTAGGTTTTATTTTTAGGTTTTAAAGGGGTACTCCGGCCGTAAGACATTTTATTCCCTATCTAAAGGATAGTGGATGTCTGATCGCGGTTGGTCCCTCCTCTAGGGACCCCCACAATCTCTTATGCAGCATCCCCTATCCTGTGCCTCACGGAGTGAAGATCGCTCCGTTTCTGATGACTCACGATCACTGGGCCGGAGTAACGTGACGTCACGGCTCCGCCCTCTTGTGACGTCACACCCCACCCCTTCAATGCAACGCAGTGGATGCCATAGACTTGCATTGAGGGGGCGGGGTGTGACATCACAAGGGGTGGAGCTGTGACCTCACGATACTCCGGCCCCATGATCATGAGTCGTCAGACAAGGAGTGATCTTTGCTCCGTGAGGCTGATGATGGTGGGTGCTGCATGAGAGATTGCGGGGGACCCCCGCCATCAGACATCTTATCCCCCAAAATGTCTTAGGGCCAGAGTACCCCATTAAGGAAAAAAATTAAAACAGAAGTGTGTGTGTGTGTGTGTGTGTGTGTGGATATGCCAGTTTGCATATAAAATTTGCATATTGTGGTAATGTTTGACTTTTTAGCAGGGTCACACCTGAAAATGTTTTCCCCCCCCCCCCCCCCCGGCAGAGCTGGAGGGAGGGGACCAAGTATGGCGAGGGGGGGGGGGGGGGGGGCTAGCATGGCCGGCTCACCGGGCAGCATCGGAGCAATTGCATGCTGGGAGTTTTAATTTTGCAACATGTGAAATGACAGTTTGGAGGCCACTATACGGTGGTCTTCAAACTGTAGCCCTCCAGATGTTGCAAAACTATTCCCAGCATGCCCAGACAGTCAGGGATGCTGGGTGTTGTAGTTTTGCAATATCTGGCCCTTCAGATGTTGCAGAACTACAACTCCCAGCATGCCTGGACAGTCTTGGCATGCTTGGAGTTGTAGTTTTGTAACATCTGGAGGGCTACAGTTTGGAGACTACTACTTGGCAGTCTCCAAACT
This sequence comes from Hyla sarda, assembly GCF_029499605.1. NCBI lineage: Eukaryota > Metazoa > Chordata > Amphibia > Anura > Hylidae > Hyla > Hyla sarda. Next base: position 259,649,821 of record NC_079191.1, on the reverse strand, counting down.
GTTCTTCCCCAGTTGTTGCATAACTACAACTCCTGGCATACCTTTTGGCTGTCAGTGCATGCTGGGAGTTGTAGTTTTTCAACAGCTGTAGGCACACTGGTTGGGAAACACTGAGCTAGTGCCTGTTTCCTAACTCAGTGATTCCAACCCGTGTGCCTCCAGCTGTTGCAAAACAACTCCCAGAATGCACTGACAGACCCTACATGCTGGGAGTTGTAGTTTTGCAACAGCTGGATGCACAGAGGTTGCAATAACTGAGCCAGAGACTTTCCTAACTCAGTGGTTTCCCACCAGTGTGCTTACAGCTGTTGTAAAACTACAACTCCCATCATGTATAGTCTGTCAGTGCATTCTGGGGGTTGTAGTTCTGCAACAGATGAAGATTTGGAGCACCCCTTTCTCCCCCCCCCCCCCCCAATCTGAATGTACAGAGTACATTCACTCGGGCAGGGGTTTACAGTGCGTTTCATTCTAAAAGTTTGAGCTGTTGCTAATTTTTCGCCGCAGTTCAAACTCCCAGCGGAAAACTCACTGTGAACCCCCGCCTGTGTGAATGTTCCCTAAAAACACTACACTACACGAACACTAAATAAAAAGTAAAACACTACATATTCACCCCCTTACACGCCCTCACAATAAAAATGAAAAACGTCTCATACACAATGTTTCCTAAATGGAGCCTCCAGCTGCTGCAAAACTACTACTCCCAGTATTGCCGGACAGCCATTGACTGTCCAGGCATACTGGGAGTTTTGCAACAGCTGGAGGCACCCGGTTGGGGAAACACTGCCGTAGGGTTTTGATGGAGACAAGTCTCATCCTTGTATCTGGGTCCGCCCCTATTGCAAATTCCTAATTTAGGCCTGAAATGTACATGGCCCTCTCTCACTTCAGAGCCCTGTTGTATTTCAAGGCAACAGTTTAGTGCGACATATGGGGTATTTCCGTACTCGGGAGAAATTGTTACAAATTTTGGGGACTTTTCTCCTTTTACCCCTTATGAAAAGGAAAAGTTTGGGGCTACACCAGCATGTTAGCGTAAAAAAATAAAAATAAAGTTTACACTAACATGCTGGTGTTGCCCCATACTTTTCATTTTCACAAGAAATAAAAGGAGAAAAAGACCCCCAAAATTTGTAACACAATTTCCTCCGAGTACGGAAATACCCCATATGACGTAAAATGCCCTTCGGACGCACAACAGGGCTCAGCAGTGAGAGAGCGCCATGTACACTTGAGGCCTAAATTGGTGATTTGCACAGAGGTGGCTGATCGTTACAGTTCGGTTACGGTTATGGCAGAAACTCTAAAAAAAAAAATCCCACATGTGACCCCATTTTGGAAACTACACCCCTCAAGGAATGTAACAAGGGGTGAGCCTTAACACCTCACAGATCTTTGATGAATTTTCGTTAAAGTTGGACTTGGAAAAAAAAAATAAAAATCCCCCCCCCCCTGAAATGCTGGTGTTACCCCAAATTTTTCTATTTTCACAAGGGGTAATAGGAAAAAGCCCCCCAAAATTTGTAGCCCCATTTCTTCTGAGTAAGGAAATACCCCATATCTGGATGTAAAGTGCTCTGCTGGCAAACTACAATGCTCAGAAGAGAAGCTGCGCCATTGGGATTTTGGAGAGAGAATTAGGCTGGCCATATGCATTTACAAAGCCCCCATGGTGCCAGAACAGTGGACCCCCCCACATGTGACCCCATTTTGGAAACTAGACCCCTCACAGAATGTAACAAGGGGTACAGTGAGCATTTACACCCCACAGGTGTCTGACAGATTTTTGGAACAGTGGTCCATAAAAATGAAAAATTTTATTTTTCATTTGCACAGCCCACTGTTCCAAAGATCTGTCAAACATCAGTGGGGTGTAAATGCTCACTGTACCCCTTGTTACATTCCGTGAGAGGTGTAGTTTCCAAAATGGGGTCACATGGGGGGTCCTCTGTTCTGGCACCATGGGGGCTTTGTAAACGCACATGGCCCCAAACTTCCATTGCAACCAAAATCTCTCTCCAAAAGCCCAGTATTTCTATACTCAGAAGAAATGGGGTTACAAATTTTTGGGGGCTTTTTCTCATGTTACCCCTTGTGAAAATGAAAAATGTGGGAGAACACCAGCATTTTAGTGTTAAAAATAAAATAACTTTAACAAAAGTTCGTCAATCACCTGTGGAGTATAAAGACTCAATTTACCCCTTACGTTTCTTGAGGGGTGTAGTTTCCAAAATAGTATGCCATATGGGGTGTGTGTGTCTTTTTTTTTTTTTTTTTTTTTTTTTTCCTGTTCTGGCATAATGGGGGGCTTCCTAAATGTAACATGCCCCCCAAAAACCATTTCAGCAAAATTCTATCTCCAAAATGCCCTGGTCGCTCCTTCCCTTCTGAGCCCTCTAGTGCACCCACAGAGCACTTAACATCCACATATGAGGTATTTCCTTACTCGAGAGAAAATTAATTACATGTTTTAGGGGGCCTATTTACCTTTTACCCCTTGTAAAAATGCAACAAAATGGGGCTACAATAACATGTTAGTGTAAAAAAATTAGATTTTTCTCCTCCATTATGCTGTTAATCCTGTGAAACACCTAAAGGGTTAACAATCTTTTTGAATGTCATTTTGAATACTTTGAGGGGTGAAGTTTTCATAATGAGGTGCATTATAGGGGATTTCCAACATAAAGACCCTCATAGTCACTTCAAAACAGAACTGGTCCCTGAACAATTTTGATCTTGAAAATTTTTGTGAAAAATTGGAAAATTGCTGCTATAATTTGAAGCCCTCTGATGTCTTCAAAAAGTAAAAACATGTCAACTTTATGATGGAAACATAAAGTAGACATATTGTATATGTGAATCAATATATAATGTATTTGGAATATTCATTTTCCTTATAAGCAGACAGCTTCAAAGTTAGAAAAATGCTTAATTTTCAAATTTATCCTGAAATTTTTGAATTTTTTACCAAGCAATGATGCAAGTATCGATAAAAATTTACCACTAACATTAAGTAGAATATGTCACGAAAAAACTATCTCTGAATCAAATTTATAAGTAAAAGCATCCCAGAGTTATTAATGTATAAAGTGAGAGGTCAGATTTGAAAAAAAAAAATGCTCCTGTCCTTAGGGTCATAATGGGCTCTGTCCCCAAGGGGTTAAAGAGGTCTGTGGAAAAATTAAAGAAGCAATCTGGTTGCTGTGGGCAACTCGGCAACTTTTCTCTGGACAGGTTTTGATTGACCTCCCCCTTTGTGTTTTGTGTAATGCCATTTATTTTCTTCTTGTGTTCGGCGTCTACATTAGAGGAAAATACTGTGAAAAGGAGCGGATTAGTTTTGCTAAGGACACAAGACTGAAAGTAAAACCTGCAGAGAAAATGACTAAAGTGTATAGTGAGTGGCAATATGTGCCGATCTTAACGTTCCACCTGCAGTCAGAGTAGTCAATGTGGTCTAAGCTTTGGGACCAGTAATGTCATGTTTATAGTTGTTTGTAACACTTTCATTTACAGCTGGGCTGTGGTTTCAAGCATTGCTGTTATTTATATAAACTTTTGACATGTCGGACGCTTATATCACACAATCTTTTGGATGCATTTCTGGTTTTGGCTTGCAAACCCTGATACAAAATTCTTAGGGCCCTTTCACACTGCGGAATCCGGCTGAAAAATTCCTGGTAGGAGCAGTAAACTTCTAGTGTTGTTTTTATGGGATTCTACTGCACTGTGCACACGGCAGAATTTCCATGGCAGAAAGATCTGCTGCGGAAATTCAAATTACGGACACCACAAAAAGAATGAATATATGAATTCTTTCAGCGGAATCCACTCGGAAATGCATTGCTGTCTATGAAGATGGCACATAGAGCGGCCATCCCATGAGCAGCAGGCACTATCATTTTGCAGGACATGTAGTGATAATGGACTAAGTTGCACTAGATAGGTGTCCTTATTACTGCCACAAGCCTGACCATGTTTCTGAAGACTTACGCTTCTTTCACACTACAAAATCCTCCGTTTTTAAACATCCGTAGGAAGATCCGTGTGAAAGTCAGCTGAAAACGGCAGTAACCAAATCCTATACGTCCGTTAGAAAATCCCATTATAGTCTATGGGATTTTCTAATATCCGTATGAATCCGTTATAGTCCGTTATTGATGACTGACGTTAGTTTGTTATGGAAGAAATAGTTCATGAACTATTTCTTCCGTAACTTCTTCCGTAACAAACTAGCGTCCGTTATCAATAACTGACTATAACTGATTCATACGGATATTAGAAAATCCCTTAGACTATAATGGGATTTTCTAACGGACGTATAGGATTTTGTTACTGCCGTTTTCAGCTGACTTTCACACGGATCTTCCTACTGATGTTTGATTTTGTAGTGTGAAAGCAGCTTTAAACTGACAGCTGTAAGTTTGGGTCATATAACTTGGGGTTAGGCCAGGACTTAGGATACAATAATACTGAAGCAAAAATGCAGGCAAATTATGTCTGGGGAAAAAAGCATAAGAATGGAACTCTAGGGAAAATATTTTAATGTGTTTTTATACTAGTTTTTCTTGTAGGAAGATGCACCAAAAATTTTTAGACAGAAACCGAAAATTTAGGAAGTGCTTGGCCAAAAACTGCCCAAAGCTACAACTCCCAGCATGTTGTCCTATAGAGCTGTGATCTGCAACCTGTGGTTCTAAAGCAGGTGCAGCAGTAAAACTCCCAGCAGACAATGACAACTACCAGCCATGCATAAGGGTCAGTAACACAATAAAGTACATGTACTGCTATTCTACATCCTTCTGCGCCATCTGCAGAGCTAGATTACTGCAACCTACAATTCAGCTCCTTTGTACAGAACCTCATATAATGTTGTCCTTTGATTTTTATTTTTTATTTTTACAGTCCCCTCCACCTCTGTTCCACCTACCCCACATCATAATGATCATCATGGCAGGTCCTTCAGCTACAGTGTTATCACAGCTTAGCCCCACCCACTGTGACAGGGGTCTCAAACTCAAATTATCTGGATGCCACTGGAGGTAGCAGCTGGATGAGGCTGGGCCGCATGCACCCCTTACATATAATGCCCCCATCATGCGACCCCCCCTCACATAAAATGCTCCTCATCATCCACCACCAACCCCCCTCCCCATTCCCCCTACCCCCCTGTGGTAATTGCATGAGCTGAGGCATAATGGGGGTGCTACTTCTAGGGGGGGAGCATTAGGAAGGTAGCAGTTTCCCCACATTAGGAAAGTAGCAGTTTCCCCACATTAGGAAGGTAGCATTGTGTCTCTTCTTCCCCCCCCCCCCCCCCCCCCCCCCGACCCGATGCGCACACACACGGACACACACTCATATACACTTACCTGTCCTGCGCTCCGCCTCTCCTCTCCGGCGGCCTGGCGAGTGACGTCAGTGATGTCCTCCTGCGTGGGTCTGCGGAGGGACGTCACATGCGCGACGTCCCTCATCAGACTCGGGCAAGCCAGAGACGGTGGGAGGAGGGCGAGGTAAGTGAAGGTAATGGGCTCTGTTGGACGGGCGGGGTTTTTTGATCGTGAACGCAGATGATGCATCAAGTCTTGTGTGAAGTCTTCTGGCATTTAGCGCTGCTTGCCCAAAGCAGGGCTAAATGCCTGGAGAAGTCACCTGCCTGGTACTGCATGTCCTGGGTGTTGGGCAATACAAATTGCACATCCCTGGTGCGGGCCGCAAAATTTCGGTCCGCGGGCCGGGAGTCTGAGACCCCTGGTGTAAGAGAACATAGCCCTAATACATAAAACAAGCATGCATACCATATAACACTTTTATTTATTTATTTATTGTACATCATAGCTAAAAAGGACACTCCTGGCATTCACGGGGTAAACGGAGCTGTATAGAGGTTTTTGACATACATGGCTATCATGGGATTACAACAGAAATTCAGAACACAGTGATTTCTTTGACACTGCTATTCATCCTTCTTTGTCTCCTAATACCCAAAGAATATGTAGGTGGAGCCACTGCTGAATATCTGTAAACTCTTTTAGAGCCTGTAAATCCTCATTTGCATGAGCGTCCATTCTTTAATATGCTTGCTGCACATCATTGTTCATTTTTACTCATTGCATTGCATGGATGGCGTTTTATTGCAGTTATGATTTACTAAAGACCAGGTACAATGAAATGCGATTTATTTGGATGTGTGAGAGCTTGGCTGTGGGTAGTGATACAGAACATCATACAATCAAAGCTCTTTTTAAGGTGTGACAATTTAGAGGGACGCCCCAAGCTTTCTTACTTTTCATTAAATCCCCCTTTAACTAATGGCTGTAAGTGCTGCAATTAACATTATGGGATTATGGAGAGGCCCTCATCTGAAGGTCTCTATGAAATAGTTATTTAGAAGTATCTGTCTGCAGGAAGGAGCCCTTTTATTTGTTCGTTTTGTATAGTGGCTATTGAAGCTCAAGTCTTCTTTCAAAAACTTTTCTGAGATTTTGGTGATTTACTGAATGGTTGACTGCTCAATATCCACATATCTTCTAAGACTCCTTTACACGTTTTTTTTTTTCCCATGGCATATTTATTATTTGTATTTTTTTTTGCTTGAAAATTTTTTTTTTTTTTTTTTTTAAGGGCTCATTTACATGGGCCGGTCCACAACTATTTTACACTGCGGATCCGTCAACAATGGACCCTACTGTGTTGCTTCTTCTGTGCCTGCTCATAGCGGCAATCCGCAGCTACGAGCAGACACGCTGCGCTGTGCGAATTGCCACGCGCATGTGCAGTGTACCCTCACACATCACGGCTTCTGCCTGAGCTAGGCCGAGAGCAGCCGCGATGTGTGAGAGTGCACTGAATGACGACTCACATGTTGCAGCATGGCTGCTCAGTGGTGGATTGCCGCTATGAGCAGGCACAGAGGGACAGCACTGTAGGGTCCATTGTTGGTGGATCCGCAGAGTAAAATACGCTGTGGATCCACCCGTGTGAATGAGCCCTTAGGGTACGTTCACATGTGCGGACTTTTGCTGCTGAAGATTTTGCTGCCCATTGATTTCATGAGCAAGGCCAAGAGCTGCCGCTATGTGCGAGTATACTGTGCATGCACGGCAACTCGCACATCATAGTGTCTGCTTGTAGCTGCGTATTGCCGCTCTGAGCAGGCACATGTACAGCCACCATGCAGAGGTCCTGCAGCGGTGGATCTGTGGGTCCGCTCGTGTGAACGTACCCATGCGCGGTGTACTCACACAAAGCGCAGCCGGCGAGAGTAGCCATGACGTGCAAGTATACTGTGCATGCGCTTGGCGACTTGCACATTGCATTGTGTCTGCTCATAGCGATGTATTGACGCTTTGAGCAGGCACATCTAAAGACACCCTGTATCGGTCTTTTGGCGGGGGATCCCCTCGTGTGAACGTACCCTTGGGGTCCGTTCACACGGGGCGGATTACCTGCGTATTTTCCGTAATGTATTTGCTGCGAAAAATCTGCAGCAGATTTTGCTACCATTGACTTCAATAGGTGAGCAGGAAATCCGCAATAGAGGCAGATTTACAGATTTTCCTTTGGACCCATTGAAGTCAATGGTAGCATAATCCGCTGCGGATTTTCCGCAGCAAACACATTGTGGAAAATATTCAGGTAATCCGCCTGTGTGAACGGACTCTTAGGTGCACTGCACCTAGAACATGTTGGTCCAGATTTATCAACTTACCTGAAATTATAGCTGTTTGGTTTGGCCTCTAGCAACCAAGCTGAGCTGTGATTGGTTGTTATGAGCGAAACTAGACAGTTTTGGGTCTAGGCTGATTGATAAATCTGGGCAGCTGTGGTTTTAAACAACTGCCACTGATCAAAAAAAACTATGTTCACGCTGTGAAAATTTGTAGAATGTCAGCCTGGAAAACACGTGCAGACGTTCGACATGTTCTGCCGGTGGTAGGACTGAATGTACACAGTTCAGCAGAATCTCCTTGAAATCAATGGGATTCTGCTGCAGCCAAATTTCCAAGATTTCCGCAGACCCGCTCTGAAATTCCGCAGTGTGAGCATAGCCTTAAAGGAAAAAAAGCATTGTAGGTATAGTCCTAGTTCCTGCTAACTTCCAGCTAATATTTGCCCGTAGTGTTTTTCCTTTTAAAAAAGATTTAAAAAAATTCTTTGGAAAACGCCGTATCCGAAGCTACGCTTACTAGATTGGTTTTGTTGAGAATGTTGCATTTTGTTAGACTGATTTGTGTTGGCAGGCAGATAGCTTTAGCCGACTTCCTCATTTACTGACATTTGGTTAAATGGTGCTGAAGTAATATTGTGTTTTCGGGAAAGCGATACTTCCCAGTGCACTGTCTGGTAAATACTGGCCAGGTTTTGAGTTATGTGGTTTAATTCTATTTTATATATAGTTACAACCTGCTGGAATTGTTATGATCATAGGCCTCTGTGGTGTGACGTAAACGGAAACAAGCTTCATCCCTGGCTTTTTAGTTATATACCGTATTTTTCGTCATATAAGACGCTCCGGCATGTAAGACGCACCTAATTTTATAGCATAAGAATCTAGAAAATAAAGATTCTGAACCAAATACAATGTAAAGTATAGGACAGTGATCTTCAACCTGCGGACCATCAGATGTTGCAAAACTACAACTCCCAGCATGCCCAGACAGCCGTTGGCTGTCCGGTCATGCTGGGTGTTGTAGTTTTGCAACATCTGGAGGTCTGCAGGTTGAAGACCACTGGTATAGGAGGTAGTACTTGCGTGTCCCCGCCGCTCCGGACCCATCACCGCTGCCCTGGATTTCGTCCTCCATCGCTGTTGCCGCATCCCCGGGGTGTCCCCGTCGCTCCCGAACATCTCTGCTGCCTGGTATCCTCGCTCTTTGTCGCCGCCATCACGCCGCTCCTATGGGATGACGGGACGGCGTGCGCGACGACGTGATGATGAGGAAGTAGAGTGCCGGCCATGCAGGGGATCCCGGCACGGAGCAGACATAAAGGAGGCAAGTAAGGTCCCTCCCGGTGTCCTGTAAGCTGTTCGGGACGCCGCGATTTCACCGCGACTGTCCCGAACAGCCGGGTTAGTGGGCTTTGATCGCCGCGTCTGAAGGGTTAATACAGGGCATCACCGCGATCGGTGATGTCCTGTATTAGCCGCGGGTCCAGGCCGTTGATGGCTGCAGGGACTGCCGTGATAGGACAGGTATAAGACGCATCAACTTAGCCCCCCCCCCCCCACAGTTTTGGGGAAGAGAAAGTGCGTCTTATATGGAAAAAAATACGGTAGATAGCAGCTGTACAAATGATATCCATTCATGTACATAAGACTGGTTTCACACTAGCATAATTTAGGTGCATTTTTGTGTCCTTTCTATGGCCCACAAGTCCGGGTTACAGCTGTCAGTTTGGGTTATTAGGGGAGATTATCAAAGTTGTCTGCGAAGCATTTTTTTAAATGTTTTTTTCTTGCGCTACTTTTGACTGCCGTGCGCCTTATCAAAAAAGGTGCACACAATCTGAAGTAACCAAACACGGCAATTTTTCATTGTCAAAGGGTTAAATAATTTAACCATGCTGTGAAATGCAAACTTGGGATGACTGAAAAAATGTAAAAGGGTTTTGTAGAAAAATGATACACAATTCTAACAGCTGCAGGCAGGTGGAGATATTAAAGAAAAACTGTTCAATAGAAAAAAGGCAGAATTGTACATTAAATTGCTTAAATAATTTAAGCATGGATACACGCCATGGAGGAGATTTATCAAAACCTGGGCAGAGAAGAGTGGAGCAGTTGCCCATGGCAACCAATTAGATTGCTTCTTTCATTTTTAGAGACCTGTGAAAAATGAAAGAAGCGATCGGATTGGTTTCTATGGGCAACTGAACCACTCTTCCTCTACACAGGTTTTGATAAATCTCCCCCCCCCCCCCCTCCATCTCTTTAAAATTGTAAATGCAAGAGTGTGGGTGAAATAAATAATGTCTGGTTTAAATATGGACATTTATCCCTGAAGTATCTTTTGAAAGAAAAAAATGAACATTTAAAACATGTACATCTGTACATAATCTTAATTTTTGCTAATGAAAAAGAGGTACGGTACATAAAAGTAAAAAAAAGCAAACAAATTTAGTAAAAAATAAATAAAAATACTATTTGAAAGAGGACATAACCAAACCTGACAGTGTTATAACACATAAGCTTATGTTATTGGAGCAGTAGAAGGCTGCATTCGCACCTCGTTTTCAGCCTACGGCTGGCTGGGGGAGGGGAAAACTGGGCGATCCAGTACCCCAGCTGGACCGCTGCTGAAATCCATTTGCTCTACCCATGACGTACATGTACGTCATGCAGATGCTGGCCGCTACTCACTGCATCCTGCCGCGCCCGGTAAGATGGTGGCTAGCAAATCTGACTAGCTGATGGCAGTGTTACGCACAGAAAAATCCTGAGCAGCGCAGTGTTTGTGTGTCCCGATCATGGGGATCGGGACACACACACTTTTCTTCTAGGAGACGCCAGTGTCACTTACCCGTCCCGAGCTGCCGACGTAGTGCCTGCCGGCATGCTTTAGTTTCACTTTCCTTTTTATTTTATTTATTTATTTATTTTGTAAAGGAGCTGTTGTACAGAAGTAACAAATAAATAAATAAATATATAATATAACGTGTGGTGTGTGTGTATATAGATAGAGATATATATACACACATATACATTCAAAATGTTATTGTCCCTTCCCCCAAAAAAATTTAGATTTTGAACTTTTGTAGAAAATGGGAAAAAAATGCTAAGAAAATAATATAAGCCTTCTAATGTCGTAAAAAAGTAAAAGAATGTTTAACAAATGATGCCAACATTAAGGAGACATGTTGTGGATGTGAATTAATAGCTAAATTTATTTGGGATGACTATTTCTTTTACAAGTAGAGCGTTTCAAACATCAAGAAATTAACATTTTTCCAATTTTTCACAATATTTTAGAGTTTTCACAAAAAATCGCTTCATGTGTCAACAAAAATTTACCAAAAACTCTGAATCACTTTGCCTGGTAAAAGCAGTCCAAAGTTATTACCACTTAGAGACGCGTGTCAGATTTGAAAAAAACAGACTGGGTCATGAATGCCAAAACTTGCTGGTTCATGAAGGGGTTAATGAGCAGGCCGGAGTCAAACGGTGACTCCGGTAAGCTCATTATTTACCCATATCCGGTTTTGTGACCAGACCTAAAACCGTAATATACTACGGATTTAGGTCTGGTCAGGAAACCGGTTATGGGTCAAAAATCAGCGTTTGACTCCGATCGGCTCATTTAAAGTAAATGGATTTCAGCGCCGGTCCGGCTGGGGTACAGGAGCGCCTGGTTTTCCTCTCCCCCAGCCAGATTCGGCAACCGTAGGCTGAAAACGAGGTAAGGAACCAGCCATCATCTGACTACCAAGCATACACTTGTGTGTTTATGGTAGAATTACTCTGGCAAACATCATCACTGCCACACTAAAGAAAGCACTTGTGGCTTGAAAAAGTTTTTATTGAACAGTAAAACATTTGCTTGGCCAAAATGTACTTTTCTGTAGGCTCTCATTCTATCATGGCACAATGGCAGACAAAGCTTAATTTACCATTGTCATTTATACTATATTACCAATGTCACCTGGGGGTGCAGCTCGCGGCATCACCAGAATAGTAGTATTCTTATGTTATCGGGAAAAAAAAATCTCACAATGCATCTGAATTATTTTCTGTATGAAAAAGCATTACAAGACCCATTTATTTATTTAGTTATTTATTTATTTGTGTGTGTGTGTGTGTGTGTGTGTGTGTGTTTCGTTTAACCTGTGAAATTTAGTTATAATAAAATTAGTTTTGCTGCATATTGATTGGTACTGTGGCACTTTCTCTGCATGTGATGCAACGTTAGGATGGGAAAATGTTGTGTTTTTTTTATTGAATTTTTTTCTTTATATTCTTATGCCCTGTCTAATGTCTACTTTTCTGTAAATGCCCTGGGGGAGTTCTTATATTCTGACTCCAATCTGATTGACTTCTAAGAGGCCATGCCCACAACTAGGAAAGTCCATAGCAGAACGGTGTTTGGTATTCTACCCAGAGTGCATTGCAGTCAAAGAGGGATGGCGCATGTTCACACAATCCTAGTGCAGCTTCATTATGGCAGTGCCTGCTGCACACGGAATGTCTGACAATTTTTCTGGGCAAATATTCAATCGCGTGTGCTCATAGTTGCGCCTATCGTTGACTACCACAGTGTATCAACCCCAGGAATTATGCACATTGGAGAGGGGATGTATCAAAGCTTTCACCAGAAAACTAGTTAAAGAAAAGTCACACAACTAGTTAAAGAAAAGTACAACAATACTTTTTTTTTTTGCACAGTAAATTGCAAGTTTTTGTGCCAATAAACGATTGCTCAAGAATTTGTATTTTTATTTACCATATATACTCGAGTATAAGCCGACTTTTTCAGCACAATTTTTCGTGCTGAAAACTCCCCCCTCGGCTTATACTCGAGTGAACTCTCTGCCTGTCAATCCCTTCATCAGTGGTTTTCAACATGTGGGCCTCCAGATGTTGCAAAACTACAACTCCCAGCATGCCCGGACAGCCATTGGCTTTCCAGGCATGCTGGGAGTTGTAGTTTTGAAACATCTGGAGGTCTGCAGGTTGAAGACCACTGTGGCCTTCGTCATCATCCAGACCCCCCCTTAAGTTTTCTACTCGCCTCCCCTTGGCGGGAAGTTAGGGCGAGCTGGTCCGGGCCATCTATGCTGCAGGGACCGTCCGGTGGGGAGGGTTAGTCATTCCGGGCTGTCCATTTTCTCCGAGGGGGGCCTCTTCTCCACTCACTCCGGGCCCCTCACTAGTGACATTGCCTTGACAACGACGCACAGGGACTTTCATGCGCATGAACAAGACAACGTCACTAATCCGGGGCTGGCCCGGAGCAAGCGGAGAAGAGGGCCTCCCAGTGAAGATGGACAGCCCGGAATGACTAACCCTCCCCACCGGACGGTCCCTGCAGCACGGATGGCCCGGACCAGCTCACCCTAACTTCCCACTGTGGGGCAGTGAGTAGAAAACTAAAGGGGGGGGACGGACATGATGATGATGATGATGATGATGATGATGATGATGATGATGATGATGATGATGATGATGATGATGATGATGATGATGATGATGATGATGATGATGATGATGATGATGATGATGATGATGATGATGATGATGAAGGCCGCAGTGGTCTTCGACCTGCAGACCTCCAGATGTTTCAAAAGTACAACTACCAGCATGCTGGAAGTTGTAGTTTTGCAACATCTGGAGGTCCGCAGGTTGAAGACCACTGAGGGGATTGACTGGCGGAGATGATGAAGGGGCGGGGGGGGGGTCTGGATGATGGGGGTGTTAATGACGGGGGTCTGGATGATGACAGGGGGGGGATGATGACATGGGGGGGGGGATGATGTATTTCCCACCCTAGGCTTATAGTAGAGTCAATAACTTTTCCTGTTTTTTTTGTGGTGAAATTAGGGGCCTCGGCTTATATTTGGGTCGGCTTATACTCAAGAATATACAGTATTAATCAAAACGTATACAATAACCCTATATACTTCCCTTTCGTAATGTTTATCTAGAAATTGACTCATTCCTATTTTAGATGCAGCTTGAAAAAAATGCTTCATTTTATTCTGCTGTGACCAATACATTTCAGGTTGACATTTGCAACCTGAATCCAATGGAGCTCTTATTTATACGCTGTATTTTAGGTTCAGCTTTCCCTTGTGGTGGGTTTTTTATTTTGGAAAAGCCAGAACTGATCTCATCTAGGGTAGAGGGAGAGACAGCTTTTTTTTTTTTTCTGGGGCCAAATTCATAGAGGCATATAATGTTCAAGTATGAGACTATCTTTTTAGACAGGTAGTAAAACAAACGATGCGTACAAATCTAGGTTCCATACCCTGTCATGATTCGAATTCTGTGAAGCCTATGTGACCTGATTCAGTCCCTTACTGTAACTACTGATAAGACTGCACTTGTCCCTGAATGGAATCCCTCATACACCGTGATGAGCACTGCTGACTTGTGTGAATGTGTGTGTATAGATTTGATTGATGCATTTTATTGCTGATCCTGACATCCAGCTCTGTGCTACCTAGGTGAGTTGGAGGCAAGTTGTCAGATAGCTTAAGTCCCCGCAGATCCTGGCAGTTCAGCAGTATATAGAATGGAGCCTGGAATACTAATGATGGCAAGTTGATTTCATTGTATCTTCATATGAGCTGTGAAGTTGAGTCTTGGATGCAGGGGGTGTACGGGTGATGCAACAGCCCATCATGTGGGAATGCTAAGGAGTTAATGTGCTATGTCTGTGTTACTGTACTGTAACTTAGCAGATGGTATCATTAGTCTCCCTTTGTGCAATGTGCTGTTTTTCCTTTTAGAGCTGTGTATATGTGGTCCGCAGGCATAAAGCCTTTACACAATTTCTTTACTTTTGGAATGGGAAACGTTAAACGGTATACACTACATTTGGGTGAAAACGTTTGGTAGAAGTGCTAGAAAAGGACCCCCATAGACCGAAAGGAGACCAAAAGACTGTATAGCAGTGGTCTCCAACCTGCGGACCTCCAGATGTTGCAATCTACAACTCCCAACATGCCCGGACCCCCATAGACCGAAAGGAGACCAAAAGACTGTATAGCAGTGGTCTCCAACCTGCGGACCTCCAGATGTTGCAAAACTACAACTCCCAGCATGCCCGGACAGCCAACGGCTGTCCAGGCATGCTGGGAGTTGTAGTTTTGAAACATCTGGAGGTCCGCAGGTTGAAGACCACTGCTGTATAGTATCCTTTAAACTTGCCCCCCCCCATTGTGGATGTCTCCTGATGTGTGCCATACATCAGGTTTACACATTGGATGGGTACATTAGAGGACTCTTGACTTTTACATCAGAAACAGAATAACACAATGTTAACACAGCCTTATACTTTAGTGTATACAATTGGTGTCGGGTGCATTCAACTGTATACAGTTACATGTCTCCTGGGCTGCTTGGTAGGATGCTTTCATAGGATCCCATAGTAAGACGCACTCTTGAGTGACATCATAGGACACAGACCCGAAAGGACTTTGCATTAGTAAGAATCTTTGGAAAATCTGCGACAACCCAGTAGCTTACAAGCTGCTAAAATGGATGTTCTAACCTGTCTTGGCTAGAGTGATGATGGCGGTGAATACGACGCGCTGTTATAGAATGGAATCAAGGGGGGGTTGTCTATATTAAAACCTGGGCAGAGGAAAAGTGGTGCAGTTGCACACATTGCTTTTATTTTATTTAGTTATTTTTTTTGCTTAAAGGGGTATTTCAGGAAAAAACTTTTTTTTTTTTTTTAAATATATCAACTGGCTCCAGAAAGTTAAACAGATTTGTAAATTACTTCTATTAAAAAATATTAATCCTTTCAGTACTTATGAGCTTCTGAAGTTAAGGTTGTTCTTTTCTGTCTAAGTGCTCTCTGATGACACATGTCTCGGGAAACGCCCAGTTTCGAAGAGGTTTGCTATGGGGACTTGCTTCTAAACTGGGCAGTTCCCGAGACACGTGTCATCAGAGAGCACTTAGACAGAAAAGAACAACCTTAACTTCAGAAGCTCATAAGTACTGAAAGGATTAAGATTTTTTTTTAAATAGAAGTAATTACAAATCGGTTTAACTTTCTGAAGCCAGTTGATATATTAAAAAAAAGTTTTTCCTGGAATACCCCTTTAATTAACCTGATAATGTGTTAAACCACATACAGAAGTGGATGTGGTCTCTGAAAGATTGCATTAATTTACAGTACATGTAACTGGGGTTATTAGATAAGAAATGGGATGTAAGCACATACCAGAAAAAGATGCTGCGGCGTCTGCCTCTAAATACATACATATTCTTTTTGCTCCCTAGAACACAGTAATGAAGCTCACTAAGAGGACTATACCTATTGGTACATAACAAATCTAGAAGCACAGGCTGAGACGCAGAGGGGCAGGCAAGGGGCATGTCTGGTTTTATCTTTATTAAGCGGCTTTATTAGGCGCCTGTGATAGAACATCACAATGAATAGGCTGATTAGTGTCGCAGTGTCTCTTTCCGCCACAAAACCCAATCTTCATATTAAAAAAAAGTGAAATGTTTAGCTTTTCTTCCATATACTCACATTCCCTTGATATTCTTCCTAATTGCATCAAAATCAGGGCCACCTCTCCCATCACTACAAAGAGCACTGTTTGTGAGCACTGTCAAAGCCAATGTGCCTTTTTCCCAGCTACATGATGTCCTTAGAGCATTGCATTGTGTGCTTATTGAAATGAAATCTAACTCTCCAGAGCAGCCTTGCCTGCATTGTATGTTAATGAGACGATTGGAGTGTTTTTTATTTATTTTTTATTTTGGCGTCGCAGAGTAGTAGCTGCAATTTTGCTCTCCCTGTCTGTGATAAGAGAGGGCCTGTCGGCTATTTTTTTCCCCATTTGTTTCTTTTATTAAAATGCCCGGTAGAAAGGTTTTGCTGCTTGTCTGTTTATTTAATTTAGTGCCCTCTTGGGCCAGGCTGTTAAACTTGATGTGTTCTTTCTGGAAAAAAAAGTAGCTGCAGGCATGTTTGACTTTTATTTCAGACCCTGTAATTGAATTAGATTGAGAAATGTAAATGTGCTTTGTAGCTGTTCTCCGGTCTTTCAGGTACTCTCTCTCTCGGCTTTACTTCGGCAAGAGCTTCAGTCCCTTTTCCAAGAAGCTTTTATGTTACATACAGTTGGGAAGTTTTATTAAGAATTGGTTCAGTAATATAAAAATGGACTATTTAAAAAGACCAGGTTAATTCAGTTTGTGCTTCACTTTTTATTAAGGCTAACTGCGCATTTCCGTCAGAGATGCATCAGGGATCTCTGTTTAACCCCTTAAGGACGGAGCGTTTTTCTGTTTTTGCACTTAAGTTTTTTTTCTTCCTTACCTTTTAAAAATCGTAACCCTTTCAATTTTGCACCAAAAATCCATATAATGGCTTATTATTTTTGCGACACCAATTCTTCTTTGTAATGACATCAGTCATTTTGTCCAAAAATCGACGGCAAAATGGAAGAAAAAAATCACTGTGCGACAAAATGGATGAAAAAACACAATTTTGAAAATTATGGGTGCTTCCGTTTCTACGCATTACATTTTTTGGTAAAAATGACACCTTATCTTTATTCTGTAGGTCCATACGGTTAAAATGATACCCTACTTATATAGGTTTAATTTTTATTACTTCTGAAAAAAATCGTAACTACATGCAGGAAAATTTATACGTTTTAAATTGTCATCTTCTGACCCCTTTAACTTTATTTTTCCACGTATGGGGTGGTATGAGTGCTCCTTTTTTGCACCGTAATCTGAAGTTTTTAGTGGTACCATTTTTGTTTTGATCGGACATTTTGATCGCTTTTAAATCATTTTTTTTATAGAATAAAAAGTGCCCAAAAATACGCTATCTTGGACTTTGGGATTTTTTTGTACGTGCGCCATTGACCATGTGGTTTAGTTAATGATATATGTTTATAGTTCGGACATTTACGCACGCGACGATACCACATGTTTTTATTTTTATTTACATTTTTTTTTATTGGAAAAAGGGGGGTGATTCAAACTTTTGTTAGGGAAAGGGTTAAATGATCTTAACTTTTTTTTTTTTTTTTTTTTTTTTTTTTTTTTTTTAGGGGACTATAACATGCAGTACATTGATTCAATACACTGATCACTGCCATTGCATTCAATAGCAGGGATCAGTGTTATCGGCGGTTGATTGCTCATGCCTGGATTTCAGGCTTGGAGCAATCAATCGCCGTTCGGATGCGCAGGAGACAGGTGAGGAGACCTCCTGCTGCATCCTAGCTGATCGGGACATCGCGATTTTATTGCGATGGTCCCCATCAGCCTGACTGAGCAGCCGGGATGCTTTTACTATCACTTTTAGTCGCGGCAATCAAAGTTGATCACCGCGTCTAAAAGTGATAGTAAAACAAATGAGTTAAGGAGTTAAGGACATCGGCGATGTCCCGTATTAGCGTGGTTCCTGGTTGCTTATTGCCGGGACCCACGAGGAGAGCGCGCATTATATATGGGGACGCGCATATGGACGTTCATAAATGTCCATATGTGCTAAGGGGTTAAAGAAACAGTTACATAGTGGCACAGGAAGACAATGTAATAGAGCAGTAGGAAACGCTAGCAGAATGCTTGGATGTATAGGGAGAGGTATAAGCAGTAGAAAGAGAGAAGTGCTCATGCCGCTGTACAGAACACTGGTGAGACCTCAATTGGAGTATTGTGCGCAGTACTGGAGGCTGTATCTCCAAAAGGATATAGATTCTTTAGAGAGAGTTCAGAGAAGAGCTACTAAACTAGTACATGGATTGCAGGATAAAACTTACCAGGAAAGGTTAAAGGACCTTAACATGTATAGCTTGGAAGAAAGAAGAGACAGAGGGGATATGATAGAGACTTTTAAATACATAAAGGGAATCAACATGGTAAAGGAGGAGAGTATATTTAAAAGAAGAAAAAGTACCATAAGAGGACTGAGTTTTAAAGTAGAGGGGCAAAGGTTTATGCAGTAATATGAGGAACTGAGAGAGTAGTGGATACATGGAATAGCCTTCCTGCAGAGATGGTCGCTGCAAATACAGTGAAGGAGTTTAAACATGCTTGGGATAAGCATAAGGCTATCCTTCATATAAGATAGGGCCAGGGACTATTGATAGGATTCAGATCATTAGGCAGACTAGATGGGCCAAATGGTTCTTATCTGCCGACACATTCTACTTCTATGTTAAGGAAAAAATACTTTTTTACATTTTTTTTATTTTATTTTCCCCATAGACTTAAATTCTGCTAATGAGCTAAACCAAGCTGCTTTTTTGTCATGAGCGGACTGTGTAATGGAGCTCTGATTCAAATGTGCGCTTATATGAGCCTAATATTTGGTGTTCTTTTTGGATTGCGAATTAAGGTGTTAGGGTGGGTTCACCCCACGTTTTAGCTATACGGGACCTAGCCCTCTTCTCATTCATTTGAATGAGCTGACCAGAGTCAAACAGTGACTGGGGTCAGATCACTTTTGCCCTGTATCTGGTTTTCTGACCTGACTGAAAACCACAATATGCTGCGGTTTTCAGTCTGGTCAGAAAACCAGATATGGGGCAAAAATGAGCTGACTGGAGTCACTGTTTGACTCCGGTCGGCTCAGTCAAATGAATGAGAAGGGGGCTAGGCCCCGTATAGCTAAAACGTGGTGTTTTAGATTGTCATAACAATGTGTGGCACTGGGCTCCATTATGTATATTCAGGAGAGCCTTTATAAAAATAAAGGGAGGAATTTGTCAACCAGTTTAAAGCCTTTTTTTGGTATAGAGAATTTTTTGGTACACACATGTCTGTTGTGCAAAATTTGTGCCACATATTGTTAAAGTGATTTTGACTTTGGTATTTTGATTTTTTACGTTGCAGTGGTTGCTGATTTTTATAAAGTGCGACTTTTTGTAAAAAAAAAAAAGAAAAAAAAAAGTTTCAAGTTTGTAGCAAAGCCCTCAATTTGTTGTGAATCTATACAAGACCAGACCAGACTTACAAAATTGACTGTGGAGAGCATACAAGAACTGGGAAGACTGGGAAGAATTATACTGTTCTGAACTGATTGTGTATCAACCCCTGTGCGATTATTATGATAAATGTCACACGTAAGCAGAACCAAAGCAAAAATGACGTCCGTACAAACTTTTTAAGACACACAGTGATAAATGTCCCTCAAAGACTTTTGCCACAGTTCGGTTCTTGGCATTAAATGCAGCTTTTCCTTAGATAGTTCTGAGGCAAGACATACAGGGCTGGATTAACGTAGGGGCGGATGGAGCGGCAGCTCCAGGCACCTGCGTTAAAATAGGCCCGGTGGCCCGCACAGACCGACCGGCGCCCGCGACAATCAAGCCTCAAACTCCCGGCCATTTGCGGCCCGCGGAACAAAAGTTTGTGGTATGTGAAATTTGTATTGCCCAATGCCCGGGACATGCAGTTCCGGGTGCCGGGCATGTAACTTCAAGCATTTAACCCTGCTTCAGGCGAGCAGCGCTAAATGCCGGAAGACTTCACTTACCCCGCCCTCCTCCTTCCGGTCTCCGGTTGGCCAGCCAGAGTCTAATGAGGGACGTCGCGCATGTGGCGCCAGTGACGTCACTCGTCAGGTCGCCGGCGAAGAGGAGTAGCGCAGCGCAGGACAGGTAAGTGTGTCTATATGTGTGTGTCTTTGTGTGTACATTTGTGTGTCTGTGTATATATATGTGGGGGGGGGGGGGCAATGCTACCTAATGTGGGGAGCCTGCTGCTACCTAATGTGGGGAGCCTGCTGCTACCTAATGTGGGTAGCACCTCCATCATCCATAAGCTCATGCTATTACCACACAGGGGTTGGGGGGTTGCTGGTAGATGATGGTGGTGCTACTTCTGGTGGGGGGGTGTTGCTGGTGGATGATGAGGGGCACGTGATGGGGGCATTATATGTAAGGGGAGCATGCGGCCCAGCCTCACCCCGCTGCTACCTCCAGTGGCCCCCAAGTAATTTGAGTTTGAGACCTCTGCTGTGCAAATTTTAAGTGAGGGGCACATAACGGGGGCATTATATGTGAGGGGCACAGGACAGGGTGCGTTATATGTGAGGGGCACATGACATGGGGCATTATATGTGAGGGGCACAGAACAGGGGGTATTATATAGGAGGGGTACATGACGGGGGGGCATTATTTGTGAGGGGCACATGTCAGGTGGCATTATATGTGAGGGGCACATGACAGGAGCCCTCCAGTCATGTGCCCTTATAATGCACCTATTATGCCCCACTGACATTTGCCCCTTACTTATAATGCCCCCCTGTCCTGTGCCCCTCACTTATAATGCCCCATGTCCTGTGCCCCTCACATATAATGCCCCCTGAGGGGGCAGAACATGGGGTATTAAATGTGAGGGGAACTTATATATATTTTGATAAAAAGTCCCATCACAATCTTCAGCACCAGGCCCATGATGCTCTTAATCCAGCCCTGAAGACATAAGACAACTCCATAAGAACTATTTATTCATTTATTAGCCAAAAACCTTGGAATGACAGTTTTAGGCTATGTTCCCAAATTTCTTTGCCATTTATTCAGCTGTAAACAGCTGGAAAAAAAGATACCAAGAGCAAAAAATGGCTGAAAAAAAAATGTATGTGAACAGAAAGGCTGTGAGTGTAGCCTCACAAGTGACACTAAGGCTGGGTTCACACTACGTTTTTCAACTACGGTTCCCGCATACGTTTTCTATCAAAAACCGTATGGGGGGAAAAACGGATGGAACAGTATGGGAAAAAGTAAACCGTATGCGTTTTTAAACATTATACTGTTTTTAAAAGTGCATACTGTTCCGTCCATTTTTATTTTAACCCCTTAAGGACCGGGGTTTTTTCCGTTTTTGCATTTTCGTTTTTTGCTCCTTGCCTTTAAAAAATCATAACTCTTTCAATTTTGCACCTAAAAATCCATATGATGGCTTATTTTTTGCGCCACCAATTCTACTTTGTAATGACTTCAGTCATTTTGCCCAAAAATCTACAGTGAAACGGAAAAAAAAATCATTGTGCGACAAAATTGAAAAAAAAAAGTTTTGTAAATTTTGGGGGCTTCCGTTTCTACGTAGTAAATTTTTCGGTAAAAATGACACCTTATCTTTATTCTGTAGGTCCATACGATTAAAATGATACCCTATTTATATAGGTTTGATTTTGTCGGACTTCTGGAAAAAATCATAACTACATGCAGGAAAATAAATACGTTTAAAATTGTCATCTTCTGACCCCTATAACTTTTTTTTTATTTTTCCGTATATGGGGCGGTATGAGGGCTCATTTTTTGCGCCGTGATCTGAAGTTTTTAACGGTACCATTTTTGCATTGATAGGACTTATGATCATTTTTAAATGATATAAAAATTGACCAAAAATGCCCTATTTTGGACTTTGGAATTTTTTTGCGCGCACGCCATTGACCGAGCGGTTTAATTAATGATATATTTTTATAATTCGGACATTTCCGCACGCGGTGATACCATATGTTTATTTTTATTTTTATTTACACTGTTTTTTGTTTGTTTTTTATTGGAAAAGGGGGGTGATTCAAACTTTTAATAGGGGAGGAGTTAAATGATCTTTATTCACTTTTTTTTTCACTTTTTTTTTGCAGTGTTATAGCTCCCATAGGGACCTATAACACTGCACACACTGATCTTCTATGTTGATCACTGGTTTCTCATAAGAAACCAGTGATCAACGATTCTGCCGCATGACTGCTCATGCCTGGATCTCAGGCACTGAGCAGTCATTCGGCGATCGGACAGCGAGGAGGCAAGTAGGGGCCCCCCCCCGCTGTCCTGTCAGCTGTTCGGGATGCCGCGATTAGCCGCGGCTATCCCGAACAGCCCGACTGAGCTAGCCGGCAACTTTCACTTTTAGCCGCGCGGCTCAGCTCTGAGCGCGCGGCTAAAGGGTTAATAGTGCGGCGCCACGATCGGCGCGGCGCGCTATTAGAGGCGGGTCCCGGCTTCAGTGTGACGCCGGGCCCGCCGTGATATGACGCGGGGTTACTGTGTAACCCCGCGTTATATCAGGAGAGCAGGACCAAGGGCGTACCTGTACGCCCTTGGTCCTTAAGGGGTTAAAAAAAATACATTTTAGAAAATTCTGTCAATTTTTAATGGGAGGGGTCTTGGGTGGGGTCTTTAGGATGCAAATGCGCATGTGCAAAGAAAAAACGCATACAGTTTTGCCGTATGGAACCGTATACATGTGCGTTTCCCATTGACGTCCATGTTAAAAAAAAGTATGCGGTTTCGATACGGTTTTAAAACTGGAGTCAAAACCGTGCTCAAACACAGTTTGGAGTACTGTTTAAAAATGTATTGCAAGCAAACTGTACGCAACCGTATGCATCAGGGTGCATACGGTTTACAATGCTTTGTCTATGGATACGGTTTTCAATACCGTTCCATATGTTTTCACTAATGAAAACTTATGCGGGAACCGTAGTTGAAAAACGTAGTGTGAACCCAGCCTTACAAAGAGTCATTTGCATAAATATTATGAAAAACTGATTTATTTTTATTTTTTAATATTTATGTTTGTCCAAAAAGCAGTTTGTAAGAGACCTTCAGCTGCCCAGTGTTTCAACAATACATAGTAAAATACCCCATCCTTTATTATCATCAGTGTTTGACTGCTTGGCAGTACACCGAGCTTACATATTCATGGTATTGTGTATTGCTGGCTGCTTGTTGCCATTCATTAGTGACTAATACCATACATTAATTGTATCTTGCAATGCACTGTAGCATAGATAATGGTTTTCATTCCAAGCAGAGATTTAGGGATGAGGGTTTTCATTGACATAATCTCTGATTTAATGTGCTTACTGACAAGGGCAGTTGGACATTCACACTATGGGGTCATGATGAGATTCAATGCGTGTTAAGTGTTAAAGGGGTACTTCACTGGAAAACATTATTTTTTTTTTTTTAAATCAACTAGTGCCAAAAAGTTAAACAGATTTGTAAATTACCTCTGTTAAAAAAAATCTTCACCCTTCCAGTACTTAACAGCTGCTGTATGTTCCAGAGGAAGTTCTTTTCTTTTTACATTTCCTTTAGGTCTGACCACAGTGCTCTCTTGCTGACACCCCTGTCCAATTTAGGAACTGTCCAAATCCCCATAGCAAACCTCTCCTGTTCCGGACAATTCCTAAAATGGACAGAGGTGTCAGCAGAGGGTACTGTGGTCAGACAGAAAAGAACTTCCTCTGGGACATACAGCAGCAGATAAGTACTGAAATGATTAAGATTTTTTTTTTTTATTAGAAGTAATTTACAAATCTGTTTAACCTTCTGGTACCAGGTGAACTCATTTTTTTTCTCCCAGTGGAGTACCCCTTTAAGTAGTATTGTGTGTTTGCTAAAGGGGGGTTCTTTTACTAGAAGAACAGATCAGAGTTTATCCAGCTTGCAAATTCTAGTCTACTATGTAGTGATATCCGCCCAGCAGTACAATATCACTGGCTATTTAATATTCTCTGGTTCTTATTCTTTATTATGTAATAAAACTTAATGCTTCATTGGTGTGTGTTGTGTAAAGCCTCAAGCTGCTCATATGCATAAGAAAAATGTTGTTTGATTTTGACCGATTTTTTGAAATTGTGTGTGTGGTTCATTTTTTATTTTTTTTGTTGTTACAACTAGTGCTGGGCAGTATACCGGTTCATACCGAATACCTTGTGTGTGTGTGTGTACCCGGTTGGGGATGGAGGGCGTACAATAGTGGGTTGGGCCTGGCACCTAGCAACGGCCGGGACCCATGGCTAATAGCGCGTGGCACCGATCGCGGAGCAGCGCGCTATTAACCCTTTAGACGTGGCGTTCAAAGTGAAAGCTAATCAGTGTCCCATTGATCATGGGATAACAATGATCAATGTGAAAGATCAGTATATGCAATGTTATAGCCCCCTATGGGGCCTATAACATTGCAAAAAAAAAAAAGTGAAGATCATTTTAACCCTTCCCCTTTTCCCATTTTAAAAATGAACTTAAAATGAAATAATAAAAAAATTCCAATTAAAAATTATTTTTTTTTTAAATACAGTGATATACATTTTTGGTCCTACCGCCCGTGCTGGGCGGTAGGACCAAAAATGTATATCACTGTATTTAAAAAAAAAATAACTTTTAATTGAAATTTTTTTATTATTTCATTTTAAGTTCATTTTATTTAGTTACAACCTTCTGATATACATTCTGACTACAAAATGTAACCGGTATAGGATATATGAAAGATCCAGATTGGTGTGATGCTTACTCGGGTGGTATCTAAAAAGAGCAATGAGGGAAATGAATGTGACACCAATGTCTAAAGCATTGGTGATATTGTGAAATATTCAGTACCCGATTCATGCCAGATTTGGGCAACCTTTAAAAGCAGTCTACTTTTTAGACAGTTTAAGAATGCTCTCGCTTTTATCACAGTGGGTCATGCTGTTTGCATCTCTTTGGACTAGCTTGTTAAAGAAATCACAAGTGTCTAAAGTGTGTCTAAAACACATAAAAAATGTAGTGCAAGTCAAGTCATGTAAGTCAGATTTGTTGGCACAAATTGCAACAGACTTTTTGAAGCAGGCAGTTAAGTTTCATCAATCTTTTATCACTGTCTTTCAGGTGGATAACAATAAAAGCTATACATCACATCTAACTTCATTTGGCATAGGTGCATTACAAGTGACATTTACATTATCAATTCCTGTATCTTTCTATATTCTTAGGAGTCCAGTGAACAGTATTTCTTCTGATAAGATCGCCCATTGGACTCCTAAGTATACAGAGGTTTCAATCTACAAATAAGTTATACTGAATCTTTCCCAGCAAAGACATGGTATATTAATCTGCTCAGGTCTATGGTGCTGGTAGATTAGAGAGAATTTTCTTCATGACTACCATAGTTGCCTTTTAACTTTTAAAGGCAGATCCTCCTATAAAAGTTTTAAATGCAACAGATTAGTTCATAATGCTGCACTTTTTAGTTGTTGTGTTTGTCTTGCGCCATGCTGGTTAAAGTCTGGTGGGTACTTTTTGGCCAACATCAGATTCATATGACATAGGAGAATGCTTGGCTTCTCCAAAGGTGGCTCAGGGTTTAGCCTTGCAGCACTGAGGTCCTGGATTTATATCCTACCAAGGAAAACATATGCATGGAAAGATTGGCAAGTGTTTACTCTGAGAGCCAGGGCACTTGCCAGCAGGTCATAGTTAGAGTTCTCGGTTAGGGAATGTAGGTATACTCTGCTGCCCTTCTTCAGAAACTCTGCTCCCCAGCATCCGGAAGTTTATTGTTTCGAACACTGCATGCGGGCTTCCGTGTTCAGGGCCGCCCCTCGTGATGTCACGTTCCCGCCCCCTCGTGATGTCACTCCTGCCCCCTCAACGAAAGTCTATGGGAGGGGGGCGCGACAGCCCCTTCCCATAGACGTTCGTTGAGGGGGCGGGCGTGATGTCACGAGGGGCGGCCCTGAACACAGAAGCCCGCACGCAGCGTTCGGAACAATAAACTTTCGGATGCTGGGGAGCGGAGCTTCCGAAGCAGGGCAGCGGAGTACCCCTTTAAAGGGGTACTCTGCCCCTGGCATCTTATCCCCTATCCAAAGGATAGGGGATAAGATGTTAGATCGCCGCGGTCCCGCTGCTGGGGACCCCGGGGATCGCTGCTGTGGCACCCCGCCATCATTACTGCACAGAGCGAGTTCGCTCTGTGCGTAATGACGGGCGATACAGGGGCTGGAGCAGCGTGATGTCATGGCTCCACCCCTCATGACATCACGTCCCGTCCCCTTAATGCAAGTCTATGGCAGGGGGCGTGATGACCGCCACGCCCCCTCCCTTAGACTTGTATTGACAGGGCCGGGCGGTGACGTCACGAGGGGCGGAGCCGTGACATAACTATGCTCCGGCCCCTGTTTTGCCCGTCATTACGTGCAGAGCGATCTCGCTCTGCGCAGAAATGATAGCGGGGTGCTGCAGCAGCGATCCCCGGGGTCCCCAGCAGCGGGACCCCGGCGATCTGACATCTTATCCCCTATCCTTTTGGATAGGGGATAAGATGTCTAGGGGCGGAGTACCCCTTTAAGACCTGTTATGGCAGAAGTTGTCAAAGCTTACTCCAGAAAAAACATGGAAGAACTTCACTTATAGTATAAAATAAATTCTTTGCATCACATTTCCCTGGTGACCTATATTCCTGTGCTGCCACTCAGATCATTATTGGGTGGGTGGGGGTGGGGTGTTCCCCTTGTCATGTACTCTATACGTCTAACTTTGGCATGCTGTGGGTCAATGTTATGCGAGGCAGCTGCCATCACATCTTGTAGTAAACTATGTATGTTCTATATTTGGTACATGTCTTGTAAACGCCGCGAATCCTGTGCAATGAGCTCAGAGTTGTTTTTTTTGTTTTTTAATCTATGGCACATACGCATCACTTGGCAGATGTCTAGTAAACAATGTGAAATATCTTCAGTTTACCAGTAGGTACCAATAAGGCTACAGTCACACTACTGTTGTGCCCCGTCAAGAACGGCCGTCAAACTCTCCCGCTGTTTTCCTTGACGGCCGTCACACTGCCGTGTAATAACTGTAGTGTGATAGGGGCCTAAGCAGCAACCTGCAGTTTTTTTTACACTAATACAGAAAAACATTGTACAACCATGTAAATGCCCTTTGTGTGTATTGCAAAAGTGATATTTTTTATTCTTTGCTTGTAAAAGGAAAACAAATAAAGTAAATTAGACATTGGCTGCACATATGTTTTTTCACCCTATATATAGTGTGCTCCCCCACCCACATAGTGACACATGGATGCTGGTATATAGCGTTCCTTCAGTCTGTTCTGTTTCTTACCATTTGTCTTTCTCTTTAGGACAACTGTATAAAGCACACCAACTGTTGTGCCAAGTGTGGATAGTTTGAGTGCCTATATGTTCTGCTGTAGGACTGTAAGCATCTGCACAGCAAATCTCTTGGTGTCAAGGCTAGAATGCACCACTTGTTTTAGTCTTTATGCATTGGTAATAGTAACGTTAGATGACTTGTGATGGGATTCTAAAAAGTGGTTTCCTTTAATACATTGGAGCTTCTGTTTGCCACAATGAAATTAACCAGGCATTTTACCTTGTAATCCCAGAATAATGGAGAAATTGTAGTAGTTGTAGATTCTCAAAAATCCCACAAAAGACCCAAATGCATTAGTTTTATTAAGAATTATTTGCTTCAGGAATTTGTGGAAGGAAATGGGATGTCTGAGAAATAGATGTATTTTTTTTTTCATGGTTTTAGATTTTGCCTTCAGGTTAAGTTATGAATAAAGAACAAGTGAAGAATGCAGGATGGTTTCAGCGTTTTAATCAAATCCATTGCATTTCCGAGGACTCCAGGCTTTTCTGCCAGAACCAATCTGCTGGTGGTTGGGATATATATATATATATATATATATATATGCACATCTTTGTGTGTGATTGGCCCAAGTGAAGTCTTACAATGTAGCCAGATTACACATTAATTGTTAGTAAACCCCGGAGCCATTCTCCATTGAGTTAAGGTTTGTATGAGTAGCTGAAAAGATTAGTGCTACAGCTTTGGTGCAACATTAAAACTCAGAACGCTACATATGTTTATTACCCGTGTGCAACAATACTCGTATGTATCATAAGATTGTAATATAGATTTAGTAATGTCTGATTGTCAGAATAGCAGTACCAAGATGAATATGTTGTACAAATTACTTTTAGTACTTGACCTTTGTTCACACAGAAAGAAAAGCATTTAAGGGGTTTTTGGACTAAGGGCTTGTATTATCTATCTTTGGGATAGGTGTTCTGTGTATATGTGCTGGGGGCCCTATGATCCCTAGGATGGGGTTTCCAAGTCTCCTGCATTTTAAATTGCTGTTCAGTTGAACATCTTCTCGGCACAGTAGTGCAGTGTGTATGAATGTCATAAAAGCCATGCACAGTATATGAGTTCACCGTTCACATTTGTATAAATATTTTATTATATCTTTTTGTGTGACAACACATAAGAAATGATCCTCTACAATGTAAAGTAGTGAGTGCACAGTCTGTATAAGGCTGGATTCACATATGTCCGGTATAGATCAACTCAGCCTATATCTCGACACATCTGATGCCACAACTGATGACAACATGCATCAGTTGTGTAGCATCTGGCATCCATTGTATCTGAATGCCGGACTGGATCTGACCACTGGGACCCCCAGCAATCTCCTGCCCGACTATCCTCCAGTACGGAGCTGTGTCGACCACTGCATGAAGTGGCGGTTGACATGCCATCTCCAATGCCTCCATGTATCTCTATGAAAGTGCTGGAGATACAAGGCTTTGGCTCTCCCATAGTGATAGAGGGTGCGTGCTAACACTCGATTCATGCAAGAGGAGAACAGAGCCACCGGGACCACCCCACCAATCGATCACTTATCACCTTTTTCTAAGCTGGATAACCCCTTTAACCTCTTAGGGAATCAGGGTGTACTTGTATGTCCTGGTCCTGCTCCCACGATATAAAGCGGGTCACATCTGGTCGGTCCCGGCGTCTAACGGTTGCCGGGACCTGGGGCCAATAGCGCATCACCAATCACGGTGACTCATGCAATTAACCCTTTAGTTGCGGTGTTCAAAGTTGATTGTCACGTCTAAACTGTAAAATTTTTTTTATAAAAGTTAATCATTCCTGGCAGCTCAGTCGGGCTGATCGGGACCACCGCAGTGAAAGCACGGTGTCTTGATCAGCTAGGACGTGAGCGGAGGGTCCGTTACCTGGCTCCGGCGCGTCTGACCAGGGAGAAATCGACCGCTGAAAATACTGATCAATGCAATGCTATGGCTTTGCATTGAACAGAGCTGCCAATCAATGTACTGCATGTTATTGTCACCTATGGGGGCTATAACCTTGCAAACAAATGGGTAAAAAAGAGTTAATAAATGTGATTTAACCCCTTCCCTAATAATAAAAGTTCAAATGACCTCCCTTTTCACAGTTAAAAAAAACAAACATGTAAATATAAACATATGTGATATGGCCTTATGCGTAAATGTCCGAATTATAAAAATATATAGTTAATTAAACCGCACGGTCAATTGCGCACACACAAAAAATACCAGAGTCCAAAATAGCGTATTTTTTGTCACTTTTTACACCATAAAAAAAAGAATAAAAACGAATGATAAAAACTTCAGATCATGGCACAATGAGCCCTCATACCGCCCAGTAGGCAGAAAAATAAAATAATAAAGTTATAGGGGGCAGAAGATGACCATTTTAAACGTATATATTTTCCTGCATGTAGTTGATTTATTTATTTATTTTTTCAGAAGTACGACAAAATCAAACCTACATAAGTAGGGTATCATTTTAATTGTATGGACCTACAGAATAAAGGTTTGATTTAGGTGTCATTTTTAGAGAAAAATGGAAGCCCTAAAAATTTACAAAATTGTGCGGCGCAGCGGAGCCAGGGGGGTTGCGGGCGGCGGGAGCGGGATGGGCCATCACGGTGTCCCTCCAGTAGTTTCCCCACTACAACTCCGTGCATGCCCTGACAGCCAATCGATGTCAGGGCAAGCTGGGAGTTGTAATGGTGAAACAGCTGGAGGCACCCGGTTACGAAAACTACGGGTGGAAGTTAGCCCCCAGCAGGCATCAGTGACGTGTTGCCTGCTGGGGAAGTCTGCCTGGTAGTGGGCACACTACCAGGCAGACTAAATGCCATTTTAAAAATAGTAAAAAAAATAAAATAAAGGCAGGGAGGGTGTTAGGGATAGAAGGGCAATAGGCAGGGACAGAAAAAAAAGATGGTGGGAGCTACCCTTTAAATACGGTTATACAGGCTGTGCACTCGCTACTCTACATCTGTAGCAGTGTATCATTTCTCAGGTTTGTCACATAAAAAGATATAATCTATTTCCAAAAACGTGAGGTGTGTTATCACTTATTTCAGTGTTCTTTCTTTGAAACTACTTTTAAAGGATTTTTCCTACTGTATTGAATTTTAATTGGCTTTTTTACATGCATTTTTAGTCCATTAATTGATATTCAATTTTTTTTAGCTGAAATATTAGTGAATCGGGATTTGTGAATGTTTGGGCCTTTTGGTGCTTTTTTTGTCAGTGGTGCCGTATTTTTTTTTTTTTTTTTTTTTTATAGAAACAAAAGCCTTTCATATAGACATAATATTTATCTTACAAAATCAATGCTGTGCGTATCCATCTCTGCCACTGTAACATCCAATAACACTTGGGGAAAAATATGCAGTTCAATGTGAAATAGCCAGCCAGCCTAGGCTTTGATCCTGTATCCCATGCTTTTCTTTTTCTGTTGGTTTATTAATTGCCCCCCAACCTTTAAGCCCAGCCTGACCTGATTTACAAAGAATATTGGTGAGAGCAAACAAGTGCAGTCAGCAATTTGACAAGAGAATAACATATACATATAACATTCGGACACGTTCAGGCTTTAAAGGTGTTCTCTATGACAGTGTCTCTCAATGTTTCTAAACAAAGTACCTTTGGTTTATCTCCAAGGCTGTGACCACTCAAGATTACTTCACATGACCGCATCATGTGGGGATAATAAGGAGCGCATTTCCTCCATTGGTTGCGTTATTTATTTTAAATGCCAGTCATGTTTAACCAGTATACCTAAACCCACTTACCCCAATAATTGCAAGTGCGAGAAAGGAATCTAGAAGTAAAAATTGGCCTTAGAGAGGGAAACCTTTTAGTTTCTGTGCATACTCACTAGACCTCTTGGGCTATGTTCAAACAGCAGAAAAGTTGCATGTCGTCTGCCCACAAAACACGGGTTGACATTCTGCAAATAGCAAGTTCCGGCTGGAACATGCAGGCGCTTGGACCACTCGGAAATGCGCTGTCTCTATATAGACGGCAATGCATTTATAAGCGGATTCTACCAAAATATTTAACATGTTTATTCTTCTGGCAGACACTAGAATTGGAATTTCTGAACTGGAAACATCTGCTGTGGAAATTCCACCTTGTTCATGGTGCAGCAGAATCCTATTGAAAACAATTCTGTAATGTGAACATGATCTAATATTCCTTAGAAGACCCTTAGAGATCCACTTCGATTGTAAGTAATAGCTTCACTCCCCAGTTGTCAATCAAATCGCACTCTTTCACTACACTGGTATGATCGGGCGGCCGGCCAGGTAGTCAATTGCGTGCTCTTCAGCCAGCTGTTATTGACTATTGCAGGTTGTCTCAGGAGACTGGTGGGATTTAAACTTTGTACATGTCTGGACAACATGTCAAGTGTTTTACAAATGACTAACACTTTTAATACTGTTAACAGTGGATCTCCCTTGTGCCATCAAAACAGGGGACCTGTCAAGAAAAGGACTTCTCAAGACCTTTAAAGCCCCATAATTCTGGCAATTGGAGTTTAGCAACACCCTTTTGAGTCCTGTAATTTTTGAGGTGCAGCCTCCACAGACTTGTTTTTGCAGGACATACCACAGATGGTCTGTCTAAGAATACAGTTGCGCTGAAGGGCTGTACTTTGTCTGCAACACTGTTTTAAGTTAGTGGTACGTGTCAAAACCCCCACATGAAGACACAAGGTTTTCCAGCATAACATTGCCCAGCTTCACACTGTTTCCACTAGCTTGCCTTGTTTCATTGTATAAAAAAAATTGATTCATCAGACCAGACCAAATTCTTCCATTGCTCCTTTGCTAAATTTAGATTTTTACTTGGCTGATGCATTGGAGTAGGTTTGGGTCAACCAATGAAATCATATTGAGTTGGGGGAAGCTTGAGAGATATTGTTTTTTGTGTTCTTTCTATGAGTGGCTTTTCCATTTTGCAACTCTGCCTAGTTGATAGCTGATGGAAGACCATAGTGCTGGAACATCCCAAAGATTTTTGTTTAAGCAAGAACTTTTTTTTTTTTTTATTTCAACTTTTGTTGTTGATGGGTTTTGCGTATTCACACTGAACAGTTACTTTATAAAGTAATTGCCGTAAATGTTGGCACCCCTGAAATTTTTCTAGAAAGTGAAGTATTTCTCACAGAAAAGGATTGCAGCAACACGTTTTGCTATACACATGTTTATTCCCTTTGTGTGTATTGGAACAAAACCAAAAAAGGAGAAAGAAAAGCAAATTGAACATAATGTCACACGAAACTCCAAAAATTGGCGGGACAAAATTATTGGCACCCTTTACTTAATATTTGGTTGCACAACCTTTGGAAAAAATAACTGAAATCAGTTGCTTCGTAAAACCATCAATAAGCTTCTTACACCTCTCAGCTGTGATGTTGGACCACCCTTCATTAGCAAACTTCTCCAGGTCTGTGTGTTCTTGGAAGGGCGCCTTTTCCAAACAGCAATTTTAAGATCTCTTCACAGGTGTTCAATGGGATTTAGATCTGGACTCATTGCTGCCCACTCTAGAACTGTCCAGCTCTTTGTTGCCATCCATTTCTGGGTGCTTTTTGACGTATGTTTGGTGTCACTGTCCTGCTGGAAGATCCAAGATCTCGGACGCAATCCCAGCTTTCTGACACTGCGCTGTACAGTGCGACCCAAAATCCGTTGGTAATCCTCAGATTTCATGATGCCTTGCACACATTGAAAGCACCCAGTGCCAGAGGCAACAAAAAAAAAAACCAAAACATTGAACCTCCACCATATTTTACTGTGTTCTTTTCTTTGTAGGCCTCATTCCGTTTTCGGTCAACAGTAAAATGATGTGCTTTACCAAAAAGCTCTATCTTGGTCTCCTCTGTCTACAAGATGTTTTCCGAGAAGGATTTTGGCTTACTCAAGTTCATTTTGGTAAAATGTAGACTTGCTTTTTTATGTCTGTGTCAGCAGTGGGGTCCTCCTGGGTCTCTGGCCATAGCATTTCATGTAAATGTCTACTGATAGTTTGCCTTGACACTGATGCTCCCTGAGCCTGCAGTACAGCTTGAATATCTTTTGGAACTTATTTGGGGCTGCTTATCCACCATCCGGACTATCCTGCGTTGACACCTTTCATCAATTTTTCTCTTCCCTCCATGCGCAGGGAGATTTAGCTACAGTTCCATGGGTTGCAAACTTCTTGATAATGTTCCACACTGTGGACAGAGGCAAATCTGTGGAGATGGAAGTGTAACCTTGAGATTGTTGATATTTTTCCACAATTTTTGTTCTCAAGTCCTCAGACAGTTCTCTTCTCTTCTTTCTGTTGTCCATGCTTAGTGTGGCACGCACACACACAATACAAAGACTAAGTGAACTTCTTTCCTTTTTATCTGCTTTCAGGTGTGATTTTTATAGGGCCCACTCCTGTTACTTGCCCCAGGTGAGTTTTTAAAGGAGCATCACATGTTTGAAACAATCTTATTTTGAAAGGGTGCCATTAATTTTTTGCAGCCCATTTTTTGGAGTTGGGTGTGACATTATGTCAGATTTGTGTTTTTTCCCTCCCTTTTTTTTTCTTTCTGTCCCTACCTGTTGGTAATCTATCCCTAGCCCCCTCCCTGCCTTTTAAAAATTATACCTTACAAACAGGTCTTCTTGGCTCTTCTGTTCTCCTCTGCCGGAAGCCGACTCCCCCAGCAGGTGCAACGTCACTGATGCCTGCTGGGTGCCGATTTCGGCCCTCACTTCATCTATGCTGCGCTCCTGTCGGGAGCGCGCATAGTTGAGCAGTGAATAGCATGGCAGGCTGCTCCGGGGTCTCCTCCTCCCTGTTTAGCAGTACATGTGTTATCTAGGGATGAGGAGTATAGGAGTAGCCTGCTGTGTAATATAAAACTGCTGAGACTCGGGACTGTACTAAGGGAGCCTCAGTGCGGCACTGATATAGTGTCTCCATTTCACTGTTCATGCCGGGGGCGGGGACAGGCTGCGTGCGAATCCAGGGAGCCATTGTGCGCAGCCCCGGCGTTCACTGCGCTGGCTCCCGCCTGTCTGACAGGCAGGGATCGAGCGCAGACTGACTGAATTAGGACCGATTGCCTGTCTTGACGTCACGGGGGCGGTTTTCAAATGTAAATTTAAAATTTTAAGCAAAAACTAAAATTAATCTATATTAGAGATATGTTGTAGTACATAAGTACTACAACATATCAAAAAAAATGTTGATGACAGTGCCCATTTAATTCCAATACACACAAAGGGAATAGACATGTGTATAGCAAAACATGTGTTATTGCAATCCTTTCCTGTGAGAAATACTTTTACGGCCATGACTGTATGTTTGAGTCTTAATATTAGAGATTTTTCTGGTTTAACAAAAAATTACCAATGGCCAGGGATTGAGAGAAAAATTGAAATGATACTTACCGCACACCTTTCCAACCAGTGTACGTGACTATGATGGACAGTGATTGGCGCTTTGTTCAGTGATGGTAATGGAGCACTCCTGCTAAATACTTCTGCACAGACATTCTGCTGCAGCGGAGTCCCATTGATTTCATTGGGATTCTGCTGCAC
Source organism: Hyla sarda (assembly GCF_029499605.1). Lineage (NCBI taxonomy): Eukaryota > Metazoa > Chordata > Amphibia > Anura > Hylidae > Hyla > Hyla sarda. The sequence goes on along the minus strand of NC_079191.1, from coordinate 259,614,654 downwards.
TGTGCACCCATGTTTCTAATCCACAAAAAATCAGTTCACTGTGAAGTAGGGCACCAATTATAACTGAAAGCAAAAGGATGTTCTTCAGCGCAGAGTACGTGTAAGTACATGTGAAAAATCTACCAAATCAACTGGCCCACCATGGTTTTGGTTTCAGGCAAACCATCCAACCACTGGCTCTTAACTTGAATCATAGTACTTGCCTATAGGTGGCCAGAAAGAGACTGATGGATAAAAAAATTATCTTAAATCTGCATAATTTACTGTAAGTTTTTCTGTTAAAAATATGGACTGTTTAATGTAGAGGATGTGTATTGTGACAGTCTCTATACAGCATTGTTTATGTACAAGTAACCAGGAATAAAGAAGTTGCATATGGAATTCTGGAATGCTATGCTTTATTATTCGGGAAAATTTGCACCTATTACATTTGTATGGATCTTAAGTTCTGCTTTCTATGTTAACAAAAGTAGGCTGAAAAATTTATATTGAGAAAGTTGGGCAGCATGTGAACTTTTTTTGGCAGTGCAAAGGTTAACTATAATTCCAACCTGAGTTAATGCCAAGCTTGCAATTTTCTGATTACATTTCTGGATTGATGTTCTTTTAATAACAACATTAGTCTGTCTGGAATTATCATTTAGAATCCATTACATTAGCCATTTAAACAATAATGCTGAAAAAATGGCGCTTTGGGTTAATTTATTGTATCCGTCTCTTTTTTTGACAGAGGTTAAAGTGAATGAGGGTTGATTTGGAAATTGAGTAAGACAGGAATGTTCACTGAGGGCCAGTTATAAGGGAAAGATATTTCCTGAAAAGTGTCAAGAACCGCTTGATGGCTGCAGAATATACTACAGAATTTGACAAACAAAACTATTGTATTTATATAGTTTTTATAGTGCCATCTAGGTTTTTGTTTTTATTTTTTATTGTAATATAGTCCAGTCCTGCCCTACAAACACCATAGTCTCTATTAGTTATGCTTTGTTATTGACTATCCTGCACATATTTGATGCTGCAGATTTGAAGCTGCCGATTTTATGCTGAAGATTTCAATGTAAACTAAATGATTGAACACAGCCTTAAATTTTCAGCATCAAATATGCCCAAGATACTGTACGTGTGAATAGATCCTAAAGGGTTATTCCCGTTCTCCTCTTGTAAAGTGATTGCACATTGCTAGAATCATTTTCTGATCTGTTACTATTGATCCAGAGAATGAAGGGACCCCCTGCACTGTTCTAATGTTGTGTTGCCTGCACAGTAGTGCTCCAGCTATCCACTGCCTAGGGAATTGCAGCAAAGATATTGGGATGGCTACAGTACTTACTCAGCTTGGTGGCCTTGAGAACGAGTGCTATACCAGCATGGTGACCCCTCCATTTAAATTTTTTTATTTTTTTTTGATAAGTGGGAGTCACTAAGAGTATAGCATGATTAAATATCCTAGTGATATACAATCACTTTTCAACTTATGTCTGCTTTTTTTCTTTTCCTTCCTACTAAGCTGCCGCCCCTCCCCTAAAAAAAAAACTAATATATATATATATATATATATATATATATATATATATATATATATATATATATATATTATAATGTAAAACTTGCAGTGAAGTATTTGTAGAAAGTAGATGTGTTTTTTTTTTTTTTTTTTTTTTTAACGTGGTTTTATAAATTTTTATTTTATACATCTATTAGTTATACTCTTTAAATTATTATTCATGTATCGCCAACATACTCTGCAGCAGTTTACAATCTGAGAAAGCACACACAAGTATAATGACAAATTGTCACAAGGTGAATATATAACAACATATTAAGTATGGCTTGTGCTTTTTTTTTTGTTTTTTTGTTAGGAGGGTGTACCTTTGATGATGGGCCAGCAGCCTGTGACTATCATCAGGATCTATATGATGATTTTGATTGGGACCATGTGAGTGCTCAAGAGCCCCATTACCTGCCTGCAGAAATGCCAAAAGGTGAGTGCAATTGCTAAATATTCCAATAAATCAGGGGCACATTCAAATGGTTTAGCTGCAGATTTGGTGCGGTCATCTCGTTTAGTTATATTGATGTATACAGAAGATCTTGTATGCTTTAATGCACTGTAAATGCATATTTTTGTTTTTACATATCCCACAGTGGCAACTGTGCAACAAATCTGCATGGATTGGTGTGAATTTGTGGTTTCTGAATTATATGCAAAAAATGATATGCATATTGGACCCATGTGCAGGAAGTCTTGAAGGGGTTTTCACAGCTCATCACCTCTCCGTAGGATAGGGGTTATACAGAAACAGAAAAGCTAAGCTAATATCTTTCAAAAAGACTGCATCAACCTGTCCTCAGGTTGTGTGAGGTATTACAACTTGGCTCTATTTACTTTAATAGAAGGACAGTTGTGGCTTTGTTTTTGAAATAAATCATCTCAGTTTTTCTAATCCTGGATAACCTGACCTTGGACCCCGTGATCACTAGAAATGGGGTTGGACCGCGCTCACTGATCAGACATTTGTATTCTCTCCACTTGCTGTTAGTGAATACTAACAGCAAGTGGAGAGAATACAAATTGTGAGGAATAAGTTTATTAAACTGAAAGCTTGCACTTTTTCAGCTTTTTGCTGTATGTAGGACATGCTCTGTTTCCTGTGACATTGTAGGATATTTTTGGTGGGTTTGTGAAGTAAAAATCAAACAGTTGCAGACATAAATCTCCCTTGTCCCTGGATGAGAGAACAATCAGAGAGATTGGGATTTATGCAAATGTTGCCATTGTTAATTACCGTAGAGAATAGGTAATGAAGAGCTGAGGAGGTACGGCCTTGCTGACCTTGCCTACTCACCTTTGATGAACAGCTTAATAGTCTATTCTAAGAATGATATTCAAGAAGAATGAAAGCATCAGAGATTCTGCTAAGTTTTCAATTATTGTAATGTTATGTAATTAATTAATCATTTGATTGAGGTCATTGCTATTTAAGGACATCTTGCTTTTGGCAAATTGAAATGGACAGATTTATATAAATATATATTTTCTAATTGTCTAGTTTAAGATGTCATTTTAAAGCAATGTAATTGCTGTAATGTGGTAGTAGAGGACACGTACAGGTGAGAAATGTGATCGGCAAATGTGCCCCTTGTCTTTAGACAATGTCTATCACTTTTAATCTGCTACACAAACGCCAGTTATTTGGAATAAGTCTGTCAAAATGGATACGCATAAGTTCAGTAAGATTTTGGGTGGCTTTTCTAAGGGGTCCACTCGTATTACTAGATTTGTTGTGTACATGACAAAAAAATGAATTCCTCCACCTCAGGTATCAGTCATAGAACTGTTACTGAACAATAGAAGCATTTTTGTTTCCATTGCTGCTATGTCTAAAAGAGCCTGCGATGAGCTGATCTGAAGAATATAGAAAACAGGAGACTGGCACTATGCCTTTATGCTCTAGACTTGTAGAAGTGGTAGCAAAGGTGTGCATGTATGTATCTGTTATTCTCCTTTGTGGATGTTCAGAAACATTCAAAACTTTGGTCCGATATGAAGTTGTGAGGAACAGCTATGAGGACTACTAACTGATGAAAGAAAGCACCATTTACCGGACGGTGGTTTGGTTCGTCTGTTAGCACCATCCAGTGATTTTTTAGGGTCATCCTCAGTGTTCACTGTTATGAGCCGATGACCAAGCATATACTGGTTGGTTGGCTAATCTTTTCGATCATGCAGGCATAAAATTGTTGGCAGCACATCTCTGTGTAAACACCGAATGTGCTGCCGACAGAAGTGAAAGCATACGACTGCTCAAATGACCAAGCGATCGTGGGTGCGGCTATTCACTCCCAATAATTGGCTATGGAAACTAAACTTTAAACAAATGGTGATTGGCTTGTACATAGTAAATCTACAGCCTGGGTCAATGAAGCCTTAGACTCAAACTTATTCCAATAAATAATCTGATTTGAAGAAGTACAGTTACATATGATGAAGTGAAGATGGCAACACCACAGTCACATACTTTATTACCCGATAGTATCTACATCCCGCAGGTGTTTTGAAATATGGGATGGTTATCATCTATTTATTTAATCGTGGTTGATTATCTATAACATGTTTATATTGCTTACATTAAGTAACATGCACAGGATGTATTCTTCGATTTGAACATTGTATGTACTTCATGCTTGTAACAAGAATGTTATGATGGTAATGTCACTACTACTTGTAGAAGAATAGTATACTCCATTTGGGGCTGCTAATAACATCCTAAGCACTCTGGTGCTTTTACATTTCACAATTGACTGGTATTGATTTGTCCTAAAAGAGTATAGACCAGAATCACACATCTCTGCCAAAGATTTCATTTAAAGTGCTTTTTTGAGCTCTTAAAACACTTTTTTTTAGTTTGTTTGGTATCCATTCTCTGGGGCACTGAGCTTGAAGATATGGAGTCCAAGGGTATATTAAAGGAACTGTCGGGATCATCCGAGAACAGAGAACTGGAGGAAAGATATAAATAATGACTTCTAAAATAGAGATTGGACCTTTTTGTCCTTATCATGCATGACTGTTTATCAGAAATATGCTGTTGTGGCACATGCTGAGAAAGAAAAGATTACTTTGTGATGCTGGCTACATTAATACTATAACAATAGGTTGACACAATGAATACAATTGATAAATCAAAGCTTTGTTCATATACCAGCATCTTAACTGTCAAATTCATAAAAGCAATAAAAAAAAAACTATTGGTTCCAGAACATCTTAAGCATTCAGAAAATGGTGTTCCTTTTGTTTTAGGGTTATGTCATTTGTACATTAAACCACAGCAGATTCACAAACATCTACAGCAGAAATGCTAAAGTGGTTAGTGTCCTTTGCAAGGGGAATCTTGTGATCACCAACTGATCAGTGAACATATGTAAATCCACCTACCTCTTTTCCTTTACACTACAAGGTGTGAACTAGCTGTCACTTTTCAGTCACCACTTTGTCATTTTTGACAGTAGAATGAAGTTACATATTATGTAGGTTATATAAAAAAATTCTCTTGATTCTGCCTCTTGTAGGTCTCATATACACTTTTAATAGCTAACTTTTTTGTTATGCCACTTTTGAAGATCAATGACAAAATAATCTTGAGTTTTGATTTTATTAGCAGAGGACCCTTAGTGGATACAGTTTTATCGGAGAGCAAAATCTGCAGTGTGTGTGTGTATACATATCTCTAGGGTTGAAACAACTATTCAGTTGACTAATAATTTATTTTAAAAACAGTTGTCCACATGACACTCCGCTTCCTGCATTTACTCTCCCTGCACCAGGCCGGACAAACGTTGCAGAGAGGAACTACAGGAAGGTAAAGATCATGTTTACTGGGCTCCCTCTTTAGTAAACAAGCTGATGGGGCATGTAGGAGGCCATTGGACAACCAGGGAAGGATCAGCAGGGGGGGGAGAATGCATCTTATATAGAAGGCAAGAAGAAAATGCATATAATATAATAAAAGCTACTCCTTTTTGAGGGTCTGCAAAACTCAGCCTCTCCACAAACACTCTCAACACACAATGCATGGCCTAATATTTTATAACTGATCTGATAATTTGTCCATATACAACATCCTCTTTAGCTCAAGGAAAATGTTCCACAATCCCGGTAAAGCCACCACCAGCATGATAGTCTAAGGGCTTGGTTATAAGTTTACTTTTAGCGTTTTGCTTTCTCCCATAGAGATCGACACTGCTGCGTGCATTGAGCGGTGGGCGCTTTTGTGTATGAGGAGAGCCGGGGCACCAGGCAGGAGATCACTGAGATAGGGGATAAGTAGTTAAATCAACTGGTGCCAGAAAGTTAAACAGATATGTAAATTACTTCTATTTAAAAATCTTCATAGGAAGTCTCCACAGGAAGTTATATTCTTTTTGAATTTCCTTTGTCTGACCACAGTGCTCTCTGCTGACACCTCTGTCCATTTTAGGAACTGTCCAGAGCAGGAGAGGTTTGCGATGGGGATCTGCTTGTACTCTAGAGAGTTCCGAAAATAGAGAGAGGTGTCAGAAGAGAGCACTGTGGTCAAACAGAAAGGAAATTTAAAAAGAAAAGAACTTCCTGTGGAGAACATAGCAGCTGATAAGTACGTAGTGAAAGGATTGAGAGTTTTAAATAGAAGTCATTTACAAAACCGTTTAACTTTCTGGCACCAGTTGATTTAAAAAAATTAAATACATTTTTCCAGTGAAGCACCAATTTTTAAGTACTGGAGTATCTTTTAAGGTGTGCAGCTAGCTGAAAAGGTGGTGTAATTCAGGAACATTAGTGACATTTGGGATACCCTTTTAATGTAAAGGGGCAGAGGAAAGCTTTGCAACCGCAGTGTGTTTACAGAACCTGCCTGATATAGAGGCTTCACCTTTATTCCTTCTGGCTATTATCGGAGGAAAAAGAACAGTAATTCAAGGTTCAGACTACGGAATTTCCGCCTGCAATTCTGCTTTGAAATTGCAGGCGGAAATTCCGCTTGTTAAAATGCATAGTGTAGTGAATGGGTTTCCGTTCACAAATTCACACTTCGGAATTTGTGAACGGAAAAGCCGCTTGGAAATTTCCGCCTGAAGAATGGCCTTGCTCTTTCTTCAGGCGGAAATCCGCGCGGAACACATTGCAGTCTATTGGAGACTGCAGTGTCCGCGCGGTCCTGGCGCCGACTGATTCAGTCAGCGCTGGCCGCACTCAAAATCTCCGGGTGGAAATTTTCTGCCCGGAGATTCCGTAGTCTGAACCTAGCCTAATAGTCATCTCTACCTCACGGCTATATTCTAAGCACACGTAAGGACACATTCAGGCTAGGGCTATGTGTTTGCATGGTCAAAATTTGCTGTGTCGCAATTCAGTGATCGGGGTCTCATTATGAACCACATGTAGCTGTTACATGGCACAAGAAATCCATCTCTAATGTGTTTAGCTCTTGCCTAAACATTCCTTTTGGCCAAGTGTGCATGTTTTTTCAGTGGTATGAGGGGAAATGAGTACTGGCTAGATCTACATAAGTAACAGGACCTGGCTGTCATGTATGGGCAGGGAAGAGTGAAGCCCTGAACTCACCCACTCCCACTTGCCCTGCCTACTTGCGTACACACCCTAGGCGACGAGTCCACAACCTGGGTGACAGTCCCTGCCTGAATAAGTGCAGGGAGTAAAATGTCAACAAGATAAGCTTACAATACAGACGGCGGTTGGGACACTGTATGGAATAACACACACTAAAAGAAATTATAACTAAACATACACACAATGGCCCTCATTTACTATTGCAAACCTGACATGTTTTGTCGGGTTGTGCGCCAGATTCTGTCGCATTGCGCCAGAAATTCTGTCTGCGCCAGATTTTGTGCCAGAATTGAAAAAAACCCTGACTAAATCACCATTTTGCTAAAACCCGAAATAGGGGCGTGGCCGCCGGGAAAAGGGGTGTGTGGTCTCCGAAAATGGGCATGTTCCCAACATTTTCACAAAAACCCAACATATTTACTAAGTTTTCCACATAAAAATGTGGTGCATTTGAGCTGAGAAAAACCAGACAGATCAGAGCATGTGTAAAAAAAAAAAAGCAAAGTGTAGGGAAAGTGGAAAATGTGGAGAAACCTTTGTAAATACCTTGGAAAAAAAAACACAAAGAAACCTACACTCCACTCTTAGTAAATAAGGGCCAATATGTCACAGTCCACAAGCAGAGTCAGTATCAAGAGATGACAGAAAAGTCAAATCACAAACAGGAGAGGAGTCAGAGAGCAGAGCCAATGAGTCAAATATGCCAGAAATACAAGACGCAGTACAAACTCTATCTAGGTGTATGAACTCTTTCACAGGCACGGCCTGGATGAGTACCAAGGGTTTTTATTAAGGAGCTAAGCAGGTGAAAAGCAAGAGGTCAGCTGACCATCCAGAGAACAGGGCGTTTCCACAGTAACTAGAATAACAAAAGACCTCAGTGCAGAATAACCCTTCGGGTTCTTTACAGTGGCCAGTTCTAACAAAATGTGTATTTTATGTTTATCCAGATAGTGTATATATTTAGTTTCATTAAAGATTTATATGTAAATGTGTTCATTAGGGTTGTTTTAATCCTCCTTTTTAAAAGGCATTCTTATCACTAATTGTTTTTGGCCTCAATTAAAACCCCTTTTTATTCATTGATGTTGCACATTGAAGCCTCATTACTGGTGTACCATATCATATGTTTCCAACCTGGGTGAACACTCCATAAATCTGTGGATGAAATAATGTATAGTAAACATTTTTATTTCCTGGTGCTTATTTGTATTACATGAAAATATGCTATGGATTTATGATCCCAGTTCAGTGCTTCCAAGTGTAGCTTTCTTTAAAATAGAATGCTATAATCTTCCAATGATCAATTTCGAAGAGTGTTCCCTAGCAGAGTTGGAAGAGAACAAGTCATTCTGCTAATGATTTTATCTGCTGTAGCCTTGGCCTCTCTGATGGTAATGCGGCACATATAATGGTAAATCATTCGCAAATATCGATGAAATGTTAGGTTTGTGGAGTAGAGACCATGAGGAACAGGCAGCTCTTGTAGTTGTGTATCACACTTGGTCAATACATTATTCACAGACACTTACTTATTTCCTGTTTTTCAGTGGTTTCCCCACTAGGATAAATCTATTGCTCTTTTCAAAATTAAATTTTTTTGAGCGTATAGATATGCTGTGACAAGTATTTTAAATAGAATATAGAGTCTTGGGGAGGATTAAAGTGTTTATACAGTTTACAAAAAAAAATTAAAATTGTGTGGATTTTACTTGCTACTGTACCCTGTCACCTACGTTGAGGTTTGTGCCACTTTCTGGTGCTCCTGTCCTCTCCTGTGGCCTGTCCATTTCCTGGCAGACCTTGCACACTTTCTGCCACTGCCGTGAACCCTCCCGTTCCAAAAACCCTGCCCTGCATGATGTCTGCACTTGACTGTAGTGGGGCCAGGCTAGGAGCGCATACCTAATGCCATGGCTGGGTTACAAGAGATGAGATGCTACAGCTTCATTGATAAATAGTTTTTGTAAAGTGAAATAATCCTTTAAAGGGGTACTCTGCTGCTCAGAGTTTGGAACAAACTGTTCCGCCCCCTCATGACTTCACAAGCTCCCGGCGCCAGCGTTCGGAACAGTTTGTTCCAAACTCTGAGCAGCAGAGTACCCCTTTTAACTGTTCCGAACGCTGGCGCCGGGAGCTTGTGAAGTCATGAGGGGGCGGAACAGTTTGTTCCAAATGCTGAGCAGCGGAGTACCCATTTTAAGTGCAGTTCTCTTAAAGCGGTACTCCAGTGAAAACCTTTTTTCTTTTAAATCAACTGGTGGCAGAAAGTTAAACATATTTGTAAATTACTTCTATTAAAAAATATTAATCCTTCCAGTACTTATTAGCTGCTGAATGCTACAGAGGAAATTCCTTTCTTTTTGGAACACTGATGACATCACGAGCACAGTGCTCTCTGCTGACATCTCTGTCCATTTTAGCAACCATGCATAGCAGATGAATGCTAAGGGCAGCATGGTGGCTTAGTGGTTAGCACTGCTGCCTTGCAGTGCTGGGGCCTTGGGTTCAAATGCCACTAAGGACAACAATAAATAGACTTATTATTATTATAATAATAATGCCAGCAGAGAGAATTGTGCTCGTGATGTCATCAGAGAGCATTCCAAAAAGAAAAGAATTTCCTCTGTAGTATTCAGTAGCTAATAAGTACTGGAAGGATTAAGATTTTTTAATAAAAGTAATTTACAAATATGTTTAACTTTCTGCCACCAGTTGATTTAAAAGAAAAAAGGTTTTCACCGGAGTACCCCTTTAAAGCATTGGGTACACATGAATTGCACCTGTGGTGTGCTAAAATGGAATAGGACCCTATTTACATAATTCGGGCTCCTGTGAAAACACTTGTATTCTGCTGATGGCACCCTCACTGAAGGAGCAGAGCGCTTGAACTTCCACTTGGTTAGACCTCTTTCTTTTATTGGAATTGTGCTTGCCGCAAAAAGATACGGCACGGGTTTTGTCTTCTGAAATGACGCACGCAAACACACACACACACACTTGTTCTATTGTTATGACTGTTTGGAATATATACCCACAAACCATACTTAATTACTTAAAGAAATATTATATATATATATTTATTATTTCTTTATCATACTGTTGTTTTGTTTCTAAGCTTCTTCATGGAAAATGGGAGCATTTTGGAGAAAACAATAAATGTAGCCATACCGTCATGGTGTTTCAGGGTCAGTGATTTCTACACTAATGGACTGCTCAAGAGGTAGCTACTTGATGAACGCTGATTTTTTTAATGTGAGGCTTTTGGCTTCACAAATACAAATGCAGCCTAAAGAACATTTCTAAATTACAGTGGTCATAAATGGCCTGCTGTGAGTGAACCTGTGGTGCAGTCTTTAAGAGACATTAATGTGTCTGAATTAGATATTACTTGAATCTCCTAGAGGGAAAAGGTGTGATAAAGTGTACAAAAGATCCAGGACATTTGTCATAGATCTTTGTTGCGAGTTATAGTTTGTAGTCAGACATGCCTCTTTTTAAAGATTGTATATTCCTTTTCTTTATGCACTATTTTGGTGTTTAGAGCATTTGCAGTATTGTTGCATTAGTTTTTAGTAGTTAAGGCACAGTTCTCACAAGGATTGCCTTCCTGTCATAATACAGTATAATATGCCAGCTTTATAGTCATTGGCATTAACGTAAATAGGGAAGACAATGCTTTAAAATTCAGTTAATTGGACATAAATTGAAAATACACATGCCATAAGGTGGAAAATACTGCCTGCAGAGCTCTGAGATAGGATTGTGTGGCAGCGCCTATCTGAAAAAAGGGTACAAAGAATTTCTGCTGCCTCCATAATTCTTAAATGGAATAACTTTGGAACAGCCAGGACTTTTCCTAAAGCTTGCCACTCCATCAAACAAAGTAATCTCGTGAGCAGTTTCCTGGTTAGGGAAGTGACCAAGAACCCAATGGTCTCTAGCTAATCTCCATAAATCGTGTGTGCAGATAGGAGGAGCTACCAGAAGGTCAACAAACACTGCAGCGTTCCACCAATCTGAGCTTTATGGCCTAGTAGCCAAAAAGAAGCCTCTCCTCAGTAAATGTGAAATCCTGTTTGGAGTTTGCAAATAATCATCTAAAGGACTCTCTAAAGACTGAGAAACAAGATTCTCTGATCTGATGAAACGGAGATTGAACTTTCTGGCCTCTGTTATAAGCATAATGTATAGAGACACCAGGCACTGTTCATCACCTTCCCAAAACCATCCCTACAGTGAAGCATGAGGTGGCAGCATTGTGCGGATGTTTTTCAGCGGTTAGGACAGGGATACTAAACTTTGCTCCATCCATCTTCCTCCTGATCAGAGGGATTCTTAATTAAATCCTGTGACAGAGTGCTCCGGACCTCAGGCTGGGCTGAGACAAGACAATGACCATAAGGGGACAGCCAAAAGAATACAGGAGTGGTTTGGGGGCACCTTGGTGAATGTTCTTTAGTGGCCTAGTCAGAGCCTGACTTGAACCCAATCGAACATCTCTGGAAAGACCTGAAAATTACTGTCCACCGACTAACACTATCCAATCTACCAGAGCTTGAGAAGATATGCAAAGTATGGCAGAAAATCTCCAAATTCAGCTGTGCAAACCTTGTGGCAGCATCCCCACGGTGACTGGAAACTCCTCGCTGACAAAGGTGCTTCAGCTAAGTACTGAGTAAAGGGTCTGAATGCTTAGTAACACTGAGGGTCCCTTCACACACTTTTCTGTGAAAAATATGCAGGACACCTGTATGTATTCTATGGTGACCCAAGGAATATTCTATGTATGTGTTTTCTTTGTTCCTTTTTTTATTGACCCTATCCCTTTTTTCCTCCTTTATTGCCTTTTTTTCAATTAAGATGTAGCCCCTCTTTTTATTGTCCCAGTCTCCCATGTGTCTGCTCCTTATTATTATTGCCTATGTCATGGTTGCATCAGTAGCTCTTTTTTTATTGCAGCATCGCAATTATATCTGCCCATGTCACTTGTGTCTGCTCCTTATGACTGCCCATGTCACTCTAGTATCAACCCCTATCTTTAGCCCCCTACTATCACCCATAACTGGTCTTTTCACCCAACCATGCCTCCATACACTCCCCATCCCTGTGTCACCAGAACAATCAGGTCCTACATCCTCATATCTGCACAGTCGCTGGAGCTGCTGCCACTTCCTACCTCCATTCTGGCCAAAAGCTGACACGCTTTGGTCAGAAGTACAGGATGCCTCCCAAGAGACAGCAGGTGCAGAGCCAAAGCCATCTTCTGAAAGCGCTCACTGTGCCGTGCTTCACTACAACCCTTGAAGTTTAAAGGGCCAAGTTATAAGGCATGTTCAATCAAATGCCAGGCTTCCTCCTGGCATGGCCAGGTCAGTTTGTTTTCATGTGGTATGATGCCTGTTTAGGCAATATTTTAGATGGAAAGTGCTGACAACCAAGACTCCAGCGCAAAATACTTGGTGACCTAGTTCCCGGGATTTGCCTAGCTCTGATAGAGATTTTATTTAAGCTTGGTACACATGTTTCTTATGTGAAAAATATTGTAGAGTTTAGGGATGTCTTAATTCCGACAATCTCAACACCCCAACACTAAAATAGAAAAACCTGAACAGTTAAATGAGCAACAGCATGTTTAAAGGGGTACTCCAGCATTCGGAACATTTTAGTTCTGAATGCTGTGTGTGCGCTGTTGTTGTCAGCCACGCCCTCTCGTGGCATCAGGCCACTCCGCCTCAATGTAAGTCTACAGGAGGGGGCGTTGCGTCCGTCACTGACCCCCTGCAGCGCACACACAGTGGCCAGTGGAGTACCCCTTTTAACTCCCGAGAGTAACAAAATCAGGAGATGTACAGAAGTACCGGAAGTCCCACAGACTTTCATTGGACCGTCTCCTGATCGTGTTACACTCAAGCTGTGGAGTCTGCCTGGAAGTTTTTAACATCCTGCCACCAGATAAACGTCATGGTAAAGTATTATTTAACTGTCCAGCAGACAGGTACACAGAATAGCTAGTGTGGGAGCAGACAGAGGGAAATGGGTGGTTGGGTTAAAGATGATTTGTGGTCTTAGGCAGGGTAGGATATGGCAGACCTGCTTCAGGGAGGATAAGAAGCCTATTACTTCTGAGGTTTCAGGAGACTGACAAAGCTGGGTGGCATGCCATAAAGGCCTAATGTTGTAACGAAATATAGAAGATATTCCTATTTGTATTTTTAAATATTATTTATATATCATTGTTGTTTTTCCTGTTCCACAGAGTTTAAAGTGAAACTGTCATGAAGTTTGGGGCATGTAAACGAACCATAGTCTGTGTATTGTGTGTAGACTATTAATTACTTTTACCTTCTTTATTCCAGTTGTAATTACCACAAAAAAACACTTTTCTTTGCAGTCACTGACAGTCTGATAGGCGTGGCCAGGGGTTCGCTATGCCCTCCTGCTACCACGCCTATCCCCTATACCTCAGTGCTGGGACTGCTGTATGATTGACACACAGGTCCCAGCGCATGCGCTCCCTTTGATTCTTATGTGTGTGCCGACTGACAGGAATTTACACAGCAAGCGCAGGCTCCCCCGGCCAGCACTCGCTCCTGCTGTCTGACATCGCTGCCGATACAATGCTAGAGCAGGGAGCGAGTGAGCTCTCAGCCTCTAGTGAATCCAGGCACACACAGAGAACGGGCGCTGTTATCGCTTCCCCACCAAGCACCCGCTCCCACTGTTTCACATCTCTGTGCGCCTGTGCAGTGCTAGAGAGCTCACTCGCTCCCTGCTCTAGCATTGTACTAGCAGTGATGTCAGACAGCAGGAGCGAGTGCTGGCCGGGGGAGCCTGTGCTTGCTGTGTAAATTCCTGTCGGTCGGTGCAAACATAAAAATCAAAGGGGGCGCATGCGCTGGGACCTGTGTGTCAATCACACAGTAGTCCCAGCGCTGAGGTATAGGGGATAGGCGTGGCGGCAGGAGGGCATAGCGAACCCCTGGCCAAGCCTATCCGACTGTCAGTGACTGCAAAGAAAAGTGTTTTTTGTGGTAATTACAACTGGAATAAAGAAGGTAAAAGTAATTAATAGTCTACACACAATACACAGACAATGGTTAGTTTATATGCCCCAAACTTCAGGACAGTTGGCAATTCCAAGTAGAGTATTCAAATATATAAAAAACGTTTTAAATTAAATTTCCTGTTAGATCATGCAGTACAAAACATTACTTCAATTTGAATAAGGAAAATGAAATGCTCCTGTGTCTAGCTTGCAGTTACGTAGGCTCCACCGTCCCCCCAACCCCCCACTCTCCTCTCTGTTGTTCTTTTGGTTTTCTGTCAGAATCTCCAACTAGTGTGTTCAGTTCTGAGGAGAAAGAAAAGAAATCCTATTTGGCAGATTTTTATTTTTGTCTACCCTGAACAACTGAATACACATTACCTTGTGTATTACCAGATTTGTGCCATGAAACCGCATTAGTTAGCATGTGCGACCACCATCACTGGTGACACGAGGTGCATGTAGCTTTGCATAAAATGTAACATTTAAACTCCTAAATACCTATCCTTATGACGGATCTATACAACATAGTGACATTAAGGATGAACATAGCGGGCTCAGTAAAATAATACTTCCTCATATTACAGCATAAACCTTTGCCCCTCTAATTTACAACTATGTCCTCTTGTGGTAGTTTTTTTTTCTTCTTTTAAATATGTTCTCCTCCTTTCCCGTGTTGACTCCCTTTATGTATTTATAAGTCTCTATCATATCCTCTCTGTCTTTTCTTTCTTCCAAGCTATAAATGTTAAGGCTAGTTCTTTTTGGGGTTAACTGCTAGAATTTTCCTATTCTGACAGGCACAGTAAACTGTACAAGTGTTCACACTTATGGTGCTGATGCCTTGTGACCGCAGAAAAGGTCAAATAATAGTACATCATTAAATGGCTGGAAAAATGTTTGCCTCCATAACGGTTTGTAGCTCTGAGCAACTGCCATGGGTACACCTGCAGTATTCAGAGTAGGACTATCATGTCGTGTTCAAGGACGGCATGTGCTGAATTTTAAAGATGAAGCATAAAGCACTCGGCGACTTAATACAATGCTCCCATTTTCAGCAGTTATCTCGAAATGACGGCATGTCTGAGGGTTATGTAAGTTTGGCCTTGAACTGTTCTGCTTAGAGCTTGGCAGGACCTGTCATTCTGTATGGCATCTTGCCTGGTGTGAAAGCAAGGGGGGACATACTTTTCCACATGTGCATTATTAGTATAAAACCATATCGGTGGGAAATTTTCTTCTGCCAGCTGGATTGCTTAAAACACAGGATCCCAGTTTGCTACCTAGAAAGAACTATATTAAGTTAGATTTAGGTCTTCAGTGTTTCCGAACCTGTGACCTTCTAGCTTTCACAAAACTACAACTCGCAGCATGCCCTGACACCTGAAGCCTAGCCTTTGACTCTTCAACTTTCCCAAAACTACAGCTCCCAGCATGAACTCCACCTTTGTCAGATAGGGAAATCCACATGAAAACATGGAAATTGTGCAGATTTTTTTTTTCTCAGGCAGAGAAGTTGAATCTCAACCCAATTGTTATCTTTCCACTGAGAAATTTCATGCTTAAATTTTGCTCTTACAAAGTCTGCGACGCCTGTGCAGGTTCTGATCAGTTACATAGCCATTTGTGAGTTCCCATAACAGACAAGCTACTCTTATAGGTCAGGATAGCTACTCTATTGTAGGCCCAGACATTGTAGAACCAGTGTTTCTCAAGCACGGTCCTCAAGACCCCCCAACAGGTCATGTTTTCCGGTTTTTACGATTTTCACAGGTGATATAACTGTGGTGATGCCTGATTCCCTGACCATAATTATATCACCTACGAAAGACTAAAAAAAAATCCTGAAAACATGAGGACCGCGCTTGAGAAACCCTAAACACTTACTCCTCCCTGTACTATACACTGGAAAAAAATAAAATGCATAGAAAGGACATTTACCCCCAATAGAACCCTATTGGTATGTTGATTTTTTTTTTTTATATTGATTTGATTTTATATTGATGCTGATTTTGTCCTCGGTTATTATTTTTTGTGTGTGTGTGTGGAATTGGTGCAGAATTTGTGCAAAAATTCTGAAGTGTTAAATCCCATAGAAGTCTATTGGGCTTTAATTTGAGGTGGAATTCCGCAAGCAGAAATTCCGCCCCTGTGAATAGAAACTTAGAGCCGTCCTGTTTCTTACCCTAACAGTGTAGTGTCAGCCGCTTGTTTGTTAGATTCATGGCTTCTAGAAAATAGTTTTCCAGTTAGAAACCACCGCATTGGTAAAATTGTGATTGCTGTATCTGTGTTTTCTCGGCATCTGTTATATATGCACCTGTGACATAATTACTGGGACGGGGATGGGTGTCCATCGCAGGTATGCCATATACTTGTGCCTTCAGCAGGGCCAGATAGGCTGCCTGTCATCATTATCATTATACTAAAGTAGTAGTGTAATTTATTATAAGAACGATCGGGAGATTGCATATCAAGGTTTCCTTGTGAGACTAATAAAAAAAAAAAACGAATCTTCTGCATAATATGATTTTATTATATTTAATCTTTTTATTAATAAATATTTGTATTAATATTTAAAAAAATGTTTTAACAATTATTACTTCTTACAGAATGTATTTGAAATTTCATAGAAAACTACACGTTATTGCCAGCTCAGTGACCTGAAATACAATATCTATCATTATTTATCCCACATAGTGAGTGCTGTAAAAAACTAAAGTTGCTGGATTTCTTTAATCTGTCTCCCCAAAAAAACTGAAAAGCAATTAGTCATATGCACACCAATAAATGGAACAGTTTAAAAAAATGAACAAAATGCCATGAAAAAAAAATAAAAAATACATTGACCAAATCTGTCCCCATACATATTAGACGTGTCTAGACTAGATACACTGATCTTGGCGTGAGCATCCAACCATCTAACGTTTATTGTAGGAACACAGAGCCACTGAAAGAGCTAAATGAATGTAAATGCAAATATAGTTTCACTTTTTATGCCTTACAAGTTTAGCAATGTTAGTGGAGACTGGAATACCCCTTTTAAACTTTTTGTCGGAAACTCTTTAAAAACAAAAATACAGAGAAAGCTATGAGTAAAATCTACTCCATAGGAGTCTAAAATAAGGAGTGCTAAGCTGCAGGGACGTATCTGCTGAGTGCAGCCATAGAATCCATAGCTACAGTTTTGTTCTACTCCTAATGTATAATAAATGACCTGAATAAACCTTAATAACTCTGTTAAAGTGACGTTAGGTTGGTGGTTAGGAGTAAGAAAGGGGTGGGGGGAGTAAAGGCCAGAAAAAAGATGAATCTAGTGAAACAAGCAAAAATAACTGGAAAGGGATTTGGATAGACCATAGTAATGAGCATATTGAGCTGACACATGGGTTAAAGAATTAAAATCTGAGAAGTAAAAACTGCTAAAGTATCTGAATTCTGTAAAACAATAAAAAGCGCAGGCGTAAGCAAGCTGTTGTAGAAATCTTTGAGCTTTGCTTTCCTTTCCAGGCAATTTGTGCAAGGTGGCCTTCTATTAAAGAGGTGACCTGAATACACTGGAGAATGGCAGCGCACATCCACACATTTATACTACATAGATTTCCTTTGAGGTGTGCATGGTCTTAAAGCTTAACACCACTTACAAAACACTTTTCTTGGAATCTAATAACTATAACATATCTTGCAAACATGATGCTTTGTTTGCTCCCACTCAAATCCTACCATCTGCGTGTTCCTGAAGCCATCTTCTTTCCAGTGATGTTATTTCTTAATTTGTATGTTGTCACCTCTAGCAAGACACCTGTGGTTCAATGAAGAACCAGGGCGTTATATCCCATTGGTTTGGTTTGGTAGTCTGACCAACCTGGTGTAGAATGTTTTGAAGATCATAAAGGTGCTAAGTAAACGGGGCTTTTGGAGTAACCGGAAATATTTGTGGGTATCCTATAATGTCAACTATTGTGAGCCCCCTTGGGCAAGGACTACTTGTACATCTTATAATGAACTTAAAAGAAAATTGAAGTAGTGTGGTTGGATACAATGGCTGAATACAAAATAATACCATCCAAAACTAACAAGAGAATAGAACACGAACAACAATGCGAAACCAGCAAAATAGAGCAATAAAGAACCTCTCTTAGACATTTAGATAACATGAGCGGACTATCTTTCCTGATTCTTACACTCCCCACCAACCATACACAAATGCACTTGCCTTTAGAGTCCTGAATTGGGAGAACTGCTGCCGGACACCTTTGCAATCACTTTATCTCTTTAAAAGCAGTAAGATTAGTTATATGGAATATTAATGTGTCTGACTGTCCAAAGACATATGCCATGAAGCAAAATGGCAGCCCCCTAATATTGTACAAAAAATGAAAACACAAACCAAACAAAATTACAATCTGAAAATAATGTGAAAAGAGAATGTTTCTGGCTGGAATCATGAAATAAATAAATGAAATAAAAACCCAGGCTATATACTCTATTCTTTTCAGATGGTATAGACATCCAGTTGAGCAGTTCCCAAAATGCTCAAAAGCTGGCTGAAGATATGGCTAAAGCTTTTATTACTGTACGTTTGCCATATGACACAAAACAGAATATGATGCAAAACAGAGCCATAGACAGGGGAAAAGATGTCTGATAGCGGGAGGCCCACCGCTGGGAACCCCCAGCAATCTCCCTGCAGCACCCGCATTATGTGCGGAGCTGCATCTCCAGGATTGGAAACCAGAAGTTTTCAGAACTGGAGACGTGACCTAACGCCACACCCCCTTGTAACGTCCCATCACGCTACCTCCCTTCATGACTACGGGAGGTAGCATAATGGCAGTCACGTCTCCAGTCCCGAAAACTTCCGGTTTCCAAGCCTGGAGATGCAGCTCAGCACATGCAGCGGGTGCTTCAGGGAGATCGTGGGGGGTCCCCACAATCAGACCTCTTATCCCCTATCCTTTGGATAGGGGATAAAATGTCTAAAGCCGGAATACCCCTTTAAGTATATTCCTTAACAACGAAGAATTCTGTTTGCTAAGGACTGTGGTGGAGAAGGTGCATTACTAGGTTGGCCCTCAGAAGCCAGCACTCTATATGAGACGTGATCTCCTGGAAACACTGACAGAAAGCAAAGAGGAGAATTTATCTTTGTCTGTGTATATCAAGTTCTTCTTACACCGGTTTGCCTGGGCATAAGATACGTAGCCGCCCCCTCCCACATTTATCAAACCATGGCAAGTTCTTCATAAATAGAAAAGTAGCTATAATATGTAGGCACAAACATTTTAGATTTTTATTTTTTTATTTTTTTTTACACACACAAAAAAAGTAAAACCACTTATCAATTCCCCTTATAGATCATAGGGCAGGACCAGACACATTTCTTTTGAGTATTCCTTTATGGCTCTGTTTTTGCATCATATTCCGTTTGTGTCATATGGCAAATGTACAGTAATGAAAGCTTTAGCCATATCTTCAGCCAGCTTTTGAGCCTTTTGGGAACTGCTCAACAGGATGTCTATACCATCTGAAAAGAATCAAATAGATTCTTTATATATTAGAATATATAGCCTGGGTTTTTATTTCATGATTAGAGCCAGAAACACTTTTTCACATTTATTTTCTGATTGTAATTTTGTTTGGTTTGTGTTTTCATTTTTTGTACAATATTAGGGGGCTGCCATTTGGCCTTAGATGTTTTTAACAGCAATTAAGAGTTGCTTGACAGCAAACAATAGACAGAAGCGACCTGAAATTGCTATCCACCAATGGCCTGTGGTTTTTCTTGGGTACAGATGGTGCTCCAGGAGGATGCTGACGTCACCACTGCAGCTTCCTTACTAGGCCCGAACCTGCAAACAGGCTTGAAGAAGCAGCATCGGTGACATCAGCTCCTGGAACTTTGCTTGTGCACCAAGCCTGCCACCTGAATAAGGAAGATAACTGGCAAATAGGGCCATGGATGGGGTATAGATAAGCCTTGTTATCAGTGTCACCTGCACCACAATCCTGTACCAACAAAGAAAAGGATAATAATTATATATAAACTCACGCAGTCTTAAGGATGGACAACCTTTTATTTTATTAGGCCTTTTTGGGCCACGTCAGTTACCTTGGTTAGTTGGTTGGCAGTTTCTTGCGCTACTGGTGTGTTTTTTTTTTTTTTTTTTGTGTTTTTTTTTTTTGTCAAGTCTACAAATTTCCTGTTTGTTAGTACTAATTATACATTTTTGCTTATTCATGTGCATACGTAAGTCTCAGCTGTATAGCTAATAATGATGCCACTTGCAAATTTTATGACTTCTACCTTCTGTTGCTACCTGCATTGTTATTGAGTTGACTCTGCAACTAAATCTCCTGAAGGCAAAAGTGCAATGTCCTGACCTGGATCAGCTTGTGACATACAATACAGTATTTTACCTTGAGTGCCGGTTACCCTTCAGGAGACCATTGATATCTGTGCTATATCTTGGGATGTCTTTATTGTATTGATCTAACGTGACGTGACGCACATCTGATGCAATGTCTCAATTATACTACTTGTGTTGTCATGACAGTGGACCAAGCGTGTTCCTCTTTTGCTAAAAAATAAATATATAAAAATAAAACTTTACTAAGTAGAGGGGTGAACGCTGTTGTCATGTTTTTTGGGATGTGTTTAATTTTAGCACCATGTCTGCAGAAAATGGAAGCTTAATAGCATTTTATGTAGGCAAAAAATACAAGATTTTGGCGCTCAAGGGTAATGGAAATCTCGGTCAGTTAAATTAAATGATGGTAATAATTATGTTCCTTTGTACTTAAATAATAGCACTATCTAACATAAATATGGTAAAATATATAATATAAATTTATTAATAATATAATGAATACCGACTGGGTGATGTAGTCATAGGGCCCTTGTGACTCACCTCCAGTATATAGAAGTAATAAAATATATAATAAAACAATACATAAGATGAATAAATATATTAATGCTGCTTGAAACAGATATAGCTTGAACTGAGGCAGGCTGGTACCTGTAGTCCTCCCACATCAGTTATTTAGTGAAGGTCTTGTCCCAAATAGCTTAAATCTTTAACAGTTTATAGGGCATGCTGGGACCCTTAGTTAATGTTTCAAAGTTATACTTAGTTAGGGCTCTAGCTAAAGCCTTGTCACCTTCAGAAAATATCACTGGCAGTGGTATAGTTATTAACAAGTTGACAGCCTCAATAATCTCCAAAAAAAGTTGTTGGCAGGCTCCTTCACTGGCCGTCGATGTATATTATATGTATGCCTTAGTAATAGGGTAGATCTTACCCTTTCCTCCGTACTGCTCCCTGGTCAAGTAGTGGCTGGCATGCCGTTCCTCAGATCTCCGCTGTGAACTCACTATATGGTACTCCTGCCGGCGTCTGCCGTTCGCGTGTGTGGCACCAGCTTCTCTGCAGATACGAAATGGTCAGTGGATGTCAGGTAATGCGCGGTGTTTGCCGACTTGTTGAGATGAATAGAGGACTGTGCCGCTCGGCTCTGATGGATATATTAGCTGTAGTAGATTGCTTTGGCAAACTTCAGAGAACAGTGGGGAGGAGCGTTGAGGTGAGATCCCCTCACACTGGCTGGGGGGGCTACTGAAATCAGCTGGGGACCGCCACTGCCCCCTCCATACACTCTGAGCGATGGTGTGAGGTGCAGACTTGCATCGGCTCCTGCGCCTCACACCAGCATTAAAGAAAAATAAGGGAGAAGTCTGTCTGTCCCAGCTTGCCCGATACAGGGCTAAATCTATAAAAAATTCACCTGCCCGGCGCCCAAAACTACTTGTCTCGGGCGTCAGGCGATAGGATTTCCACATCCCTGTAATAAGTACTGGAAGGATTGAGATTTTTTAATAGAAGTCATTTACAAAACTGTAACTTTCTGGCACCAGTTGATTGAAAAAAAAAAAAAATCCTTAGTAATACAGCTTCATGCACATTTTGGGATGGGTAACGTACTGAGCGTTTTTTTTTTTTATTGTGGCTATACTATTGTTTATGCGCCTGTTGGTGCTGCGCTGTCATCCTTCCTGACGTAAATTCTTGCCTCAGTGCAACGACGCAAG
Organism: Hyla sarda; assembly: GCF_029499605.1. Lineage (NCBI taxonomy): Eukaryota > Metazoa > Chordata > Amphibia > Anura > Hylidae > Hyla > Hyla sarda. The sequence goes on along the minus strand of NC_079191.1, from coordinate 259,592,406 downwards.
ACTCTGCCCACCAATGTCACAAAATGCGGGCTCAAAATTGAACAAAAAAAGCCTCCAGAATATGGGTGGGTTTTTTATTTTTTTTATTTTTTAGTTTCTGAGGAGGGTGGATGAGTTGTTTCGGGATAGTTGGGGTGCAGCTATTTAGTACCAGGCAGGCCAGTCAGGGTGTCACCCGATGTGGTATGTCCCCCTCCCCGTCACACTCTCTTGCAACGCTACTGGTAATAAAGGGTAAAGAACTTCGGCTAGTAACATAAGGGAAAACTTTCTGCTTTAAAAAATGCTTTTGTAAGCGGGTTTCCCGGTTTTACTTACATGCAATTTATTTATCAAGGTCGTGCGACTATTTGATAGGGCGTATGTAAGCAAAAGTAAGTAAAAAAAAATTGTCATATAAAAGCCATACGTTTTGAAAAGAATGATAAATCTCCTTCATAATTATTACCCATATTTAATTTAATCTACCGAAATTTCAATTACCCTTGAGCGCCAAAATCTTGTCTTTTTTGCCTTACTATTTTTACACCTGAGGTGTGGGTGTCTGTTTGGCCTGCTCGGTTTATTTGCACACAGGAACAGTGAGCCCTCCCCATACTACTATATTTTGCATTTTATGTAGGACTATAAAAACAGAGTTAAATGTTAGCTGGAGATTAGAAACAAGAACCATAAGGTGTGCTAATGACATTCTATGGGACTGGTGTCAGAGCGGCAGTAATACGTTTACTGATTAACCACTTGTTATTTCCATGGAGAGTATGTATTTCTATGATAAGGAGAAATTACTTTGAGACATGACTTTAGCTGAATTATTGCTCTTTAGACAGTTGTGGAATGGGGAGCTTTCAACAATTGATCATCTACATTTTTAATAGTATTTCAAGGGCATCCACAAAATGTGAGAGTGGAGAAACCGTATGCCCTGTAAATAAAATATTCTAGTGCTACAATTCATTTCCTCACATCCATCTTTTTATGAGAAGCACTTCTGGAGGCTAGATTATGTTTCCTGTTACTGATTGGCTAATAGCAGAGCATTTCTTGAATGTCATGGCATGGTCCTTTTATTACCGTATTTTTCGCCATATAAGACGCTCCGGCATATAAGACGCACCCAATTTTAAATCTAGAAAAATAAGATTCTGAACCAAATAGAATGTAAAGTATAGGACAGTGGTCTTCAACCTGCGGACCTTCAGATGTTGCAAAACTACAACTCCCTGCATGCCCGGACAGCCGTTGGCTGTCCGGGCATTCTGGGAGTTGTAGTTTTGCAACATCTGAAGGTCCGCAGGTTGAAGACCACTGGTATAGGAGGTAATACTCACGTGTCCCCGCCGCTCCGGACCCGTCACCGCTCGTCGCCCTCCGCCCTGGATGTTGCCATCCATCGCTGTCGCCGCATCCCCGGGGTGTCCACGTCGCTCTGGAACATCTCTGCTGCCCGGTATCCTCGCTCTCCGTTGCTGCCATGATGTTGCTACGCACACCGCTCCTATTGGATGACGAGACGGCGTGCGCGACATGATGATGATGACGACGACGAAGGAGAGTGCCGGCCATGCAGGGGATCCCAGCACGAAGCAGACATTGAGGAGGCAGGTAAGGTCCCTTCCGGTGTCCTGTAAGCTGTTCGGGACGCCGCGTTTTCCCCGCGGCGGTCCCGAACAGCCCGAGTTAGTGTTATTTTCGCTTCAGACGCGGAGGTCAGCTTTGATCGCAGCGTCTGAAGGGTTAATACTGGGCATCGGCCGCTGATGGCCGCAGGGACCGCCATGATAGGTGTGTATTCGCCTTAAGACGCACCAACTCTTCCCCCCCCCCCCCCCACAGTTTTGGGGAAGAAAAAGTGCGTTTTATACGGCGAAAAATACGGTACCTCTTCTAGTAGTAGGTTATACCTTAACACCTGTCTATCTAGAATTTACCAATATTGATTCTTGCGTCCTGTACTGCAGCTACACTGTATTCATGAATAGGTCCAACTTTTACTATGCTCTTTCCTTTTACCTACCTTTTCCATTCTAGTGGAATTTATGTGAAAAGAAATTATTTAAAAGAAAGTATTTGCCAGAAATTAATAAAATGAAAGCTGACTTGGTAAATACAGCTCAACAAAGTCTCAGGATAAAAAATGTCACACTGAGATCCTGCATGATGGCTCTTAATTCATCTGTTTAGTGGTTGAATTAAAACCTTGAAAAGGGAACTCCATCAACTGGCTCCAAAAAGTTCAACAGATTTGTAAATTCCAATCTTAATCCTTGCAGTACTTATCAGCTGCTGTATGCTACAGAGGAATTTAAAGGGGTACTGGAAAAATTTATATTTAATTCAACTGTCGCCAGAAAGTTAACCTCTTAAGGACTCGAGCATACTTGTACGCCCTGAGTTCGCTCCCTTTCTATAACATTATAGCGGGTCGGGCCGGGACCCGTGGCTAATAGCGCACGGCCCTGATCGCGGTGCCGTGCACTATTAACCCTTTTTAGATGCGGTATTCAAAGTTGATCACCGCGTCTAAAGTGAAAGTAAACTACTCCTGGCTAGCTCAGTGGGCTGTTCGGGACCGTCCCAGCGCACAGCTGGCACACACAAGGAGGGTGGCAAAACAAAAGTGAAAAAAAAGTTAAGATCATTTAACCCCTCCCCTAATAAAAGTTTGAATCACCCCCCCCCCCCCCCTTTACCATTAAAAAAGAAACTGTGTAAATAAACATATGTGGTATTGCCGTGTGCGGAAATGTCTGAATTATAAAAATATATTGTTAAACCGCATGGTCAATGGCGTACGCGCCAAAAAATTCCAAAGTCCAAAATAGCGTATTTTTGGTAACTTTATATAATGAAAAAAATTGTAAAAAGTGATCAGATTTTTTGATCAATACAAAAATTGTACCACTAAAAACTTCAGATCATGGCACAAAAGAATTGCCCTCATACCGTCCCGTACGTGGAAAAATAAAAAAGTTATAGGGGTCAGAAGATGACCATTTAAAAAATATAAATTTTCCTGCATGTAGTTATGATTTTTTCCAGAAGTGCGACAAAATCAAACCTATATAAGTAGGGTATCATTTTAACAGTATGGACCTACAGAATAAAGAGAAGGTGTAAAATAGTAAAATTTTTACCAAAAAATTTTTAAAAAAATAAGCCCCTTATTTTCTTCAGTCATTTTACCCAAAAATCAGGAAAAAAAATTATTGTGCGACAAAATTGATGTCATTACAAAGTAGAACTAGTGGCACATAAAAATAAGCCATCATATGGATTTTTAGGGTCAAAATTGAAAGAATGATTTTTTTAAAAGGTAAGGAGGAAAAACGAAAGTGCAAAAACTGAAAAACCCTGAGTCCTTAAGGGGTTAAACAGATTTGTGAATTACTTCTATTAAGAAATCTTAATCATTTCGGTACTTATCAGATGCTGTATACTACAGAGGATGTATCTTAGTATTGTCAAGGTATGCAACCAGTTTAAAGGAAAACTGTCACTTGTTTTCTCCCGCACTATCCACAGGTACTGGTGGATAGTGCGGGAGACACTGATTAGAATGAGCCCTACCTTGTCCAGATCTGCACTGCCATTCTCCTGCAATTGTAGTTTTATTATCTGTTGAAATCTTCCTGTAACTGGCATGGGCGGAGCTTCGGCGCTTAACTGGCACTGACGTCAGCGCTGCTTATGAATATTCATCCCCCCCTCCCTCCAGTTCTCCCTCTCTTTGCTGCTCCTAACTGGGGGTAGGGGGATGAATATTCATAAACTGCGCTGACTATAGTGCCAGTTAAGCGCGAAAGCCCCGCCCGTGCCAGTTACAGGTAGGGCTCATTTTAATCAGTCTCCCGCACTATCCATCAGTACTTGTGGATAGTGCGGGAGAAAACAAGTGACAGTTTTCCTTTTAATCTAGGATCCATTTAACATTTCTCCTTTTTCTTTGATTCTTTCTTATTGTTACCTATTAAGGGAAATGTTTAATCACTGCGTAGGTCTTTATTGATCTTCTTTACAGCGACCCCTTTTAATGCATTTGTCAGTGAAATGGTTTGACAAAATCATCTTGCCCTTTTCAAGCTTTATTTTTAAACATAATTGTACTAATACATTTTTTACAGTTACAATAGTAGAAACATTGTGCAGCGCAAAGCAAAAGCAAAATACCAGCATCGGTAATCCATGTGCACACTCTTCAAACTCCTGACACACACATATTGAAATAGTTTTAACACCAGTTTTAACGACAATGGACATAAATATATGTCATGGTGCCGTGATATTTAACGCACCATGACGTCCATTTACGCCCTGCCATGACCGCGAGCACCGCTGCAGCCAGGACCCGCCGGTAATGGCGGACATCCGCGATCGCGCGGATGTCCGCCATTAACCCCTCAGATGCCTTGATCAATACAGATCGCGTCATCTGCAGCAGTGCGGTACTTTGAATGGATGCAGGGATCCGATCGTCCAGCATGGCAGCTGGTGGTCCCCTCACCTGGCTTCGGCTGTCTCCCGGGGTCTTCTGCTCTGGTCTGAGATCGAGCAGACTAGAGCAGAAGATGACCGATAACCCTAATCAGTGCTATGCTCTATGCATAGCACTGAACAGTATTAGCAATCAACTGATTGCTATAAATGGTCCCCTATGGGGACTATTAAAGTGTGTAAAGGAAAAAAATGTAAAATAAAAAAAAAAAAGTGGTACTGATAAAAACTACAGATCATGGCGCAAAAAATGAGCCCTCATACCGCCATATATACGGAAAAATTAGAAAGTTATAGGTGGTCAAAATAGGGCAATTTCAAACATACTAATTTTGTTAAAATGGTTTGAGATTTTTTTTTTTTAAGCGGTACAATTATAGAAAAGCAATATAACATGGGGTATCCTTTTAATCGTATTGACCCACAGAATAAAGAAAACATGTCATTTTTACCGGAAAGTGTACAGCGTGAAAACAAAACCTTCCAAAATTTGCTAAATTGCGTTTTTCTTTTCAATTTTCCCACATAAATAATATTTGTTTGGTTGCGCCGTACATTTTATGGTAAAATAAGTGAATTACAAAGTACAATTGGTGACGCAAAAATCAAGCCCTCATATGGGTCTGTGGATGGAAGTATAAGAGAGTTATGACTTGAGTAGCATCTGTTTTATACAGTGGTTATTAACCTTGTTGGAGGTACTGAACCCCACCAGTTTCATATACGCATTCACTGAACCCTTCTTAACCCCTTAAGGACCAAGATTTACGGTAGGACCAGAGCGTTTTTTGCACATCTGACCACTTTCACTTCAAGCATTAATAACTCTTGGATGCTTTTACCTTTCATTCTGATTCAGAGATTGTTTTTTCGTGACATATTCTACTTTATGTTAGTGGTAAAATTTTGTCGATACTTGCATCATTTCTTGGTGAAAAATTCAAAAATTTGATGAAAAAATTTTAAACTTTGCATTTTTCTAACTTTGAAGCTCTCTGCTTGTAAGGAAAATACATTCCAAATAAATTATATTTTGATTCACAAATACAATATGTCTACTTTATATTTGCATCATAAAGTTGACATGTTTTACTTTTGGAAGACATCAGAGGGCTTCAAAGTTCAGCAGCAATTTTCCACAAAATTTTAAAAATCGGAATTTTTCATGGACCAGTTCAGGTTTGAAGTGGATTTGTAGGGCCTTCCTATTAGAAATACCCCACAAATGACCCAATTATAAAAACTGCACCCCTTAAAGTATTCAAAATGACATTCAGTAAGTGTGTTAACCCTTTAGGTGTTTCACAGGAATAACAGCAAAATAAAGGAGAAAATTCTAAATCTTCATATTTTTTTTTTTACACTCTTATGTTCTTGTAGACCCAGTTTTTGAACTTTTACAAGAGGTAAAAGAAAAAGCCTCTCAAAATTTGTAACCCAATTTCTCTCGAGTAAGAAAATACCTCATGTGTATGTCAAGTGTTCGGCGGGCGCAGTAGAGGAGCGACAAGGGAAGGAGCGACAATTTGATTTTGGAGAGTGAGTTTTTCTGAAATTATTTTTGGGGGGCATGTCACATTTAGGAAGCCCCTATGGTGCCAGAACAGCAGAAAACCCCCCACGTGGCATACCATCTTGGAAACTACACCCCTCAAGGCACATAACAAGGGGTCCATTGAGCCTTAACACCCCACAGGTGTTTGATGGCTTTTCGTTAAAGTCAGATGTGTAAATGAAGAAAAACTTTTTTTTCACTAAAGTGCAGTTTTTCCCCCAAATTTACCATTTTTATAAAGGGTAATGGGAGAAAATGCCCCCCAAAATTTGTAACCCCATCTCTTCTAAGTAGGGAAATACCCCATGTTAGGACGTAAAATGTGCTACGGGCGAACTACAATGCTCAGAAGAGGAGTCACATTTGGCTTTTGGAAAGTAAATTTAGCTGAAATGTTTTTTGGGGGGCATGTCGCATTTAGGAAGCCCCTATGGTGCCAGAACAGAAAAAAAAAAAAAACACACATGGTATACTATTTTGGAAACTACACCCCTCAAGGAACGTAACAAGGGGTCCAGTGAGCCTTAACACCTCACAAGTATTTCACGACTTTTTGTTAAGTTTGGATGTGTAAATGAAGAAAACAAATTAGCCAGGCATTAAGTGAAGGCAGTGGTGGTTCAGTGTGTCTACCTGTTCCTGCGGCGTCCAGACTGTCCGCTTGTCAGAGGGACCGTCTGGCTGAGCCGGAAGTGGTGCGTTCCAGCATGGGACGCATGCAGGCGATCGCGTAGGAGCGGAGTCACAAAGGATAGGAGGCTTTCTTTACAGTAGGGTAGAACAGTACTGAGATCTGTTAGGTGGGACATGATCACGTGCAGCCAATGATGGACAAGCGGGGCTTGTCATCACGAATCATATGAGTGGGGTGTGTGTCTTGACCTCCACCGAACCCGTGAGACTGACTCACCGAACCCCTGGGGTTAAAGGGGTACTCCGCCCCTAGACATCTTATCCCCCTATCCCAAAGGATAGGGGATAAGAAGTCAGATCGCCGGGGTCCTTCTGCTGGGGACCCCCGGGATCGCCACTGCGGCACCCCACTATCATTACTGCACAGAGAGAGTTCGCTCTGCGCGTAATGACGGGCAATACAGGGGCCGGAGCATCGTTACTTCACAGCTCCGCCCCTCGTGACGTCACGGCCCGCTCCCTTTATACAATTCTATGGGAGGGGGCATGGCGGTCATCACGTCCCCTGCCATAGACTTGCAATAAGAGGGGGGGGGGGGCCGTGATGTCACGAGGGGCGGAGCCATGATGTCACACTGCTCCGTCCCCTATATCGCCCGTCATTATGCACATAGCGAACTGGCTCTTTGCAGTTATGATAGCGGGGTGCCACAGCGGCGATCCTGGGGGTCCCCAGCATTGGGACTGCGGCGATCTGACATCTTATCCCCTATCCTTTGGATAAGGGGATAATATGTCTAGGGCCAGAGTACCCCTTTAAGAACCACTGGTTTAGTAGTATTTATTTATTTATTTATTATTATTATTACAAATTATCTCATTAGTTAAGGACTGGTTGTGGCACAGCATAGTAGATTAACAGAACAGTGGATAAGATTTAAAAGTTTTGGCCTTCCTCTGCTTTTACAGAGGCCTCATGACACCTCGTCTGCGGAAAACTAACACAAACTGATCTTGAGAGATCCTATTGAATTGGATTCTGTCTGGTTACCATGCAATGTCCGTTTATACAATTTAAAAAAAAAAGTTGACTGGCCAGATCCTCCAAAATAAACCTGATCTTTGATGGAGACTCCGTGAATGGAGTAAAACGAAATTGGTTTATTGTTACAGCTAGAGTTGAGTGAACTTACAGTAAATTGGCTCGTAGCAAACCTTGCAGCTCGGCTGTTGATTACTTTAGTATTAGAGCTTCAGTGTGGTCACCCTTCAGTAGCGCTGAGTTCTGCCAATGAGAAGCATTTAAGTTGATGCTATATTCAACTTAAGATGTCAAGTGAAAGACCATTGTATGTAAGGGTACTACTGCATAAAGTTTTGTGCAAAAAGTTGCAGAATGATTTGTTTATTCATGTAAATCTCTGCTTATTCTGGGCTAAATTGTCAGTGACTGGCAGCTATCTTTTTAATGCATATTTTTATACAGATAGCTGTAAGTCACTGGTGGCCGCATGGCTGCCAATTGGACTATATAGCCCGGAATGAGTTCTACATAGATATCATGTAGTTCTGGAGCTTACCCTGCATAATTATATATCAGTCTGTTCAGCTCCTCCTGTTCTATAACATGATGCCTGCAGATTGGACTGCATTTTCAATGTGACAGGTTTTATAGAAGACATATTTGTCATGATTAGAATAGCTTTGCTATTCACCCCACATCTTAGTCTTCTGAAATAGTTATTACATTTATGAAGGGCACAGTTAAATAGAAGGAAAACATTAGAATATTATGAATCAGCTTTATTATAGTTAGGAACATAATCCAAGTAATTCTGCTGTCAGAAAAATTGATTTTTTTTTTCAGCGCTCCCCAGCATGCTTCTTCACGGTCACTTAACGTGTTCGTTTTGCGGTTACGTGAGGCACTGCATGCATTGGTCTTTATTCTTACCCCCTTAAGGACTCATGACGTTCTCATACGTCTTCATTTCAGAGTCCTTAAGGACTCATTACGTATGAGAACGTCATGAGCTTTCCCGGCCCCCCGCAGCCAGTTGGAGAGGAGCCGGTGCCCGATGCCTGCTGAAATCGTTCAGCAGGCATCACGGCATATCGCCCAGGGGGGTCATGATGACCCCCCATGTCGGCGATGGTCGCAGATCGCTGTACAATTCAGCCCAGCGATCTGTGGCGGATTCCGGGTCATTTGGGTCTCCAGTGACCCGCAATTACTGGCTGATCGGGGCCAAGAGACTGCCCCGAACAGCCGTAGCCAGCAGGGGTGAGGTGGCACTGGTGCCACCTCACGATCGCCCTGATTCGTCGGCCGGTTTACCTGCATGCCCCCAGGCAAAATTTGCTTCCAAAACGCCAAATGTGACTCCTTCTCTTCTGAGACCTGTAGTGTGCCAGCAGAGCACTTTTCACCCCCATATGGGGTGTTTTCTGAATCAGGAGAAATTGGGCTTCAATTGTTGGGGGGATTTTCTGCTATTACTCTTTTTAAAAATGTAAAATTTTGGGGAAAACAAGCATTTTAGGAAAAAAGTTTTTTTACCTATGCAAAAGTTGTGAAACACCTGTGGGGTATTAAGGTTCACTTTACCCCTTATGTTCCCCGAGGGGTCTAGTTTCCAAAATGGTATGCCATGTGTCTTTTTTTTTTTTGCTGTTCTGGCACCATAGGGGCTTCCTAAGGGTGACATGCCCCCCAAAAACATTTGTCGCTCCTTCCCTTCTGAGCCCTCTACTGCGCCCGCCGAACAATTAACATAGACATATGAGGTATGTGCTTACTCGAGAGAAATTGGGTTTCAAATACAAGTAAAAATTTTTTCTTTTTTTCTACAAGAACATGAGTGTAAAAAATGAAGATTTTGAATTTTCTCCTTCACTTTGCTGCTATTCCTGTGAAACACCTAAAGGGTTAACACACTTACTGAATGTCCTTTTGAATACTTTGGGGGGTGCAGTTTTTATAATGGGGTAATTTGTGGGGTATTTCTAAGATGAAGACCCTTCAAATCCACTTCAAACCTGAACTGGTCACTGAAAAATAGTGAGTTTGAAAATTTTGTGAAAAAATAGAAAATTGCTGCTGAACTATGAAGCTCTCTGGTGTCTTCCAAAAGTAAAAACTCATAAATTTTATGATGCAAACATAAAGTAGACATATTGTATATGTGAATCCAAACATTTTTTATTTTGAATATCCATTTTCCTTACAAGCAGAGAGCTTCAAAGTTAGAAAAATGCTAAATTTTCATTTGGGGATTTTTCACCAAGAAAGGATGCAATTTCCCACAAAAATTTACCACTATGTTAAAGTAGAATATGTCACGAAAAAACATTCTCGGAATCAGAATGATAACTAAAAGCATTCCAGAGTTATTGATGTTTAAAGTGACAGTGGTCAGAATTGCAAAAAACGGCCGAGTCCTTAAAGGGATCCTCCCTTGTTTATACTGTTTTTTGTTATTATGTGTTATGTTTGTATAATAAGTAGGGATGTAAGAAAAAATCGATTCTCGCGATAATCGCGATTTTTCATTTGCCGATACAGAATCGATTCAAAATATTTTTGAATCGATTCTTTTAGGGATGTGGAATTTTTAATAAAACGCACTTTATCTTACCTGCCAACGAGCCCGCGGAGCTCCGGTACAGTCCGGTACAGGTGTTCGGTCCCCGGGCTGTATTCTTCTTACTTCCTGTTAGTCCGGCACGTCACATGGAGCTTCCGCCTATCACCAGCGGAGGCGGGACATCGCTGCGGCTGGTGATAGGCTGAAGCTCCATGTGACGTGCCGGACTAACAGGAAGTAAGAAGAATACAGCCCGGGGACCGAACACCTGTACCGGACTGTACCGGAGCTCCGCGGGCTCGTTGGCAGGTAAGATAAAGTGCGTTTTATTTTATTTTGCAGCCCGGACGGGATAACATGAGAAAAGTGCGCGCCGGAGTACTAGATCGCCGCTGTCAAAGCTGACAGCGGCGTCTATTGGGATCTATGAATGCTCCCAGGTGGGCGATATATCGCGATGTATCGTCACCTAGACGGTATCGCGATATATCGCGATATATCGAATCGCCACACTGGTATCGCGATTCGAATCGAATCGCCAAATTCTTGGCGATTCACACCCCTAATAATAAGTATGTGTTTTTTTTTTGTGTGTGTTGTGATTATGTATATATGTACTTACTTACCTTTTGTGAAGATCCGGAAGCTGGCCCCTTTTTCTTCCAGCGGCTTGCCGTGTAACCTCGGCCTCCACCATGTTGTGTTCTGTAAGTGGCATGTCGGGGGGGGGGGGTTGTTCTTGCTTCTGTCCTTCCTATCTTCTGAAGTCCGAGGCAAATCTTTTCTTTCTGTTTCTTCCGTGGCTCAGCGACGAATCTGCGGCCTCTTCCGGCGCATGCGCAGGTAGTTTTTTTTTTACCAATAAAGTTTTTTTTGTCTAATTGACAAACTGTCTGTGCTTGCGTGAAGCTACGCTATTAGCATAGACCTAACATACGCTACGCTGTTAGCATAGCACTTGCATACTCGCGCAAGCGCAGACAGTTTGTCCATTAGACAAAAAAAAACTTTATTGGTAAAAAAAAAAAAGACCTGCGCATGTGCAGGAAGAGGCCGCAGATTCGTCGCTGAGCCACGGAAGAAACAGGAAGAAAAGATTTGCCTCGGACGTCAGAAGATAGGAAGGACAGAAGCAAGAACACACCCCCGACATCCCACTTACCGAACACAACATGGCGGAGGCCGAGGTTACACAGCAAGCCGCTGGAAGAAAAAGGGGCCAGCTTCCGGATCTTCACAAAAGGTAAGAAAATACATATATACATAATCACAACACACCTAAAAAAACACATACTTATACACGCATAACACACAAACATAATAACAAAAAACAGTATAAACAAGGGAGAACCCCTTTAAGGTGAAAAAGGGCTAAGTCCTTAAGGGGTTACAGTAGAGAAGTCAATAATTATACATTTTTGTGAATTGGGACATTTAAACTTGCTTTTTTTTTTTTTTTTTTTTATACCAATCTAAATTTAGTAGGAGTCTGAGTCGGTGCATTGTTTGCCGACACCAGGTGCCCAAAATTTCTTCTGACTCCTCGACGCAGACTCTAGGGCTGCAGACGTCCCAACCAGTTTCTAAATTATATGTTCCTAAATTAATGTACAGGTCTTTATGTACTAATACCTTGTAATTCACATGCAGTGTAAGCTAAGACTAGACCAGATTTGCTAGGTTACGTTCACCCGGCGGGTTACGTGTGTATTTCCAGCTGTGAGTTTGAGCTGCTCCAGGTGTTCCACAACCAATTTTCCACAGCAGACCTCATTGAGCTCAGGGTTAACATGCTCGTAATCTGCCTTTGTGAATGTACCCTTAAAGTGTATCAAACTGTTTTATAAATCTGTCGTGTTTCTAGTTGAAGACGGATGCACCCATCAATTTTATTACTGTGCTTAACAACCTGACCCACAGAAAATGAGTGTTTAATATATCAGAAATCATCTGACTAGGGTTGGCTGACTAATTGTGAACTACAGGTTAGTGCCACCACGTTAGTGCCACCCAACTTTATGAGATCACAGTATACAGATAGAGCAGTGTCCTCAAAGCTGTGAACCTATAACTGCTGTCCGGGCATGCAGGTAGTTATATTTTTGCAATAGCTGGTAGTCCACAGTTTGTAGATCACTGCTTGCAAGGTATAAGGATAAATAGTACCCTAAAGCGTATTGCTGTGATTTGCCCCAAATTGGGAAAAATTGCACTATTTTGTAAAATCACACTAAAACACCCTAAATCTGCTGTAAAAATGCAACATGTGAACATAGCCTGAAATCTTGTTAAAAAAAAAACAAGTGTGGTTTATAGGGCAAATCATTGGCAATATTTCTGTAAAAAAAATTCATAAAAACTGCACATAATTGGAACACGCATCAGCCCACTCCAGAGTTAAGGCTTATAGTCTAGCCAGGCAATTAAGTTGTTCTAATTAGCTGACCCATGGTGATGAGATGCCACCCCTTCTCCCTGCAAATGTGAAATGTAAGTAGTATTAGGGTATGTTCACAATATGGAGCCTTTGCATTGGTGTGAATGGGTCTTCCGCGAACCTGTTCACACTGCGGAATTTCAGCGGCAGAGAATTATGCCGCTGAAATTGATCATGTTAATACTTTGGACAGAATTAGGCACACTTTGTTGCCGTCAATGGTGACTGTGCAGGTCCGCACAGTCCTACCACCAAAGGATTTCGGTGGCTGCTGCTAAATGGGATCCTCACTTGAGGAATTCCCTGTGGAGATTACATAGTGTTAACGTACCCTTCGGAGGGTGGAAATACAAATCAGTGACTGAAAACCCATGTACACTGCTCAAAAAAATAAACGGAACACTAAGATAACACATCCTATATCTGAATGAATGAACTAATCGTATTAAATACTTTCGTCTTTACATAGTTGAATGTGCTGACAGCAAAATCACACAAAAATTATCAATGAAAATCAAATTTATCAACCCATGGAGGTCTGGATATGGAGTCACACTTAAAATCAAAGGGGAAAACCATACTACAGGCTGATTCAACTTTGATGTAATGTCCGTAAAACAAGTTAAAATGAGGCTCAGTAGTGTGTGTGGCCTCCACGTGCCCGTATGACCTCCCTACAACACCTGGGCATGCTCCTGATGAGGTGGTGGATGGCCTCCTGAGGGATGTCCTCCCAGACCTGGACTAAAGCATCCGCCAATTCCTGGATTGTCTGTGGTGCAACGTGGTGTTGGTGGATGGAGCGAGACATGATGTCCCAGATGTGCTCAATCGGATTCAGGTCTGGGGAACGGACTGGCCAGTCCATAGCATCAATGCCTTCCTCTTGCAGGAACTGCTGACACACTCCAGCCACATGAGGTCTAGCTTTGTCTTGCATTAGGAGGAACCCAGGGCCAACCGCACCAGCATATGGTCTCACAAGGGGTCAGGCAGCAGAACATTCTCCACGCCGTCTCCAGACTCATGTCACGTCTGTCACATGTGCTCAGTGTGAACCTGCTTTCATCTGTGAAGAGCACAGTGGTTAATTTGCCAATCTTAGTGTTCTCTGGCAAATGCCATATGTCCTGCACGGTGTTGGGCTGTCAGCACAACCCCCACCTGTGGACGTCGTGCCCTCATACTACCCTCATGGAGTCTGTTTCTGACCGTTTGAGTGGATACATACTCATTTGAGGCCTGCTGGAGGTCATTTTGCAAGGCTCTGGCAGTGCTCCTGCTTGCACAAAGGCGGAGGATGCAGTCCTGCTGCTGGGTTGTTGCCCTTCTATGGCCTCCTCCACATCTTCTGATGTACTGGCCTGTCTCCTGGTAGCCCCTCCATGCTCTGGACGCTACGCTGCCAGACACAGCAAACCTTCTTGCCACAGCTCACATTGATATGCCATCCTGAATGAGCTGCACTACCTGAGCCACTTGTGTGGGTTGTAATCTCCGTCTCATGCTACCACTAGAGTGAAAGCACTGCCAGCATTTAAAAGTGACCAAAACTTCAGCCAGGAAGCATAGGAACTGAGAGGAAGTCTGTGGTCACCACCTGCAGAACCACTCCCTTATTGGGGTGTCTTTCTAATTGCCTAGAACTTTCACCTTTTATCTGTTCCATTTGCACAACAGCATGTGAAATTGATTGTCGATCAGTGTTGCTTCCTGAGTGGACAGTGTGATTTCACAGAAGTGTGATTGACTTGGAGTTACATTGGTGTTTTTTAAGGTTTGGTTCACACAGCAGAATTTCTGGGAAGAATTTCTGCAGGAGACTCCATGCGTGGCACTAGGACAGAGCGGACTGCATTGCTGCCCCCATAGATGGCAATGCATTACTGGGTGGATTTTTTGGGAAATCTGCTCTGAAATGCATTGCTATCTATGGGGACAGCAATGCAGTCCACATGGTTCTTGTGCCACCAGGAGATTCCGCAGAGTGAACCCAGCCTTAGTGTTTCCTTTTTATTTTAGCAGTGTATTTGTGTATATAACATTAGCAAAAACTAGAACCTCTACATTATTCTCTAAAAATAGCCTATGCTGCACTATTTAAGCAAAAAAAAATGCTTCTTTAAGTGTGCTAAAAGCGTGTGTAAGAATTCCGAAACCTTTTTGGTTCACTATGTGTCTTTGGCAGAGTGGCCAGGAACAAGCCTCTCTTTAATAAGACACATGAAAGCCATCTCGAGTTTGCAAAATAGCACCTAAAGGACTCTCAGACTGAGAAACAGGATTCTCTGGTCTGATGAACCTAAAATTGAATCTTCCTAACAATGAGGGTTTTCTATAAAAAATTAGTTTTTGCCCACCAGAGCAGTGCAGCAATATATTGGGTGTAGGTCACTGTGCAAATAGAGTAGTGAGCTTTGCAAACCCCATTAAGGAAAAGCAGCTGAATGGGGCAGATGGGAATACCCACTTTTTAATGAAAATCTTATTGCTCTGAACCTCAGACTGGGCCAAAGGTTTACTTTCCACCAAGACAATGAGAGGGTGGGGGAAAGGTGCTGCGGCCTTGAAACAAGTCTAGCTTATATACAACACTACCCCAACAAGTATACACTCAGTATACAAACTACTAACCTTTTTCCAGCATTTGCAACAGCTGGAAGTCCGCTCTTTGTGTACCACCACAGCACGCGCGCTATTCACACTATTCACACGAGGACGCCGGCATCCCCCTCCGCACCACCATGCACTTATCGCTATCTCCATCTTCTCAGTCACGGACACCATCTCCTGCCAGGCTGGACACAGTCCGTGATAGCCAGAGACTGCAAGGAGAGAAGGAGGTATCGCGACTTCCATCTAACAAGGCAGGAATCATTTAACTTCTTGTGCCAGACGTAGCCGTGCCAGCCCACTTTGCGATCCTCAGAGTTATCCATCCTACCCTGCACCAACCTCTTTCAAATAACTTGTCTTTAGGAGAATTACTTCTCCTATTATACTACCAGCAAACTTGTTTCATAAATGGAACATTATATATCAATCTTACTTTATCACCAATGACTTTCTCTGCATATCTTGGATGAACTTATGGATTATTAATGCACCAGTTGTTGCTAATAGCAGACAGCCTGACGCCATAGAATACAGTGAACTTTATTGCATTACTCAGTTGGTATATCTGTGTGTTCTTATAATATATATACATTTTTATGCCATTTTATTCTTATACATGTTTTAACCACTTCATCAGATGCAAGGGCCCTGCTAAGATGATAGTAGGTTAATTTTATTTATGCATAATAAATAATCATCTCCTTTATTACCTTGCCTTTTAATCACTGGATCTAAATTTTCCTTTATTCTCTATGCACCTTTGCAGACTAGTATTCATATAATTTAGTCGATACACATATAATTTATATATTTTTTCTGCATACATTTTGGCCTATTTTGGGTGTAGGCAACACCAATTAACTTGGGTACATATGCGGCCTCAAGTGAGCTACACTACTCCTTCTTTTTTGTGTTAAAAAATCTGGCTCATCTTATAATGTCTATTCCTCCTGTTAGTGGGCTTAGTTTAAAGAATACTTGTCATCAAAAGAACTATCCTAAACTAACTCCCACTTTGCTTCCTAACTATGCCTTACACCCCCCTACCCTTTACAAGTTTTTAGAGCCTTAAAAAGCTCTTTCTAAGCCTTCTTGGCTGCCGGCAAGAGGATGTGGGCGCGATGCCACTGAAGCCTGCTGGGGGACCAATTCTGCCCTCACATCTCTGCTGGGCTCTGTGTAGGGAGTGCGCAGAGATGCTTAGCTTATGGCATGGCAGGCTGCTCTTGGGTCTTATTTTTTTGCCCCAAAATAATACAATTATAAAAATTATGCTGGAGGCCCATACTTACAATGTACAGCTCTTCTGATTGATTGCACCCCTGCTCTTTTTGGCACTGAGCTTCGGCTGGCGCGTGCTGCCGGCTAGCTCTCCTTCAAAGGGGGGTGAAGCCTGAAGATGGCAGCAATGACGCGGAGCGGGGCGGGCAGTTGTGTCTCGCTCTTTGCCGAACCACTTCACTTTATTCATAGTGCCAAAGGAGAGAGCAGAGCCACCTAGTGGCCGGTTTTTCAAATCAATAAAACACATATAAATACATTTTAATCAAAGTGATTTACAAACTGTCTTGAAATTACATCATGTAAGGTATATCAAAAGTTTTACTTTTAAGCCAAAAAATTGGTGTTTCCCTGGTACGTCTAAAAATTTTTACTCTGGTTTTGTGATACTTTTCCTTTTATAAACCAAATCTTTTATTTAGGAATCTGCATTTATTTCTTCCTCCTTTTCTTCTACTCCCCCTCTTTCTCCTCCTCCCCTCGCTGACTGAAAATCTGTATCTGAAGCTCAAATTTCATGGATTTGATTTGTGGTCAGGTGTGTTGGTAGAAATGAATGTATAAACAGTTTTTGCCATTTTTAGTACCAAGGTTAAATTCATTTTTATAGATTGTTTTATGTATGTAAAGTAATAGGTGGCTGGAAGCATGGTGCTGCTTGAGCTTCAATCGTTCCTTGCTCACATAAGTATTATAATGGTAACCTGAGCAGGTCCCTGCACAGGAAGAAACATCATTTTCCTCCTTAGTTTTGCTAGGATCAAATACACTACCTAGTAAAAGGAAAGAGTACAGAGCTGAAATAAACTTTTGTGAGCAATCATTTCATCCCCTTTACAAAGTAAAGAGTATTGTGCATTCCTATATTTGCTGATAAGAAATAGGCACTATACATATTAACCAATTATCATTGTTTTTACCCTAGTTTTGTGCTGTATATTTGTCTTACATTTTGATGGCTGTTTTGATACTTTTCATTGCTACTTTTGCTTTAGAAGGTTTTTCTAAAAAAAAAAAACATACCAAGTCATGATTTCAGTTGATATCATGCAGTGGTAAGGAATTCATGATACAGTGGTCCCTCAACATATGATAATTCGTTCCAAATGAACCATCGTTAGTTGAAACCATCGTATGTTGAGGGATCCGTGCAATGTAAAGTATAGGAAGTTATACTCTCCTGTCCCCGTCGCTCTGGACCATCACCGCTGCCCTGGATGTCGCCCTCAATCGCTGTCGCAGTATGCCCGCCGCTCCGGACAGTCTCTGCTGCCTGGGATCGTCACTCTTCATCGCTGTCATCACATCGCTTCGCATGCAGCTCCTATTGGATGACGGGACGGCATGTGCGGTGACGATGGAGATCGACGGCAATGCATTGGATCGTGAAGAGGATGGTCTGGAGTGCCGGGAACAGGTGAGTAATCATCACCGGACCACACAGGGCACTGTAAACAGCGATCCGGTGGCAGCTGAAGCAGTCTGTGCTGCCAGATAGCAGTGTATGCGATGACCCCGACATAAAAAAGCATCCTATGTTGATGCTGCCTTCAACATGTGATGGCCTCTGAGAGGCCATCGTATGTTGAAATTATCGTATGTCGGGGCCATCGTAGGTGGGGGGGGTCACTGTATACGACTCTTCAGTTTGTTGCATCTTTTGTCGCAACTACGCTAAATTAGACCAGCCCTGACTTGGCTTAGCCCCTTATGGACTCATGACGTTCTCATACGTCTTCATTTCAGAGTCCTTAAGGACTCATGACGTATGAGAACATCATAAGCTTTCCCGGCCCCCCGCAGCCAGCTGGAGCGGAGCCGGTGCCCGATGCCTGCTGAAATCGTTCAGCAGGCATCGCGGCATATCGCCCAGGGGGGTCATGATGACCCCCCATGTCGGCGATGGCCGCAGATCGCTGTACAATTCAGACCAGTGATCTGCGGCGGATTCCGGGTCAATCGGGTCTCCAGTGACCCGGAATTACTGGCTGATCGGGGCCGTCTCTGAACAGCCATAGCCAGCAGGGGTGAGGTGGACCCCGGCAGCTGGGGACCCTGATCCCCGGCGTCCCTGTTGGGATCGGGGCCCCAGGAGCGGCGGCGACGAGGGACTGACGTGTGCGGGAGCAGCAGTTGGAGGTGAGTGACAGCCTCCTGCTGTTGCTTAGCAACAGCTCCCAGCATGCAAAAAGGGCATGCTGGGAGCTGTAGTTATGCAACAGCAGGAGGCAGACCACCACAACTCCCAGCATTCCCTTATGGGCATGCTGGGACTTATAGTTTTGCAACAGCTGGAGGCACATTTTTTCTATGGAAAAAATGTACCTTCAGCTGTTGTATAACTACAACTCCCAGCTTCCACAATCAGCTAAAGTGCATGCTGGGAGTTGTAGTGTTGCATATGCTGGTTGCATAACTACAAATCCCAGCATGCCCATTGGCTGTCAGTGACTGCTGAGAGTTGTAGTTTTGCAACAGCTGATTCACACTGGTTGTGAAACTCAGTTTTTTTTTTTTTTTTTTTACTTAACTCAGTGTTTCACCACCAGTGTGCCTTCAGTTGTTGCAAACTACCGTACATGCTGGGAGTTGTAGTTTTGCAACAGCTGGAGGCACACTGGTTGTGAAACACTGAGTTAAGTAGCAAACCAGTGTGTCTCCAGCTGTTGCATAACTACAATCCCCAGCATCCCCAGCCAAAGTAGTATGCCTCCAGCTGTTGCAAAACTACAACTCCCAGCATGCACTTATAGACCGTACATGCTGGGAGTTGTAGTTTTGCAACAGCTGAATGTTTCTCCCCCCCCCCAATGTGAATGTACAGGGTACACTCACATGTGCGGAGGTTTACAGTAAGTATCCGGCTGCAAGTTTGAGCTGCGGCAAATTTAACTGCCGCAGCTCAAACTGCCAGCGAGAAACTACTGTGAACCCCTGCCCGTGTGACTGTACCCTAAAAACACTACACTAACACACAATAAAAGAAAAAGTAAAAAACACTACATATACACATACCCCTACACAGCCCTCCTCCCCAATAAAAATGAAAAACGTCTGGTACGCCACTGTTTCCAAAACGGAGCCTCCAGCTGTTGCAAAACTACTCCCAGTATTGCCGGACAGCCACTGACTGTCCAGGCATGCTGGGAGTTTTACAACAGCTGGAGGCACCCTGTTTGGGAATCACTGGCGTAGAATACCCCTATGTCCACCCCTATGCAAGACCCTAATTTAGGCCTCAAATTCGCATGGCGCTCTTTCGCTTTGGAGCCCTGTCGTATTTCAAGGCAACAGTTTAGGGTCACATATGGGGTATCGCCGTACTCGGGAGAAATTGTGTTACAAATTTTGGGGAGTTTTTTTGCTTTAACCCTTATTAAAAATGTTAAATTTTTGTGAAACCAAGCATTTTAGGTAAAAAAAAAATGTGGGGTATTAAAGGGGTACTCCGGTGAAAACCTTTTTAATTTTAAATCAACTGGTGGCAGAAAGTTAAACATATTTGTAAATTACTTCTATTAAAAAAATATTAATCCTTCCAGTATTTATTAGCTGCTGAATGCTACAGAGGAAATTCCTTTCTTTTTGGAACACTGATGACATCACGAGCACAGTGCTCTCTGCTGACATCTCTGTCCATTTTATCAACCATGCATAGCAGATGTATGCTAAGGGCAGCATGGTGGCTCAGTGGTTTGCACTGCTGCCTTGCAGTGCTGGGGACTTGGGTTCAAATCCCACTAAGGGCAACAATAAATAAAGTGTTATTATTATTATAATAACAACATCAGCAGAGAGAACTGTGCTCGTGATGTCCTCAGAGAGCATTCCAAAAAGAAAAGAATTTCCTCTGTAGTATTCAGCAGCTAATAAGTACACGAAGGATTAAGATTTTTTAATAGAAGTAATTTACAAATATGTTAAACTTTCTGCCACCAGTTGATTTTAGAGAAAAAAAATTTCACCGGAGTACCCCTTAAAGGTTCACAGTACCCCTTGTTACATTCCCCGAGGGGTCTAGTTTCCAAAATGGTATGCCATGTGTTTTTTTTTTTGCTGTCCTGGCACCATAGGGGCTTCTTAAATGCGGCATGCCCCCAGAGCAAAATTTGCTTTCAAAAAGCCAAATGTGACTCCTTCTCCTCTGAGACCTGTAGTGCGCCGGCAGAGCACTTTTCACCCCCATATGGGGTTTTTCTGAATCGGGAGAAATTGGGCTTCAAATTTTGGGGGGTATATTCTGCTATTACCCTTTTTAAAAATGTAAAATTTTTGGGAAACCAAGCATTTTAGGTGTAAAAAAAATATATATATTTTTTTTTACATGTGCAAAAGTCGTGAATCACCTGTGGGGTATTAAGGTTCACTTTACTCCTTATGTTCCCCGAGGGGTCTAGTTTCCAAAATGGTATGCCATGTGTTTTTTTTTTTTTTTTTTGCTGTTCTGGCACCCTAGGGGCTTCCTAAAGGTGACATGCCACCCAAAAACCATTTGTCGCTCCTTCCCTTCCCGAACAATTAACATAGACATATGAGGTATGTCCTTACTCGAGAGAAATTGGGTTTCAAATACAAGTAAAAATTTTCTCCTTTTTAAATGAAAAAATTGGGTCTACAAGAACATGCGAGTGTAAAAAATGAAGATATAGAATTTTCTCCTTCACTTTGCTGCTATTCCTGTGAAACACCTAAAGGGTTAAAACACTTACTGAATGTCATTTTGAATACTTTGGGGGGGGGGGGGGGTGCAGTTTTTATAATGGGGTCATTTATTAGGTATTTCTAAGATGAAGTCCCTTCAAATCCACTTCAAAACTGAACTGGTCAATGAAAAATAGTGAGTTTGAAAATTTTGTGAAAAAATATGAAAATTTCTGCTGCACTTTGAAGCCCTCTGGTGTCTTCCAAAATTAAATAAAAACTCATAAATTTTATGATGCAAACATAAAGTAGACATATTGTATATGTGAACCCAAAAAGCAGAGAGCTTCAAAGTTAGAAAAATGCTAAATTAAAAAAATTTTCATCAACTTTGGGGATTTTTCACCAAGAAAGTGGTAAATTTTTGTGGTAACTTCCTATGTTAAAGTAGAATATGTCATGAAAAAACTATTTCGGAATCAGAATGATAAGTAAAAGCATTCCAGAGTTATTAATGTTTAAAGTGACAGTGGTCAGAATTGCAAAAAATGGCCATGTCCTTAAGGTGAAAAAGGGCTAAGTCCTTAAGGGGTTAAGAAACTGACTACAAACATCATTATTGAAAGTCACACATTTTGTTGCACAGGATAAAAAGTCAGAGGAATCACCATACAAAACGGTGTACAGAAGTAAGAAATGTGATCGGCACCAGATTTATCACTTGCCCTGCACCATGTTATAAATCTGGTGCAGGTACACAGTATCCACAATATGAATTAATGGGGTAAAGACGTTCACCTTCACCACTCTTAATGAATACCCCCCACAATGTCTATCTTATTCACAAATAATCTTGTAGATGATCAAACTATTTTAGCCTGGTTATAAAACGTAGGGAAGATTTGAGTGTCTGTACAGAAGAAACATGTTTTACTAGTCAATACAGTAACTGGGGGCAAACAAAGGTTTATGGAGTAGGGTAGCCTTCACCTCAGACCGGTGGGTGTCCAATAGAGCTTAGTCAGTAATAGGAGGGGTGAATACTAGACTTAAATGTCTGTCGGGGGAACAGTAAGGGCCTATCTCTGGGTTCCCATGCTGAATAGGCAATAACTTTGCTATTGCATGACAGGTGGGCTTGTACTGTATAGCAGAATTATGTTAATCTGCCTCTTCCAAAAAAACTGTCAGTGATCAAAAAGTCATATGTACCCCAAAAGGGGGAAGTAATTGTCACACCAAAAAACAAGCCCTCATATGGGTATGTTGACTAAAAACATAATGTATAGAAACAAGGGGGGGGGGGGGGGGGGGGGAGATGACACCCTTTCCTCAAATCTGGTCTCTCTCATAAACTCATAAATGGGAGCATATATGGTGGTTAGTAGTGTGTGCACAGTTGGATAACAGAAATGTAAGAGACAGCATATATAAAAGATGTTATGTTTATTAATATACAATATGGCATCTGTCTGCAGGGCCCTTGCAGCGGTGCCGATAATTATAAATGTATTCAATAAAATGTATAAATAATATAATAAAACTTATGGAAGTCTGCATTAGCAATCTGGTAGTTTTATGCAGCCTTTGCAATTATCATGTGCATATAGTTCAATATATATAGAGTCTGTGATTGGTGCAGTCTGTATTGCTCAGAGAGGCTTCTTGCTTATAGTTAATATGTAACTGTAGAGATGTATATTGCGATGGTTGCAGGAGTGTGCTGCTCACCCATCCTGCCGTGGTCCCCCGGAGCTCACTAGTTAACCGCTGCGGCTTCCAAACTGGATGTCTGGTCACTTCCTGGAGTGGTGAGTAGTCAGCGCCGGCGAGCCAGGGGAGGGACTTCTATACATTTTCTCTGCAGGTCGCACAGGATACGCGACTTTATCTGCTAGTACTCATCTGGCATTTTTACCTTTTCAACTTACTCTTGTGGCTTGAGCTACCGCTTCATATTTTTCTCAGACAAAAAGATAAGTTATGGCTCCTAAAAGGTAATGATGACAAAGAAAGGAAATTGTTTGGTAATTAAAGGGTTAAAAAACAAACCAAAAAATTTGTAAGGAATAGCAGTTTTCTAGATGCGCTGGATTTTCAACCGGTTATGGAAAACAAATGCAGTTTAAGATCTTGACTTAAAGTATTTCATGATTTCAGTGCTGCAATTCGTTGTCACCTATGATTGTACACTGCTCAAAAAAATAAAGGGAACACGTAAACAACACAATGTCACTCCAAGTCAATTACACTGTCCACTCAGGAAGCAACAATGATTGACAATCATTTTCACATGCTGTTGTGTAAATGGGACAGACAACAGGTGGAAATTATAGGCAATTAGCAAGACACCCCCCAATAAAGGAGTGGTTCTGCAGGTGGTGACCACAGACCACTTCTCAGTTCTTATGCTTCCTGGCTGATGTTATGGTCACTTTTGAATGCTGGCGGTGCTTTCACTCTAGTGGTAGCATGAGTCTACAACCCACACAAGTGGCTCAGGTAGTGCAGCTCATCCAGGATGGCACATCAATGCGAGCTGTGGCAAGAAGGTTTGCTGTGTCTGTCAGCATGGAGGCGCTACCAGGAGACAGGCCGGTACATCAGGACTGCCTGACTGCCATTAGGTACGAGGATTAGATCCTCAGACCCCTTGTGAGACCATATGCTGGTGCAGTTGCACCTGGGTTCTCCTAATGCAAGAGAATGCTAGACCTCATGTGGCTGGAGTGCGTCAGCAGTTACTGCAAGATGAAGGCATTGATGCTATGGACTGGCCCGCCCGTTCCCCAGACCTGAATTCGATTGAGCACATCTGGGACCTCATGTCTCTCTCCCTCATCAAGAGAATGCCCAGGCATTGTATGGAGGTCATACGGGCACGTGGAGGCCACACACTACTGAGCCTCATTTTGACTTGTTTTAAGGACATTGCATCAATCTTGGATCAGCCTGTAGTGTGGTTTTCCACTTAGATTTTGAGTGTGACTCCATATCCAGACCTCCATGGGTTGATACATTTGATTTCCATTGATAATTTGTGTGATTTTGTTGTCAGTACATTCAACTACGTAAAGGTGAAAGTATTTCATACGATTAGTTCATTCATTCAGATCTAGGATGTGTTATCTTAGTGTTCCCTTTATTATTTTGAGCAGTGCATTATATTCATACGCGCTTGTTTTTCACAATCTACAGAGTTCTGAAAACGACCCAAGACATTTCATGATATCAATAACACTCTCTTGTCTTCTGGACATAATGGCCTGAAGCAAAAATGGCTGCGGGCAAGCTTCAATATGCTCTCTCCAGTTCAAGCAAAGCAAATGCAACATCTGCTCAGTAAACTGAGCAATTGTGTCAAACAGCTCAGAGACTGGCTAAAGCTTTTATGCCTATGCCTCCTATGAAGCAAGGTGGTTGTTAAACTTTCATTTAAGGTCTTTGATACAGCTTATTGCTGGCCTATTGAAAGATATATTGTTTCCTGGAGGTGTCTGTCAGATACCTAGTAATCCCTTTCTGTTCAGCGACACGCCATTACACTGGATCAACTATGCACTTTAAGGGGTTATGGAGGAACATTAATTTATAAAGGGCTCTGGGTGCTGACAAAAAAGTAAAAAAATAAAGCATACTAACCTGACCTAATCCCCCATTGGCTTCTGGGCTATCGGGTTCTTTTCGCATCTTGTGATGGTGAGCATTCAAGAATTGCCCACTCTTCCCATCTCTGACTGAGGTGGGTTATTGCTGTGTCATTACTTATCACTAGAGAGAGCCTGAAATTTGGTATCTGCATGAGTCCATAGTAGAGATGAGTGAACTTAAAGTAAATTCGATTCGTCACGAACTTCTCGGCTCGGCAGTTGATGACTTTTCCTGCATAAATGAGTTCAGCTTTCAGGTGCTCCGGTGGGCGGGAAAAGGTGGATACAGTCCTAGGAGACTCTAGCCGAGAAGTTTGTGACTAATCTAATTTACTGTAAGTTCGCTCATCTCTAGTCCATAGGCATCATATTAGCCATGGGTGTTTATACTGTAGTATCATGGTCTACTTTATAACTATAGATTTTTGGAAATAATTCTGGCAATGAAGAGGTAAAATATAGCTTCAAGTAATAATGCTCAACTTGAGAACAGTGTCACATTTTTGTTTTACTTTCTGTGTACCAATGTTATTTTCTTGTCCTAGAACACCTTTTCAAGAGAGAATGACAAAAATTGCATTCAGAAGCCTCAACAAAGACATATTCTCTATTTTGCCTTAAGATCTAGGTTATTCAGCAGTGCCAACTGATTCACTGGAGGCACAAACACTTGTCTATAAAAAGAAAAACAACAATAAAGCTTTGTTTACATCGGTTTCTAACCCTACATTTGTTGTACGTATAAGGCTTCTCTCACACTGCCATTAGGACACGGCAGTATGACATCTGTCGGGGGGCCGGGGATAATAGCGGAAGAAAATATACTGCTTGGGCTGTCTTGAATTCTGCATAACCCTCTTCAGCCTGCACAAATGTATCTTTTTTTTGCTTGGTGTTCCTTAAAAAATTCCTGCAACAAAGATATGAAAAGTAACTTTAATCACTGGTGGCTTCCGCTGCTATCCAATCAGAAATGAAGGAACAAGGTGGTTTCAGTACTGAGGTATACTGTGGTGGACAGTAGCCTCCTTTCTCAAGGTGCCTAGTGATTAAGTTCGGGCTATATACTCTTGTGTGGATCGGGCCATACCAATACTTTATGTTGCTGGGTAGGGCATTATTAAATGATCTCAAGTAATGCATACATGGTAAAACTTGACAGAATGTGCTCCATGATTTGGCTCTGAAATGCAGGCATGGTGTGTACCTCTGCTGCGGTAAAGTTGAGTAGACCAAATTCATGCATGCTAATAGTTGGAGCTAATTTCAGTAGTGAATTTACTCACTTCACATGAGAGCAGCGGAATACTCTTCTGCGGTTATAGTACTGCATAAAGTTTGGATGTATCAGCCAAAAACTGCACAGTGTAAAAAAAAAAAAGCCTAAAGAGATGGGAACTATTAGAAAGTTAGGATAAGTTAAAGGGGTATTCCAGGATTTTTTATTTTATTTGACTATGCTACAGGGGCTGTAAAGTTAGTGTAGTTCATAATAAAGTGTCTGTATCTGTGTGTGACGGTTTTCTCATAATTCTTCTGTGATTTTCACCCCAATACTTATTTTTACCAGCATACAAAATGACTGTCTCGGATTTTTCCCAGCTTGATGGCTGATGTGTGGGAGGGAGGAAAATGGAATCGTCCGGAGAGCCACTGACTTTCCAGGCATGCTGGGAGTTAAGCAACAGCTGGAGGCACCCTGTTTGGGAATCACTGGCGTAGAATACCCCTATGTCCACCCCTATGCAATCCCTAATTTAGTCCTCAAATGCGCATGGTGCTCTCTCACTTCGGACCCCTGTCTTATTTCAAGGAAACAGTTTACGGCCACATATTTCCATACTCGGGAGAAATTGCACTACAATTTTTTTTTTTTTGGGGGGGTCGGTCGGGGGGCTTTTTCTCCTTTTACCCCTTATGAAAAGGAAGAGTTGCGGGCTACACCAGCCTGTTAGTGTAAAAAATTTTTTTTTTTTTTTTTTTTTTTTTTTACACTAACATGCTGGTGCGGCCCCATACTTTTTATTTTCACAAGCGGTAAAAGGAAAAAAAGACCCCCAAAATTTGTAACGCAATTTCTCCTCAGTACGGAAATACCCCATATGTGGATGTTAAATGCTCTGCGGACGCACAAGGCTCAGGAGTGAGAGCGCACCATGTACATTTGAGGCCTAAATTGGTGATTTGCACAGGGGTGGCTGATTTTACAGCCGTTCGGACATAAACGCAAAAAAATAAATACCCACATGTGATCCCATTTTGGAAACTAAACCCCTCACGGAACGTAACAAGGGGTATAGTGAGCCTTAACACTCCACAGATGTTTGACGAATTTTCATTAAAGTTGGATGAGAAAATAAATACAAAATTTTTTTTCACTAAAAGGCTGGTGTTACCGTAAAGTTTTCATTTTCACAAGGGAGAATAGGGAAAAAAAAATAATTTGTAGCCCCATTTCGTAAGAACATACCCCATATGTGAATGTAAAGTGCTCTGCGGTGCACTACAATGCTCAGAAGAGAAGGAGCACCATTGGGCTTTTGAAAAGAAAATTTGTCCGGAATTGAAGGCCATGTGTGTTTACAAAGCCCCCATAGTGCCAGAACATGTGACCCCATTTTGGAAACTACACCCCTCACGGAATGTAATAAGGGGTACAGTGAGTATGCACCCCCCATAGGTGTCTGACAGATTTTTGGAACAATGGTTCGTGAAAATTAAAAATTTTAATTTTTCATTTGCTCAGCCCATTGTTCCAAAGATCTGTCAAACACCAGTGGGGTGTAAATGCTCACTGCACCCCTTATTAAATTCTGTGAGGGGTGTAGTTTCCAAAATGGGGTCACGTGTGTGTGTGTGGGGGGGGGGGTCCACTGTTCTGGCACCACGGGGGGCTTTTTAAACGCACATGGCCCCTGACTTCCATTCCAAACAAATTCTTTCCAAAAGCTCAATGGCGCTCCTTCTCTTCTGAGCATTGTAGTGCGCCAGCAGAGCACTTCACTTCCACACATGGGATATTTCCATACTCAGAAGAAATGGGGTTGCAAATTTTGGAGGTAATTTTCTCCTATTACCCCTTGTAAAAATTTAACATTTGGGGAAAAAAGCATTTTAGTGAAAAAAATATTTTTTTCTCTATCGGCTCCATTGGGGGACACAGACCATGGGTGTATGCTGCTGTCTCTAGGAGGTGTGACACTATGGTAATAAAAAAATAAATAAAAAAGTCTGCTCCTCCCAGCAGGATATACCCGCATTCAGGCCCTGAGGTAATCAGTTTAAGCTTAGTGTCCGAAGGAGGTGGACATGGGCTGGATTTCTCCAGACCAGGTCTTCTGATTTTTAGTTTTCTTAGTATAGGGACGTGTTAGTTTTTTTTATTCCCTTTTTCTTTTCTGTTTTCAGGTGGGGACTCAGGGACTCCGGTTCCCTGTTTCCCCATTGCGAGTAAGGGGCTACAGACATTGCGTATATGCGCTGTTCACCCCCCCTCGCCAACTGTCAGCGCCTGGGGGTACCTCATGGGTCCGGGTCCCCCTATTTCCCTGCTCGCCTTGCTCGCACATAGCAGCCAGGCGTGATGCAGGTAACTAACTAAAGCTGACTGAAGACTTCACTGAAGACTCCATTAAGTAAGCTCTTCTGACTGAGGGAAGTACTTTCCCCCCTTTTTCTCCTTAGGTACGGACTTGAAACCTCTGGAGACCCCTTGTTTTTGGCCCACCTTTCAGGTTATGGGGGCTGGCTTATACAGGGGCTGGATTTTTTTTTATTCTGGGGAGCAGTGGAATTTCAGGGGGCATGTGGAGCAGTGGCATTTCAGGGGGCATGTAATTTTATGGGGCACTTCACTGTATGTGTGTGTGTGTGCTTTTTCACTGTACTGTATGTGTGTGTGTGTGTGCAGCGCCTTGTATGCGGCTGTCAGCCGCGGCGCTGGTACGGGCCGGGATCTCTCAGCAACGGCTTACTCTCCTTTCTCCGCCAGTGCCTTATATGCGGCTGACAGCCACAGCGCTGGTTCGGGCCGGACACTCTCAGCGCCGGCTCATTTTCACTATTCATGCAGCGCCTTATATGCGTCTGACAGCCGCGGCGCTGGTACGGGCCGGGCGCTCTCAGCGCCAGCTTACTTTCATTTTCTCCGGCAGTCCCTGCCGGCGCCAAGGCCGCCCGCTCTGTTCCCCCGAGCACATATGCGGCTGACATGTGCGCTCGGGACAAGGAGCGGGCGCCATTACTGCTTCTTCTCGGCAGTTCATAGCTCCACCCACAGCACGGTCGGAGCTCTTCAGAGGCGCGAAGTAGCCTCCAATCAGCACTGTGGGTGCGAATTTCGGTTACCATGGGCCTATTAGTTAGTGCCTCTGCTTCAGGCACGCCCCTCTCTCCCTATTGGCTGACATTCTAGCTGTACAGAGCAGAGTTCTCCTCTCTGAAGCTGCCCAGGGTCACAGACTAGGGTGATAAAGTCCCTGTCTTTTTTTTTCTCATTATGTCAGTACCCAGAGCTGTTACTCCCTCTAAACAGAATGCTGGAACGTCAGTGACTTATTTTGCCTGTAGGCACTCTAATACCAAAATGCCTGGCTCTGCTGAGCCCACTTACCCTGCCTACTCCACTGCTCTCCCAGACCCCCTAATACCCCCTGGTGCCCTTTCGGTTCCGGTGGGTTCAGCCGCTCCACCAGCCTGGGTTTCTTCCCTTACCCAGTATATGGCTGACTTGATCCAAGTCTCCCGTTCGGTGGCTGAGGCCTCCCGGGAAGTGGTGTCCGCCATGAAGGGGTCTACCCCGCGCAGGGCCTCTGAGAGGGCCTGCTCCTCTTCTCCACATACTTCACACTCTCACAAGCGTACTAGGGGTGCCTTGTCTGACTCTTCCATTGAGTCTTAAGATAGACGTGGGCGTTCCCCTCGTGGGTCCCCCCCCCCCCCCCCCCCCCGTCATCTGGGCACAAACGTCGCTCCTCCAGAGGACGTTCTGGAGTCGCCGCTCTGCCATGCCAGAGCCTCGTACCTGGTCAGGGTCGCCCGCCTCCAGGACTGCCTCTACTCATTTACATTCTCCTGGTGAACTGGCGGATGAGGCTTCTGAGCCGGCATCTGGCTCAGAGGACCGCTCGGTTTCTGTTGAAACTGTGTACTCATTGGTGACAGCCATAAGAGAGACCTTTCACTTAGAGGACCCAGGATCTTCGGATGTCCCTCCAGGAGTATCCTTTCATCGTACTGAGCGAGCACCTCAAAGGTTCAGCTCTCACGCTGACTTGACGACATTCTGGAATCTGCATGGAAACATCCAGACAAGAGGTTCCAGGGAATCAAGATGATTCAAGAACGTTATCCATTTGACAAGGCCTTTGTCACCTAGGTGGTTTTCCCTCTCTCTGTGGATCCACCAATCTCCCGGATCTCTAAGGTGACTACACTGCCACTGGCAGATGCCGCTGCCTTCAAGGATTCCACAGACAAGAAGATAGAATCCTTAGCAAAGTTTGCCTCTGAAGCAGCTGGCTCCTCTCTTCTTCCCATCTTCGCCTCGACATGGGCAAGGCCCTGAAGGAGTGGTGCCAAAGGTTCCATCAGGATATCTTAGCAGAATCTCCCCCCCCCAAGAGGATCTATCTGTCCTGGCGCTCCTATGCTCTAAATCTGGGGACTTCCTGTGCGCAGCTTCCATGCAGTCAGCCCGTTGTTCTGCCTTGCTGTGGGTCACCTAGCGGCTCTCCGCCGCTCTCTGTGGCTTAAAACTTGGAATGCGGATGCAGCTTCTAAAAAAGGTCTCTCACGGAGCTTCCCTTTATGGGTGGCCATCCTTTTGGCAGGCGCCTTGTTGAGATTATCCTTGAGGCGACGGGAGGTAAGAGTTCCTTGTTGCCTCAAAATAAGGCTCACCCTACTTCCCAAAGGAAGTCCTCTTCCTTTCGGACCTTTGGCTCCAGCAAAGGGTCCGGGCAGGCGCCTTTGCGGGACAAGAAGGCTCCCTCGTTCGGGGCGCTCCCGTCTTGGAAGTCTGACTCCAACCGGTCCGGCAGTTTTGCCCCCATATCAGGCAACCGCAAATCCACTTCTGCATGAAGTGAGGCCCCCACCCATGGCTCTTTTCTCGGGCGGGAGGTCGCCTCTTACTTTTTCGAGACATATGGACCTTGGGTCAGGGACGTGGTGTCCAACGATTACTGAATCAACTTCGCCTCCCTTCCGGGGAATTGCTTTTTTCGATTCTGGACCCCCAGTTGCCTTCTCTGGCGAAGCAATTTCGAGAGGCTCTCCAGTCTCTGCTTCTCCAGGGGGTTAACGTTCCCATACCTCCAGGGGAACTGTTCCGGGGTTTTCTATTCCAATCTTTTTGTGGTTCCCAAGAAGGACTGTTCTGTGCGTCCAATCCTAGAACTCAAGCGTCTCAACCGTCATCTTCTCATCCGTCTCTTCTGAATGGAATCTCTCCGTTTGGTGGCGTTACTGGAGCAATGGGAATGTACCTCATCGGTGGACATCAAGGATGCCTACCTCCATGTGCCAATATTTCCAGGCCATCATTGGTACCTCCGCTTTGCGGTTCCGGAGGGGCATTTTAAATTCGTAGCCCTCCCCTTCGGTCTCGCCTCGGGTCTTTAACTAGATCCTTGCGCCAGTGATGGGCCTGTTAATGTTGAGTGGAATCTCGGTAATACCTACCTGGATGACCTTCTCATCAGGGCTCCAACCAGAGCCCAGACTCTGGAGAATGTGGACGTCACTCTCTGGATCGCTTCGGGTGGATGGTCAACCGGGACAAGTTAGTCCTCTGTCCTACCCAGTCTATAACCTTCTTGCGACTTCGCTTCGACACGGCCTCTGCCCGAATCAACTCCTGCCGGACAAACGTCTGGCGCTTCTGTCGGGGTCCGCTCCCCATCCGCACTTGTATGTAAGTCCTGGGTCGGAAGGTGGCAACTATGGAGACCGTACCCTTTGACCAGTTTCATTACCGCCCCCTTCATCTGGCGATTCTCTTTCAATGGGACAGGTCTCCTCTGTCCTCGATCGTCAGATTGTTCTCCCTCGCAGGGTCCATCAGTCTCTGCTCTGCTGGCTCCGCTCCCCCCTTTTTCTCCAAGGGTGGTCTTTTCTTCCCCTTCACTGGCAGGTAGTTGCAACGGATGCCAGCCTGTCGGACTGGGGCGGCGTGTTCAGGGATTGGACAGTTCAGGGACTCTGGTCTCCCCGAGCGACTCTTCTTCCGAATAAACATATTGGAATTACGGGCGATTCTTCTTTGTCTTCTTCATTGGGAGTCCCGGCTTCAGTCCAGTCCTGTCCGCATCCAGTCGGACAACGCCACGGCCATAGCGAACATAAGTCGTCAAGGCGGCTCTCGCAGCTCGGCAGTCTTGGCCGAGGTGACCAAGATTCTCATCTGTGCGGAAAGCAAGTTCCGGGACCCTCAGGCTCTGCCGTGGGCGCCCTAGTGATTCCTCGGGCGGAGTTATCTGTTCCCTCCCCTTCCGCTCCTTCCCAGGGTTCTGTGAAAGCTCAAAACAGAGGGCGTCCCCGCCATTCTGGTAGCTCCAGATTGGCCAAAGGGTCGTGGTACGCCGACATAGTCAGGCTCCTGGACGACACTCCACTGCGCCTTCCGCTCCATCCGGTCCTCTTGTCCACCCCAAATTACAGTCGCTGCATTTGACGGCGTGGCGGTTGAGACCGCGGTTTTGAGGGCCGCGGGTTCTCTTCACAAGTCATTCACACCATGCTCAGGGCTCGTAAGCCATCCTCCGCAAGAATTTACCACCATACTTGGCGGTCTTATTTTCGTTGGTGTGAAGCTCAGGATTTATCCCCCGTAACCTTCTCGGTTCCCCGTCTTCTCTCCTTTTTTGCAGTCGGTTTGGAACTGGGGTTGTCTCTCAGTTCCCTTAACGGTCAGGTTTCGGCCCTTGCTATTCTTTTCCAGCGGCCCCTGGCTTCTCTTCTCATGTCCGGGCCTTCCTTCAAGGAGTGGCGCCTGCTGTTCCTCCTTATCGGTCACCCTCTCCCCCCTTGGGACTTGAGTCTGGTTCTGAGTGCCCTCCAGGGTGAACCCTTTGAGCTCCTTAGAGAGGTGTCTCTCCGCCTCCTTTCTTGGAAAGGGGTGTTTTTGTTGCCATTATCTCCATCCAGAGGTTATCTGAATTGGCAGCTCTCTCCTGCCGTTCTGTTTCTGATGATCCACCAGGACAAGGTTGTTTTCCGGCCAGATCCTTCCTTTTTGCCTAAGGTGGTTTCGGTCTTTCAGCTCAATGAGGACATTGTCCTCCCGTCTTTTTGTCCTACTCCTTCTCATCCTAAGGAGTGCTTACTACACAAGCTAGATGTAGTTCGGGCTGTTTGGTCTTAGCTCTCCATCACTACTTCTTCTTTCGTCAGTGTGATTCCTTTTTTTTCGTCCTTACGGAAGCTCGTCGTAAGGGACAGTCTGCTTCCAAGGCTCCATTTCTCGGTGGATTCGGTCCGCCATTTCGGGAAGCCTATTGCTGTAAGGGGAAGATTCCTCTTTTCAGGGTTGTGTTTCATTCTACCATCCTGTTGGGGCATCCTGGGCTCTCCAGAATAGAGCCTCGGCCTCGCAGATTTGCAAGGCGGCTACCTGGTCATCTTTGCACACTTCTCGAGGTTCCACAGAGTTCATACCTTCGCATCGGCTGATGCTAGTCTGGGCCTTAAAGTGTTGCAGGCAGCCGTGGAACGGCCGTCTGCCTGACTGATTATCTGCCCACCCAAGGGACGGCTTTGGTACGTCCCACGGTCTTCGTACCCCAATGGAGCCGATAGAGAAAAGGAGATTTTTTTAACACTTACCGTAAAATCTCTTTCTCGAAGGATCCATTGGGGGACACAGCTCCCGCCCTTTTTTGGGGGTTTCCTTTGGTTCTCTGTCCGAGGGTGTGTTCAGTTATGTTTTTTCTCTTCTGGTTCTCGGACAGTTGTTTGTTTTTATTTTTTATTTTTATTTTTTTTGACCTGTTGGTCCTCTCCTATTGCTCTGGAACTTAAACTGATTACCTCAGGGCCTGAAGGTGGGTATATCCTGCTGGGAGGAGCCAATTATTTTTTTTTATTACCATAGTGTCACACCTCCTAGAGACAGCAGCATACACCCACGGTCTGTGTCCCCCCCCAATGGATCCTTCGAGAAAGAGATTTTACGGTAAGTGTTAAAAAATCTCCTTTTTTCATTTACTCATCCAACTGTAACAAAAAGTCGTCAAACACCTTTTGGGGTGTTAAGGCTCTCTGTATCCCTTGTTACGTTACTTGAGGGGTGTAGTTTCCAAAATAGTATGCCATGTGTTTTGTTTTTTTTCTGTTCTGGCACCATAGGGGCTTCCTACATGCGACATGCCCCCCAAAAACCATTTCAGCAAAATTTGCTTTCCAAAAGCCAAATTCTCTTCTGTGCATTGTAGAGCATTTTACATCCTAACATGGGGTGTTTCCATTCTTAGAACAGATGGGGTTACAAATTTTGGGGGACAGTTTCTCCCATTACCCATTGTAAAAATTGTAAAATTTTGAAAAAAAAAGTGCACTTTAATGAAAAAAATGTATTTTCATTTACACATCCGACTTTAACGAAAAGTCGGAATTCGGGTAGAAAAACAGACATGGTGCACATCTACAATCTTGTATAATGATCTGATTGCTTCTCAGCATAATATCAAAAACTAACAGGTTGTTAGTATACATTTTTGATCAAAAAGTACAAGCCCACTCGCCACGTCAAGGCCACCTATCCAGAGTGGGTCCCCAACGTCCCCAGCATAAAATGGCGCAGCACCGAGCGGCGACCACCACCGCCGCGACACCAATGCCCACAGGGGGGAACGACCCACCGGCAGAGCGGCCCCAATGCCACTCAAACCAGTCCATGGGCCGCACCCCCCCGCAGACACGGCGCCACGGCAGCAACGGACACCACACAGCACCACACCAGTGTGAACAAGGTGTAATGGCTCACTTACCATGCCATTACTAACGAAAAGTCGTCAAAAGCTTGTGGGGTGTTAAGGCTCACTGGACCGACCCCTTGTTAAGTGTTACGTTTTTGATCGTGAACAGACATGTGAACTTGGCCTTGCCTGTCAGTTCTGGAAGTTCCTGGGGGAGACTTATCAAAGCATTTAAACATTTGTTTTTGCGGTGCTTTGGTGCTTAAGTTGCACAGCTGTATTTAGCCACTTTTTAGCGGCAAAGCACTGTACTGCCGATGTCAGTGAAAACGTGTGTCGCAGTGGTCCAGAATTTATCATTGCGACTTTCTGTGGGAAATTTGTAAAATTATGAGCAGAGACCCAAAGTTTGGTGCAAATCACCACTACCAGGAGACCACATGCAATTTGCATTATGGCTGTATGGCTGCACAAAATTTATTAAATGCTGTGCGACTTTTGATAAATTTTGCGCACAACAGCACATAACCAGCAAGAAAAAAATGATAAAGCTTTCCCCATGTTTTTGATGTAAAGGGGTCAGGAGCAGTAATAACATTTCTCCACCTCCCTGAGGAAACCCGAAAGTGTACTTATTGCTGTACCCTACTGTTTTTTATTTTACAAGACTATAAACAAGAAAATTTAGGCAGTGGATTCAAAAGGAATGGGGGAAATAAAAAAGGACTTACACATCTACTTCTGGCAGTGGCAATTTTCAAAACAACTGCCATCTGTGACACCAACCTGTCAGGCCCAAGGCCTGATTATTAAAATCCTATATGTGTATTATAAATTATAACTGTGTGTGATGGATCATCCAAGACAGGGGTGAGAGGTCATTCAGACTGTGGGTTTGTGTATTGCATTTTATTGGGGGTCTGGCTGTTTGTTTACGGCTTTTTTGAAGTCATGCACTCTGGTACCATCATATAATCAAACAGATAAGGGGCCAGGAAGAGAGAAGACCCCCTGGTGGGACCAGAGGGGAGGGGGGAATGGAGTCTCCCTCCCAGGAAAGCAGATATGATATTTAAAACAATGCTAGACTAAAAGTTGGGTGTTCAATGCTGTGCAACAAGCTGACAAGACCATCCTAAGAACAGCTGGAACTCACTCTCATGGACTGCTATAATATCATCATGCTGTAAGAACTTCATCTTTTGTTTTCTGCACTTGCCTTGCTAAACTCTTTTATATATTTTTTGTAACTGTATGTCATTTGTTCCTGTATTTATTTATATATATATATATATATATATATATATATATATATATATATATATATATAGAGCACTGTGATACCTTTTATTAGATTAAATGTTTAATTAATCAGCTCTGGTCTTTGATCTCTAAATATATGAGCTCACCTTTCTGAAGGCAGCTCTGGTGGAAACACGTTTATCTAAGGGTTAATTTGGTGACTTGCTGGGACTAGTAGTGGATACCCAGAACTCTGGCGGCTTTAACCCTTGCAACATCGCACTCTCTCTAATGTCTTGGCTGGACCGATAGGGTGTGATCGTGACACAACCTAAAGGGGTTTTCCAGGGAAAACCCATTGATGGCCAATGCAGAGATTGGAAAAGTCATAAATAGCTGATCAACTAGTTGTGAACAACCCGCACCCTGCCGATCGGCTGTTCTGCACAGCAACGTTGTCTGGGTGTAAACAATGTACGCCAGCCAGAAGCCTTGACTATATACATTGTATATGTACAAAATGTATGGAGCCAAGGCTTCCAGCTCCAGTTAGCACTGCATCAACATTTGGCTTGACCCCTGTTTGGGTGTACCCAAATTTGGGTTTAAAAGCAGGTAAGGATCTAGTGTAAGCAGTCCACTGCGTGGATATGCCCCATAGGTTAGTCTACTGGCACCAAAAATTATAATGGGTACTTTTGAGAATTGAAGTGGTTTTATTTATTAAATATATATATATATATATATATATATATATATATAAAATAATTTTTTATACGTACAGTAATTTAATCCCTGGAGACCGCACCTTAAAACTTTTAGGATTTGTGCTGCTAAAATGTGTTGCTTGGCATCACAGGGCACCTTCAGTGGTTTATGCCTTAATGGGTGAGAGGGTTTCTTTGGGGACGTGAGAAGGACTTAAACAATATTAGGTATATGGTTTTAATGTTATGGCTGATTAGTGAAGGTCCCTGTCATTTAAAAGTGTAAATAAATAAAAGGTTTAATTGTAGTTTGTAGACTGTTACTTTGTTACAATTAGCACTGATCAGAATAATTCAATATCAGTATTATTCTTCATATTGATAAAACTAATAAGTTATTTTTATTGTGTTGCTTAGGATATTGTAAATGATAGAATAACGTTAAGTTTGTGTATTTATTGAAAGAAATGTTCAGGCAACTTGTGAAAGTCGTCCCTTCTGTACACTCATACATCATTATCTGTTGGTGTTTACATATATTTTGTGTGTTTAGTTTAGTACAAAGGAAGCTTTTCAAATATTTTCTATATTTTTCAAGTTTATACTTTTTACAGAGGTCATTCAATTCCAGTGGGTTGCCAACTTGCTTTGTCAGATGCTGGCAGTGTTACCAGAACTGTGCTCCCCACATAGCTATAAAATCTTTCAGAAATGTGCATATTTTCATGAATATTGCTGTTTTTTAATACACATTAAACAAGTTTGGCTTAATTCTGTGTGATAGATGTGTCCTCATGTAAAATGAAAATTCCCTCTTGCAGAAGTTGTTTGACTTTGATATTTCTTGATCTTTTCTATAAAGGCTCCTACATGATTGTGGACTCCTCTAAACATGACCCTGGAGAAAAGGCACGTCTTCAGCTTCCTAACATGAAGGAAAACGACACCCACTGCATTGATTTCAACTACCTTCTCTTCACCCAAAAACAACATAACCCTGGGACATTGAACATTTTTGTACGGGTGAACAAAGGACCTCTTGCTAACCCTATCTGGAATGTAACTGGTGCTACTGGAAAGGATTGGATGAGGGCAGAGTTGGCGGTTAGCACCTTTTGGCCAAATGAGTACCAGGTAAAACCATACTAATCTGATCATGATAACAGTATTGGGAAGAAAGCCCATTATTTCTAATGCTACGATTATCTTTCC
This sequence comes from Hyla sarda, assembly GCF_029499605.1. Lineage (NCBI taxonomy): Eukaryota > Metazoa > Chordata > Amphibia > Anura > Hylidae > Hyla > Hyla sarda. Next base: position 259,554,434 of record NC_079191.1, on the reverse strand, counting down.
ATTTTCTGATCAAACAGGCTTTGTAAAGGGATTGTTCTTCTTTTAATGATCCTACAAAACAGATGTATTCTGGTATGTTTCTCTGGGTAAATGTGAAATGTTAGAAACAGATGATGTGGGGTTGGCTGTAAAATAATAACGGCTTTGTGTGCCTAATCTATGTTAAGAGCACAAGGCATTAATCTGAAGTGATGTATTATATGTAAAGGGTGATAATTTTTAAGCAAAGGGCTAATAATCCCTAAATTCTACATAGATATATTTTTCCAGAAAAAAAAGAAAAAAAAAATCTATCTAATCTTTTTTTAAGATGGTGCTGGTGGTTAGCAGCTGGTGCTTTACTTTTTTTTTTTTTTTTTTTTTTTTTTTTTTGGGGTCAATGAATCAGTATTCTTAACATTTATTGAAAAATTTCTCTTCGCTGCTATTACAGAAAAAAATTCCTCTTTCTCCACTTATCAGACCTCTGTTCTTCACATGTCTCCTGCGCTGATCACTCACTTTAAAGGGGTTATCCAGGGAAAAAAACTTTTTTTTTAACCTCCCTGGCGATATGATTCTGTCTGGAAATTTGTACCAAAAGTACAATTTTTTGCATTGAATTTCACATCTCCCCTGTCACATTCCCCCTCCCTTGTCACATTCTCCCCCCCCTCCTTATCACATTCTTGCCCCCGCCTTGTCGCAATCTCCCCCCTCCTTGTCGCAATCTCCCCCCCCCCCTTGTTACATTCTTCCCCCCCCTTGTTACATTCTCCCCCCTCCATGTTACATTCCCCCCCTTGTCACATCCCCCCTTCATGTCACATTCCCATCCCCCCCTCTGTCACATCCCCCCCTCTCTCACATCCCCCCCCTCTCTGTCACATCCCCCCCCCTCTCTGTCATATCCCCCTCCTCTCTGTCACATCCCCCCCTCTCTGTCACATCCCCCCCCCTCTCTGTCACATCCCCCCCCCTCTCTGTCACATCCCCACCCTCCCCCCCAATCACATTCATCCCCCCCCCCCCCCTTCTCACCTTGTCTTGTCCTGCAGCAGCATACACTAGGTTTGCCAGGCAGATTTCAAACCTAGTGTATTTGCTGCAGAACCAGTCCTTTCCCCTTCAGCCAATCACTGGCTTTACACCACTGCGGCCTGTGATTGGCTGAAAAGGGAAAGGTCCTAGAAGATGAATAGTTTAGAGAGCAGGGACCGGAGCGCACGGAGGGGAACAGCATCTGCAGGGACCGGGATTAGGTAAGGAAAAGTTTTTTTTATTTTACTCCTTTTTCCTTTTACACTTAGCTCAGTGTTTTTCTAACAGGGTGCCTCCAGCTGTTGTGTAACTACTACTCCCAGCATGCCCGGATAGCCTTTGGCTGTTCGGGCATGCTGAGAGTTGTAGTTTTGCAATAGCTGGAGGCCCCCTGGTAGGGAAACACTGACTTTTAGTATTTTTTCTTTACCTGCTCTGGCCGGCCCCCGCAACAGGAGCCAACCAGAGCAGATAATCGCATGTTTTCCCGGGGGCCGTATCGCTAGATCACATTGCTTTTGCGATATATCGTGCAGCCCGGCAACTCTGCAATTCTACCCCGAGCGTGACTCTGGGTTACCGATCCTGGCAGGGAAAATTAACCCAGAGTCACGCTCGGGATAACCGCTCAGAAGGTTAAATATCAACTGGCTCCAGAAAGTTAAACAGATTTGTAAATTACTTCTATTAAAAAATCTTAATCCTTTCAGTACTTAGGAGCTTCTGAAGTTAAGGTTGTTCTTTTCTAAGTGCTCTCTAATGACACGTGTCTCTGGAACCGCCCAGTTTAGAAGCAAGTCCCCATAGCAAATCTCTTCTACTCTGTGCAGTTCCCGAGACAAGCAGAGATGTCAGCAGAGAACACTGTTGCAAGACAGAAAACAACAACTCAACTTCAGCAGCTGGTAATTATTGAAAGGATGAAGATTTTTTAACAGATGTAATTTACAAATCTGTTTAACTTTCTGGAGCCAGTTGATATAAAACATTTTTTTTTCCTGGAATACCCCTTTCAATTCTGCCTTTAGAGATGAATGGTTAACAAATGTATCGATCATGTTGCAGGTGCTTATGGAGAAAGGAGGGATGAGCGGGGGGGGGGGGGGGGGGGGGGCAGCTGCAGACAGTACTGCTCCTTCTAATGAGAGAATGATTCACAAAAAGCTAATTAAACACGTGCACAGACACATTTTATTCCAAGACCCAGTGCTGAAATCTGACTCGTGAATGGGTTTTTGGAAACCCCAGTCACTTACATGGGATGCAGATTTTATTTATTTATTTTTAAAGGAGGGAGGGATTTCATACGTATTTCAGTGTGGAATCCAAGTAGAGATCTGAAATATATGTCATTAAAGAGAATGTGTCATTATATATTTGTTCTAATGACTAAATCTGATTTTTATTTTACCTGAATTTTAAAATAATTTTTGGAAATTTTTATTTTTGCTTTTTGCTATATGTATTATTAATCCAAAAATCTTCCGGTTTCCATTCTGGCCACTAGGTCAAAAACTAAGATGAGACCTCCTGTTTAGTACAGATCATTTATCAGCAATTCCTTTTATATCAAGAGCACAGTTAAAGGTGAAACCAGTAAAGAGATGACACTGGATGCACCACCATTCACACTCTACAAAGGTCTTCAATTCATCGGTTTCAGACAGGTCTTGTCTATTGCAGTCTATGGGTCCTGCCGTAAAGCATATCACTAAATACTGTTAAAAACAGCTCATGTAAGATGGCAGTCACCATAAAAATGTACAGAAAAAGAAAACCAATTACAATCATGTATTAGAAACAGATTAGAAAAAGAACAGGTTCAGTACCTGCCTCTAATTAGGAAAAACTATCTAGGCGACACATTCCCTTTAAAAAGTACCTGTCATCAAACCATATTTTCTAAACTAAATTAGATTATATCCCCTAACTACTCCTAACACCCCTCCTGCCCTTAATTTATTTCCCGAGCTTTAAAAAGCTGTGTATCATACCTTTCCCCTTGCTCACATTGTGTGAGCTCCTGGCAGGAGAAAGTGGGCGTTCCCCAGCAGGCGCAGCGTCACTGAAGCCTACGAAAGCTGGGCCTCACCATGTCCCGCATGCACTTCCTGAGTTTGGTCTCCTGCCAGGGCAGGAGGAGACCAAACTAACTTTTTGACTTGCACAGAGAACAGAATAGAGCCACCTTGTGGCTGTTTTTTCAATCACATTGCTATTTACTTCTCAATTCTCAATCTTTAAATATTTTCAAAGTGTCTTATTATTACATAAGGAACAATACATAAAAATTTTAGTTTGGTGACAGGTAATCTTTAATGCTTACCTGTGATGGTGTGTATAATGCACTGTGGTATTATATAATGTGCTGCATTTTGTAACCAAAACCAAATAAACTATAAAAAAAACACAAAAAACTAAATGGAAGTCCATGTGGCGAACGAAAAGAAGTGTGCAGAGGGTATAAAATTAATTTGATAGAGTGACAATGCTGACAGAGTAGTAGTAGTGTTCTTAATGTGATGGTATAAGCTACCTGCACAAACTGGTTATTTGATGGCTTTGGTCATTGATCTGATGTCTAGGAAAGCTGTCAAGCAACTGGGCATCTAGTCTTAAAATAAATTGGATATGATCCATTTTCTTGTTAGTAATTCAAACATGAAACTACTGTTGGAAATTTTTATTTTTGCTATATGTATTATTAATCCAAAAATCTTCCGGTTTCCATTCTGGCCACTAGGTAAAAAACTAAGATGAGACCTCCTGTTTAGTACAGATCATTTCCCAGCAATTCCTTTTATATCAAGAGCACAGTTAAAGGTGAAACCAGTAAAGAGATGACACTGGATGCACCACCATTCACAGCAGAGATCAACATCCCCCCTGTAGAATGACCTCTACAAAGGTCTTCAATTCATCGGTTTCAGACAGGTCTTGTCTATTGCAGTCTCGGTCCTGCCGTAAAGCATATCACTAAATACTGTTAAAAACAGCTCATGTAAGATGGCAGTCACCATAAAAATGTACAGAAAAAGAAAACCAATTACAATCATGTATTAGAAACAGATTAGAAAAAGAACAGGTTCAGTACCTGCCTCTAATTAGGAAAAACAATCTAGGCGACACATTCCCTTTAAAGAGTACCTGTCATCAAACCATATTTTCTAAACTAAATTAGATTATATCCCCTAACTACTGTTTAGGTCAGTAAACAAGTTTTCCTGCATCGGTGTCCTGTGATAATAATATATTGTAGTAACTTTCTATATTATGAAGTTCAGATTTAACAACTTTAAAGATTTGGTCAGTTTTATTGGAGTTACAAGCTGCAGGTTCCCATACTTTCACATGAGACTTGATGTTTTCTCTCATCGAGAGGCATTTGCCAATTGTGCTGTTAGGGTGTGTTCACACGTACAGGATCTGCTGCATATTTTCTGCAACTAATTTTGCTACCCATTGAAGTTAATGGTTAGCAAAATTAGCTGCACAAAGAACTACTTGTTTTTTATTTTGTATAGTTATCATTATCATATATTTTTTTTTTATATTTTTTTGCACAGTAAAAAGATTGTGTTTACATATGGCATGGTAATTCCTTAAATGGGTTATCCAAGAATAAAAAAGAGCTATTGGCCCAGATTTATTAAACTGTGAGAGAAAAGTGATTTTTCCCACAGCAACCAATCACAGCTCTGCTTTCACTTTACCAGAGCTCATTAGCCGAGCTGTGATTGGGCAAATGTCTCCTAAAAACTCCCAAAGCACCACACCATGCCTCAGGTTCTGTATGAAATTACAGCTCTATTAACTTACATTGAACTTAGCTGCAATACCACACACAACCTGAGGACATCTGTGGTGCTGTTTTTTTTTTTATTTATTTATAATTTTTTGGGGAAGAACTCAGCTGTGTTCTAATCCTAGATTACCACTTTAATTTTCTGCCAGGACTTGTAAGGCTAGCTACACACTGCATTAGGGCAGTATGTTGGAGTAATACATCAGGATTCTGACAAACTGGTATGCCACTGTACACCACGGCATACTTGTGGCAGGCTAATTAAATGTACTTGATTGAATGTAGTCTGTTGGTGTATAGATTTACTAATCTATTTTAATTTTGCATTGCTTAACAGTGTGGTTTTATGCACTTTTGAGTTCTGCATAATAAAAGTATACAGGTGAAACTCGAAAAATCGTGCAAATTAGGGATCGACCGATATCGTTTTTTTAGGGCCGATACCGATAATCGGTGCAGGTTAGGGCCGATAGCCGATAACTTATACCGATATTCCGGTATAAGTTATCGGCTATTTAACCCCCTGCGACACCGCTGCAGATCATTGATTTAAAGCGGGCGCTTTAAATCAATGATCTGCAGTGGCTTTTGCGGGGCCTTAGGCCGCCGCCACCACCCACTTCTCTCATCCCTACCTGTCAGGGTGGTCCGGGCCATCCATCCATCCTTGCTGTAGTGTCCGGGGGCGTTCCGGGTGAAGAGTGAACCGGTCCGGGCTGTCCTTCTTCTCGGGCGGTCATCTTCTCCACTCCGTGCAGGCTCTGGCCTAGTAACGCTGCATAGACGCCGCTGCGCAGTGACGCACCTGACGTCACGCCGCAGCGACGTCTATGCAGTGTACTAGGCCGGAGCCTGCCCGGAGTGGAGAAGAGGACCCCCGGTGAAGGACAGCCCGGACCGGTTCACCCTTCACCCGGAACGCCCCCGGACACTACAGGAACGATGGATGGCCCGGACCACCCCCATTACGGGTAAGTTTAATTTTTTTATTGACTCGGAGGGTGGGGGAGGGGCCCGGCTGGTATAGCGGTATGGGCAACAATCCATACCGGTATACCGCCCAGTATCACGGTGGGGGGTGCGGTGGGTTGGGGGTGCGGTGGGTCGGGGGGGGGGTGGCGATCGCGGTGCGGGGGCGGGGCATTATCGACTTATCGGCAAGGTAATTGCCGATACCGATAATGCCCAAAATCGTGATTATCGGCCGATAATATCGGCCATGCCGATAATCGGTCGATCCCTAGTGCAAATGTCATTTTTTTTTTCAGTAATGCAACTTAAAAGGTGAAACTAATATGAAAGACACTCATTACATGCAAAGCAAGATAGTTCAAGCCGTGATTTTTCTTAATTGCAGTGATTATGGCTTAATACCCTAATTCCCCCCCACCCCCTAATTACTATGATTTGGGGAGCCATGTCATCTGCTGGGGTTGGTCCACTGTGCGTCAATAAATCCAGGGTCAACTCATCCGTCTACCAGGAGATTTTGGAGCACTTCATGCTTTCTTTCCTTTAGAGTTGCATTAATGAAATACTCACTACTTCACGATATTCATATTTTTCTAGTTTCACTTGTATGTTCTGGAAATGGATAAAATATAGGTATTAATAGATTATTTGATGATATCCCAATGTACTTTCTCAATGCTATGTTAACTGAGCGCAAGAAGCAGCAGTAATTGCTGAGCAACTATGAGAAACGTGAGCAAACTCTACTTTTAAAACTTGACTTTGTTTCTTTTCTTCTCTATTTTGTACTGTATATACTCGAGTATAAGCCAACCCGAATATAAGCCGAGGCCCCTAATTTCACCCCAAAAACCCAGGAAAAGTTATTGACTCAACTATAAGCCTAGGGTGGGAAATACATCATCCCTCTCTGTCATCATCCAGACCCCTGTCATTAACACCCTCATCATCATCACCCTGTCATCATCCCCCCCCCCTCATCATCACCGCCTGTCAATCCCTTCATCAGTGGTCTTCAACCTGCGGACTTCCAGATGTTGCAAATCTACAACTCCCAGCATGCCTGCACAGCCATCGGCTGTCCGGGCATGCTGGGAGTTGTAGTTTTGAAATACCTGGAGGTCAGCAGTTTGAAGACCACTGTGGCCTTCGTCATCATTCAGACCCCCCTTTAGTTTTCTACTCACCTCCCCTCGGTGGGAAGGAAGGATGAGCTGTTCCTGGCAATCTATGCTGCAGGGACCGTCCAATGGGGAGGGTTAGTCGTTCCAGGCTGTCCATCTTCACCGGGAGGCCCTCTTCTCCGCTCCGGGCTGGCCCCGGACTAGTGATGTTGCCTTGACGACGACGCACAGGGTCGTCGTCAAGGCAACGTCACCAGCCAATGGCTGTTCGGGCATGCTGGGAGTTGTAGTTTTGCAACATCTGGAGGTCCGCAGGTTGAAGACCACTGAGAAGGGATTGACAGGCGGAGAGTTCACTCGAGTATAAGCTGAGGGGGCGGCGTTTTCAGCATGAAAAATCATGCTAAATAACTCTGCTTATACTCGAGTATATACGGTAGTTTCTATAGCAGCACATAGGAATAGTTCTGAGTTAGTTTCAGGTCACAGAGGCGTTTACCACTCAAAGGTCACACGTACAAGGAACTTATCAGCTGCGTTATATTGATAACTGACTTGCATGCAATTCCGACCACTCGATGGATGCATGCATATGACTGTTCTACTCATGAAGGTCTTTTTACTCTTTCATGGTTTGTTGGCTTATTTCTGTTATAGCCAGGAAAAATGGATGGAAATGTTCTTGGTTTAGTGAAAGACAAAGGCAGTTGTAGTGCGTTACATTTTTACGATTACAGTTTTCCTCCAGTGGTCACTTATTTTGGTATACTATTCCCTTTTTTTTTTTTTTTTTTAATATATATATTTAAATAGTTGTTTGTTTTATTTATTTAGCTGTGTGCTAGTACAGCTTAGCCCAGAATTGGTTGGTGCTATGTAAATCAATTCCTAATATTATATTACATTGTGTTTATGAGAATTTTCTTATATGTAGCAAGGTGATTAGAACAGAAAGTTTGCATTTCTTTTGACATTTTTGACTGTATTTGCAGTTGAAATATTAACTTTATTATGCATGTTCATACAATTTTATTCAGTGTTTGATTCAGTCCAGGTATAGAGTTGCCAACTGTCCGTACATTTACAAACAAACCAAAAAGAAAACGCATGGAACCATATTGAAAACCGTATACATAGACAAACAATTGAAAACCGTATGTACCCGGTTGCGTACGGTTTGCTTGCAATAAGTTTTTTCTCCCGTACTCAAAACCGTAGTTGACCACGGTTTTGTCTCCGGGTTAAAAACCGTATTGCAACCGCATACATTTTTTCAACGACACTCCCCCCTCCCATAGACCTGAATGGAGGGGGTTGGGTGTGACATCACGAGGGGCGTGGCCTAGATGTCACGACCACTGCCGCAGGAACCCGGCGTTTGTTTTGAACGCCGGGTGCTGCGGGAGATTGCGGGCGGACCCAGCAGCTGGACCACAGTGATCAGATATTTTATCCCCTATCCTTTGGATAGGGGATAAGATGTCTAGGGATCAGAGTACCCCTTTAAGCATACCTGTACTTGAAAGAATATTTTTTTTTTAAATGCCTAGTTTTGTTGCATTTATCCTGACAAGGTGATTTTTACTGCTTTCACACCTGAGAGTTCATGGTGCATAGCTATTTCTCATTCTCTCCATTTCAGGGGGTTTGACCAAAGCTGTTCTGTTTGCCAGCAGGACTCGCACCTGGACTTTCTTTACCTTCTCTAGCCATTCACAGCACTGCACTTATTCTTCTTTACTATGCCATGACATAGTTCTGGAGGAAGTGCACTGAACTGAACAGGCTAAAGCTGTACTTGGTATGATTTATAGTACACTACTATAGATAGGATGTGGTGCGGAAGACAATAAGGGGGTCTTGAAGCACTGCCTTTGCATAATGCTTTGTAAGCTGAAAGAACCATACTGTAGCAGAATCAAAACAAGGAAGGAGGTACGTAGAGGCAGTCATGGTCTAAGCATTGAAATGTTGTTGCTGTTAATGATGACTTTATGGAGGAAGATTCACAAGGCAGTACTTTGTATAGAAAGTTAGGGACACTACTGCCTACAACTTTATGGGTGATAAGAGGCAGACAGGCTCAACTTGCATTTACCCAGTCCAGGTTCTCTGCTGCACATAGCAGTATGTAAGCCCTCTCCCCACTTTGTGTTCCATCTTGGTCTTTCTACTGCTAGAGACACAATGGCCCGAAATTATCGAGCTGCCAGAAATCAAAACTGTTTTGGTTTTCCCCATAACAGCCAATCACAGCTCTGCTTTTAGTTTACCAGTTTTAGTTTCAGGCAGATTGATAAATCTAGCCCACTGTTTGTGTTTTTTGCAGAGTTGTGTAGAGATATTAAGTAGTGTTGGTCATCTCTTTGGTACATAGGTGGTAAGCTCACAAATAAGCCCAGAAGTGCAGTGTAAACAAGATGATGTAAAAACATCTCTGCACAAGTCTCATATGTCTTTAGTTTTCTACCATATGGCCTCCAGTTGTTGCTTAGCCCCAAAGCCTGATAGTGCCAGATGGGAACCAATCAAAATGAACAAAGGGATAACATGCAATCCAGAGGAGGACCAGATTAAGGCCATAGTTTTACAGTATAGCAGCAACAAAGCTACAACTCCCAGGATGCCCGGGCAGCCTCTGTCAGTTATCCTCTGCCTGCTCCTCTGCATTTATAACATTTATATTAAACCCTTAACACAGAATGCTGTACATGTATGGCAGGGTATGATAAGCCTTATAGCATACTGCTGTACATTGTAGGCATTGGTCCTCATTTACTATTCTAAAGACTTGTTTTGTCGGGGTTTTTTGGCGCATCTTTGTCTGCGACATGTCGCAGACATCGTGCGCCAGTCTGCGACAGGATGCGACATTTTTTACCGACTGACCCGATGTGGATTCTCCCAAACCCGAAAAAGGGGCGTAACCCAACATTTCTGAGCTTTCCCACGTATTTATAAAGGTTTCCAACCCGAATTTGTTGAATTGTTGTGGATTTTTTCCCAACAGCTCAGATGAGTTGGAAACCAAAACCAACAAAAACCATGTGCGACAAACAGGATGCAACATAATAATAAATACCAGGGGAAAAAAGCAATCGGGTAAGAAAGCAACATAGACTTACAACCCGATTTTCTAAGTAAATGAGGGCCATTCTGTTCAACAAACCCTGGCTCCTGTGCTTGTGTTATCCGCAGCAGGAGCCCACTGCCACATATTGCCTTCCTCCTGCTGCAACTGACAGGAAAGGAGCTGTTAACCCTTTGTTAATCCTAGTATCTAGGTATCTAGCAGGTTGACAAAGGAAGTGGGCTCCCTCTGTTCTCCAAAGGCACCCCACAAAGCAATCACTGGATGCTGACAGGCAAAGTTCCATTGGTATCCTTAGCCAGCAGACCTGAGACCGTCAGTGTTTTCTTTTTATATGTGTATGTTTGTGTGTGTGTGTGTATATATATATGTATGTATGTATAGTACCGTATTTATCGGGGTATACCACGCACCGGCCTATAACACGCACCCTCATTTTACCAAGGATATTTGGGTAAAGTTTTTTTACCCAAATATCCATGGTAAAATGAGGGTGCGTGTGTGCGCGTGTATACCCCGATATACCCCCACGAAAGGCAGGGGGGCAGAGAGGCCGTCGCTGCCGGCTTCTCTCCCCCTGCCTTTCCTGGGGTCTAGAGCCCTGCAGCCGGCCCTTCTCTCCCCCTGGCTATAGGCGCCGCTTCCCGTTCTGTCCCCCTGACTATCGGTGCCGGCGCCCCATTGCCGGCGCCGATAGCCAGGGGGAGAGAAGGGGCAGCGGCACCCATTGCCGGCGCCGCTGCCCCGGTGCCTCCCCCCATCCCCGGTGGCATAATTACCTGGGTCGGGTCCGCGCTGCTGCAGGCCTCCGGCGCGTGTCCCCTGCGTCGTTGCTATGCGCTGCCGTGCATAGCAACGACGCAGGGGACGCACGCCGGAGGCCTGCAGCAGCGCGGACCCGACCCAGGTAATTATGCCACCGGGGATGGGGGGGAGGCAACGGGGCAGCGGCGCCGGCAATGGGTGCCACTGCCCCTTCTCTCCCCCTGGCTATCGGCGCCGGCAATGGGGCGCCGGCACAGATAGTCAGGGGGAGAGAACGGGCAGCGGCGCCGATAGCCAGGGGGAGAGAAGGGCCGGCAGCAGGGCTCTAGACCCCAGGGAAGGCAGGGGGAGAGAAGCGGGCAGCGACGGCCTCTCTCCCCCTGCCTTTCCTGGGGGTGTATCGGCGTATAACACGCACATAGACTTTAGGCTAAAAATTTTAGCCTAAAAAGTGCGTGTTATACGCCGATAAATACGGTAAATATATTTGTTTATTACAAAATTTTACAAAAAAAAAAGCAACAAGTGAAGTAAAACAGATCTGGTATGGCACAAAACCTCAGTGCTTTACTGACCTAAAAGTAAAAACAAAAGTTACACAATTGAGAAATAGTTTTTGTTTTTATTGATTGTTTAAAAAACAAAAAAAGAATAATATTAAATATCTATGCTCACACACATACATATTTGGTATTGCAAGATTTATAACCACTCATGTTGACATTATTTAATCACATAATGAATGCTGTAGAAAGAGTTCATAAAAACCATGCTTTTTCTCTAATCCTGCCACATAAAAAACAAAGTGATCAAATGCCACATGTCCCCATTAATAGTGTCACTAAAAATGTCAAACTAATACCTGACACCACTGTCTGTATAAAAATAAAACTTGTCTTTAAGAATATGGTAATGCACGTTAGTTTTTAATTTTTTTGTTTTTATATTGTAAATGTTAAACAATTTTAATAAAAGGACTCAAATTAGGTATCACAATAATTGTACCAATCTGCAGAGTAAAATTACCATGTCAATTATCTCACACCATTTAATAAATTATCGATGGAGGTGGGCTGGATAATCATTAGATAAAGAGGCTAGAGTACACCCCCTTTGCTCAGAAAAGCCTATTTGCATATTTAGATGAATACAGATTACAAAAGAACAGTGCAACAGATTTTTATCCAGTAAACTGTGTTTTAGGGTAGGGTCACACATGCCGTAGTTTTCTACCCATTGAAGTCAATGGGTAGCAAAATAAGCACCTGATTATGCTACCCATTGACTTCAATGGGTAGGAAAATACGTAGCAGCAAAATACGGCACCTACGACCCTACCCTCAAACAGCATCACTTGCACTATTAAGGTACGTTCACACGCGCATTTTTTTTAGCGGGTTTTCCGCTGCCTATTTGAAAGTGGGCGGGCTCGTCTCGGCTGTCCGCAGCAGATTTTCCACGGCGGAATGTACACTGCGGAAAATCCGCCGCAAGCCCCATTGAAGTCAGTAGGGACTCTGGCAGATTTGCCGCAGCGTAAACGCCGCCGCGGAAAATCTGCTGCGGACAGCCGAGATGAGCCCGCCCACTTTCAAATACGCAGCGGAAAACCCGCTAAAAAAATCTGCGTGTGTGAACCTACCCTTAGGGTACATTCACACGTACGCAGTATTGATGCACATGATTTGATGCACAGGATTTTCTGCTGCAGATTTCAATGTAAATCATATACAAGAAGGAGGAAACATGAATGGGATAATATTAACAAACTTTTTTAGAAAAATAGGTAAAACATATTTAAAACAACAATTCCTGATGACAGGAAGAAAGGAGAGACTTAGCCAGCACAACACTGGACCAAGGGGAGGCTCACAAAGGATATTACAGACAAATTATATTAGTAAAAGTGCAAGTGCACATACTAGTTCACATACATAGTGTAGCAGCAAATAATATAGTCGTGACATATACAAATACCCAGTGGTAACAGACGTAGGGGATCGTGAGCCTCCGTAGCCCGACGTTTCGCCAGAGGGACCGGCTTCTTCCGGGGCGAGATTTCAATGCAAACTAAATGACTTGGCACAGCTTCTAATTGGCAGTTACAAATCCTGTGCATCAAATCTGCGCAGGGCCCTGTATGTTTGAACGTACCATTTTGCTTACCAAAAATGGATGTCATTGCTGCATTTTGGCTGGAATACTCTCAATATCATGTTCTCTCTTATATTTGGTTGTATTTATCATTATCTTGTCCTACTAAATATTAGGTATATGTTATTTATTTTCCCTTCCAATAATAGTGAAATAGTCTCTGGCTAGAAATGGTTTTTCTCAGCTATGCAGGGTTGAAAAGTTAGCTTTGTTTGGAAAAGTACCTTTGGGATAAATGTATTGGCCATAAATAATGATATAATTCATTTTTTTGTCTTGTAAACCTATTGCTGAAGATAAACATTGCATAGAAAAAGCCAGAGCTGCACAGCAGGGATTAAAGGCGTACTCTGTTGAAAAACACTGTGGTAGTGACAGAAAAGTAATCCAAAAAGAAAAGAATTTCCTCTGTAGTTACAGCTAATAAGTACTGGATTAAAGAGATTAAAGAGGTACTCCGGCGCTAAGGCATCTTATCCCCTATCCGCACACCGTTAGAATCAGCCCCTGGAACGTCCTCGCTCCGGGTCTGATTACTGGCGATCACTGGGATGGAGCATAGTGACGTCACGGCTCCGCCCCCATGGGACATCACGCTTCGCCCCCTCAATGTAAGCCTATGGAGGGGGCGTGGCAGCTGTCAGCGGCGGGCCCCCTGCGGTCAGACATCTTATCCCCTATCCTTTCGATAGGGGATAAGATGTCTTAGCGCCAGAGTACCCCTTTAAGATTTTTTTTATAGAAGTAATTTACAAATTTGTTTATCTTTCTGGCATCAGTTGATTTAAAAAAAAAAATTTCCACTGGATTACCCCTTTAAACTTGGGTATCTGGGTAGCATTATCCTAGCATAGCATGATACAAGGCTTTTTATTGTCTGCCTTTGTAAGGCTGAAAAGAAAGGTGATGCCTCATATAGGAACTTAAATGTAAAAGGGCATCTGACCGCAATACTATTAAAATTGCTGTTTTCTTTTCGAAAATCCATGCATCCATCCTTGAGAGATCTTTATGTTTGCTAATATGTATCGTAATGAATGTATTCTGCTGGTTTACTAGCATTTCTTCCTCTGTTCTGTGTCCCAAGATCCCCCTCCTCAGTCTTGAATATTTACCTGGCTTCAGAGTCACTCCCCTATTCCAGTGATGTTCACGGGGATGTTAGTTTTTGCTGCACAACACCTTTAATGTCAATTTTTGTTTCTTTTAAATGTTTTTAAAGCTTAGGAAAGGGTCATAGTTTCATTTTGTATGGTCAAAAAGTTTTTGTACCCCTAGAGGACCCATGATGTAAATGTTTGTCATGGTGCTCTGGGACTTACTGCTCCATGACGTACATTTATGTCATGAACATGAAGCAAGCGTTACTACCAGCAGCCGGGACCTCGGCACTAATGGCAGACATCAGTGATCCTGCTGATGTCCGCCATTAATACTTTAGATGCTATGATTAATACTGGTCACTGCATCTGAAGCAATTAAAACTGAAATCCCAAAATTTTCAACCAGTTTTACAAATATAAAAAAGTAAAAAAAAATAAATAAATAAATAAATAAATATATATATATGCAGACAAAGAAGTGTATAGTCCAGCTCACTCCCTCAGCCCGTCGCGCCAGGACCGGCGTGGGCAACAACGACTGGAACCAACAAGCAAAAGCAAAATGTCCAGCGCGAATATCAAGAAACTGGATGTTTATTCCAATGCAAGCCAAAAAGACAAGGAGAACATGACAAGGTGACGCGTTTCGGTCCTAAGACTGGACCTTAGTCATATATATATATTTTGGATTGCTCTGTATGTGCGGAAACATTGTAAACATAAAAAAAAATTTTTGGTCACATCACCCAGGAAAAATGGAAAAAAGTCATATATACTCAAAAGTTGTATCAATGATAACTACAAATCAGTATGCAAAAAAATTGGCCCTTATACAGCAGCATGCACAGAAAAATAAGTTATAGGGGCAATTTTAAGCATACTTGCTTCCTTACAAAAAGTTTTATGTTTTTAAAAGTAGTACAGTAACAGATAAACATGCCAGGTATTGTTTTAATCATAGTAGCCCACAGAATAAAGAGAACATGTAGGTTATGGTAACTTAAAAGCGATGCATAAACCCGCCCCCCCCCCCCCCCCCCCCAAAAAAAAATAAATAAATAATAATTAATTAAATACATTGCACAATAGCTTACATTTTTTGTTGTGTAGTACATTTTAAAATACAATGAAAGGTGTTACAGCAAAGCACAATTGGTTGCGCAAAAATAGCTATGGCACTTATAAACAGAAGAGGACAAACAACACAAAAGATGCCTTTGTTGAGTTTATCACTAAAAGTTAAGCTTTTGTAAAAAAAAAAAAAAAAAAAAAAATATTGTGAGTTTGCCCTATTCATTGAGTGATTTATTAACTATCAGCTGACAGACCATCAAAGTGTTATGTTGTTCTCCTCCACAGAGCAGGATCCAGTTTTTTTCTTCTTTTATATATGGGGTGAACAGCTTTACAAAGAGGGGTCATTTACTTAAATTACTTCAGTATATTCAGAGTTCTGGCTCTGTTAACTTCAGCTGCATTACACTTTAGTGCCCATTGAAGGGGAGGGGGAGCCAGTTCACCCAGCTCCCCTGCCTCCTCCATTTTCTCTATCAGGCTCGCCCCCTTGATTAATATGCAGATGAGTGCTGCAGGTGAGCGCTTTGTTTTCTGTGCGCTCACTTGGGGCCTTCGTTAGCATAATGATGACTGGGGACAGGGAAGACAGAGAATATGGAGCTAGGTGAGTTGGCGTAATGCAGCTAAAGTTAACAGTGCCATAACTCTGCATGCACTGAAGGGATTTAAATATACCAGGTTTAGTTACTATTAGTTTTTTGCCAGAGACTGCAATTGCAGTGTGAGAGGAGTCTTATTTGTACTAGATCACTGGATATGGCCCATTGACTCTAGGATTTATTCTGTTTTCCAGATGTAGAGTGGTGAAGGACTTTGTCCCAAAATAGTTAGCAGTTACCTCATTTTCCCTGGCTCAACACTATAGACTTGTCTTGGCATTTTTTTTTACTTATTTCCTATATTATGACCTCAGGAGAAATGTTTCCAAAAATGTAAGTAGTATCACCACAGCTGAGAGGTGTACATGCTTTTTAAATATATTTTAAAATGTAAGCAGTAATGCGAAAAATGATGTTCTGCTTTTAAAAATATAATTTTCCATAGTATTTCTTCCTGCAGATAGTTTGACTCCCATTTACGTGGCATTATTCCACCAGCTAAGTTCTTACCATATTATTATTGTAGGCAGATTCTAAAGGGTAGACACTTTTTTATTTTCCTTTACACTTCTGATCCCAATAATAAAGGTGTCAAACCTATGGCTCTCATCCAGACTAAGTGCTCCATATGATTGGTACGAGCATGTTCTTTAATATCAGCAGAAGCTCTAATGAATTTCTTAAGTAGTTTGGAAAACAATTGTTAAGCTCTGTTTTCCTGGCATTATAAGCAAAGCTATGCTGCATTCTGGCGTATTGTTGTTTGCTGTCCATGATGGGCGCAGAAGGTGATGTGATTGCCAATGTGCTTTTGGCTGTAGGTCCAAACATTAAAAATCACACAGGAAGAATTAGGTGTTGGCAAGTGGCTCTCCCTCTTTGTTTCCTGCTGTCAGATGGCCATTTTCTTTTGTAGTCTCTTTCCTTCTAGTGTATTTTATGAAGAACTGAGTGTGAGATGCATTCAGTTATTGCTTATTTCAATTTCTAATTGGGAACATTTGGGTTCCTGGTTTTAGATGGGTTTGCCATCTTGATTAAAAAAAAAAAAACTGCAAGGAAAATACAGTTTTAAGGGTAAGTAATACATGTTTGGAGAACATTTTTTTGTGTTTTGTGGAGGAGCTTTCATTAACCTTTAATGTTGGTAAGACAAGTAATCTTAGGCTATGAGACATGTTTCTTTTCATATGAGGGTACCATAGATTTAAAGGTCAATATATCAGCATCATGATAAAGAGCAGGAGGAGTCGAGCAGATGTATATATCATATATATAATTAGGGATCGACCAATTATCTGTTTGGCCGTTATTATCGGCCGATATTCACGATTTTGGATGTTATTGGTATCGGCAGTTACCTTGACGATAATCCGATAATGCCCTGCCCCCCGCACCGCTCCCCTCACCGCCCGGCCAGAGACCGCCTCCGCCACTGCCCCATTGCCTCCCCCATTCCCGGTTTTATAATTACCTGTGCCCGGGGCCCAGGGTCCGCGCTATTTCTGGCTCCTGCGCGTCCTGTGTTACGCTGTGCGCTGTGCAATGACGAGTGATGTCCTCAACGCGACGTCACAGTCAGTGCGCACAGTGACAGCTCAGGAGGATGCCACAGGAGCCAGAAGAAGTGTGGATCCCAGGCCCCGGGAACAGGTAATTATAAAACCAGGCATGGGGGAGGCAATGGGGCGGCGGCGGTCTCTGGCAGGTCTCTGGTTGTGGTGGCGGTGATGGGACTCAGGACCCCAGGACAGGCAGGGGGAGAGAAGCGGGTGGCGGCGGCAGACTCTGGCACCATAAAAGCCGCTGCAGTTCATTGATTTAAAGCGCCCACTTTAAATCAATGATCTGCAGCGGTGTCACCAGGGGGGATTAATAGCCGCTAACTTATACTGGAATATCGGTATAAGTTATCGGCTATCGGCCCTAACCTCCACAGAGTATCGGCCCTAAAAAAAAGGATGTTGGTCGATCCCTAATATAAATGTGTGTGTGTGTGTGTGTGTGTGTGTGTGTATATATATATATATATATATATATATATATATATATATATATATATATATATGTGTGTATATATATATATATAATGTGTGTGTGTACTTCCCCTTTCTTTTGGGCTTTGTAGACTGAAGGGTTGACAGCCTTCCCTGTATTAGATGTAAAGAGATAGCAGCCTGCCATTGATTAGGATTACCCAATGCACTGCTAAGCCTAAAATAAGCAGAGATGTACCCTTCCCAATCCACACACTCTCCCAAATTAGATTTTTAACTAACACTTTTTCTCCTCACCTTCTAAGACCCCTATAAAACTTTTATTTTTTGATTCTATATAATGGCTTATGCTTGGCTGGATATGGTTTTATTTTTCACTGGCACCATTTAACCCCTTTGTGACAAACAACTGATCTAGTTGGTCAGGGATCCGGTAGGGGTGTATGGAGCAGGCTTCTGACTAGAGCCCGCTCCATACCCTGCAACCCCTAGCTGATTTCAATAGAATAGGGAATAAGATCATTTTCACTGAACATCCCCTTTAAACTACCATCAGAGTGATCTGCACTATACTTCCTCACACGCCCCATTTTGGAACTGTACAGCATAAGTTGGGAAAGGTTAAAGAATTAATATACAAGTTGTTCTGAATTTTTTGTTGGCTTTTGTACTTTTGAGTTTGCCAGTTACTCTTCATTGTTTCAAGCCTGATAAGTGTCAGAGTGTAAATTGGAATGTCTCGTTCACCTCCAAAAATGGAATGCAATGTTCTGGATTGTCAGGATTAAAGAGCATTATCTACAGATAGAAGTGTATGTTAAATTCTGATATTTCTCACCTCCAAGACATAACCAAAAGGCTTTGAATCTTTATTTCGATAATAACAGAAATTTCTTTTTATTTGTGACATTAAATGTTTAAAGCGAACCTTCTCTGGCTTGAAAAAGTTTTGCTAGCCCTCGAGCCATTTTAAAGGGGTTGTCCAGTGAAAGAGATAACTGGTGTATGGTGTCAAAAAGTGTAATAAAGCAACATAATAATGTTATTAGCCATAGTGCACAGACCTTCCATATCAGCTGTGTTGCCTGGCTAGTAACTGTAATATCATGTCTAGTCTCGCCACCCCTGATATTAATGCTCATTAGATTAGGCAGCGGGAAGCCTGTTCTGACAAAAGACGGTGACTTTGGCTATGTTTCCACTTGGTTTTTTGTGGTCGTTTTCCCCCCCAAAAAAACACCAAAACGCCCATACAGCATTTTTCCGTGTGAAAAATGCTGAGGCCAGATGTTAAGCAGGGAGTCATAAGGGAAATACAAAACTCCAAACCCACTTTGAGTTTGTGTATTTAGCGTTTTTTTCCCCTGACCTCTGTGTTTTGCTGCAATCTTTTTTTTTTTTTTAGTAGTTGGAAGCCGTGGAATCCATTACAAAGTTGTGGCTTAGCGCTAGCCCCCAAAACAGCTTGCGCTATCCCCCCCCTCCCAAATATTACCCAGATACCCACCACCACCACAGAGCTACTAGGCCTGATAATTATTTTAAAAAAATAAAAATACGACTCATTGGAAAAATTATTTCTCTTAAAGAAAAATATAAAAAAGCACACCCGCCACAAGCCCATTTTATTAAAAGAAAAAAATGCAGGTGATCGCGGTAGTCCAACGAATCTGACAAAATCCTCTGCATACACGAATCTGAAATGAGAAGGGAAAAAAAAGCACAAGAGATGGGTTGGTACCATTTTGGTGCTCTTGCCTGGGAAGAACGCCCATGCGCTGTCTTCCCAAACAGGGAGCCTCTAATTGCTGCAAAACTACAACTCCAAGCATGCCCAGACCACCAATGGCTGTTCGGGCATGCAGTGAGTTGAAGTTTAGCAACAACTGGAGTCACCCTGTCTTGAAAGACACTGCCAGAAGGGTCTGTTCACATTATACAACATGTACAATGTGAACAGAGCTTCTCACTCTGGCTCCAGTCTGTAGCTCTGCCCCCTAATGACATCAGCACTTGGGGGTGGAGCTACACCACTGCTGGGACAGGAGCAAGGGGAGGTAAGTGGATGTCGACTTCTGTATACAGTATATACAGCCGTCTATAGATCGCTGTATATACTGTATACCACCCAAAAGGGCTATAGGAGCAGGGACTCCTGTCAGTATACTATACGGCCGGGGGAGGTGAGTACTGATGCTATAAATCACTCCTCACCTCCTTACCCTCCGTGCATCGGGCACTCTGGATCCGACCCACCATGTGTTTGTTTTTTGAAACATAGCCTTAGGGTCTATTCACATGGCAAAATTTCCTCAAGGGGAACTCCGCCTTAAATGAAAGCCCAATACACTTCTATGGGTGTCCACACTCTCATTCACACTTCTGCAGAATTTCCGCTTGGATTCTGCACCAATTCAGCAAAAAATCCTGACAAGCAGAAGCAAAATTGGGGCGGATAAGCGGAAATTCTGCCGTGTGAATAGACCCTTAGAAAGGCTTCCTGCTGCCTTATCTATGGAGTCATAAATTGAATCAACAGTTATGAGTCCCCTCCCCCTCTTGTCCTGAGCGTACAGTAGGGGAGTAGAGGCGGGAGCTCTGCATTTGGAGAGTGTGACTTGACGTTACAGCTACAAATCAGACAGCAAAGCAAATATGGAAGAAATGGGTTTTTTTTATGGCTAATAAGTTGCATTATTATACCTTACACATGTTTTTTCTTTTGCTGGACAACCTCCAACAAATTATAGCGGCCTGATACTTGTTGAGTTAAAGGGTAATGAATGCCTAGTGGACAAGTTTTTCTTTTGATCAAAGGTGTTCCATATTGCCCATGGGAATCTTACATATGACTGCTTTGGTGAGCTATCTCCCTTTGGCTCACTTGCATAATTCTTTATATAGTTTATCAGATGTGTGGAAATATGGATTATCCTTCTATAGTCCTAGGTTTACCTATTAATAAGTGATTGGAATTGTCTTGGTAAAAAGAATTTTACTTTAAAAGTGCCCTGCAATCTTGTTTCTTCTTGTTGCAACTTTGCCTTTTCCTTAGAATTTCAAACTATTTGAGAAATAAGACAGAGCAAGGAGCTTTTTCTTATTCACAATACAGTTTATTTTCCCTTTTTTAGGGGCTCTCAGCTTATTTGTCTCATAGGTTTATTTGCGATGTGGAGAACGTTCCTCCTGCTGTGAGATTAATGAAGTGATTAAGGTTTGTGATGTGGAACCATAGGCAACACTTTACCTAAAATGCTCTGTTGCATTAAGGAGCTATAACATTCTGATTACGAAAATATGAGTTTCTTTATTGGCCACTTGGAGTGCAAAATATTCATGGGCGCTGCAAAATAGCTTTTAAATATCTAGGAATAAACTAGAATAGAAATAAAATTTGTCACTGAAAGGTCAGTGTTAACAGCAGTATCATTCTGTAAGTAACCCAGTCTGTTTAGATGGAGAGCCCTAATAATCAATGGTAAGTATGGGCTCCTGGCACGCCGCTTTTATGTTGATTAGATAAAATGGGATTCGCTATCTGAAAATATAGTTGGAGAATATCTGTCCTAGCAGGGAAATTGTTTTGTATAGAACATAATCAGTAGGGATGTTTATTCCTTCTAAAATATAAAAGCCAAGCTGAGGATAGATTATTTAAGTATAAAAAATATATATATTTTCCACAAATAATCTAATTATAATATTTTATGAAAGATAATGTAAAGAAAACGTGTTTATTCTAAAACGTGTTTTTTCGGAAATGTTGTATTATTTTGTGTGTTTTGTTTCTACACAGCTAGTTGCAAGATAGGAGTAATGTAAAGAGTTCGGTGAACCCACAATGTGTGTCTGATGTGTTATTAAATGAGAAAAAAGACTATTTCAGAACATTTGTAGGTTTGGTAAATAGAAGTGGAGTTTTTTTTTTTTTTGTTATTGGCTTGTTTGCATGGGCATTTTCCAGGAGAACTAATAGACCCGAGAGAAAAAGGACTAAATTGGTTTGCTTGCTCCAAGCACATCACAGCTAAATCTCCTCCAACTTGGCCACCAAGACGTGTGGTCAAATTGGATTTATGATTCTTTGTCTTGTCACAAATATTATGGCTTATTCTGTCTCTGATTGCGCTTTCATTGAAAAGCTCTAAAATGCCAAGTGTATTCCTGTTATCAAGAGCATATACAAATGTTAAACACGAAGACAGACATTTATCAAGCGATTTAGTTTAAAAAAAATTTAATAAAAATGTTGCACAAATGTTGCATCTGCGACTAAGCGATTTTTCGGGCGACATTTTGACTGGAAAGCGAGAAAAGCAAGTTTTCCAAAACTTAACTACGTAATGAAAATTTTAAAATGGACTACGGGTAGTCTGGTATTTATTAACTGCGACAGTTGCAAGCCCTCAAAAACTGCGTAAATGTAAGCCAGCCCAGAGCTGGCGTACAAAACGGCTTTTGAGAGCAAATTTTATATTTCCCGCTGGCAGCCGACATCACGGCTCCAGCGGGAAATATATTACAACTGTACATCACTCTGCAGCCGCCCGGGCTCTGTCTGATTCTAACCCTGCTACCCTAACATAATGACATCCCCTCTTGTCTCCTGCGCCGCACATTTCCCATGTCTGCTACCTGTTGCAAGACTACAACTCCCAGCATGCCCATACAGTGAGGGCATTCTGGGAGTTGTAGTATTATAGCGGGCGGACAATGTGTGGCGAGGGTGGGTGGAAGACAAGGGGGTGGGGGTTATGCAATGCAGTGTCCCCATCATTATATTAGGGTAGCGGGGAAAGAATCGGAGGAACCCAGGCGGCTGCAGAGTGATTCCAGCCCATGCTTCTTTTAACATACCTCAGCGCCACGGAAATAATTTCATATTTCCCGCTGGGTCCAGTGATTGGCCAGGACCAAGCAGCCAATCACGGGAAATTTCATATTACATTAGGGATTAAAAGCTCCGTGGCTCCGCTAGATGTTAAAAGGAGCCCGGGCTGGCATCAGTCTTCAGCCGCACGGGCTTCTCATATATCCTGCGGTGCCTTGGTAAGGTGCCCGGGCTAGCCTCACTTCAGCCGCCCGACTCTGTCAACTATCATCTCAGCAGCGCCTGGTAAGCAGCCCGGGCTGAAGTAACTCTGCAGCCGCCCGGGACTCCCACAGCCGGGCAGGGAGATGTGTAGGTGCCGTCCCTGTCATCCCTCAGCACTGCGGTCCACGCCGAGAGATTCTTCTGGCACATCTCCCTGCCTGGCTGCGGTAGTCCTGGGTGGCTGCAGTATTATGTCAGCCCGGGCTCCTTACTACAGCGCCGCAGAGTTTAGTGTAATTTCAAATTTCCCGCTGGGTTGCATGTCACGTGACCCGGCAGGAAATATGAAATTACAGTGATTCTCTGATCACTGCAGCCAAGGAGCGGAGCGCATTACCACCCGCTTCCCTCGCTGGCACGACTACAACTCCCAGCATGCCCTTACAGTAAGGGCATGCTGGGAGAGTTGTAGGGGGGGGGGGGGGGTGACAATCTCCCATACCACATGACTACAACTCTCAGCCAGGGACGTGCACACATTGACTAGAAAGGGGGCTCGAGCCCCTGCCCTTTTAGCACTGGGCAATGGGGCATCATTATGTGGGCATTTAAATGAATCCATTATGAGTGCACTTTTTTTCACTTCAGGCCCTGCCTCCCCAAAATGTCTGTGCACATCTCTGCTCCCAGCATTCCCTTACAGTAAGGACATGCTGTAAGTTGTAGTTTTGTGTCAGGGGGCAGGTGACAGGCTTGCACGCTATTAGCGGCTGGCTGCATCTGTATTAGTTAGGCCACACCTCTCCCCCTCTCTTCAGTCATATTGCTTATATTGTTAGTATACTGGGCCTACAGTAAGAGTTGGCAATCTCGGCCTTAAATATGGTTGCCATAGAGGCTTTTTCAAGACCCCTGGTTGCCATGACAACTGATTGGCACACTGTGATTGCATTGCAGCGGAAGGCAATTGCAGACCAGACAGGTCTGGCAGCCACAGTCATTTATGGTAGCTTTCAGCTGTTTGGTGTCACACACTGCACAGTGAACTTGACTTGAAGCCTGCACCATGAATTGTATGGCACTTAGAAACTGTAGCTCAACTCCCATTCACTTCAACCCAGCAGCTTCATTTTAAATGTAGCCAACAGTTGATCGTCCTGGGTCCTAGCAAATGGATTATTCTAGGGAAGTTGTTGTCGCTATAGGGAAGAAAAGCAGTGTAATACAAAGGTGCCTTGAGCCCATTATAATTGAAGATGATTTGCAGCTCTCTGTTCCAGCTTATAACAGGCATAAAATAGTTTATATTAGTATTCCTATCAGAATACTAAAATGCTCAGCATTTCTAAGCTCTTTTGCTGCGAATAAAGTCACATCCAGGGTGCTGCTTGCTGATTGATGTCATAAGGAGGGTTCATGCAGGTTACTCATGTTAGCTTGGTAGAAACTGCCAGGCTGCTGAGATTGATGTGCAAAGAGAGTAATTGCTCCTGTCTTGTCACAGCAGAAACCCTTCTTTATTTTTGTTTATTTCTCATATAAGACAGACCCTTAATCTTTGCCGATGTATTTGATTGTTGGAGCCTAAAAAACTTTTGCCACTTGTCATTTTATGGTGTCTGGTTTTATTTAAATTATTGGGAGTGATATCAGAGAGGCATAACTTGAAACGTTTGGACCCCAATACAAAGTCTACCATGTTCATTATAATAGCAGTGTATTGTTTTGTGTCAGATAGGCAATCTGGGCTCCTTTTTTGTAAATGCTACCTCTGCAAACCCATAGCTACACCCCTGGAAAATGACATATCTTTAGATTTCTCATCAGTGGCAGACCACCCTGACCACCTTTAAACTCACCCTTTGCAAAACATAGTGGCAACAGAAATAGGAAAGTAACATCCAAGTCCCCAGGACAAAGTGGTATTGAGTTTTAACACCCCTAGAAAACAAACACTACAGTGCGGCACAGCATAGCTCAGCAGCATCACCAAGCAAATAAAGTACCACCAATGCAGCACACATAATATCCACTAGGAGCACCAAATTCCACTATGCAGCACAAAAAGGTTCTCCGTCATCACAAAACGCTTAAGTACAGCACTAAATAGCATACTAAAAGACCAAACTGAATAATGCAGCACTATATACCTCCCCAGCTGCACCAAATAGCGAAATGGAGAATCACTGGCAGCAGTACTGTCTGCATGCCCACCCCTTCTAAATGCTGCTACATTTTCCCCCTGTCATTTCCCTTATTGCCTTCAGACTGACATAAGAGGAGATGCTTGAGGTAAATTAAAGTGTGTCAGGAGCGCTCTTATTTTTTCTGCAGACCCCAGATAAAAGGTTACTTGGTTGCTGGACCTGTGGATTCATGATCATGTGATCATGTTATTGCAGGTCTTTAACCCTCGTGGGAACGGCACGGATATTCTGGGCTGGTATTAGTACAGTTTCTGCTTTGGAGTTCCTGCTTCGTGCCAATGCCCAACACAGGCAGAGACTCTACGTCTCTCCAGTAAGTGAGTTGTGCTACATAGTTTCAGGAAAAACTGCTGTAGCTTTTATTTATTTTATCTACACCTGTACCAGTCTCTGTTCCTAGATCATTCCAATGTAGTTAAATAAGATGAGCTAGATAAGATGGCTATTTTAATTTTAATTGGCATATTAGTGCGCACTTTTTTTTAAATAGATTGTTACAGGGTATAAAATTTTGTTGGGAAACCGAAGGGCTTTTCTAGTAAAACTGCCATTTACCTGCAGAATTGTCTGGTCTTGAAAGTGGAACTCCAGCGTTCAAAACATGTGATAAATAAATAGACGGCACTCACCAATTCTTGCTGTCACACCGTATTCCATTAGGTAAAAGCAGGTACTTATTACAGGTGTGTTTCAATAATAGAAGCAACAATTGTTTTGCACTAGTTGCATTTCTCCCTGGCTTACACACTTGGACTGGATTTGTGGGACTGAGCACTGCAGACACCACCTTAGAATTAGGACTATGCCCGAATAGACTACATAACCGGATGTCGTATGTCTGGACAGCTTGATTTTAGCAGTGCTAACTCCAGAGTTGCTCTTCTGCCCATTCTTCAAAGTTCAGCGTGGAGAGACCGGTCAGGTTGCCGAGTCAACCATATCACACCAAGTCAATTCCATACAGGAGTGGTTTTCTAATAGAATGCAAGAACGAAATTCTCTGGGCGTGATATAGTAGCCTTTGTCACTGTACTGCCCTCCCCAGCGTGACCTGCTTATTTATTCTCCAAACTTTGTTTAACCGGCGGAAGAACCATGCTGAAACTTTGACACACTTCTTGACAAGGCTCTGTTTTTTTGGCTGCAAGTGTGCCTACACTTAGTGGAAACATGCTCTCACTGAAATTGTTTAGACCCAAAGGAAAATACAAAATTAATAGTTTTGACATTACAAGTAAAAATCTAGAAAAAGTATAATTTAAAACAAATATGCTCTAATGCAGTCATTGGAAACAAAGTTTTATATTTGCTACTTTAACAGAAGTGTATCTCAGAACGTTGTACAAATTTGAAAGCGTATATAAATGTCACCAGTCTGATCTCCAGATGAAAAACTCTTAATCTTCTCAATATTACAGCATCGTACATGCTTTGTGCTGGCTTTAGAGAAAGCATGGGTTGTAGGATTATGAATACACACTTTTGGCATTTAATCAAGAACTTTTATTGCCAGGTGTTTGTTATATTTCACATTAGTGACAGTTTATATTATCTTGAGTTAGTGGTAACAATATCAATCTGTAAAAAAACAAAACTTTGTTTATGCCCTGTTCACATCATTTGTGATCTAAGCTTTACGTGTATGAAAGGAAGGGCATTATTCACCTGATGGCACTCTTGCCAGTCTTCCATTGTAAGCCCTCTATCTAAATTTTAGATCCGGGGCTTCTCACAGCATATCGATGTCAATTTGTTATTGAACATAATGAAGCATTAGCTTTAAAGGGGTTATCCAAGAATAAACATATGGAGCTAATGTCTTCCAAAAAAAAAAAAAAAAAAAAGCACAACACCTGTCCTCAGTTTGTGTGTAACGCAAATAAACGAACAGAGTGCTCATTTATGTAGATTCTAAAACTGTGCAACGTGAAGCACAGTGCACGCAGGGCATATTAGTGAAGAGAAGCAGACTGTTGCGATCCTCATGTGCACCAGAGTGGTCCTAAACAATGGACAAAAGCGGCAGAGAATGATCGAGAATTTCTTTGCGCGGTCTAATAACAAAATAGAGAACTAGTTCTATTCAGGTTATCTTAAAGGGGTACTCCGGTGGAAATTTTTTTTTTTTTTTTTTTATCAACTGGTGCCAGAAAGTTGAACAGATTTGTAAATTACTTCTATTAAAAAAAAATCTTAATCCTTCCAGTATTTATTAGCTGCTAAATACTACAGAGGAAATTCTTTACTTTTTGGAAAACAGAGCTCTCTGCTGACACCACTGTCCATTTTAAGAACTATCCAGAGTAGGAGAAAATCCTCATAGAAAACATATGCTGCTCTAGACAGTTCCTAAAATGGACAGAGATGTCAGCAGAGAGCACTGTTGTCATGATGTCAGCAGAGAACACTGTTCCAAGAAGAAAATAATTTTCTCTGTAGTATTCAGCAGCTAATATGTACTGGAAGGATTAAGATTTTTTAATAGAAGTAATTTACAAATCTGTTTAACTTTCTGGTACCAGTTGATTTAAAAATAAGCTTTCCCCCGGAGTACCCTTTTAAGTGTATTGGCCGTTCCACTTTTCCTTCTTCTGCTTGTCAAAAGTTGGACCGTGCACCCCGCCCCCAGTGAACTGACAACTTCCTTGCTGTTAGATTTGTAAATTACTTCTATTTAAAAATCTTAATACTTACAGTACTTATTAGCTGCTATATGCTCCACAGGAAGTTCTTTTCTTTTTGAATTTATTTTCTGTCTGACCACAGTGCTCTCTGCTGACGAGTCTGTCTATTTTAGGAGCTGTCAATTTGAGGAGCAAATCCCCATAGCAAACCTCTACTGCTCTGGACAGTTCCTGACATTGACAGAGGTGTCAGCAGAGAGCACTGTGGTCAGACTAGAAAGGAAATTCAAAAACAAAAGAACTTCCTGTGGAGCATACACCAGCTGATAAGTACTGGAAGGATTAAGATTTTTAAATAGAAGAAATTTACAAATCTAATGCAATATATGCATGAGTTCTGCTGGCACTATCAGTGTCTAGAAGAGGTGGGGGCTCCTATTTTTCTAGTGGAGGTGGATGTGACTACTGTAGAGTGGAATGTCTGGCAATGGTGGTGCTCAGCTCCGATATGAAACAGTTCATTCAAATCCACAATCCAAAGAAAGAGAATGGAGTGGTCACTCACCAAGACTTCAGGCTTTATTCACACCTGTAGGGTACAAGCAGGTGCGCATAACACACGACGACCGTTTCATACTTGCATGCTTTTTCTGGTTGACACACTGCTCACTCACAAGGCTAATCTTTTTATACATATACAACTGATTACGTCACCTGATTAGCGGCACTGAGTGATGACATATCCCTCTAATGCGCCTGCTCTGACTTACCTGTTCACATGTGCGGCCCTGATTCCCCCCGAAGCGAGGCCGAGCGGAGGAGTGTGCCGGCGTACATCAGCAAGCTGAATCGTACCGGAACTCCTCACGCCTGCTCACGTGATCAGGGAGGCACATGACCACGCATGTAAACAAACCCTCCCTCTCCCTGTGAGCATGGTTCCCCGGCGCCTGCACAGATCACCGGGGACGGCGGAATCGTTCGTCCCCGGCAATCTGCCCATACACCAGGGACACAGATCCCATACTACTGCAAAACTGGGGGGGGGGGGCGGGGCAAGAAAAAAGAAACACCCGGGCAACTACACCAGCCCGCAAACTAGTGCAAACAGGTAAAGGTACATGAGCCTGTGAGGATGCAAAACGAGTTAAAACAACTGTGACATTAAAAACAATACAAATGTTAAGATATGAGTACAAAGTCACAGGAACACGCTCATGTCCACTTTATCATTTAGGACCACGGGCCCCATGGCTCCTGACCTCAGGATCCATCTCGCCTCCTTTTGGAGGAGCAAAGAGGATGGAGCCAAGGAGAATATTGTGGTCAATCTTACCGATGTGGACCTACCCGAGGATTGTGTGGCCTTGCTTAATAAAGGATTACATTTTTGTCTCAGAGACTTTCGAAGAGACAGAGTTCCAAATTGACTTATTTAAGTCCGTAAGAAAAATGGAACTCAAAAAATTTTTCTTAAAAATGTGGCCCCAGTGTCCCCTAAATGTACGGGTGAACAACCCATTAGGGTGGGACATATGGGCTTCAGTGTGGTCAAAGATCTGAGGGAGGATGTTATAGAGGGAGTGGAATTATTATTAGAATTGAATAATGATGCTGGTGAAATGTTGGTTAGTGGTGACATTAAAAATGTAATATTCACAGGTGGTAACAAATCAGTATTTTGTCCTCCCCTTCAACCTGGGGGTACGCTAGACTTATTCACTAATCTAGTTGAAAAAGAAGTGAAAGCATAAATCTATCCAAATCCAGGTAGCAACCTTCCCTCTGGAGAAGAAAGAGCATTTAAGTGGTTGAAACAACACAAAGAGTTACTTTTTAGGAAGGCAGACAAAGGTGGGAACCTGGTGGTTCTCACTAGAGAACAATATATATCAGAAGCGTATAGACAACAAAATGATACTAGGATTTACACTAAATTACAGAAGGACACCACTAGTAGATACCAATCTCAACTGCAGTCACTACTGAGAAGGTATGTCGATAAGGGTACTATTTCCAACAAAACCGCAACTAAATTACTCCCAAAATTTCCTAAAAAACCATATTGGTATCAATTGCCCAAAATTCATAAGTCGCTGAGCCAACGCCCGGGACGACCCATTGTCTTGGGGATTGGCTCGGTGACTGAGGGGCTGTCAAAATACATTGACTGGATCCTTAGACCCCCTCCTCCCAAATGTACCTACTTACATTAAGGACACAGGAGATTTTCTTAATACCATCAATTCAGTTCCTTGGCAATCGGGCTTCCAACTGGCCTTTGTCGACGTGGAGGCCCTCTACACCCGGATCCCCCAACAAATGGGGGTCCGGGTGGTGGGGGAATTCCTACACGACCTGGGCCAGGAGGAAGCACTGATTGATTTCATCTGTGAATCCCTTGAATTTCTTGTCCCACAATGCAATTACTTTTGATGATAGATGGTACAGGAAGGACTCGGGGACGGCAATGGGCACGCCAGTGGCGTGCTCATTTGCCAACCTGTTTCTTGCCAGCTTTGAAAAAAGATACATCTTTACAGCAAACAATCCGTTTGTTAGGCTTATTGCCTCCATCTCTAGATATATGGATGATATTTGCGTCGTTTGGACAGGTACAAAAGCTCAATTCTCCAGTTTTGTGGATTACCTCAATTCAAACGACATGAATATGGCCTTCACTTATGTTTTTGGTGGCAACTACATGGAATTTCTTGACGTGAGGGTGGAGGTGGTGGATCAGAAACTAGTCACTAGTGGGTAACGTAAACCCATGGCGGTTAACGCCTTGCTTCATCATGATAGTTACCACCCCCCTCACGTCAAGAGATCAGTTCCATTCAGTCAATTTGTTAGACTGAAGCGCCTAAATAGCACCCCAGAACTTTATGTGGAACTAGCTCAAGAATTGAGCACACTGCTACTTAACAAAGGCTAGCCTAAAAAATTAGTTGAGGATGCTTTCAATAGGGCAGAAAAATGGAATCCTGACAGCACCAGAAATAAAAAGGATAAGAATCAGCAGGAAAAATTTGTTTTGTTTTTTTTAAACACTCTCCTATGGATCAGACAATACAATCTGCTATCAGGCGCCATTGGCACCTGATAGAAGGAGATGTAGAATTTTTTCTTGCCCTTGTTTTGCAGTAGTATGGGATCTGTGTCACTGGTGTATGGGCAGATTGCCGGGGACAAACGATTCCGCCGTCCTCGGCGATCTGCGCAGGCGCCGGAGAACCATGCTCACGTGAGCGGGCGTGAGGAGTTCCGGTGCGATTCAGCTTGCTGCTGTGCGCCGGCGCACTCCTCCGCTCTGCCTCGCTTCGGGGGGAATCAGGGCCGCATCTGTGAACAGGTAAGTCAGAGCAGGCGCAGTAGAGGGATATGTCATCACTCCGTCCCACTAATCAGATGACGTAATCAGTTGTATATGTATAAAAAGATGAGCCTTTTGAGTGAGCAGTGTGTCAACCAGAAGAAGCATGCATGTTTGAAACGGTCGTCGTTTGTTATGCGCACCTGCTTGTACCCTACATGTGTGAATAAAGCCTGAAGTCTTGGTGAGTGACCGCTCCTTTCTCTTTCTTTGGATTGTGAATTTACAAATCTGTTTAACTTTCTGGCACCAGCTAATTGAAAAAAAAGTTTTCCTTTTGGAGTACCGCTTTAAACACGCAATGCTTTTTCAGACCTGATAAGCCTATTCGTCAACTGATAACCATGAGTTTGTGTGAGGCATTACAACTTGCCTGCATTTACGTCAATGAAACTGAGCTGCAATACCACACACAACCTGAAGACAAGGGTGGTACTGTTTTTTTATTTTTTATTTTATAAAAGAAAACCGTTATGTTTTATGCTTCCTAATGGAGATAAAGTCAGAAACAGGGCAGTGAAAAGGCCTGATGGGCTGTGACCAGCACATGTTCTTCCTTTGTCTCATTTGCTTTTTCTGAGTGAGCACAAAAAGTCTCAGGAATGTTAACTGGTTTGCTGTGAAATTGGCCGAGTATTATCAACATAATCTATTAATAGCGTGTTTTTTTCTTATAAATCTTATTTATATAATTTACCGTATATACTCGAGTATAAGCCGACCCGAGTATAAGCTGAGACCCCTAATTTCAACCCAAAATCCCAGGAAAAGTTATTGACTCGAGTATAAGCCTAGGGTGGGAAATACCTCATCCCCCCCCTGTCATCATCCAGACCCGTCATTAACATCCTCATCATCATCCCCTTGTCATCATCCCACACATCCCCCCTTCATCATCCTCCTATCATCCCACACATCCCCCCTTCATCATCCCCTTATCATCCCACACATCCCCCCTTCATCATCCCCTTGTCATCATCCCACACATCCCCCCTTCATCATCCCCTTATCATCCCGCACATCCCCCCTTCATCATCCCCTTATCATCCCACACATCCCCCCTTCATCATCCCCTTGTCATCATCCCACACATCCCCCCTTCATCATCCCCTTATCATCCCACACCCCCCCCCTTCATCATCCCCACCCCCCTTCATCATCCCCACACCCCCCCTTCATCATCCTCTTCTCATCATTCGCCCTCAGTGGTCTTCAACCTGCGGACCTCCAGAGGTTTCAAAACTACAACTCCCAGCAAGCCCGGGCAGCCATCGGCTGTCCGGGCTTGCTGGGAGTTGTAGTTTTGAAACCTCCGGAGGTCCGCAGGTTGAAGACCACTGCGGCCTTCAACATCATCCAGCCCCCTCTCACCCCCTTTAGTTCTGAGTACTCACCTCCGCTCGGCGCTGGTCCGGTCCTGCAGGGCTGTCCGGTGAGGAGGTGGTCCGGTGAGGAGGTGGTCCGGGCTGCTATCTTCACCGGGGGCGCCTCTTCTCCGCGCTTCCGGCCCGGAATAGAGGCGTTGCCTTGACAATGACGCAGAATTACGTTGGCAATGAACGCACCTCTGCGTCGTTGTCACGGCAACGTGACTATTCTGAGGCCGGGCCCGAAGCGCTTAGAAGAGGCCTCCCCGGTGAAGATAGCAGCCCGGAACACTATCCCACCGGACCACATCCTCTCCGGACAGTCCTGCAGGACCGGACCAGCGCCGAGCGGAGGTGAGTATTCAGAACTAAAGGGGGTGAGAGGGGGCTGGATGATGTTGAAGGCCGCAGTGGTCTTCAACCTGCGGACCTCCGGAGGTTTCAAAACTACAACTCCCAGCAAGCCCGGACAGCCGATGGCTGCCCGGGCTTGCTGGGAGTTGTAGTTTTGAAACCTCTGGAGGTCCGCAGGTTGAAGACCACTGCGGGTGGGGGAGTTCACTCGAGTATAAGCCGAGGGGGGTGTTTTCAGCACGAAAAATCGTGCTGAAAAACTCGGCCTATACTCGAGTATATACGGTATGTGTTGGAAACTTGGTGTTTCTGCTGAGTCAGAGGGGTTCTTAAATCCAAGAAATGCTATAAAGCTGTACAAACTTTGCGGGGCTACAAGTAGAAATGGAAATGGTCTGTGTAAAAAAGCGAGATGTTATGCCTGTTGGGGACAAAAGATTCTGCAGAGAGTGGTGCCATTTTTACTGTCAATGAGAAAAATGTCTTTTACATTGTCATGTTATTACATGTTATCTGTACTTGGGTCTTATCTTAGAAGTGCCTTGAATTTTGGGTATAGTTATTAAGAGTCCAAAAATGTGTCATGTTATTACACGAAGGACTGATGGAGGGGGCAGGGAACAATCTAGGTCTATTCTTTCTGGGAATTTAATGTGTATGTAGCTTGTTTTATTGTTATGTGGGGCATAAAAGATGGTTTAACCCCTTAAGGACTCAGGGTTTTTCAGTTTTTGCACTTTCGTTTTTTCCTCCTTACCTTTTAAAAATCATAACCCTTTCATTTTTCCACCTAAAAATCCATATTATGGCTTATTTTTTGCGTCGCCAATTCTACTTTGCAGTGACATTAGTCATTTTACCCAAAAATGCACGGCGAAACGGAAAAAAAAATCATTGTGCGACAAAATCCCCAAAAAACGCCATTTTGTAAATTTTGGGGGCTTCCGTTTCTACGCAGTGCATATTTCGGTAAAAATGACACCTTATCATTATTCTGTAGGTCCATACGGTTAAATGATACCCTACTTATATAGGTTTGATTTTGTCGCACTTCTGGAAAAAATCATAACTACATGCAGGAAAATGTATACGTTTAAAAATGTCATATTTTGACCCCTATAACTTTTTTATTTTTCCACGTACGGGGCGGTATGAGGACTCTTTTTTTTGCGCCGTGATCTGAAGTTTTTATCGGTATGATTTTTGTTTTGATCGGACTTTTTGATCACTTTTTATTCATTTTTTTAATGGTATAAAAAGTGACCAAAATACGCTTTTTTAGACTTTGGAATTTTTTTGCGCGTACGCCATTGACCATGCGGTTTAATTAATGATATATTTTTATAGTTCGGACATTTACGCACGCGGCGATACCACATGTTTATTTTATTTTTATTTTTTACAATGTGTTATTTTTTTATGGGAAAGGGGGGGTGATTCAAACTTTTATTAGGGAAGGGGTTAAATGACCTTTATTAACACTTTTTTTTTGACATTTTTTTTGCAGTGTTATAGGTCCCATAGGGACCTATAACACTGCACACACTGATCTCCTATGCTGATCACTGGCGTGTATTAACACGCCTGTGATCAGCATTATCGGTGCTTGACTGCTCCTGCCTGGATCTCAGGCACGGAGCAGTCATTCGTCGATCGGACACCGAGGAGGCAGGTAAGGGCCCTCCCGGTGTCCGATCAGCTGTTCGGGACGCCGCGATTTCACCGCGGCGGTCCCGAACAGCCCGACTGAGCAGCCGGGATACTTTCAGTTTCACTTTAGAAGCTGCGGTCAGCTTTGACCGCCGCTTCTAAAGGGTTAATACCGCACATCGCCGCGATCGGCGATGTGTGGTATTAGCCGCGGGTCCCGGCCGTTGATGAGCGCCGGGACCGGAGCGATATGATGCAGGATCGCGGCGCGATCCCACTTCATATCGCGGGAGCGGGCGCAGGACGTAAATATACGTCCTGCGTCGTTATGGGGTTAAAGGGGAACTCCACTGTAAACCTCTTATCACCTATCCAAAGGATAGTGTATAAGATGTTAGATCACGGGGGTCCCGCCGCTGGGGACCCCCATGATCTCCACTGTGGCACCCCAGTCAATCGGTGCACGGAGCGAACTCCGCTCGATGAGTGACGATACTGGGCCCCACGCTTGGATAGGGGATTAGATGTTTAGAGCGGAGTACCCCTTTAAGACTACAAACAGACACAACTTTTTTTTTTCTTTTAAAGCCTAATTGAAAACACTACAAAAGACTGCCGTTTCATTTTTCTTCTACATGATGCAGTTTGTTGTTTTTTCAGTTTGTAGGCATGTTTTATTTGACATTTTCCTCATTACAAGTCATGTGATTCTTACATCATGTGACTCAATTTTCTTATGGTTTGTGGTGGAAAAAAAACCCAGAAAAAACCCCCTCAAAAATGTACAATTTTTTTTTTTTTAAAAACCATGCCATACCAAGAGCATGCTGCTATTTCTAAAAAAAACTTCCACTGAGCCTATAAGTGGCACCAAAGGGGGACCTATTGACCCCCCCCCCCCCCCCCCCCGGCTAATGTGGCTACATAATTTGTGGACCAAGAAAGCCATGCGAGGAGTACAGTATTTTCTGGAGTGTTTCTTAGTTTTTAACCTGTTAAGGATGAATGGCGTACAGGTACACCCTCGCGACCTGGCACTTAAGAACCTGAGCTTACCTGTACGCCCTACGAATCTTTAAAAAGTACCTGTCACTTAATAAGCTTTTCTAAACTAAGGATATCTTCCCTAACACCCCCCCCCCCCCCCCGGCCCCTAACATTTTTTAAAAAAGCTCTGTATCTTGCCTTCCCTCTAGCTCACATACAATGAGCTGCCGGCTGGAGGATGTGTACGTGCCTTAGCAGGCGCTACGTCACTGAAGCCTGCTTGGGGGGGGAACGCTTCCACCCTCACTTCAGGCTTCAATGAGGAGGAGCAGTGGCCGGGAGAAGGTAAGCTCTCTGACCTGTCTCCATCCGCACTGCGGCTGTCAACTCAGCTATCCACTCAGTCATTGCGGCTGTGACCCATGCTCCCCACTCACAGTGCAGTAAGTAGCTGAAGTGAGTGATTGTGGAGAGCGGGAGTGACTGGGTGAGAGTAGCAGCAGACTGTTTTTGTAGAGAGACCCCTAGTGGTGGGTTTTACAAAAAAA
This sequence comes from Hyla sarda, assembly GCF_029499605.1. Taxonomy (NCBI): domain Eukaryota; kingdom Metazoa; phylum Chordata; class Amphibia; order Anura; family Hylidae; genus Hyla; species Hyla sarda. The sequence goes on along the minus strand of NC_079191.1, from coordinate 259,518,576 downwards.
AATGATACATATAAATCTAAATTTTTTTTAAATAAAATATATTTAGGACCTTGTTAGGAAAGGCTTTATGTGCAACTTATTAAAACTTTATTTCATGACAGGTACTCTTTAAGTAGCTTTGAAGCGAGTGCAGGAGCTGTGCTTGCTTCAGAACAGTAGCCAGACACACTCCGCTAATCCCACCGCTGCCGGTCATTAACCCATTAGTCTAAAGTGATAGATTTCCAGTAACTCAGAGGGGCTCACGGAACCCCCTCAACGTGATTGCGGGGTATCCATGAGCTAAAATGGGGGAGGATGGTCCCCTTACCTGCCGCCGATCTAATTTATGTAGCATGGCTTAGCCAGGCTAGATCAGTAGATGGCCAATCACGTTGTATAATGCTCCAACAAGAAGAGTGGCACTATTGTGTTGTCTCCCTTAGTTACAGGAAAAGTTCTTAGCATACAATACAAGGCTGCGCAGAGTAACTTGTAGCATGGGCTAGACCTGGAGGTGCAGGTATGTATATAGTGTTCATATGAATCCAATGCGTAGATAAAGAAATAAAAATCGCACTCGCCCACTGTCAATGCCGAGAACAAAGTCAGCCAGAGAAAGCACCACCTGGCGCGAAACTAGTATTGTACGGCTTCTTTTCTCCTCCACATCCTGCACCTGTACACCGATCTTATGATCTGAAATAAACCTCCTTTGTTCCCGGCATTGACAGTGAGTGAGTGCGGTTTTCATTTCTTTATCTACGCATTGGATTCACATTGTATAATGCTATGCCATAGGCATAGCATTATACAGTACATGCAATCTAATGATTGCATATCAAAGACCCCTATAAGTAGCCAGCCGTTGCCGGTCATTAACACTTTAAATGCTGTGATCAATGCCGATCAAGGCGTCAAAATTTAAAGATCTCCGGTAACTCAGGGGCTCACAGGAGGCAGGCAAGAGGACCCTCTTACACCATTTTAGCTCACGGAACCCCAGCAATCATGTCATCCACTTACCTGCCTCCTGCCAGCGATCACCGATTTAACTGATGTAGCCTGGCTTAGCCAGGCTAGATCAGTGGATAGCAGATCCCACTGTATAGTGCTATGCCATAGGCATAACATTATACAGTAAATGCATTCTAATGATTGCATGTAAAATACAGCTAGAACGGGCACTAGAACCGCAAGAAAATGCGCCGTCTCATAGACGGCAGTGCATTTCCGAGTGGAATCCACGTAATGAATAGATGTCTTGTCTTTCTGCAGATGCTGCAATCAGGATTTTCGCAGCAGAGGCATCTGCCACGGAAATTCCACTATGTGCACAGTGCAGCAGAATCCCATTGAAATGGGAATATTACAGTGGAACTTCGCTGGGAAATTCTGTCGTGTGATCATAGCCTTTACTATCTGGCCTTAACAATAGAATTCACTCCACCACTTTCCACCTCTTATGTACAGGAGGATTGGAGAGTGGGATTGAGCTACTGGTCTAGTTGGATAATTGACACTAGACATATTGGGCTACTTTCACACTACAGAAAGTTCCCGCTACTGCCCGTCAGTATGTTGGAAGAAAGCGGGAGAAAAAATTGTGCTCTGAACAGCTTTTTCTCCTGCTATCTCCGGCGGAATAATGGGTGCAAATAACGGATGTTATAGAATTCCATTCGAGAGAAGGTGATCCTCTGTGCCAGTTATACCTCCCGTTAGGCTCCGTTACAATAATGGACGTTAATGGCTGTTGGGGAAAAAAAAAAAGCCTTAATGTCAGTTTGTAACACATCTTTATCTATAGTGGGAAAGTAGCCTTATTTTGGTTTCCCAACCAGGGTGCCTTCAGCTTTTGTAAAACTCCAACTCCAAGCATTGTTGTAATTTTGCAACAGCTGGAGGCACCCTGGTTGGGAAATGCTGCGTTAGATTTGAGCCATTTTGAAAGGGAATTAAAAGAACACCAGGTTCACCATAACAAAAAAAAAAAAAGAAAAAATACACTTAAAGGGAAAAACTATAGCACGTAACTGCGATATCTACGCAGAGGAGATTCACAAATATTTATCAAACAGGAATAGTTTAGCAATTGCCCATAGCAAACAGCTTTCATTTTTTTCAAAAAGGAATCTGAAAATATGAAAGAAACAATCTGATTGGCTGCTATGGGCAATCGATCCACGGTTCCTCTACACAAGGGTTAAAGGGGTACTCCGGTGGAAAAGGGTTTCTTTTATTTATTTATTTTTAAATCAACTGGTGCCAGAAAGTTAGAGATGTGTAAATTACTACTCTGGACAGTTCTTTAAAATGGACAGAGATGTCAGCAGAGAGCACTGTGATCATGATGTCAGCAGAGAGCTCTGTGTTCCAAAAAGAAGAAAAAATCCTCTGTAGTATTCAGCAGCTCAAAAGTACTGGAAGGATTAAGCTTTTCTAATAGAAGCAATTTACAAATATGTTTAATTTTCTGGCACCAGTTATAAAAAAAAAAAAAAAAAAATGTGTGTTTGTGTATATATATATATATATATATATATATATATATATATATATTATTTTTTTTTTTTTTATTTATTTCCACCGGAGTACCCCCTTTAATAAATCTCCTCCTATATTAAGCGTGTATATATATATATATATTATTATATAATATCACATATGATAACTGATATAGTCACAGGCTTATGGGGATTTGTACCTGTTGAATTATGTTTAGAGCTGTTAATGTACTTTGCTTTCCTTTTCTGATGTGTAAATTGAGGGCTGGTGCTTCAGTGATGTTGCTGGAAGGCGCGATTAACATGTAAAATAGGTTTATTGTTGTTGGAGAATAATTGCCCATAGGTTACAGGAATTACATGGAGCAAGTCCGGGCTGTTCCTAGACAAGCCTGCAGGTTCCACCATCCGTTTAAATGTGCTTTTAGCTTTATTTGGTATGAGAAATGCAGGGCAAGGTTGGGAAGTTCTGCTTATGAAAGTTTGGTCTCATTTAGTTTTTTTTTTTTTTCTTTCAACTTTCTGTAAGGCTTGCCCATTATACAGACACAGACTTTGGGGTCTCGATTCCCTGAACCATAGTAGTACACCCTTTTTTCTCTGGTGTGATTTTAGCTTTAGCTTTATCACTGAAGCTGGTGTAATAATTTTGTCTATGGTCAGGTTAAGAGGTTGAGTAGAATCTGCTCTAAGCTGTCTATGACCAACATAGTAAGGGCTCATTCACACAACAGATGATCTGCCTGGAAACATTCTGCACAGACATTCTGTGAGCGAGCGGCAGGCGCTGACTGAATCAATCTGCAGGAAATGTGCTATGCGCTGGCTCCATTGATGGCAATGCAATTTGGACAGGATTCTACTGAGAGAAAAAACATGTTAATTCTTTCTGCAAAGCCCAGAAATTGACTTCCTATTCCTAGCTGGATCTACTTCTACCTTTGGCACGCTTTCTGCTGCAGAAAATCTGCAGTGTACCTGCAACGTGTGCTCTCACCCTTTAGGGTGTGTTCACATGGGCAAAAACACTACAGAATCTGTGTGAAATTTGCAGTATTTTGGTGCTAATTTTGATGTGGCTTTTCAGGTATTTTATTTCAGACACTTTAATGTAATATTACAAGCGAAACCACTCTGTAAAGTCCAATATAAAAACAGCACAATGTCCCACACACACCGGCCGCTTACTCAATCAACCTTCTGCCAAACAATAGAGATAAGGAAGTAAGCGCTCCGTAGAATAATATTGTTTGCACCCAAGGTGTGAGATTGGTATATAAATGAACTTCTCACCCTGGGTGGTTGTGTAGTCACATACACAACAATGGAAAAGGTATATAGAGTAGGTAGTCTGCTGCCCTCCGGAACATATGCGGCAATGAATGGATACTTGGCTTCAAGAGAACCCGGCTAACTGTGCTGATTGGCCAGACAGGTAAATTGGCTAAAAGAGGATTTATTGACCAGTACGCAACGCGTTTCGCTGCGCATGCGCAGCAAAACGCATTGCATTCTGGTCAATAAATCCGCAGCGCCGTGAGCCGGGTTCTCTTGAAGCCAAGTATCCATTCATTTCTGCAAAACAAAGCATGCTATCGGTTCTGGGTGCACATGCCATAGTGTGAATATACACTAAGAAAAATCTCTCTCTCTCTAATGCACACTTCCTGGTAGCCTAAAATGACACTTAAAGGGGTATTCCAGGAAAAAAACTTTGTTTTTATATATCAACTGGCTCCAGAAAGTTTTACAGATTTGTAAATTACTTCTATTAAAGAATCTTAATCTTTTCAGTACTTATGAGCTTCTGAAGATAAGGTTGTTCTTTTCTGTCTAAGTGCTCTCTGATGACATGTGTCTTGGGAACCGCCCAGTTTAGAAGCAAGTCCCCATAGCAAATCTCTTCTAAACTGGGCGGTTCCCGAGACAGGTGTCATCAGAGAGCACTTAGACAGAAAAGAACAACCTTATCTTCAGAAGCTCATAAGTACTGAAAGGATTAAGATTCTTTAATAGAAGTAACTTACAAATCTGTTTAACTTTCTGGAGCCAGTTGATATATAAAAAAAAATGTTTTCCTGGAATACCCCTTTAAGGGTCAGCTCTACAAAATAAACATACAGTGGTCCCTCAAGTTACAATATTGGTTCCAGGACGACCATTTGTATGTTGAGACCATAACTCTATGGAAACCTGGTAATTGGTTCTGAAGCCCCCAAAATGTCATCCAAAAATAGGAAAAAGTGAGAAGTAAAGAAAAATAAGTAGATAACTAATACAGATAAAGCAAATCCTTCCATATAAAAGTAAGAAAGATCTGCTGGGAGCTGTAAATCACTGTCTAGGTCAGTGTTTTCCAAGCAGGGAGCCTCCAGCTGTTACAAAACTACAACTCCCAGCATGCCCTGGGGCATGCTGGGAGTTGTAGTTTTGCAACAGCTGGGGGCACTCTGCTTGGGAAACACTGGTCTATGTAGAGGACAGGAGCTTCTTCAGGGTCCTGTACAATACATGCAATGTCCTAAAAAAATTACATTGAGTCGCCCTTAGCTGATGTCCAAAGGAGCAGGTAACCCTGTAATACCTCTTTACTTTAGGGGGCACAACCAGACATCAGTCAGTGCATGCACTTCAGTAATACAGGTGTTTTACCGGTAAATTGCCCATTCTGATTGGTCAGTTCTTCGGGGTATTGACATGTTTCACAGATCTGGACTGTCGTACATTGTATGTTGAGTCTGGTTTCAACTTACAATGGTCCAGAAAAGACCATTGTATGTTGAAACTATTGTTTGTTGAGGCCATTGTAAGTTGAGGGATCACTGTATAAACTTGGTCCTGCGTCTATTAATAAACATTTTATCTATTTATACAGGGACATAATGCCTCCATGTATATAACCCTGTGAGAGATAATACAATATACCGTTTTTGAATAGCCTTAGGTTTAGACATAGATGGTCTGTTTCCTAAATGAATGCGATAGTGTCAGCATGTATTTGAATACTTTGGTATTGTGAAGCAAGCTGTTTTTTTTCTTTACATCTCTGCTAAGTTATGTATACTATGCTCTGCATATGTAAAAGGCATCTCCAGAATTCTTTTGATGGCATGTATGTGTGAAAATAGCTTCCTTCAGGGCCTTAATATAGTGAGGAAAAAGGGACGGACAAAAGAACAAAAGTCTCATTCAGTGTCCAGAGTTGACTGCACTTGTAGCTTTATAGTGACATTATTCACACGTGTAGTCATTTCTACACACATTCTTTTTAGCTGTAGAGAATGGCCTTGAACCTGATTTGTATATTTGTCATATGTTTATATACAGATCTTATATTTGTATAGCTGGTGCATATAGAATGCATGCCTACATGATGGTAAGTTATGATATTGTGTAATCTGCTTCTATTACCTCTGTACGCTGCTTTGTGCTGCTTTTATGCACATGACCTACTCACTGAAGTGCTGTAGTGCAAGTCTGTTTATTTTACTGTAGTATCAGACTTTTCTAAGCATTCCACAGGGCCAGAGACCATAAGTCACATGCAGTGGCTGGGTGAACAGCAGTTCTTCTGTAAATCCCTTTCACCTTGCTATCCACGCATCCAGTCCCTGCAGCCTAGCCACGCTCCCCGGAGACCATGTGAATGATGCAGTTTTGTTTCTCGCCGTATGTAAAGCTGGGAAAGGTCAAAGACCATAGTAAAATACAAAAACTACAAAGCACTAAAACACTTCTAGGTGTGGAACCGGTGCATGTAGATGAGACATAGCGGTGCAGGGAGGTAATAGAAGCTTAAAGAGTACCTGTCACCAACAAAAACTTTTAATATGTTGTTCATAATCATTAATGAAGAGATATTGTAATATATCTTCATTAAAAATATTAATATTTATAACAGTTTTTTCATTTTATACTTTTGGCCACTAGGGGTCTCTCTTTTATGCCTGGTCTGCAGGCAGCTTCTGCTTTTCATAGTAAGTGTACAGCTTTTAGGACTAATGCTGAAAGGGCTCTGGTCCTTCCACAGGAAGTTCAGTACTGTGAGCTACAAGCCTGCACATGCCTCTCATATAACAGAGGCCAGTCACCTCCCCTGCTCTGTGTTCTCCCTGCCCCTCACCACACGTTATCTTATACATTGTATTATCTCACTGCACTCCCTGCTCTGTGCCCCCCCCCGACATTCATCTTAATCTCTGCCTCTAATTGCTCCCATTGCCCCTGGTTCTCAGCATTGACTTTTTTAGTGCAGAGAGACACAGGAGAGAGAGAGACAGGCTGCCATTCCTCCCCTGTACTTAGTCTGTATGCACACTGCAGTGTTTCCCAACCAGGGTGCCTCCAGCTGTTGCAAAACTACAACTCCCAGCATGCCCGGACAACTGTTGGCTGTCTGGGCATGCTGAGAGTTGTAGTTTTGCAACAGCTGGAGGTACCCTGGTTGGGAAACACTGCTGCAGAGGGAGAGCAGCATACAGGAAGACTGGCAGAAGCAGAGTCCCGGCCAGGCTTCATGCGACATCATGCCTGACGGGACCCGCCTCCTTCCACCCCTCAGAAAGACAGTGCTCCTGAGCTAATGAAGAGGGATAAAAAAAAGGTATTTCCACAGCGTTTTAAACCTCAATAAACACAGGGATAGGCATAGTTAGAGTAAGGAACAGATGGGAAGGGGGATCAGGGAAAGTTTAGATGATGACAGGTACTCTTTAATACACAGTATTATAATAACTTCATCATGGGCTTAAAGTCTGAAAAAAAATCCTTAAATTCCAGCATTTTTTTTTATATGCTAAACAATCAAGGATGCCATTAATGTTGACCACAACAGGCCGACATAAAAATATATTCTACTTCCCAAACTTTAAAGCATTTCAAGGACCTCAAAGAAATTCTCCATAAGAAATACTAAGCTTTATGTACTGTATTCTGTTCTGAAAAAAGCATTAGGAATCTGTTAGTTTGCAGTTTTTAGTCAGATAGCCTTCTTGTGTATTGTTATGAAATTGCAGGAGGAGTCTTCTGTTAAACATATTTTTAAATGCTAATTTTCATGTCTCGTGGCAGGTAATCTTTGAAGCTGAAGCCTCAGGCGGAAGGGGTGGATACATTGCCATAGATGACATCCAAGTTCTGAGCTACCCATGTGGTAAGGATGACTTTTATTCTTTTCACTGTGTATCCATCACCAGTAAATAGTTTCACAGCTGTTTTAAACTATTTGCATAAATATATTTTAAGACAATTCCTTAGAAACAGTGGTTTTAAACCTCTTTTGTTTGTTTGCTCCTTATGGAAAATGATGTTCTTTTTACATAATAATTACTGCTTAATCTCCACTGTGAAAGCAGACCTTAGTAAATGAGAGCTAATCCTTAATTACAAGAAGAAATACACTATTTTGGCTCCTAATTGGTTCCTCTCAATTGTGGTTACAGTGATAGGCACCTTTTAATGAAGGTGCAACATGGCCCTTGGGGATATTTTGCCTATTTTATTCCAAAAATTATTATTAGTATGTGAAGAGTTGACTAAGAATGTTACTACTGTCAAACCTGATACCTTTACCAATGCAGGTTGTTTAGGAAAGTAAAAATATTTGCTGAAATGGGTACTTTCCAAGAAAAGAATAGACTCCTGATAAATAAACTATTAAGTAGTAATAGTGGTGTCTAAGCTCTAAAGATGCCACAAGTGGCCTTGTTCGCGGTAAAAGAAAATTGTTGGGTGTCCTCTGGCGGTGGTTTCCCTGTAACAAGGATGGAAATGGAGATTGGCTTACATGTTTCCTTAAAGGGGTTCTCCGGTGGAATTTTTTTTTTAAATAAACTGGTGCCAGAAAATTAAACCTATATTTGTAAATTACTTCTATAAAAAAAAAAAAACTTAATCCTTCCATTACTTATCAGCTGGTTTTTGATCCACAGGAAGTTCTTTTCTTTTTGATTTTCCTTTCTGTCTGACCACAAGTGCTCTTTGCTGACTCCTCTGTCCATGTCAGGAACTGTCCAGAGCAGGAGCGGTTTGCTATAGGGATTTGCACCTACTCTGGACAGTTCCTAAAATGGACAGAGGTGTCAGTAGAGAGCACTGTGGTCAAACAGGAAGGAAATTAAAAAAGAAAATGTTTTCCAGTGGAGTACCCCTTTAACTAGAGTTGATCTCAAGGGTCATCAAAAGGATTTGAGAGGACAGGGAGACAGTCATCATGGTGTCTTTCTTCTGCAACATGGAGCATGATTCTTCTGCCTTAGAGGCCTGTCAACAATAGATCCATAGGTTTTTCCACAACAGCTAGACCTCCTATCACAGGGGACAAATCTTCACCACACTCTGGAGTCTTGCTTGATGTTAATGTGCATATTGACAAAGCTTATGTTGCTTTGATATGACTTCCTTCACAGTGGCCTTGAGAAGCTGTTAAATCCAGCCACTTTAAAAGTACGGATTTCCACTGAGATTCTTGTTTACCCAGAAAAAAGACAGACCATCCTCGGATGACTAAAAAATATTTCCAAAGCAACCAAACACCTTTACATCAGAAGCATTCCACAGTCCCCTCCCTTTTGATATGTCTTTAGTTTCTAAAGACCTGTCCGTAAGAATCTTGCATTTTACCATTTTTCTGCTGGTAACCTCAGCTTGTAGAGTAGGAAAGATTGCATCGGTCAAGTTCGAAATCTGATAACTGGATTGTCTTTTAAGCTGGATCCTAAATTCCTTCCTAAAGTATTTTCTAGTTTCCATATGTCCCCATATTTTACTTTATGTAACAAACCATCTAATGAAAAGGAACATCAGTTTCATATCCAAAACCTGAGATGATGTGTACTAGAGTACCTATGCATCTATCCAAATTTTTGGCCCGCACAAGGGTGTTAAGGATAGGAAGGATACTTTCACTTGGGGATCAAGCAAGCCATAAGTCTAAGGTATGTATCCTCTGGTCACATTCCACCTGTTTGTTTAAGGGCTCACGCCACCAGGTCAGTAGCCTCCTCTTAGGCCAAGAGGAGAAGGGCCTTTATAGAACAAATATGCAAAGTGCCTCATGATAATCTCCTAAGCTTTTTTTTTTTTTGTTCTGTCACTTTTGATTACACATTGGTGATTTATCCTCTTTCCTTTAGTCCTAAGGTCCTTCGGTATGTTGTCCCACAGCAATGGTCTCTGGTATTTCTCTCCTGAGGTGTTATGTAGTGTTGCTCGCGAATATTCGCAATTCGAATTTTATTCGCGAATATCGCATATTCGCGAATTCGCAAATATTCGCGAATATAGCGCTATATATTCGTAATTACGAATATTGGTATTTTTTATTTTTTTTTCACAGTACACATCACAGTGATCATCCCTCTCTGCTTCCAGCTTATGTGGTGTAAGAAGGCTCTAATACTACTGTGTGAGACTGGTGTGCAAATTTTCGCATATGCGAATATTTGCATATGCTAATTTTCGCATATGCTAATTTTCGCTTATGCTAATTTTTTTTGTATGCTAATTTTCGTATATGTTAATTTTCGCACACGCGAATATTCGCATATGCGCAAATAAAACGAGAATATTACGAATATGCGAATATTCGCGAATATGACGAATATTCGTCCATATATTCGCGAATATTCGCGAATTCGAATATGGCCTATGCCGCTCAACACTAGTGTTATGGAGGAAAGCTAGCGAGTCTGTTTCCCTGAGCTATTCCTTTTCCACCCTTCCCTTTTGAAAATATTTCACTGTTGGGGCGAAAAAAAGGATTCAGTGCATTGTTCTATTTGCCCACCAACTAATCAGAAAGGCCTCTTGTACGTCTTGGTAATCTGCAGGAATGGGGAGCTCTTCCTTTTTTTTTCTCCAGGTTTTCCTGTTCCTAGAAGTAGAGTCCATTACCCAGATTTATCAAACTGTGTGAGAGAAAAAGTGGAGAGCTTTTCCCACAACAACCAATCACAGCTCAGCCAACGAACTGAGGTAAAGTGAAAGCAGAGCTGTGATTGGTTGCTGTGGGAAAATCACTCCACTTTTTCTCTTAAACTGTTTAAAAAAAATCTGGGCCCATATCTCCAGTGTTGCTGTCATGGCTCAGAGAAAGAATTACCAGTAAGTGTAATTACCACTTTGTTCATTAGTAGAGATGAGCGAACTTACAGTAAATTCGATTCGTCACAAACTTCTCGGCTCGGCAGTTGATGACTTATCCTGCGTAAATTAGTTCAGCCTTCAGGTGCTCCGGTGGGCTGGAAAAGGGGGATACATTCCTAGGAAAGAGTCTCCTAGGACTGTATCCACCTTTTCCAGCCCACCGGAGCAGCTAAAAGCTGAACTAATCTATGCAGGAAAAGACATCAACTGCCGAGCCGAGAAGTTCGTGATGAATCGAATTTACTGTAAGTTCGCTCATCTCTATTCATTAGCCCTCCTTACACACACACACACACACACACACACAAAAGTTTACTAAAAGTGTTTTAAGTTCTGTTTACCCCAAAAGGGTTCCATTAAAAACTTGGCTGGCTCTATCACCAGAAAAATAGTTATTGCACTTGGAATGTGGTGATGGATAAACAAAGACATTGTCTAACTGCATACTAGGGAAGGGGTTAAGCAAGTTTACTTTGTTCTTGTTTGTTTTACTTGTGGCAACTCTTCACAGCATGTACTAGGCGAACTGGTAGCATTTGTACATGGTCCTTATGAATGTGAGTCATGATTGTATAGTGCACTGCTAGTGATAATTGTATTGATCTCTGTCAATTACTAGGCCAGAGCAATAGACTAATGAAACCTTTTTAGTTACATACTCTGCTAGGAGACAAGATCTCATTTATAGCTCACGTAATGCGCTTTTTAAAGAAAAAAAAATGTAGTCACTCTTCTAATATAATGAAATAGACTAATGTATTACAGTGGTCCCTCAACATACGATGGTAATCCGTTCCAAACTTACCATCGTTTGTTGAAACCATCGTATGTTGAGGGATCCGTGCAATGTAAAGTATAGGACAGTGGTCTACAACCTGCGGACCTCCAGATGTTGCAAAACTACAACACCCAGCATGCCCGGACAGCCAACGGCTGTCCGGGCATGCTGGGAGTTGTAGTTTTGCAACATCTGGAGGTCCGCAGGTTGTAGACCACTGGTAAAGGAAGTTGTACTCGCCTGTCCCCGCCGCACCGGACCGTCACTACTGCCCGGGATGTCACCTTCCATCGCTGTCGCCGCGTCCCCGATGCTCCGGCAAGGCCTCTGCTTTTCCGGCATCCTCGCTCTCCGTCACCACCATCACGTCGCTCCGCACACCGCTCCTATTGGATGACGGGACGGCGTGCGCAGCTACGTGATGGCGACGATGGAGAGCGCCGACGATGCAGGGGATCCCGAAGAGGAACGCACCAGAGCCCCGAGGACAGGTAAGCGATCGTCACCGGACCACACGGGGCATCGTAAACGGCTATCCGGTGGCAGCTGAAGCAGTCAGCGCTTCCGGATAGCCGTTTATGCGATGGCCCTGACATACAAAAGCATCGTATGTTGATGCTGCCTTCAACATGCGATGCCTCTGAGAGGCCATCGTATGTTGAAATTATTGTTGTATGTCGGGGCCATCGTAGATCGGGGGGGGGGGGGGGTCACTGTAATTGCAACATAGCTGTTTATTCTGAATGTATGGCTAGGTTCACGTCAAGCTTTTTTCGTACAGTTGAGGTATGCATGTTTTATGACATACTACAAGAAAAGGATGCCTATTGGTTGCCATCGTCCTCCATGGCAGTATGTTATTTTGCAGTAATAAACCGATGCCTCAACCGGGTTTGCTTTCTTTATTTATGCATAGTGTAGCCCAAGCCCTAAACACATGTGCTGGAAATAACAAGCCAAGACTATAAGATGCCAGATTAAAATGTTACCCATCATATGTTTAATGTGCTACAATATGAATTGTATAACTGTTCCACTCTGTTTTGTACACAGATAAATCCCCTCACTTCTTGAGACTGGGAGATGTTGAGGTAAATGCGGGTCAGAATGCTACATTTCAGTGTATTGCCACTGGAAGGGATGCAGTAAACAACAAGTTGTGGCTTCAGGTAAGATAAAAAAAAAAAGTTAAGTTTAAAACCTCTGGTACCCAGACAGTTTTTGAGTTTGTTCAGTAACTTATTCCATTCTCCCAATAATTTTTTTTCCTCAGACCTATTGTTGTATGCCCTATATTGAATATTTTTTGTCTTCTACTTGGCTCCTTGTACTGCGATTTAGAGAGATTCTGGGTGGTACTCAACCCTTCTCAGATGTTACAAGAAGCCAGCTGAGTTTCAGTAGCGACCCAAGGAACAATATGCCAATATATCTTCAAAATATCAGAGTAATGTGGTGTGCAATGATACATATGATACTTAAAAGACAAGCAATGGTGAAATTCTCCAGTGCGGCAACATTTTATAAGACTTGTTGCACCATATTATACACAGTACAGATGGTCTAGTGCAACACTCCAATACTGTGAAAAACTCATAAACCCATAAGTCATTATTGGACCATTGCATCTGAGATTGCATAGTGGATTTGCATTCTATTAGGAAATAGAGGTGACACATGATAGGAAGGGTTACATGTGTAAAATGGTCCAGCAGTTTTGCTTAAAAATAGTGCACTTAAAGGGGTACTCAAGTAAAAAACATTTTTTTTTTTTAAATCAACTGGTGCCAGAACGTTACAGATTTGTAAATTACTTCTATTTAAAAATCTTAATCTTTCCAGTATCAGCTGCTGTATGCTCCAGAGGAAGTTCTTTTCTTTTTAAATGTATTTTCTGTCTGACCACAGTGCTCTCTGCTGACACCTCTGTCTGTCTCAGGAACTGTCAAGAGCAGGAAAAAATCCCAATAGCAAACCTCTCCTGCTCTTGACAGTTCCTGAGACAGACAGAGGTGTCAGCAGAGAGCACTGTGGTCAGACAGAAAATAAATTTAAAAAGAAAAGCACTTCCTCTGTAGTATACAGCAGGTGAGGAAGGGTTAAATAGAAGTAATTTACATATCTATTTAATATTCTGGCACAAGTTGATTTAAAAAAGAAAAAAAATTCACTGCCCCATTAAGTGTACAACACAATTTTTTTTTATGTAAAACTGCTGGACCATTTTACACATGTAACCCTTCCTATCATGTGTCACCACTATTTCCTAATAGAATGCAAATCCACTATGCAATCTCAGATGCAATGGTCCAATAATGACTTATGGGTTTGAGTTTTCCACAGTTGTTTTTCTCTGGAGTACCCCTTTAAAGATGGAAAAGTAAGACACCAGATATAAAGTCTTTCCCCTTTTCAATAAAAAATAAATAAAAAAAAGTTTGCTAAATCACCTATTTTCTATAGACTAACATTTACCTATACATCATTAGAATACCAACAATACTTTTATTTATATAGAACTAACATATTTGATGTACAAAGATTGTTATTACTGGTCCCTGTCCCCATTGGGGCTCATAATCTAAGTTCCAAATATGCATAGAAAATTTACACCAAAATTAAGGTCTTCATTTATCCCACATTTTAAAGCCATACCCAGATCCAGGGCATACCTTTTTAATGCAACAGCATCTAAACAATCACCCTCTCTGAAGGCCCATGAATCCATCCTTATCTGTGGTACTCATGGGAAAGATGACATATGGCAATACATTGAGTGTAGTTTCTGTAATGTGAATCTAGGACTGTATCAGCTCATTCAACCGTCCATCTCTCTCTTCTCAGATGTGTTCTTTAATGTACCTGAATCATATCATATCTGGTAGCCGTGCAGAAACAATCTGCAATGTTTTCATTTAGCCACAGAAAGATCTCTAGTGGATGATTTGAAATGTGTTTGCTCAGTACTCCAGCTCTCTGGCTGTTGAAGGAGCAGACTGGAATTCATTCCATTTGGCAGCTATGAATCCCATCAGGTTTTCACAATTAAAGTGGGTGGATGCACTACACACTACAGAGGAATGAGCACTACAGAGCAGGGATCACATCACATTCCATTTCAACAAACTCAAAAACACAGAAACATACAGGCATTCTTTAAATAGTCTTTTAAGAAGCTTGCAGACTAAAACAATAATTCAGTGTTTACAACTCTGCCATCTCTTAGACATCTCAGTACCTGTGTATTAAGACTTACTACCAAAGACTAAAGGAGTGCTCTGCCTCTAGACATCTTATCCTCTATCCAAAGGTTAGGGGATGAGATGTCTGATCGCGGGGGTCCCACCGTTGGGGACCCCTGTGATCTCCTTTCTGCACCCGGTGTTTGTTTAGAGTGTCTGGTGCAGCACCGGAGGCTTGTGATGTCACTGCCTCGCTCGTGATATCATGGCCATGCCCCCTCAATGCAAGTCTATTGGAGGGGGCATGACAACCAGCACACCCCCTCCCATAGGCTTGCATTCAGGGGGCATGGGCGTGACATCACAAGCTTCTGCCCCACATCACCAGTCATCAGGCACAGAATGAAGTTCGCTCTGTGGACCGGATGTCTGGGGTGCCGCAGCCAAAATCGTGGGGGTCACCAGCGCCAGGATCAGACTTCTTATCCCCTATCCTTTGGATAGGGGATAAGATGTCTAGGGGTGGAGTGCCCATTTAACGCCCAGATTTATCAATATGCCTTAAACCAAACCTGTCTGGGTTTGCCCATATCACCAAATCCCAGCTTGGCTTTCATTTTAGCAGAGCATGCCAACATATGAAAGTGGAGGAGAGATTGGTGTATGATGTATTCTCATGCACCAGTCATGCTTTGGCTTGACCTCTTATTAAAAGAAATGTTTTGCTTGAATTGTTATCATAATTTGTCTGAGTTGGTTCAACTCCTCGCCTTGGCTAATAATACTAAGTTTAAACCCAGCCTAAGAGAAAATAGATAAAAAGATTTAGTTAAATGGCATATTAAGAGCTAAGGGTTTAATCCAAAGTACAGACATGTACACCTATTTTAGTACATGTTAAGCTAGTTTAACTGGCATGAGACTGGACGCAATGTGGAAGTGTTCGTGTTGATAGACATGAAAACACAGAAAGCAGAGAGCCCCAGGATCATTTAAACCTTACCAAAAGAGAGGGAAGAAGGGAAATCCAAAGGAATGTACAGAAACTGCACCATGCTGTGTCTTTAATTGTTCTTGGAACTGACGTGACCATGTTATGTCACTGTAACTTTTACCACGCTGTGTGGCTGTGAGTCATTTGGCCATCATGAGTTTTATGTAGAAGACAATGTTCCTGTTTGGCCTTCAATCACCGGTATCCAGCTAAGAATGGGATGCCAACATATCCTGTGGTATACAGTAGCTGGCCTCATTCATTTCATTGGCCCAAACTTGGCACCTAGTGGGAAGCATGAAATATACATGGGCATCCTCACAAAAACACTTTGATTTACTCTGAAATGTTGCAGTTAAAAAAAAAAAAGCCTATAGCTTTAAAGGTGAGCCAGGAACGGAGTATGCAGTCAAGAAGGCAGCCATTGTTCCCCTCATTACTGGGCTTGACTCACGGGTCTCTCCTGATAAATATATTGGGAAAGACCTGTGGAGCAAAAATAAGCACACAGAGGGCCAGCCTCCTTGACTGTATAAGCTACCTTGTTCTCGGCTTATCTTTAAAATTTAGATTTTTCTCAACAACTGTAGTGTTTAGGAGTAAACAATAATGTTTCATAGTGAGGGGGGGGGGGGGGGGGGGCATGTCTTGGGCAGCTAGAGACAACTAACAGGTTTCCCCTAAAAGAGGCTTCAATATTTTGTCATGTTACTTCAAAATGCGCAATATAGTGTTTATTTCACAGAAATAGGTGAAAATCTTGTGTGGCTTTTATGTTTAATTTACTAATGAGTGAACCGATAATTGGGAAAGGCATGCAGGCACCTACACTTAGTCTGCAGGTTACTGAAACAGTCTGACTGGTAAGGAAGGATGGATTTCTCGTTGGCATGATGAATTTTAAGTGACTGGTCCTTTTTATTTTCTGGAAGAGACCACTGGCAGTGGCTTCCGCACTATACAGAAGACATTCATGCTCAGTCTAGGAAGCATATATATTTGGGAGATCAGGAGACATGGAGATCAGGAGACATGGCCACCTGAACAAGTTGACCGTTTTATTATTTCTATAACCTTCTATATAGTCATTGGAAAAGGGATGCTGGTCTATTTTTCACTAAGCATGTTCTAATTTGGGCATCCAGAAGATTTGCATTATAGTTTCTTGGCAGGCTTTCCTTGGTGATATGACCACCCCTCTCCGACACGAACCAGAGACCTGAGTATTTTTCTTTTTTATAATTTTTGTTAGTTTTTAAAGTGGTGTGGCATGTCCATGGTGCTGCCAGCAATAGCACTTGGCTATTTTTGGCAGCTCTATAGCCGATAGATAGAATATGGGATAGCAGTGCCACTGGGACCCTCTGCTTCTGCCCCCTACAAATCTCACATTATCCTCTTACAGGATAGGAGAGAAGTGTGTTGACTTGGAATAATCCTTCAAAGAGTTGCTATATATATGCCCCTTCAGCTACAGACCTTTCTCTCATTTCAAATCATACAATGAATTACTTGTAAGGGGATTGGAGCTTTAAACAATAACCTCCACTATCCTTGCCATCCATCTGTACAGCATTCTGTCTCACCGCTTCCTTATTTATCATTAGCTCCTACACAATGACTGCAAATGATCGTGTTTGTGGCATTCTGCCAGGCTCACATAGCCTGTGACATACACATCTTGCTTTAAATAACAATATACTTGAATGCAGTAAATAATTCCTGCAATATAATGTAATCATTTCTTGTCAAATGCCTTTTCGTTTGGTGGAAAGTCATATAATCATTTGTTGTATTGCAAAAACAGGGATTTTCCATGTGGTGATATTCTTTTACCTAATTCCCTTTATAAAAGCATGTCATGTAATGCATGTAATAGAAGTTTAACAAAAACGATTATGGAATTATAAAATGTAGTACAGTATGTTATAAAATATTGTAAAATAATGTGATATATTATGTATAATGAAAGTGATTGTTATTTTACAATGTAGTTGGTTTGGACTGCCAGGGAACAAGTGTTTGTTATGTCTGTTTGCATAGTTGTTATGATCCCAAATTTCTCCCCATTTTTTAAACGATTTGAGATTTCTTTTATGCTCTGAATTTCCCCAAGCATGGAAACTATTTAGGTACAGAAATGATTTACGTAAAGGGGAGTATTCAGGATTAGAAAAACAAAGCTGGTTGTGTGTGGTATTGCAACTCCGTTCCATTGAAGTGAATGGAGCCAAGTTGTAATACTACAGGTGTGATGCTGTTTAAGGAAGAAATCTGCTCTATTTTTCTATTCCTGCATAACCCCTTTAAAGTAACACTCCTCTAATTCAGTTTGTTTCCTTTATATATAGTGCTGCACAGGCGACAGAGTTGCCCATAGCAACCAATCGGATTGCTTCTTTCGTTTTTCAGAGGCCTTTTCAAAAATTAAAAGAAGCAATCTGGTTGCTATGGGCAACTCAGCAACTTTCCTCTGGACAGGTATTGATTAATCTCCCCCATAGTGCTTACCGGTTTTTAGCAGATGAGGCATGCATGAGGTTTTAGCCATCTTGATTCCTGTTGCTAATTAATTTCCCATGTGGCCTCTGGAATTGCACAGAAAGGGGGCTGCCTCTCTTTACTGCATTTGCCTTCAGTTTGTAGTCCTATATTCGTTAACTTTATAGTATTCTTAAAGTAACTCATAAAAACCCCCGGCCGACCCATTATATCCGGCATAAACTCCATCTCATCCAACCTCTCCCATTACATAGATTTACTCCTGCAGAACCGCGTCACCAACCTGAAATCATACTTGAAAGATACCACAGACTTCATCCAATCAATCCTGGCAGTAGAAGGCAAACCTGAATACCTTCTCGTCACCATGGACATCACGTCACTCTACACCGTAATCAAACAGGAGGCAGGAATCAATGTAGTTTCACATTTCATCTCTAATGACCCGTCAATGCCTTCAGCTCAAGTGGACTTCATACTACAAGAAGTAGAGCAGGAAAAAACCCTCAGGTATGGCGCTGCAGACTCTTGTAGACAGATGAGGCGGATGCCAAAGGTAATAGGAAAGTCCTCAGCAGGACATTTTATTAAAAAAACAATAAAATGGACAAGATTACGCGTTTTGGGAGGATCCCTCCCTTCCTCAGATCAGGATCCTGATCTGACTAAGGGAGGGATCCTCCCGAAACGCGTAATCTTGTCCATTTTATTGTTTTTTTAATAAAATGTCCTGCTGAGGACTTTCCTATTACCTTTGGCATCCGCCTCATCTGTCTACAAGAGTCTGCAGCGCCATACCTGAGGGTTTTTTCCTGCTCTACTTCTAATATTGACTCCCAGGACGACTTGTTTCCTCCTGCAACCCATCGGCATAGCAGCGACTCGCACTACAGTACCCAGATTATATCGTGGGTGATATGCTTTTTTGCATAGATCTCAAGGTGAGCGGCCATCTATAAGCCCCGTGGGGTTGACCCCCCACCCACCACCTGATCTATTGAGGGTAAATACACGAGGCGCCGTCCGTCAGTCCTTTCTTTTCTTTTTTCTACAGATTCATACTACAGGGACTTTGCTTCACACTTACGCATAATTATTTCGAATGTATGGGCCAACTTTACATACAGCACACCGGGACTGCTAGGGGTTCCAAAGTGACCCCCAGTTTTGCAAACCTTTTTGTCGGACTGTTCGAGGAAGTCTTTGTATATTCCCCCACATATTTTCTAACTGCATCTTTTACAAGCGCTATATAGATGACATCTTCATTAGGCGACAGGTCCAGCTTGAACAATTTCATCACACACCTGAACTCAAATGACTTGTCACTACATTTCACCCAATCCATATACACCAACAACGCTGAATTCCTGGATGTACTGGTTTCACACGATGGTCACTCACTTCACACAAGGACTTTCTTCAAACACGTTGATAGCAACGGCTACCTGAGTTTTGACAGTGGCCACTTAAAAAAAAAAAAAAAAATGGCTGAGCAATGTGCCCTACAGGCAGTTCTAGAGGCTTTGGAGGAACTGCACCAGGGACAGTGACTTTATCTCGCGAAGCTACATCTTGAAGACCCGTTTCAAGGCTAAAGGCTATCCTCATTCCCTTGTACAGTCCTCCTTTACCAGAGCTCTTTCACTAAATCAGCAAACATGCCTACTCCCCAACTCTGGTCAGACAAATACCAACACAGAATGTACTTTCAACTTCATCACCACTTACAGCAGAGAACACAAGGATATAAGGAAAATTCTTACTAAGCATTGGGCAGCCCTCTTACAGGATGCACATCTCAAGGGCACTTTTTCATCTAGACCCTCTCTCACGTTCCGCAGGACTCGGACCCTTCGGAATATGATTGCTACCAGTAAACTCAATTCCACATTACAGCAGCCCAACTCTTCCATACTTCTGGACATTACTGGAAGCTTTAGGTGTGGGCTATCATGCTGCAAATGCTGCCCACATATGACGCATAAATGTAAAGTATTTTCCTCTACAGTGACTGGCGAAACATTCTCCATCAAATCTTTACTCAACTGTGGGTCTCAGTACATCATTTATCTACTCCAATGCCCCTGCAAAAATGAATACGGGGGCAGGACTATTCGGTGCTTTAGAGAACGTTTAAATAAGCACCGCAGTAACACAGCACACTACTTTCTGCTACATAGTTTCTCATGTCATATGACAGAGCACCACCAGGGGGAGTTCAGTGCCATCCGAGCTACCCCTATCGAACATATCACTAAGGATGTTAACCAGAGATTTAACGTCTTTAGGAGACGCGGAAACTTTTGGATCCACACCCTCCGTATCCTGTCTCCTGGGGGTCTGAACGAGATGATGCAATCTCTAGTTCAGCTGCTACCCCCCCCCCCCCCCCCCCCCAGCTCATTCAGTCCACCCATATTTATGTATTACCACATACGGTTACTCCATACATAATCCGCCCTGACAACATATATAGCCTTTACCGCCACCATCCATGTGTTACACACACACACACACACACACACACACACACACACACACACACACACACACACACACACACACACACACACACACACACACACACACACACACACACACATATATATATATATATATATATATATATATATATATATATATATATATATATAAAATTCTCTTTACATTATTATTATTTCCACTTCCTGGTATATATACTTTTATATATACTTTCTTCTACAGCTCTTAGATCATGATTTAGTTATTAGTATTAGGAGCCGGCAATTACTTGGGCTATATATCATTTAGAAGACTTATCTATGCATTATGTTTCATCCATCTCATCCATACTATCTATACTTATGTATTACTTTATACCCATTTCGGATTATTATTTTTCCTTTTCCAATGTATGTCTATACCCCTTATCCTACTACTAATACCACCAACACATGCCGATGCACTACACTATATGCAAACACACTCTGTATCTCATGCCAATACATTTTATTCTTTACCCTTGCCAGGTGCCAATGCATAACACCTTATGTTAGCATCCTTGATATCTAGCAATTAATCTTTTAAATTTTTTATATTCTTTCTATCAACCCTTTATATTAACCATTAATGTTCCCATTATGCTCCATTCCGGGTTATTAATCCAACATTACACTCTATGTGACTACTTAGCCACCAACGATCACATGTGTTTGCCACATCTTTAGTGCATTTTGCTAATAGACCGGCTTCTGCCTCATCATAAGAATGAGCCGCCCACCTTTGCTACCACACTGCCAGGATTTATCTACAGTCTTTCAATATCCCCCTTAATCTGCTTTCATACATCACCTTTCATCACAGTTGTCACTATCCGTAGTGCTGTCAACTTATGCTGACAGCGCTGCAAAAACTCTGCATACCGATTGGTTGACTTAGTCACGTGACGCCCGCACCATAGCGACGCGTCAACAACAATGCCTTCCGGCGCCAGCATGCGCGCTTACAAGCACTGCAGTGCACTTGCTATTGCCGCCTATCAAGTCACGCCGGCTCACATCTGGACCCTGGATCACCTCACCTGTAACCTCGGGCACAACAGCGGTACCAGCGCCTTTTGCAACCCCTCATGTGGGTTGATATGCAAGTTTAAACTTGCTCCAAGGTGAGCAGTTACTACCTAAGGGGTCCACACACCCCACATCCCCTCTCTCTCTCTCCCCCTCCCTATTTTTCCTTCATCCAAACGGTATCACACTAGGCACCCACACTGGTCTCTTGCTTTTTTTCTCTTATACAGGTTCTCATAAAACCTTAGATTTTTTATAAAACCCTCCAATTGTGATTATGGGGGAGATTTATAAAAACCTGTCCAGAGGAAAAGTTGTTGGGGCCTTTTCAAAAATGAAAAAAAGCAATCTGATTGGTTGCTATGGGCAACTCAGCAACTTTTCCTCTGGACAGGTTTTGATAAATCTCCCCCTATATGTTTTGACTTTCTCTTCATGGTAACATGGTCTATTACTTAAACTATTGCCGGCCACGCTTGTCAGCTGCTCCATGTTCAGTCAGTCATTATGCCTGTGACATCGGGAATGCATGTTCATTGAAACACTGAAGGCAGTGCTGCTATTGTGCATTATCTCCTTCATTACCTTTTGCAACTTCGCATGGGTGTCTATTTTTGGACATTTTGATCGTGTCCATTATATGTCATGATACACCGACGACATTAACATTATTAGGCTGGTTACATCAGATGGGGGTCTCATCAGTTCATACTCAGTCCTTACTAATTATGCATTGAGAGACAATAGGGGAGTGTCCTACTAACTTCGGGCATTCTAGCCCTGTGCACTTGACTCTCATCACATGTGAACACTGATTTGTGATCCCAAGACGTTGGAACTATTCTCTTTACCTATGATCTCAATATACCACTGTTCCACGTTTGTGATTTTATTTTTGTTGGTCTAATCTTATATCATTTTAAGTTTCTTGTGATCACAATGACAATCACTATCCTATGACATCTCCAAGATGGACCCCCCCCGTTTATACTTAGCCAACTATATGACTGTCAAACATCCTCTAACATCCATCTAACTGCTTGACATCCTCTACTTAACAGACTATAAGACACTGACTGTGGCCGTGACCTTTGACTCTCACCTATTGCCGCAAGCACTTCTGTTGTAGATCTCATGTAGAAGGTGCATTTTTTTATCTCTTTGATTCTGTTATGTTAATTTCTCCTTCACCCCTGATGAACCCATTGAAAAATATGGGAGAAACACATTGAATTTTTCGAGCATGAGAATATAGTTATGGTCCACCTAGTCCTATTATATCTGAGTGGTACCCAATGTTTATCCTTTGCCATATACACACTTATTGATATTCTTCCCTCCCTAGTTATTTTTGTACATAATTGTTCGAGACCTCTTTTTGTACATTCTTCTTTTGAGCGTTACATTTATTAATGCCAAGGCGAATACATCTTTTTTTATTGTGCACACATTTTGTACCTGTATTTGATTGTATTTTTATATAAATTTAGTAAAAAGTTAAATTTTACTTTTATATCTTGGCTTCATTGGTAGAGTTCCTTTTTTTCTCAAGTATCTAAATCTGTCTCCAAGGGCAACAATATCTAAGTCAATAGAGGGTGACTGGTTTCCCTTGACGTATGTGTTTCTATTTCTTACATCAGCAAACCCCCTTCAAAGCTTTTTATCTAGGTCCCCCCCTTACCAGCCACCTGAACCAATGATGAGACAAGGGGATGTTACATTTGGATGCTTTTTTTTTGTAGGTATAGCTTGTTTTGTAAAATGAATCCACCATGTTAAAGTGCTTATGCAGTTTAGATGTGTCAACCGTTGTTAGTGACCTAGCATTTTTGAGGCTACACAGATTGTTTGCCTTTGATTATTAGATATCATGCACGTTTCAGTGTGAGTTTAGTTCAAAATGGCAGCAAAGTAGGTTAAATAGGTAGTCTAGTATCTAAAAACTTGTGTCAGATTACAGAAGTCCGACCTCTGGAATCCCCTGTCATCTCCCGGTCCAGTCCCCCTGGCTCTCTGCATGAATGAAGTGTCGACCACGGCACAAAGCTGTGGCCAACAAGCCCCTTCCATACATCTCTACGGGAGAGCGGGAGATATCTCTGGCTCTCCCATAAAGATGAAAGGAGGGGGCGCTTTGTGCGATGGTCGACATAGCTTTATTCATGAGCAAAGCTGGGCTCCGTCCATAGGGGGATACTTTTTTAATACAGCATCATTCCCTTAACCCACTTCACTGAGACATTTTTACCTTTATTAATGGCATTTTTCCTTCTTTATATTCACGGTCAATACTGTTAAGTTATATTTTGTATGTATGCACTAGGAACAAGATTTTGACACAAATGAAAGCCTGTCTATTCCATTTCAAGGTGACAAAAATGGCCCTGTAATATATGTTAAGTGGATACTGCGGTTTTTATTTTTTGACCTCTACAATAGGCAACATACAGCTTTTGTGTATTTAAAGTTTTGCACATATCCTACTTTAACAAGTCCACAAAAAGAAGTCCCCCTGTTATTGCCTGACTACTATATAGCAGTAGGGTTAATACTTGAACACTCTGAAGTTGAGTTTAATTGAAGACAGCTTTTAATCATTTCTATATCGCTTTCACATTTAAAGGTGAGGTGGTTGTCATTAGTCCATCATAATGTCCTTTTTTTTTTTTTTTTGCTGTCTGTTGAACTTTTAGCACAGTGTGAATAATTTAAAGCTTCTGTCCTTGTATCATATTCTACACACTTCCATTTATAAAAGTTGTTAAGGAGACTATGCATATTACTGTTAGCCCTGCAGCATTTGCATCAATATGATGTCCTTTAAAATATTAACCAAATGTAATTAAAGCTCTTTATTGAAAGTGATGCTTTGAATTACTGATATGCTTGAGGCGGAGGTCCCCTAATTAAATGGCAGAAAAACTTGTTGAAGGGAGAATGCCATCCTTGCTGTAGCTAGTGGTAGTTCAATGACTGAAGATAAATTAAATACTCTCTTTACCTTTGAGTTGCCTTAAAATAACATTTAATGAATGCAAATTAAAAGTAATCATCTCAATACCCTTCATTCTCAGAATGCAGTTACCGGGGCTCTCACTAAAAAAAGTTGTATGTTGTCAAATTGTATAGTGAATGCCAAACTATAGGCATGTCTCAGAATGCTGGCGAAACAGTACCATATCATTGTAAGGTCACATGTGGTCATTCAAAAAAAAAAAAAAAATTTGTTTTTATGCCACATTTGTAACTTCAGATTCCATAATTCCAATGTTTTTGCACTCTACATTCCCCGGTTCAGGAGGAATGTATAGGAACTTTATAATCCTACCCTCCGGAGTCCACAACAGGATTTGTGTCCCTCAGCCTCATATTCCCAATCCCAAGACCCTAGCATTCACTCGCAACCCCCTCCACCATTTTCAGTCAAATCCCCACCCATCTGACAATTCAGTGAAAATACGTAAAACCCCTATATTTTAAGATCTGGAAGACATGGCAATAAATTAATACAAATAAAATGTTTTATGATACTATGTATATTAAATAAAAAAAAATATATATAGATAATAAATAATCCTGAACACCTACAGTGTAGCTACTGGAGCAAACACAAAGTGACATTTTTTTTTTCTGCAGCTCAGTCGTCTCTTTTGTATACACTTTATTAGGCCATTTTATCATTGGGTGGTGAATTTAAAGGGGTGCTCCCGTGGAATTTTTTTTTTTTTTTTTTAAATCAACTGGTGGCAGAAAGTTAAAACAGATTTGTAAATGACTTCTATTAAAAAATCTTAATCTTTCCAGTACTTTTACTACAGAGTAAATTATTTTCTTTTTGGAACACAGAGCTCTCTGCTGACATCATGATCACAGTGCTTAGAGATGAGCGAACTTACAGTAAATTTGATTCGTCACGAACTTCTCGGCTCGGCAGTTGATGACTTTTCCTGCATAAATTTGTTCAGCTTTCAGGTGCTCTGGTGGGCTGAAAAAGGTGGATACAGTTCTAGGAGAGACTCTTTCCTAGGAATGTATCCACCTTTTCCAGCCCACCGGAGCACCTGAAGGCTGAACTAATTTACGCAGGATAAGTCATCAACTGCCGAGCCGAGAAGTTCGTGACGAATCAAATTTACTGTAAGTTCGCTCATCTCTAACAGTGCTCTCTGCTGACATCTCTGTCCATTTTAGGAACTGTCCAGTGCAGCATATGTTTGCTATGGGGATTTTCTCCTACTCTGGACCGTTCTTAAAATGGACAGATATGTCAGCAGGGAGCACTGTGGTCATGATGTCTGCAGAGAGCACTGTGTTCCAAAAAGAAAAGAACTTCCTCTGTAGTATTCAGCAGCTAATAAGTACTGAAAGGGTTATGATTTTTAATAGAAGTAATTTACAAATCTGTTTAACTTTCTGGCACCAGTTAATTAAAAAAAAAATTCCACGGGAGTACCCCTTTAAAGGGGTATCCCAGTTAAAAAAAATATATATATATATTATTTTTTTTATTTTTTTTGTTTTTTTTTCTTTTTTTATTTATTTATTTTTTTTCCACATCAACTGGCTCCAGAAAGTTAAACAGATTTGTAAATGACTTCTATTAAAAAAAAAAATTATCCTACCAGTACTGAAGTAGAGTTGTTGTCCTTTTCTGTGTGACAACAGTGCTCTCGGACACCTCTGTCTGTCTCAGGAACTGTCCAGAGTAGGATAGCAACACTGTAGAAGATACAGTGGCACTAATGTCGCTAAGCTGACAAGGATTACAGGACAACAGTGCTTCTATTAGTCACTGCAGGGGATCGGGGTCCTAAGCATGCGAGTCCGGCGGTGCTGGGAAACAGAGAAAGTCACAACATGGAAAGTTCAAAGAGAAAAGCGGTTACCCGCACTCACTGCAGGGCTTCAGTAGAACGACTCCGCTTCATCTGCTTGCACAGACATCCCCGGTCACGGACTCATTGCAGGGCGCTCAAAGGCGACTGCCAGCTGGTTTTGCGCTGATTGCGCTTCTTCCGCCCTCATTGCGCTTCTTCCGCCCTCATAACAAGGCCATACAAGGCCGGAAGAAGTGCAATCAGCACGAAACCAGCCGGCATTCGCCTCTGAGTGCCCTGCAACATGTCTGAGACCAGGCACATCCATGCAAGCCGATGTAGTGGAGTTGTTCTACTGAAGGTCTGCGGTGAGTGCGGGTAACCGCTTTTCTCTTTGAGCTTTACAGAGTAGAATAGGTTTGCTATGGGGATTCTTCTACTCTGGATAGTTACTGAGACCAAAAGGTGTCAGCAGAGAGCACTTTTGTCAGACAGAAAAGAAAAACTCCACTTCATCAGCTGATAAGTACTGGTACGATTAAGATTTTTAATAGAAGTAATTTACAAATCTGTTTAACTTTCTGGAGCCAGTTCATATGAAAAAAAAAAAAGTTTTTAACTGGAATACCCCTTTAATGACAGGTGACTTCTCTGTTGTAATGCTGGTGGTTACATAGGTGAGCTTTATATACAACACTGCTCTTCTCTGAATGTAGCTCCCCTGTGACTTTATGCTCTCTGGAAGAGGGGACTGTATACGGTCTCTTCCGGGAGGTTTTATTAGGGTGCCAATACACATGTCCCAGGCAAAGGAAGTGCCACATGGCCAGCTACCACTCTGTAAATTCACACGGTATTTGCGCAAGTACAGGTGGAGTACATAAAACCCATTTGCTTTACCTGAACTTGGGAAGAAAGTGTTGCAGTTCGTAGTATACATTTAGGGGAATAAATGAAAACAGACTGCAGCAAAACTGTTACGATACAAAAGCTTAGCTGTCATTGGTTGCTCTGGGAAAGCCGGACAGTCTTGCTGTCCTTTTTTTCATTTATTACAGCTGACACCTACAACTTTATGTACAGACTATATATGACAGCACCCAAGATCCTAAAATTAAAAAAATAGATTTAACACTATAAAAAATACAAAACCTATTTTCATGTCATGAATACATAAATGTAATAAATAAAAACAACTGGTACATTGCCTTTTAGGCTACTTTCACACACCTCAGAAATGCATCAGTTTTTCCAGAAGTATGCATGCAGTAGTGAATCTGCATCCAACTCTCACTGTGGAATAAGTGCAGATTTACTGTTGCAGTTTTTGTTTCATATTTTGACTTCCCTGTTGAAGTTAGTCATGGAGAAAATCTAAAATAAACCTTCAACAAATTAAATTCAAATATTTACCTGCTGTGGGTTGAAATCTGCACCACAGGTCAGTTTCTGTGCAGATTGCATGAGGATTTTTTTCTGCAGCATGTGAAAGGGATTATCACATTGCTACTACTGCAGATTTTCCAGTGATGCTGCATAATTTTATCTGTGTGCATGTAGTAACATTTGCTCTGCTCGGGGAGCTCTGTCAAAGACTCAGTTCAGGGCCACGAAACAGAGCTGAAACGGTTAGATGAAGAACAGATAAAAACTGATCCCATTTGACTGATCCCATCAGCTGTCTGTTGTTTTGCAGGCATTGCAATGGTATTCCAGCCATATACATCTTATCCCCTATCCAAAGGCCCATTCTATGCCGGGCTGTTGCTCCAATCATGGAAACCTTTGTGTTTCCGGGACTGGAGACGTGATGTCAGACCACACCCCCTCGTGATTTCACGCCATGCCCCCTCCATTCATGGCTATGGAAGTGGACGTGGCAACCGTTACGCCCCCTTGCATAGACATGAATGGAATGTGCATGGCGTGACGTCACATCTCCAGTCCCGGGAAAAGAGAGGTTTCCGAGACTGGAGCAGCAGCTCTGCATAGAATGCCTGGTGCTGCACAGAAATTGCGGGGGTCCCAGAGGCGGGCCTCCTTTTGTAAGAGGTCTATGGCCGGAATACTCCTTTAAGTGGAGAATATAACAGACCTGCAGTATTTTTTTCTTCTTCTGCTCAACTCCCATAATTTGAACAGGATCTCCTGAACACAGATGTGAACGATCCCTAGCTGAGAAAACTTAGCAGACCCTTATCAGGTCATTAGAGAGTGTCGGGGGGGGGGGGGGGGGGCTGTGTTCTCCTTGTAACTGGGGTTAAAATGTCCAGATACAGGGGAAATTGACAACAAAGAAATAAAAAAGAAGGTAACATGCCTGATCTGGAAGCAGGTAATTTCCCCAGCTGTGCATATCCTCTCGAGAGTGTACAATTGGCGCACAGTGGGCATCATTTTCTTGTAGTAGTCATTTCAGATTGTACAGAGGATGATTGTAATGTTCTTCAGCGAGCTTCTACTCAATCCCATTAATCTCCTGTTCTGAGACTTCAGAAACCTTTCCATGCATGCGAGTGAATATGGGCTCCGTGTGGTTTGTTAGTGCTTTAAATTGGTGTATCATTGTAAGATAATTTAGTGTTTTTAAAGGCTTCCAGAGCCCTATATACTTAATCTCTCAAAAGCAGATGTGCCCTGACCTTGGACGGTCTCATTAATACTGTGATTCTCTTTTTATTAGACATGAGTTGGCTTGGTATATGACCTATGTTCAGTTCTGGATTCTATTACAGGCAGGAATAGTGATCTGATAATTCTGCCTACGGATCAGTGGGACGCCTAAAACATTTCTTTGTCTTGTATGTTCCGATAATGAGAAAAAACACTGTGGGGAATAACTACAGGTGTTCCATGACCACATAACCTCACTGTATTATACTCTGGAAGATTATGGGAGAAGTGACATCCTAGCTTAAATGCTCACTTGGAATGATGTTTCACCCTATACTGCATTGGTGTTTTTGGTTAACTTATGTTTTTTGTTTTTTTCCCCCCGATTTTTCACACTGTAATGTAGTGGTTTTGGTTTACTTTTCAGAAAAGAAACGGAGAAGACATTCCAGTAGAGCAAACAAAAAACATCAATCACCGAAGGTTCGCTGCCTCTTTCAAGTTGCGTGAGGTGACAAAAGCAGATGAAGATTTATATAGATGTGTAACACAATCAGAACGAGGGTCTGGAGTCTCAAATTTTGCTCAACTTATCGTCCGAGGTAAAGAACAAATCAATACTTAATATAGAATAATACTTACAAAAGAATCCTTAGCAGTTTATGCACTTAGGACATATAGATATCAAAGTGGAGATCCCTTGCTCAGGAACTCTCTCTAGACCCCAGAATAAAGAGCCATTCTGACAGTGGCACCCCTTTGGGTGGGCTTGTGCTATCTTTGTGTTATATGTATTCCTCTGACTGGCATGGAATGTTACATTCCTGCTGCAGGGAAAACAGCTGGCTGGCTGCAGGTTTTCTTTTTGTCACTTATCCCTGCCACTGCCCGCAGTCATTCACATAGGACACTGCCGCAGCACTGACTGTTATGCTCACAGCCAACATACTGTCGGCTATGAGTGTAACAGAGTAAGGGTGTCAGGGTTAAGCTGTTCTGTGGCTGTGTCGTAGGGCCAGAAAGCTCTAGGTGGGATATAATTCATGCTTTTAAATTGGTTTCACAAAATGGGGGAAACAGAAACAAAAGATTCCACCATTATGATTTCATTTTTCCTATAAGCCCGACATGTACACACAAAAGGAGGCAGGGCTTTATGCATGAAAACTTTATCTAAACCATCAACAATTACTGGATAGTATGTTCTGTGTGAGTCGCTATATCTTTTGGCAGTCCCATAGGGGGAGATTTATCAAAACCTGTACAAAGGAAAAGTTGCCCATAGCAACCAATCAGGTCTCTTCTTTCATTTTGCAGAGGCCTTGTTAAAAATGAAAGAAGCGAGCTGATTGGTTGCTATGGGCAACTGGGCAACTTTTCCTCTGCAGAGGTTTTGATAAATCTCCCCCATAGTTTAAATATAGCTGCGGTCAAGTATGCACATTACAACTCAAATCACTGTTCTTGTGTATAGGGGATACATTGTCATTATGGACAAAAACCTTTTAAATGGGTTCTCTGGTAGAGGGTTTATTTTTATTTTTTTATTAAAAACCTTAGCTTGCCTCCCTTGCACCCCTGGTTCCTCCAGTATTGCTGCTTTGGTCCCGTGTGCGATCCTTATCCTGGTGCCAAAAAATTCCATTTGCACAACAGCATGTGACATTGATTGTCAATCAGTGTTGCTTCCTGAGTGGACAGTGTGATTTCACAGAAGTGTCATTGATTTGGAGTTACATTGTGTTGTTCTAAGTGTTCCCTTTATTTTTTTGAGCAGTGTAGTTTAACTGCAGTTCACATAACAGCCCAGGAGGAGTTCAGGGTCTGTGGTGTTAAACCTATACTAAAGATTAACTATGGTGACGACTCCTGTATCTCAGTGGCACGTTAAATCTGACATCCAGCTATGTCTAGATAAAAGATGGTAATTTTAAGGGAAAGTTTGGGGCCACTGATATGAATTGCCTTTAATGTGAGTTGGCAGCGTATTGCCCGTTGTCAGCGATGACCCAGGGGCAAGAGTTTATTAGTGCATTTCCTTTTAAAGTCAATGTGACAGGGCATGCCCAGGGCTTTTTTCCCTTGCCGTTTGGAACAAATGAGAATTTCACTCGTGGGTGTTGGTACAGTGTAATATTGATCTGGGTATTAATACAGCCAGAGGATGTGGGAAAAAGCAAACTACGGTATATACTTTATCATGGCTTTAACATAGCATTTAATTCATTTTGTAATACAAATGTTTTTAGCTTGTAGACCGTAGATTTATTTTATTTATTTCTTTTTTTTCTTTTTTTTTTTTTTTCTTTCCAAGTTTGAGTTGATAAAGTGAAAGGCTATAACATAAGCCTTTGCTTATAAGCCTTTGCTTAGTTATTAAGGTCTTCTATCTGTCGTCTTTTGTTTATGAAGAAATAAAAGGTTCTTTATTATAAACCTGGCTGTAGAAGATAGAGAGCTGGCTTTTTTATCCTTTGTTTGTTACCTTATACAGTTGTCCCTCAAGTTACAATATTCATTAGTTATAGGACAACATTTTTATGTTGAAAGACCATAACTAGTATTTGGTTCCAAAGCCTCCAACATGTCAACCCAAAATAAGGAAAACTGGCAAAATAACTAATACAGGTAAAGCAATTATACATAGTGGGCTGGTGCCTCTTCAGAGTCCTGTACAATATGTACATTGCTCTAGAAATACAAAATGAAGCTATCCTCATCTGGAATGCAAAAGAGCTGCTAGTCCTGGCCTGGGTAAACAGCAGTACAATACTGCACTATACTATAGAGAGGAGCTACTATACAGAAAACTCATGCATGCATTTCAATAACACAGGAGTTTTCGCTGCAAAATGCACACCCTGTTCAGTTTTTCCATTGTTTCTGGCATTGTATGTGGAGTATGATTCCAGAAAAGACCATTGTAATGTTGAAAATATTGTAACATGAGGCCTTAGTAACTTAAAGGGGTACTCCACCCCAAGATATCTTATCACCTATCCAAAGGATAGGGGATAAGATGTCTGATCGTGGGGGTCCCGCTGCTGGGGACCCCCGCAATATAGCATGCGGCACCCACCTGTTTCTGGTCCGGAAGCGCTGGAGGGTCTGGGTCCCGACCACGGGAACGGAAGTTTGTGACATCACGTCTCCGCCCCCGTGTGACATCACGCCCCGTCCCCTCTATGCAAGTCTATGGGAGGGGGTGTGACGGCTTTTGAAATAAATGTTTCTATTACTGGATAACCCCTTTAAACCCCCCCCCCACTTTCAACTTTGTTTGTTTCTAATCTAAGATAAAGAATTTACTGTTAGTGCTCTGTGCTGTTTGTGAGATTCACTCACTTACATAATGCACTCTCCACACATTACCGTATCCGGGAGAGGATATGAGGATACTTTATGTACATCCTCCCTGCTGAGGGGGGAGAAATTTTGCTAAGGTAAGCTTAAATATCTTGGCCAAACAGGGAATCACAAGCTGTCTGTAGAGAGTGCTTGCTAACTAATAAAGTTCTGTGATTACAGCAGCCTTGGCAGAGGTTCAAGCATACGGTCTCTCTGCTGTGTGAGAAGGGTAAGCAGACATCAACCAGGACTGGGTTACAGCTTCACTATTGTTACATGGCAGATAACACATTTTTGTTAACCAAACAATCCATTTCTGCCATCTGTTTTAAAGTTTATCTGTCTCATCATAGATAAGACAAATAATGCTTATATACGTTATTCACTAGGTCATGTTGATGCTTCACATGTCTTTTTTGTGTGTCTAGCTTTTGTTTTTGGCTCTGTTCTGCTGCTCACTCATTCTGACATTTACTGCTTAGGAAGGACAGTGTCTGAGGCAGTGACTGAGCCTGCCCTCACTCCTCATACATTCACTTCCTTCCTGAGTCTGCAGTGCAGTGCTGGGTCTCCATCCAATCACTG
This sequence comes from Hyla sarda, assembly GCF_029499605.1. Classification (NCBI taxonomy): domain Eukaryota; kingdom Metazoa; phylum Chordata; class Amphibia; order Anura; family Hylidae; genus Hyla; species Hyla sarda. The sequence continues at coordinate 259,485,572 of NC_079191.1, read as the reverse complement.
CATGCTGCTCTGTAACCCCTCCTCACTGTTTCCATTCAGAAGTCTGATAGACAAGACAGGAGTGAGCACATAGAAATGCTCTATAAAAAGGAGATACATATTTTTTATGAAGTATATTACAAAGGTTAATATTTTGCCAAGATGTAGAACATATAAAAAGTTTTAGATTCTGACAGTGCCCATTTAACAAAAACAGATCTTGCTGGAATGCCCACATGTTTTATATGTTTAGATAAATGAGCCATAAATATGAGACATCCTATATATACTTTTCACAAGTTTGTTGGTTTTGACACATGGAAGAATTTCTTTCTTATTATATTGTTGATATAATTGCCCTAATTTTACCTTTCTACTGGTAAAAATTAATGTTAACTCATAATATTTTCATGTTCTGACACTAAAGGTTATGTCTTTCAAATTACAAATCCAATCATTGAGGTTAAAATATCTTATTTCACTATCATTAATTGTCTCAGGGTTAGCTATTCACATCAAACCCATAGAGAATACGGCAGTTCAGAGAGTGCTTTATCGTTTTTCCACTATTTATTTGTGTTAGACTAAACTCTTCTCAGCTTGTTGAGATTAAACTCTTATCAAAATTTACCCATTTAAGGTAGGGTCACACAAGGCGTATCTTTCTGCTCCATATTTTCCTACCCATTGAAGTCAATGGGTAGCAAAACAAGCAGCTGATTTTGCTACCCATTGACATCAACGGGTAGGAAAATAAGCAGCAGCAACATACGGCACTTATGACTTTACCCTTGAAGTGTGACTTTAATGGGAGTTGCTCAAATGGTGTAGTCCTGTTGTCTACTGTTTACGAAACTTAGGGAGATAGGTGAACAGTGTAACTCAAGGTGCTACGCCATTTGCGTCAATGGGAGTTTTGCAATTTGCGTAACTGCTTCTGCTGCTTTCGTCCTTTCCCTGTGTGTACAGGGAAGGCTGTCAGACCTTGTCTAGGCAGAGAAAGCAGATTTAATGACTGTTTTCCTGGTTTAACATTTTTCCATTTTAGGCCCTGTTCAGACCTTGTTTTTCATGCATTATTTGTTTTCTGTGCTTTTCTTCCCAGGCGTGGAAGAGTTAAGGTTTTCACCCAATTGCAATGCGGGTGTGCTTATATAACTCCAGCTCAGTCCGCATTCTAGTTGCTGGTTATTTTGTGCAATGATGCTACTATGATGTCTGTTTGTGCAATAATGCTTCTATAATGTCTGTTTTGCAATACTCGCAGACTGTCTGCTTGAGCATTTACATTAGTTTTTTATTGTAGATTTTAGTCTGTGTTAAATTAGTCGGTTTTAGGATTAGTATGTCCGTTCTGCTATATCGTTGTTCACACGGAGTCTTTTTGTATGCATGTTCTTAGCTTTTGTAACAAGATATCCCTGTGACCCTTGGTGGGACTTTGGGGGATTGAGTTCTAGTAGCAACACATTCCCGTGTTTCCTAGAGGGCCTCTGGGGGATTGAGTTCTTATTCCTTCTTGTTGTGGAGTTTAGCTTTGTAATGTTCCTGCTTGTTCCTGGAGTCTATGCAGACTCATCCACTTCCCAGTCTTGTGTTCTGGACCTAATCTGTTTGTTAACCTCTTTCCAGTGTGAAGTGTCCTATTTTTTTTCATCAGTTTACCTGTTTATGTTCTGCCCTGTTAGTAATTGTATCTTGTTTGGTATATCTGGTTGTCTGGTAGTTCTTCTGTTTCTGGCCTGTGACCGACTGTTTATTATTTGTTTTTACGCCACTGAACTGTAGTGCAGGGAGGGATCGGCTCAAGTTGTCGAATCACCGCTGAAGGTGTTTGGGCAAGTAGGCAGGGAGAGTCACTAGGGACGGCTTAGGGCTCGCTCTCCCTGTCCCCCCAGTCGGTCGTGACAGCAGGAATCTTATTCTCTCTATTATTGTATTGTCAGGATTTATTCTATCTTGTATATAATATATGATTAGACTTCTAAGGTGTTATGAGAGACATCGGTTCTTCTCTGGTGACCATTTTTTTTGTTACATTATTAACTTTATTACCTACCAATAGTCAATGGAACTTTTTTATATAGAATAAGAATATTTTTTCTACGAGTGTAATTGTAATGAGAAAACTTGGTGGTATTGGCTATAGATCTGAGGTTTTTGCACTCAGCAAATATGTTTTAACATATACATCTTCTGCTGATGCTGAAGAGAAATCAGTTTGAAGGAAAACTGAGATTGGGTGTAAATAATGCATTGAAACATAGAAGGTTAAAATGTGTCAAGGGAGCATCGGAATTATTTTCATCTGTCAGGCCAGTGAAAGGGGCTATTTATGTTACAGAATCTTGATGCCATGATATAATTCATAATCTTACATACAACTTTCTGAATATAGTTAAATAATACATTTGCCTTTCAGGTCATATTCTCAGAAATGTCATTCTGATACTACATGTCCCTCCAATTTTTCCACCAGATTATTAAATAATGTTTTGACTGATATTATCTCTTAAAGGAGTTCTCTATTATTCATATTGTTCCAGCATGCTCTTCACCACTTTATCGAGAATGTGTTCAGCTATTAGACTGAATTCGAGCTACACTGGAGAATGGACTTAGTCTCCCAAAACTTCTGGGCACAGCTTTTTGTGGAAAGCCATTTGATCAAGTATATTTAGTATTTGATCTGTATTAGTATACATTTGAGTAGTAAGAAGAAACTAGACTGCTGAGAGAAAAACTACACCGAAGCTGGATTTGCCATAGTCAAGGAAACGAACAGATAGCGTTGAAAAATTGTGTAGACTTGTGTAGTTTTTGCACTTATGAAATAAGCAAAAAGCACGGTATATGCAGATCTGTAATTTTTGCATCCTTCACTGTAAGCTCTTTTTTCGTTTATCGGGGCTGGTGTGAAATAAATTTCTTCTCATTCAGTTGCAGCCCAATATATTTGGTCCCTCACTAATCATATTCCCCTAATTGCTTATGTAATCACATTAACATATGAAGCAAAGTGTCTTAAAGAACCTCCAGCGCTGGTTATAAAGATGAGGAGTTGAAGAAAATAAAATTATAGAGCTCAGCAAGGAGGCCTCAAAGGTTTGTGCACACATCATTCATGTCAGTTTTGCATATCTCAAGAACTGCTGCATTCAATTACTGAGAAATAATTAGAAATGCCCTAGTTAGTAGTTGTCTGTACTAGGAATAAAAAGTGACATGACTTAAGTAAACAGCAATTCCCATATCTCTGATGTTTTTTTTAAATAGAAGTAAAGCAATGTCTTGATTTATAGGTAGCGCATTGTTAGGTTGTTATGGTAATGCAGCGCTCAATATTTGTCAAGGATTTTGGAGATGCAAAATAAATTTGTTTAATTTTAAAGTTGTTGATTTACTCATTGCTCACACCCCTTACAGTTTGGTTTGGAGAAATACTTTACTTCAGTTGAGCATTACTCTTCATATAGGGATCCCTTTCATTATTACAATGAATTTTCTTTGTAAATGCATTTGTTTGTATAAATGTAAAACCAGATGAGCTTTTGATGTCAGAGGAGAGAACCTGCAGCTGGTTGGGCTTCATGCCATTGGTCTGAACTGCAGAGGTGGGGGGTATATCTTGATTCACTGGATCGTTCGGTAGGTGTGTGGGCCACCAGGGGGGAGAGAGTGGAGATGCGGCTGCTGAAGATTAAGGGTATGTTCACTTTGCGGAATCTCCATTGAAAATACTTCGGTGGTAGGACGGCACTGCGCCGTCACCATTGACAGCTATGCAGTACTTGCGGAATTCCACGCAAAGAATGATCATGTTCTTCTTTGCGCTGGACAATTTCAGTGGCGGAATTGTCCGCCGCTGAAATTCCGCTGTGTGAACGGGTCTCGCAGAAGACTCATTCATACTAATTCCAATACCATTCCAAACTCAACGGAGGATAATAGGCGGTGCCAATAAGGTGATCCGGGGGTGATGATAAAAACATATTTTATTAAAACATGCTACGCGTTAGAAAGCCGGACCGGTTTCTTCTTCAGGCATCCTTGGGAGTGTGAGGAGGAATGTGCCGCAGCCTTAAATGACCAAGTGCATATACTTGTTGTTCTGGAATTTGCACAACCGGTTTAGGTAAGTTAACCCTTGGCTCACCTATTTTTTATTCTTATGCTGAAGGTGTCACACGAGGGAGCGGTTTTGTCTTTTACCATTCACACTGATGGTACTGTTCAGTGCGTGGAGCGTACGCTAATAGCCCTGAGGCAGAGTAATCTCTGTTTACAATGTCCTGCAAAGGAAAGGGTTATCTTAAAGGTAATCTCATAACATGTGGAGGATTGGAATGACAGGATGATGGCATTGATGTCCACTTGATAGGCCGAGATAAAGATGGCCTGGGTACACTGGGACACTGACAAGAGCATAAAATGAAATTCTATAATCAGCAAAGCGAATACTGTCACATTTGACCGAAAAAAAATAGTGCTTCACGTCAACTGTAGGTCAAATAGAGTAATTTATAAAAGCCACATGTATGCATGAATTGGATTATATAGGCAATACTAGATATGTAGTTTGCCGCAGAAAAAGTTACCTCATACATAATACTGATATACTAGTTTCCCAAAGCTGTCAATGCAGAGTACAATTAAAATATCCCAAATTAAAAAGTATTAAGTTAAGGTGCCCATAAACATAAGAGCAAAGTAGCATGAACTTTCCAATTATGGTGCAAATGGCTGGAGGGGATGCCAACAAGCCTTTTAACAGGGGGTTTTTCCACTTCAAAATGGGATTCAAAACACGTTGAAGGAGATTTATCAAGCTCCGTCATATACCGGTATTTTTTTTGTGTTAAAAAAAAAATTGCACGTACTTGCGCACATGCAACTTTTCCCATACATGCTGCGACTTTTTGATTTTGACTTTTTGAAGCAGTAGCATGTAAACCAAAGTAGATTGAACATAGGAATGCATTTCTAGTGCTGGTAGCTGAGAGGACCAGGAAAAGAGGGCATATAGAGAGGGCATAAGTGGCAAACATATAGTTGAGGTGTGGTTCTCTTATTGAGGATGCACCCCTCACTCCCCCCTGGTCACACTGCTTGTCGCACACAGGGTAGAAATTGATGCTCTTGGTGATGTGATCAGCGCTCATAGATGGAAAGGTAAACAAACAGGACAGAACGTAGTTTTACATGGAGTAAAGAACTCCTAAACCAATCACCCATTTAAAAAAAAAATGCCAAATAGTTACATTTGTGTTCATATATTAAAATAAAATTGATGGGTGTCTCTTTAAATATCAAAGGGTATACCACAAGTTTTCTCACAAGCGGGAGATGAAACCACCTCAGCCAGGCATTTTTCACATGGCAAAAATGATTACCTTTGCACTAGCACTACCAATGCTTTAGATAATAGTAGTAATCAACCAATAATAATGTTGTTCACACTGCCTCAACAATCAGATTTTGGTCACCTACACAGTTTGCCAAACAATTACTTTTAGGAGCCATTACAATGTTAATCTTATTGGACTTTGTAACAAGGCAAATTCCTTGTACAATCCTTCATTGAATTGCTTCATTGACATCCTTGGGCATTTTCAAAGCTTTTCTGATGTTACCTTCGATATTGCATAATGATGCAAAGGAAAGCATCCAAATTCCTCAAAGCAACAAAAAATACAGGATGTCACTGAGGCTGTATATTGCAAGGAATTTGAATTGGAAAAGTGATTCCTAGCTTGCCACTGGGGGCATTTTTGATCATTTTGATTTATTAAACTTTTATAGCTGCTTCCAGATGAATGTGAATTAATACTTTTTATTGGGTGTTGTGATCCGCAAACTGTCTAGATCCAGCAACAGCTTCTTTTCTGCTGATAAAGAGGATGATAGTGGTTTGTTCAGTGTTTTAGATGATTAAAAAAAAAATATATATATATATATATATAATTTTTCTAACTTCCATAGAACTTAGATTTTGTTCACATACCACTTGTTTTCCCTTATGCCTATGCACCCCTTTACTTCATGTATGCCAAAACAGTGTCCTGTGGGTTGCTTTTACAGTGTCATATGTTTAAGGCTTCTAACTTCTGGATTTCTAGTTAAATGTATCTAGTTATAGATTAATGTATGCAGAATAACTTTACAATTGCATGTTATTAAAAAATATGCTTCTTTCTATTTAATTTTCCACTTTGAAGAAATGACCACTAGGGGTCTCCCTACCAGTCCTGGCAGCAAGCATTTCAGACTCATGCTGGAGTCCTAAACACTACGAGCTGCCAGTCTACTTTGTTCACAAAGGAGAACACTCAGAGCTGCCAGCTTGCTTTGTTCACAGCCGGTTTGGCTGTGAACAAAGCAGGCTGGCAGCTCTGAGTGTTTAGGACTCCAGCATGAGTCAGAAATGCTTGCAGACAGGACTGATTGTGAAAAATACAATAGAAAGAAGCATATTTTTCATTAACATGCTATTGGAAAGTTATTCAACATTAATTAATCTAAAATATATCAAAAGTTTATTTGATGAGGTACCCTTTAAAGGAGTAGTCCGGCGCGGTTTTCTAATTTTATCCCGTCTGGGCTGCCAAATAAAAGAAAACAAACTTTCTCTTACCTGCCAACGAGCCCCCGGAGCTCTGATGCAGGTGTTCGGTCCCCGTGCTGTATTCTTCTTCCTGTTAGCCCGACACATCACACGGAGCTTCAGCCTATCACCAGCCGCAGTGATGTCCCGCCTCGGCTGGTGATAGGCTGAAGCTCCATGTGACGTGCCGGGCTAACAGGAAGTAGGAAGAATACAGCCTGGGGACCGAACACCTGTACCGGAGCTCCGGGGGCTCGTTGGCAGGTAAGAGAAAGTTTGTTTTCTTTTATTTTGCAGCCCGGACGGGATAAAATGAAAAAAGTGCGCGCCGGAGTACTCCTTTAAGTATACCTGGCAAAAAGCCGGCATGTGTTGATCAGTATACCAAACGCAGAAAATGAAGACTCTGGGTTATATATTTAAGAGTGTTAGAGATTTTGTCACATTAGGACATGTCCTGGCTATGCCCTGGTGTCACTCAAGGGGTGGAATTGGACCCCTAGACATCTTTCACCTTGTTGTGCAAATAACCAACCTATGAAGTGAATCTTCCACATTGTCATTTATTTTAATGTGCATGAGTGGATGTGCTGCTAATAAAGAAAATAACCAAAAACTGACAATATTTTTGTGCAATGTGGTATTCTACAGAAATAAATAATAAATAGCAAGTGACTCCATGTGTCTTATGAGATCTCACACATTCACTATGATGCAGCGGGATTGCGATAAGCCAACAACATCCAGCGGGACTGTCTTGTGACATCCATTCTAAATTGGATACAACAGCGTTGTATGTCTTTTTCATTTAAAAATCAGCATTTTATTTTTTTAATAGTACTTCAATTTTTTTTTAGCCATTTATATATAATCAGTGAACCAAAGGTGGTGATACAAGGAAGGTTTTGGTTTTTTAGTTTTTTTTTTTTTTTTTTTTTTTTCTTTGTAAAATCACTTCCTTTAACAATAAAGAAGCATATGTGCAAACTGGTTATCACATTTAGTGAGTCCTATATTTTTATTTTCTACAAAATGTTCAGCAGTTATGCATGTACCCTGTAAATAATCAGGACATTTGTCACCTCTGTAGGGTATTTACTGCAGGGCTGTATTGGGACCAAAAATAGGCCCAGGCATATTAGACCATGCAGCTAATTATTATTATTTTTTTTTTTTTTTTTATAAAATAGGCTGCATAGTCTAAAATCAGCTCGGTTCAAGTGGCCCCCCAGCTGTTGCAAAGCTCCAGGCATTGTGGGAGTTGTAGTTTTACAGCTGGAGAGTCACAGATTAGGTACAGTTTCACCCATCATCACTGCAGAAATTACAAGTGACCGCAGCTCTGATGGGACAGTCAGGAGAAAACACAATGGTAAAATGCCTCTCAGGTGACATCTGCTCTTTTTTTTTTCTTTTCATCTGGTCCATATACCAGAACTTATTCCAGCTACATCATCTTTGCAGAGTCTGATGCCTGAACAGCATTGGTACCTCACTTTGTCTGCAAATCCTCTATATGATGACAATAATCATTATAATCCTGATATACATCATGCCCCCCAAAAAATATTATTTCCAGACACTGTTTCTTCTGTTTGGCAGAATCCCACCCCTGCACTGCCCTCCCCTAGACCCCTAAGTCCCCCCAGACCCATGTTTCTCCTCATCCTGCAGACCCCTAGGGACTTCTCCATGCAGAATGTCTGCTTGCAGCAGGTGCCACAGAAACCATTGGCAGTAGGACTGCACAGATGTGCGCTGTCTCTATAGATGGAAATGCAATCCAGCAGAATGAACGTCCACCCAAAAAACAAACCTGTTCGTTCTTTGGGTGTACATCCAACAGCAGAATTCCCCTGCAGCGATTCTGCACAGAGCAGTAGAATCCCATTGAAAACAATTGGACTTTGCTGCAAGCATATTTCCGCAGGTGGAATGTCATCCATGTGGATGGGCCCCAAGTCCCCACAGACCCCTTAGTCCTCTTACAAACCTATCTTTCCCCCAGACCCCTAAATCCTCCTCCCAGATTTCTGTCACCCCAAGACCCCTCAGTCAACCTCCTTCACACTGTTGTGCCCCAAGACCTTTCAATCATCCCCTTTCACTTTCTTGTGCCCTCTCCTAAGACCCCTCAGTCATCCTCCTTCACACTGTTGTGCCCCCAAGACCCCTCAGTCATCCCACTTCACTTTCTTGTGCCCTCCCCTACGACCCCTCAGTCATCCTCCTTCACACTTTTCTACAAACCTAAACGAGTAGTTTTCGAATGTGCCAGATTTATCAAATTGTCTGTTGGATAGATTTGGTGTATCTGTACTGTCTTGTCTAAATCTGCAAAGTCTATAGACTAAGTTTATACCAACTATTAGTTGACTTGCTTTACGCTAAAATCGTGCACCAACATTTTGGAGCGTTTAGGCCACATTCACTTTTTCAGATAATATAATCCTCTTTTGTTAGACAAGGCTTAAGTGTCTAAAACACATAATAAATATGATGCACGTCATGTGATATAGTGTTTAGTGCAAATTATTCCAGAATTCTGGCAGATTTGCAATAGTGATTCTGCCTTAGCATCTGATTCTGATAAAAACTGAAATGTATAAACACTCCATGCTGTGGCAGCATTATGTGTTCTTATGATGTTTCAAGGAAAGAATACGGTACTTGGAATAGAGTAATGCAAAGGATGGATGTGACAGAGTTCAGGGATGAGTTCAGTAAAGGTCTCGCATTATCTTTGGTGCCTGTCCGAATCAGTGTGACAGATGGCTCATTCAGAACAGAAAGCACAGCTTGACAAAGATGACAAATTTCTGTTCATATTAACTTTTTTACACAATACCTTTTGTGGGTTCTTCATAGCAGCATCACATACTATGTGGCCCAAAATAACACTATTTGGATTACAAGCGTCAGGAACCAATTTTTGGCACCTAATAAAGGAGAGCAAATACCATGTCAAACCCTTCTGTATAGTAAATTGAATTGCCTCATATTTATGCATAGTGCTTGTTGACAGGACCTTGTAAGCTATGCTAATATTGTAGGTAATTTGTTACCTCCAGAAATCATGTTCCTTGTGCTTTTTGATCATTATTTTGAAACATGATAAATGATCTAACCCACAAGGTAGAACTGAAAATGAAATGGATAATTGGATTATATGTCTAAATTCTGGCTGAAAGAGCGTTTTTTTGCTGCAGCTAGAATTGCAAGGATGTTATGCTGACATGCTAGACGTAGTTGTGAAAGCCATTGATACTGTGACTTTGTGATTGAAATTTCTCAAAAAGCCCAGGAAATGATGCTCCTGGTATGCAGTGTCCAAAAGTCTGTTAAACTGTAAATGAGGTTAAAACCCATACAGAAATGCGGCCCTGAATATTTAGGCCAGGTTATCAGATGGAGATATAAATTAAATATTTTTGTCAAAATTTATATTCCAAACGAAACCTTTCTGATGTTTTTGAATTGTTTCTTATATGTTACAATGTATGGTTAGATCAATGGCCACATGGAGCGGCCTGTGGACTGCAGATATGTTGCTGCAATAAGTCTAAAAACCATGTCAGTGTGTGGTTTTATCTCCATTTTTTTTATTGTTTTTAAACTGCTGTTTTATCTCTTGAACCATAAAAAAAATTGAGATTTTCAAATGGATTAAGAGTTACATTTACAGTAAAACCATGATTTTCAACCTTATCACAGCGGCATCATTGCTGCTTGATGGCTGTAGGTAATTTCACACATAGTAGTTAATTCTGTAGTAGGGCCACACCATTGCTGCATTGTAAGGACCCATGCATACTGTGGATGTTCGGCTTGGAATTAAAGGGGTATACTGCTGAATTTTTATTTTGTAAATCAACTGGTGGCAGAAAGTTAAACCGCTTTGCAAATTACTCCTATATACAAATCTTAATCTTTCCAGTACTTATCAGATGCTATTTTCTCAACAGGAAGTTCTTTTCTTTTTGGATTTCTTTCCTGTCTGACCACATTGCTCTCTACTGACACCTCTGTCCAGAGGAGGAACAAATCCCCATAGCAAACCAATTCTTCTCTGGACAGTTCCTGACATGAACAGAGGTGTCAGCAGAGAGCACTGCGGTCAGACAGAAAGGACATTCAAAAAGAAAATAACTTCCTGTGGAGCAAATAGCAGCTAATAAGTACTCAAAGGATTAAGATTTTTATATAGAAGTAATTTCCAAAGGGGTTTAACTTTCTGGCACCAGTTGATTTAAAGATAAAATATTTTCCAGCTGAGTACCCCTTTAAATGGGGTTCTGCAGCTCTATATACAATGCAGAATTTCCGTCACAGAAATTCTGGCGAAAGAATGAAGGTTACATTTTTTTCTGAAGAATTCAGCCCAGAAATGTTTTGCTGTTAATTGGAGTGAATTGGTGCTTTTGGCCATGTGGTCATTAGCACTGATTCTACTGGCCCCTGATGCGCCGTTCCTGCTGAAAATTTCTTAGTGTACATGGGCACTTAAAGAACTGCACATGTCATGATCTCTGACACTGCTGTAAAAAAAAAAATAAAAAAAAAAAAATATATATATATATATATATATATATATATATAATATGTTGTGATGTTTAAGGCTTTTATAACAAAAAATGCAGTATATAACTTCTAGGTAGGCACTTCTTTATGTGAGCGAGTATGAGGGCAGTAAATAGAAGATGGGCTGGTTAAGCCAGGGCTCTTGGTATGCTGAGGAATGCCCAGTGGATGGTTCTGCTCATTGGTTGACAACTATCTCTGTTTATTGCACTCCCTATGGTAAATAGAAAAAAATCTTTTTAATATACTTTGTTTAAAAAATAAAAAAATAAAAATTTAGTGCATTGTGTTTTATAAAGCTGCCACTAGGTGTCTCCCTACTTGTCCAGAGCACATTTCTGCTCATCTTTTACACAGACTTTGGACTCCTGCTGGCCTGGCAGGAGTCCAAACTCAGGAATTGCAGTCTGGAGTGCTGAGGGTGTTTGTCCAGCCTTATCCAATCATAACTTCTCTCACACTTAACTGCCGTTTGTTGGTTGTAGAGTAAGGGAGGAAGTTCTCCCCTGTATGGTGTCAGATGATGTCACATCTGCGGGGGAATGGCATTTCCCAGTCTGTAAACCTGAAGCTGAGCAGAAAATACCAAAAACTAATAGAGACTGGTAAAAGGAGGGTGGAAACTTAAACCACTTAAACCTAAATTTCCCAATTAAATAACTTATTTTTAAAAGTTCAATCTTTGTTTTATTTCTGCACATTGAACTTGTTAAAAAATCACATTTGACATATTGACCTGATTGTGAGGATCAATGTTCAATATATATGACTATAAGACAATATAGGGTGCCTATATTACAGGTTAATGGGGCTGTTTAGATTTTACTTAGACGCCATTGTCCTGTTATCAAAGACGAACAGGTTTTTCTGCAGGCACCCTATATTGTCTAATAGTCATATATATTGAACATTGATCCTCACAATCAGGACAATATGGCAAATGTGATTAAGTTCACTGTGCAGAAATAAAACAAAGATTGCACTTTTAAAAAGTTAGGTAATTGGGAAATTTAGGTTTTTCTGGGTTACCCAAGGGTAACCTATAAGTGAGCAGAAAATACAAAGCAATATATAAAGGTAGAAAACTAAAAAATGATAAAAATAAAGGGAGGGGGTTGTTTATCATAATGGGGGCAGTGAACTGGGAGGATTATAAAATGTATCAAGTAAATGAGAGGCACTCTATAAACATTAATACAAGGACTGCTTGGAGGAAGCTTTTGTCCTCATATCCAGTCCTCAAATCCTACACCCCCCCCCCCTTCCTATATCCTTTCCTCAGGTATGACACTGTTGTGATGAAGATATTGTAAGCTGGAAATAAAAGGGGTGTGGCTTAAAGGGTGGGCGTGTATTTGCAAGAGGGGGCATGGAATGTGGTGAGGGTTTGGCTTGCCAGCCGGACTGACTCACTCATTCACCAGGAGATGCAGAGCACAGCTTGGAGTGAGGTCCCAGAAGTCCTATAGACTTGCATGGTACTTGAAACAAAAACCCCATTCTTCACATATGGGGGTAGGTCAGGGGTTAATTTAACTGTTATATATTTGTATTTGACCTATAAGTAACATGTGACCAAGTATTATCAAAATATCTCCATCTCTATGGAAGTTATGCTGGAACATACATTTCCCGTACATTTGAATTGGACTTTAAAAAAAGCCAGATTCTCGCAAATTGGGGTGGGTAAGGGTTAAATGACCTTACCTATGTTTGTTGACATATAAGTAACATGTACTAAGTGTCATGTTAATATATTTAGCTGTTTGGAAGTGATGCTGGAACATACACACATATGATATTTATTAAAACTGGTGCAGAGGAAAAGTTGCGGAGTTGCCCATAGCAACGAATCAGATTGCGTCTTTCATTTATCAGAGGCTTTTTCAAAAATGAAAGAAGTGTTCTGATTGGTTGCTATGGGCAATGCAGCAACGTTCCCTCTGGAAGAGTTTGATAAATCTCCCCCATTGACTTTTATATACAGATTTCCACTTTACAGGGAACTAACTGTAAAGTGATAAGTCTGATAATGTTTCAATGTGTTTTTTTTTTTTTTTGCCATATTTTCTAATTCCTACTTTAATACAGAACATTGCTGCTGGGGATTCCTATTAATCCTCTCACCCCATGCTGTGTATAGTTAGCAGCTGAGTGGGATTGTTGGTCCCTTGCCCAGATGGAAGCTTAGACAATTAACCATTCGTTTTTACGGTGTCCATTCACAAGTATACATAGCTAGTTGTATCTCATTCTTCCCCTTTTGACACCCATCTCCTGTAGTTAGTTTACATCCAGAACTCACTATATAAACATATTGATATATGAAGCCCCCAGGTGATTTTAGATAATAAAGTAAATGCGGCAGTTGTAGCATTCACCACAGATGGCCAAGAAAAATGTTAAAACCTAGACCTATCAATTACCGTTAATGCTTGAAAAATTGTTTAATGCCAGAAAATACAAATACCCATTTGTAAATTACCTCCACTTTAAAAAAAATAAAAATAAATGTAAACTATGCATTTCTTGTCAGATGCCGGATGCTCAGAAGGAAGTAGTGTTTTTTCCAATCTGACATAGTGCTCCCTACTGCCACCTCTGTCCATGTCATGAACAGTTGCTGACATGAACAGAGGTGGCATCAGGGAGCACTTTGTCTGGCTGTAAAAGAACGACACTGTTTTCTCCAGCAGCTGATAAGCACTGGTGTGGTTCATGACTTGATCCACTCAGTTTAGGTTACATTTGCATTATACTCATGCACCCACAGTGTACGCTATATGTTGGCTGTTGACCATGTTACAATAAAAAAAAAAAAAAAATTACTTTGGGTGAAACTTTTCATGAGTAGGATGATAAGCTTTCCTGGTGCCATGCCAAAATAAATGTAGCTGTACTGACAGTCCTGAGGTGAAGGCCTTGGTTAACCCTTTAAGGACATAGGGCTTATCCATACGCCCCCGTTTCCAAGTCCTTAAGGAACTAGGGCGTATGGATACGCCCTGAGCATTTCCGGCCCCCGCCGCTAGCCGGAGGGGAGCCGGGGCCGGATGCCTGCTGAAATCGTTCAGCAGGCATCCCGGCATATCGCCCAGGGGGGTCATTATGTCCCCCCATGTCGGCGATTGCCACAGATCGCTGGACAATTCAGTCCAGCGATCTGCGGCGGATTCCGGGTCAATCGGGTCTCCAGTGACCCGATGACCCGGAATTACTGGCTGATCGGGGCCGTCAGAGACGGCCCCGAACAGCCAGGGCCAGCAGGGGTGAGGTGGCACTGGTGCCACCTCACGATCACCCTGATTCGTCGGCCGGATTCCCAGCCGACCAATCAGGTCGCCTGCTGCGGGTGTCACTCCCGCAACCCGCTCCACCCCTCTTCCGGAGGACGTGAGCGGGTGCAGGCAGAAGACCCCGGGTGCTGGGGACCCCGATCCCCGGCGTCCATGTTGGGATCGGGGCCCCAGGAGCGACGGCGGCGGGACTGACCTGTTCCCTGAGCAGCAGCAGGAGGTGAGTGACAGCCTCCTGCTGTTGCTTAGCAGCAGCTCCCAGCATGCAAAAAGGGCATACTGGGAGCTGTAGTTATGCAACAGCAGGAGGCAGACCACCACAACTCCCAGCATGCCCTTATGGGCATGCAGGGACTTGTAGTTTTGCAACAGCTGGAGGCACATTCTTTCTATGGAAAAGTGTACCTTCAGCTGTTGTATAACTACAACTCCCAGCTTGCACAATCAGCTAAAGTGCATGCTGGGAGTTGTAGTGGTGCATCTGGTGGTTGCATAACTACAACTCCCAACATGCCCGTTTGCTGTCGGCGACTGCTGAGAGTTGTAGTTTTGCAACAGCTGAAGGCACACTGAGTTAAGTAGCAAACCAGTGTGTCTCCAGCTGTTGCATAACTACAATCCCCAGCATCCCCAGCCAATGTAGTATGCCTCCGGCTGTTGCATAACTACAAGACCCAGCATGCTCTTCCGCTGTCCGTACATGCTGGGGGTTGTAGCTTTTGCAACAGCTGAAGGCACACTGGTTGCAAAACACTGAGTTTGTTACCAAACTCGGTGTTTCACAACCTGTGTGTCTCCAGCTGTTGCAAAACTACAACTCCCAGCATGCACTGATAGACCGTACATGCTGGGAGTTGTAGTTTTGCAACAGCTGGATGTTTCTTCCCCCCCCCCCCCCCCCCCCCCAATGTGAACGTACAGGGTACACTCACATGGGCGGAGGATTACAGTAAGTATCCCGCTGCAAGTTTGAGCTGCGGCAAATTTTCTGCCGCTGCTCAAACTGCCAGCGGGAAACTACTGTGAAATCCCCGCCCGTGCGACTGTACCCTAAAAACACTACACTACACTAACACAAAATAAAATAAAAAGTAAAAAACACTACATATATACATACCCCTACACAGCCCCCCTCCCCAATAAAAATGACAAACGTCTGGTACGCTACTGTTTCCAGAACGGAGCCGCCAGCTGTTGCAAAACAACTACTCCCAGTATTGCCAGATAGCCACTGACTGTCTAGGCATGCTGGGAGTTTTGCAACAGCTGGAGGCACCCTGTTTGGGAATCACTGGCGTAGAATACCCCTTTGTCCACCCCTATGCAAGTCCCTAATATAGGCCTCAAATGCGCATGGCGCTCTCACTTTGGAGCTCTGTCGTATTTCAAGGCAACAGTTTAGGGCCACATATGGGGTATCGCCGTACTCAGGAGAAATTGGGCTTCAAATTTTGGGGGGTATTTTCTGCTATTACCCTTTTTAAAAATGAAAAATTTTTGGGAAACCAAGCATTTTAGCTAAAAAAAATAATAATTTTTTCACATATGCAAAAGTCGTGAAACACCTGTAGGATATTAAGGTTCACATTACCCCTTGTTACATTCCCCGAGGGTTCTAGTTTCCAAAATGGTATGCCATGTGTTTTTTTTTTTTGCTGTTCTGGCACCATAGGGGCTTCCTAAATGCGGCATGCCCCCAGAGCAAAATTTGCTTTCAAAAAGCCAAATGTGACTCCTTCTATTCTGAGACCTGTAGTGCGCCAGCAGAGCAATTTTCACCCCCATATGGGGTGTTTTCTGAATCGGGAGACATTGGGTTTCAAATTTTGGGGGGTATTTTCTGCTATTACCCTTTTTAAAAATGTAAAATTTTTGGGAAACCAAGCATTTTAGGTAAAATAAAAATATCTTTTTTACATATGCAAAAGTCGTGAAACACCTGTAGGGTATTAAGGTTCACTTTACCCCTTATTACGTTCCCTGAGGGGTCTAGTTTCCAAAATGGTATGCCATGTGTTTTTTTTTTTGCTGTCCTGGCACTATAGGGGCTTGCTAAAGGTGACATGCCCCCCAAAAACCATTTGTCGCTCCTTCCCTTCTGAGCCCTCTACTGCGCCCGCCGAACACTTTACATAGACATATGAGGTATGTGCTTACTCGAGAGAAATTGGGTTTCAAATACAAGTAAAAATTTTCTCCTTTTTACCACTTGCAAAAATTCAAAAATTGGGTCTACAAGAACATGCGAATGTAAAAAATGAAGATTTTGAATTTTCTCCTTCACTTTGCTGCTATTCCTGTGAAACACCTAAAGGGTTAATAGACTTACTGAATGTCATTTTGAATACTTTGGGGGGGTGTAGTTTTTATAATGGGGTCTTTTATGGGATATTTTTAATATGAAGACCCTTCAAATCCACTTCAAACCTGAACTGGTCCATGAAAAATAGCGAGTTTGAAAATTTTGTGAAAAATTTCAAAATTGCTGCTGAACTTTGAAGCCCTCTGGTGTCTTCCAAAAGTAAAAACTCATAAATTTTATGATGCAAACATAAAGTAGACATATTGTATATGTGAACCCAAAAAAATATATATTTTGAATATCCATTTTCCTTACAAGCAGACAGCTTCAAAGTTAGAAAAATGCAAAATTTTCATTTTTTTCATCAAATTTGGGGATTTTTCACCAAGAAAAGATGCAAGTTACCATAAAATTTTACCACTAAGTTAAAGTAGAATAGGTCACGAAAAAACTGTTATTAATGTTTAAAGTGACAGTGGTCAGAATTGCAAAAAATGCTCTGGTCCTTAAGGTGAAAAAGGGCTCGGTCCTTAAGGGGTTAAAGGGGTACTCCACTGGAAAACATTTTTTTTTTTTAAATCCACTAGTGCCAGAAAGTTACACAAATTTGTAAATTACTTCTATTTAAAAATCTTAATCCTTCCCGTATTTATCAGCTGCTATACTTTCCACAGGAAGTTATTTTCTTTTTTTTTTTAAATTTCCTTTGTCTGACGACGGTGCTCTATGCTGACACCTCTGTCCATTTTAGGAACTGTCCAAAGCAGGAGAAGTTTGCTATGGGGATTTGTTTGTACTCTGGACAATTCCTATAGTGGACAGATAATATGCAACAAGGTGTAGAATGACCCGGCACTAACAGTACTAAGGCCACGATGTCAGTGATGTGGAGCAGTGGTGGAGTGCATGTGTAACCCTGTAGGAGTGCCAATTATAGGAGATGCAAAGTCCATATGTAGAACAATGTATGCAATATCAAGGAAAAGAGATTGCACTCACCATAGGCAACAGGGCTTTATTACAGCATTCCAGGTAACAAAAACAGGTGGATGGAGGGAGGCGGGGGACGTACACCAGGACAGGCTGTTTCACGCCTGAAACGGCACTTCTTCACGCTGGTATCATGATACTAGCTTGAAGAAGCGCCGTTTAAGGCGTGAAACAGCCTGTCCTGATGTATGTCCCCCGCCTCCCTCCATCCACCTGTTTTTGTTACCTGGAATGCTGTAATAAAGCCCTGTTGCCTATAGTGAGTGCAGTCTCTTTTCCTTGATATTGCTATAATGGACAGAGGTGTCAGCAGAGAGCACTGTGGTCAGACAGAAAGGAAATTCAAAAAGAAAAGAACTTCCTATGGATCATAACAGCAGCTGATAAGTACTGGAAGGATTATTATTTTTAAATAGAAGTCAGTATGTTTTAACTTTCTGGCACCAGTTGATAAAAAATAAAAAATAAAGTTTTCCAGTGGAGTACCCCTTTAAGAGACTAGTTGCTATGAAGGGCTGGAAACACCAAAGTTATTGTTATGCATTGGGTGTCTAGTGACCAGACTGCTAGACGTGATGGATTTGGAATAGCAGCTTGGCAGCAGTACACCCATCATTGCCTCATCTCGAGCTGTGAACATATTTATGTAAGAATTAGTTTAGTTGTACTTTTGTCCAAATAAAACAATTCAATGAGTATAATTACTATATATAACATCTCAGCACTCCATGAGTTATTTTAAATGTTAGAGTACTTCTTTAATTTCATCATTTTCTTGCTTGTCATGTGGACTTTGCCGTGGTTACGACTAGTGCTGACTGGAGGAAAGTCTATGCTTCTGCCTATTACACAAAGTTACACAAATTTGTAAATTACTTCTATTTAAAAATCTTAATCCTTCCCGTATTTATCAGCTGCTATACTTTCCACAGGAAGTTATTTTCTTTTTTTTTTTAAATTTCCTTTGTCTGACGACGGTGCTCTATGCTGACACCTCTGTCCATTTTAGGAACTGTCCAAAGCAGGAGAAGTTTGCTATGGGGATTTGTTTGTACTCTGGACAATTCCTATAGTGGACAGATAATATGCAACAAGGTGTAGAATGACCCGGCACTAACAGTACTAAGGCCACGATGTCAGTGATGTGGAGCAGTGGTGGAGTGCATGTGTAACCCTGTAGGAGTGCCAATTATAGGAGATGCAAAGTCCATATGTAGAACAATGTATGCAATATCAAGGAAAAGAGATTGCACTCACCATAGGCAACAGGGCTTTATTACAGCATTCCAGGTAACAAAAACAGGTGGATGGAGGGAGGCGGGGGACGTACACCAGGACAGGCTGTTTCACGCCTGAAACGGCACTTCTTCACGCTGGTATCATGATACTAGCTTGAAGAAGCGCCGTTTAAGGCGTGAAACAGCCTGTCCTGATGTATGTCCCCCGCCTCCCTCCATCCACCTGTTTTTGTTACCTGGAATGCTGTAATAAAGCCCTGTTGCCTATAGTGAGTGCAGTCTCTTTTCCTTGATATTGCTATAATGGACAGAGGTGTCAGCAGAGAGCACTGTGGTCAGACAGAAAGGAAATTCAAAAAGAAAAGAACTTCCTATGGATCATAACAGCAGCTGATAAGTACTGGAAGGATTATTATTTTTAAATAGAAGTCAGTATGTTTTAACTTTCTGGCACCAGTTGATAAAAAATAAAAAATAAAGTTTTCCAGTGGAGTACCCCTTTAAGAGACTAGTTGCTATGAAGGGCTGGAAACACCAAAGTTATTGTTATGCATTGGGTGTCTAGTGACCAGACTGCTAGACGTGATGGATTTGGAATAGCAGCTTGGCAGCAGTACACCCATCATTGCCTCATCTCGAGCTGTGAACATATTTATGTAAGAATTAGTTTAGTTGTACTTTTGTCCAAATAAAACAATTCAATGAGTATAATTACTATATATAACATCTCAGCACTCCATGAGTTATTTTAAATGTTAGAGTACTTCTTTAATTTCATCATTTTCTTGCTTGTCATGTGGACTTTGCCGTGGTTACGACTAGTGCTGACTGGAGGAAAGTCTATGCTTCTGCCTATTACATAAAGGGGAAACTAAAAATGATTGTCTCGCGGTTTCAAATCACGGTGAACAAAATGCCACAGTGATGCATAGTATAGGAAATTCGGTATGCAGAAGTTAGCAGTTTCTAGTGTGAAATAATTCCAATTTCAGCACTTCAAGCAGCCAGTAAGTGGCATGTCACAAAGATTAAATGCTTCCAGCAGCTGTATGCATGGAAATCTGGTGGATTTGTAGTTGTAGTACTTATACAGTTCAAAGACACGTCTTTTTTGCTTAACCTCTGGAGTTCCAAAAGCCACGAGAAGCAGTGCTGTTCTTCCTTTGCCCTTTTTATAAAAAAGTGTCAGTGTTATACCGAACTCCATTTACAATAACTGCTGTTCAATAGTCATTTCTTGGCCATCATAAAGTGAGTGTGTTCTCACTTTACCAGTCTGCCAGTCTAAGAACCCCCTTTTTGTAGAAGAAACATCCTGCTATGTGTTTCTTACTACCCCAACTCTTTTTATATTTACCAATATAGAAGCTGATCATTGGTATGGCATCAGAGGACCCTTACTGAAGGAAAGCATTGTGGGAATATTCAGTAGGGGATTATTTAATTTTTAGAGGGAAAAAAGGATCCTGCATGTCCATTTTTTTCCTCTGCTAAAATCCTAGTAAATAACGGACATCTAAAGAGAACCGACAGACCTCATTCAAAGTCAATGGGATCCGTTCTGTCTGTTTTATGAACTGAAGTTATAGCACATATGTAATAAATAGAACTTAAGGTTATGTTGTCAAAGAGCACTATTTTTAAAGTGTATTTGAATATGAGGCATAGTTAGACTTTAGTCTTGGTTATCTATAGTGGATGTATAGATTTATAGACATAGCATTTGTGTAAATCAGTTTTCTTAAATTTTTTTTTGTGAATTGTACTAGTACACATTTATTTGTACCATGGCAAATTATTGCTACAATTTATTTATTGCCATATGCAGACGGCACTATTTCTAGCTATGTTATGCTGGAGACGATTCCATCATTTTAATAAAATATCATTTGACATTCCTGTTTACACGTTGGCAAAATACAGGAAAAGCCAGATATTTGATCTATCATATGAAAATCGAATTCATCAGGGATGTGTGACTTGCTTATACAGGGAGCTCTGCCAGAAGTGTTAATTGCAAACAAAATTACTTGAGGAAATATTCCCAGAGTTATTTTTTCTCCTATGAAAAAGCATTCTTTGTGAAAACCTGTTTCTTATATTTGTAGGTAATAAGAACATGCTTTCTTGCCATGCCTTACGTACCTTTCCCCTTAATTTTTCTAATAGGGCTGTGTGCTTCATTAGGTTGTCCTGTTTTGGCAAGCCCTTCTGAGAAATCGGGTCTTCATTCTATAAACCGATTATTTGGTGGTGAGCATCAGTGTGAGCAAATGGACCGCAGTGTAATCCATTGTTTACAGTAGCCATATTTTAGGTCTTTTAGCACTACATATGCAAAATATACTAAATGAGATGCATTCAAAAAGCATTACTAGACATGATTTGTGGAAATCATACCGAATAAGTTTATTTTGGAAATTCCTGGCATTCCATTATAGTCAAACCCTTAAAACAGACTTGAACCATTATCATCATTAGAAATCAGTGCCATTAGGTTGGACACCCATTATGCTAATCTGGGCCTAGACAGTCAACTGGGAGGTCACCACTGCTCAGCTCTCCATGGAGAGAACCTCAGGTTGACACCCTGGGTAGAGCATGGGTAAAGACTAAAAAATTATGCCTATAGACTGTCAAGGGGGAGGGACACTACTTCTCCCAATGGGGCATGAACCGGTCCCTCCATTGAGAACTAAGCAGCGGTGACCGCCCACTTTCCTAGTAGCATACCTTGCT
The DNA here is from genome assembly GCF_029499605.1 of Hyla sarda. Taxonomy (NCBI): domain Eukaryota; kingdom Metazoa; phylum Chordata; class Amphibia; order Anura; family Hylidae; genus Hyla; species Hyla sarda. Next base: position 259,463,843 of record NC_079191.1, on the reverse strand, counting down.
CCAGATTGCCTGTTAAGGGGTTGGAGTGTAAAAGCACACACATTTGTAAAGCAGCATCACTACACAATTATAATAAGATACGTTCTTTAGGTTCTACCTTATACAGACAATAGAATAGCACAATAAAATTGTACAGAAGGAAAACCACAAAAAAAAATAAGATTTTCACAACATATTGTGTTAATTCTTAACTGGAGATTATTAGGACTGTTGTGATTTGTTTTGTATTCAAGCAGACATCTAGAGGACCTTTGGGAGTATTCAACACTTGGGCCTTTCAGGGCTGGGATTGGTTTTTGTGTTCATATAATAAGGAATATTAAGGAAGCTTTCTGAACAATTTCTTGTTATATCGCCAACTGATTAAAATGTATACATAATTTATAAGATCCCAGAAATTTCTAAATAATCACTTGCCTATTCTCGGGGGCTTCTCGACAAAATGTGTACAGAGAGGATTTGTACCCTCTACAGCAGTATGCAGTAAATGTAATGAATATTGTATATTATACAGACTGACACTTAATAGAAATTAATGGATTATTCAGCTACTTTTTAATATCCTACAAGAAATTAGAAGGGAAGAGAAGTGGCTAAATAATTACATACGGAGCTTCTACACTGATACTAGCTGCTTGTTTAGCTACAGTTAAGGGTTTAATGTTATGTGGGTGTGTTGATGTTTTTTTTTTTTTAAACTTTTTTTTTTTTTTTTTAAAGCTTCAAGCTTTTATTATTGTAGAAATCTTACAGCGTGATCTTGTGAGATAAAAATGACACTTCTGCTTTCTTGTCTGCCGCTAAGTCTTGCTTAGAGTAGCATGTGACACAGGTAATTTGGATCAGGTCTGTGTCAACGAAGAAGGAATTTAAACAATCCTGTTAGTAAGCGCAAAGATTTCCCATCACTCCTGTGTAATCACTGCAGGAAAGGCTGTGCCTTGTTAGGAGGACAGAGAAGCCTTGACTGTGACCATAGGGTCAGGCGGTCTCTCGGCACACTGTTTGAAATTCATTTTCATGGTTGACAGAATCTTATAGTTTAAGCTTGCTTGAAACTTAAACTTCATTCCTAACTAATAGATGCTGTAAGAAATCGGTATCCCACATGATCAAGATTACAGCTGTGTATCCATCTTAATGTCTAGGTTATAACTGTAGGCATGTGATTATTCAGCTTCTTTGTCATTATAAAAAATAAACAAATAAATAATTCTTAGCAACAAAAGTAAAACAAAAAGGTTGATGGATAATGTAGTTGGTATACTCAGCAGTGGCGGACCTTTTGGTGTAAAAGTTTGCACCTATATTAGTACAGAAAATAATTAACATTAAATTGACATGTGTCGTAACAATAATCGTATTGCTTCCACCCTTCGAACACTTTTCTTTCCTCTTGGCTCCTCTACTAAGACCATGAAGAAAGATTCTATCAACAACAAACAATATATTTGTGGTTGGTAGAATATTCTTGCCTATCATACTATGTTGACACTGGACCATAATTGGGAATGTTTGATCACTGGAACAATTGTTCACATTAGAATATCTTTGTGTAAAATGCTCGAAGGGGTCCTTCCATCAAGAGAACCCTATGTTTGCTCTCCTAGAGAACCCCTTTTTGACCTGTTAAATGTGACATGCAGTATAAGCAAAACATTTTTGTACATGCTGTTAATGTTCAACTTTCTGATATGCTGCTGAATACTTGAGCCATCTGCCATGCAAAGAGGAAGTCTGTTGTCCTCCTGTCCTTATCCCCCCTCCTCCCTTTCTTCCATTTATTTTCTTATTTAAAATCTTGTTCTCTATGATATGCATTGGAGGATCCTCTCCCCTCTGCTGCATCCAGGCAGTCCATGTCTCACCATCCACATTACATCCCACACAAATTGTCTTTGTAGAAATTGTTCCTTTGTGCTCCTAAAATAAAGTTCCCTGGAGCCTTGATCTGCTCAAGTTTATTCAGGATATTTATTTTGGCCAGTGAACACACCATTGTAGCTAGTCTTGGCAAGCGGCAGGATGCAGCTCTTGTCCTTTATAGGCATTCACTTGTGTACAGAACTCAATATGAAGCCTTTAGTGCTAGTCTCTAGACGCACAAGCCTTTCTTCCACTGTGCCAAGCTTCTTATATTTGGTACAGCTTGTGGCTGCTACTCTGCAAAGCTTTGCATTTATTTAGTCCTCTATTGATTTCTAATTGTGTCCTTATTCACATTGACAATAATCTAGTAGCTACATAGATTTGGTATGTTGCTACGAAGATTACTATTGCACTTTTAATATGTTGCATGGTTGAGGTGTGTTTTTTCCTGAATGGTCTGGACGAACTGTTCTATAATCAGCTGAATAATATTATTTATTGTGACTATTTTGCCCCATTTTACAATATGTCTTCAAAACTAATACGATACAATATGTTATAGGATGTCTGAACAGTGAATTTGCATTGTTACTTTCTACAGTAGTTATACATATGGCATATATATATATATATTTATATATATTTTTTTTTTTTATACTAAAGACGCAAATCACTTAAAAGGAAATGGTGCCAATTTGATTAGAGTTTGCTTTACATTCTTGACAATGCATAGACCTTGTGACTTTCCACAACAAAGTCAACATTTTTGTTCATAGTCCATTATCTACAGAAATGGCATATTTACGGAGCATTGACTTTTCTCTACTAGAAGTTCTTTCTCAAACAACTTTTAATGGGTTATTCTAGGTTTCAGTAAATGAAGTTTTTCACTGTATAAAGTACTGTAATTTTCCTATATGCTTTGTCAATTCTTCATGGTTTCAAGATTTCTGTTTGAAGTCAGTGAATGGAAATCTTGATGATTTGCTGAGTGTGTGAAGGTCCTATTTCACAGGGTAGTTATCCACAAAAGTTTGTTTTGCATTTTAAAGGACGCTAAACCTGGATCCACACTGAACTTTTCTGTTCAGGATATTCAGTCGACAGTGGTTATGCCAAGGGTCTCTTGGGGACCACAGACAACCCATTGACTTCAGTGAACACTTTGCAGTACTTCACTTCTCCTTTAGTAGTGCTGCAGTTAAAGGTTTTTTTTATGGCACTAATGTGAGATGTATATATATTCATGGCCATAAATGTTGGCACCCCTGAAATTTTTCAAGAAAATTAAGTATTTCTCACAGAAAAGGATTGCAGTAACACGTGTTTTGCTATACACATGTTTATTCCCTTTGTGTGTATTGGAACTAAACCAAAAAAGGGAGGAAAAAAGCAAATTGGACAAAATGTCACACCAAACTCAAAAAATGGGCTGGACAAAATTATTGGCACCCTTAACTCAAAATTTGGTTGCACACGATTTGGAAAAAAATAGCTGAAATCAGTCTCTTCCTATAACCATCAATAAGCTTCTTACACCTCTCAGCCGGAATGTTGGACCACTCTTCCTTTGCAAACTGCTCCAGGTCTCTCTTATTGGAAGGGCGCCTTTTCCCAACAGCAATTTTAAGATCTCTCCACAGGTGTTCAATGGGATTTAGATCTGGACTCATTACTGGCCACTTTAGTACTCTCCAGCGCTTTGTTGCCATCCATTTCTGGGTGCTTCTTAATGTACGTTTGGGTTCATTGTCCTGCTGGAAGACCCAAGATCTCAGACGCAAACCCAACTTTCTGACACTGGGCTGTACAGTGCGACCCAAAATCAGTTTGTAATCCTCAGATTTCATGATGTCTTGCACACGTTCAAGGCACCCAGTGCCAAAGGCAGCAAAGCAACCCCAAAACATCATTGAACCTCCAGCATATTTCACTGTAGGTACGGTGTTCTTTTCTTTGTGGACCTCATTCCGTTTTCAGTAAACAGTAGAATGATATGCTTTACCAAAAAGCTCTATCTTGGTATCATCTGTCCACAAGACATTTTCCCAGAAGGATTTTGGCTTACTCAAGTTCATTTTGGCAAAATGTAGTGTTGCTTTTTTATGTCTGTGTGTCAGCAGTGGGGTCCTCCTGGGTCTCCTGCCATAGCGTTTCATTTAAATATCAACAGATAGTTAATGCTGACACTGATGCTCCCTGAGCCTGCAGGACAGCTTGAATATATTTGGAACTTGTTTGGGGCTACTTATCCACCATCCGGACTATCCTGCTTGACACCTTTCATCAATTTTTCTCTTCCATCCATGCCCAGGGAGATTAGCTGCAGTGCCATGGGTTGCAAACTTCTTGATAATTTTGTACACAGTGTACAAAGGCAAATCTAGATCTCTGGAGATGGACTTGTAACCTTGAGATTGTTGATATTTTTCCACAATTTTTGGTTCTCAATTCCTCAGACACTTCTCTTCTCATCTTTGTGTTGTCCATGCTTAGTGTGGCACACACAGACACAATGCAAAGACTAAGTGAACTTCTCTCCTTTTTATCTGCATTCAGTTGTGATTTTTATATTGCCCATGCCTGTTACTTGCCCCATGTGAGTTTAAATTAGCATTACATGCTTGAAACCATCTTATTTTTCCACAATTTTGAAAGGGTGCCAATAATTATGTCCAGACCATTTTTGGAGTTTTGTGTGACATTATGTCCAATTAGCTTCTTTTTTTTTCTCCTTTTTTGGTTTAGTTCCAATACACACAAAGGGAAAAAAATGTGTATAGCAAAACATGTTACTGCAATCCTTTTCTGTGGTGAGAAATACTTTTACATTTACGGCCATGACACACACACACACACACACACACACACACACAGCTGTATTTTATTAGCTGTATTAAGACTTTTGTATACCTCAATATCTGTGTGCAATTTTTGCTATTTATATATGAATATGTTAGTTAAAACTAGTTTTTAGTTAAAACTAGTTTTCTCTAGTGAAAACTAGTTTTGACTAAATGCCTTTGTGAAAACTAGTATTGACCTTTTTTCCCCAGTGAAAACTAGTTTTGACTGAACGCCTTGTGAAAACAAAAATTGACTGCTTTTTCCTAGTTAAAACCAGTTTTTACTGAATGCCTTTGTTGAAACACTGGTTTTTACTAAACTCCTTTGTACAAACTAGAATATTTACTGAACACCTTAGTACAAACTAGAATATTTACTGAACGTCTTCGTACAAACTAGAATGTGTGCCTTTGTGAAAACTTGAATTGTTGTTTTTTTTTTAAATTTTTTTTTTTTTGGCTTTAGGTGTTTTTTTTTGTGTGACATATTGTACTTTATATTAGTAGTATATATTGTTGATACATGCAGTGTTTTTTTTTTGTATTTTTCTAGATTTGAAATTCTCTACTTGTAAGAGAGAGAGTCATGCCAAATAAATCCAGCTATTAGGGATGTCCCGATACCATTTTTCTTAAGACCGAGTACCGATCCTTTTTTTTTTTTTTTTATTTTTTTTTTTTTTTAAGTACTCGCCAATAACAATATTTAAAATGTCATGTCACAGGTTTTTATTAGGGAAGGGCTTTTTTTTATATACAAAAAAATAATAATAATAAAATAATGAATGTAAAAGTAAATCCCCCAGATAGCTGTCCCATAAATGAAAACCCTCATATAAGCTATGTAGGTAATAGGTAGCCCCCCTTTTAGCTTGGCAGTTAGTCTCCAAAATAGCTTGTGGGTAGTAGATTGCTCCCCACATTAGACAGCAGTTCCTCCATAGTTGGCAGCAGTTCTCTCATAGCAGGTAGCAGTTCCCCCATTGTAGGCAACAGTTCCACCATAGCAGGCAGCAATTTCGCCACCACCCTCCCTTCCAACATACCTCCTGTGGCTCTTTTTTTCTTTTCCCCCTGTCTGAAAAACCCTTCCATGACGTACGTGACAGGCCAAAATTGCTGAGTGTATGGCAGTGTTTCCCAAGCAGGTGTTTCAAAACTACAACTCCAAGCATACCCGGACAACCTTTGACTATCTGAGAATGCTGGGAGATGTTGTTTTGCAACAGCTGGGGGCACCCTGCTTGGGAAACACTCATATATATGGACTCAGCAGCTGACATTTGGGCCACTTGTCTTTTCATTTCGGGAACAGGCCCCGAATGTTTTAATCTAGTGACACCCCTGGCTGTCAGCATATTACAGAAGACACATATCTTGTAAAGTCCTGCACTGCTCGTAGCTTCGTAATATCCTACATCCGATCAGCTGTTTTTCCCCTGTGCCGAACTTTGCCACCACAGAAAAGAAAGAAAAAGGGGGGGGGAAGAAACCTAATAGAAATAGTTACAGAAAAATATAATGGTTTCCCTTGATGTGAAGTTCCATAAAAGTTTCTGAACTCCTGGCCTTGTGCTGCGATCCTCAGAGGCTACTAGCACTGATGCTGTAAATTCATGCATGCTCGCTCCTGGCAGCCACATGCTCCCCCAGGCAAAGTGACAGGCCGGGAGCAAGCACAGCAGAACGCTATTCTCATCCACAGCTTTGTCGATCAGCCATCTCTTGTCCATGACTCGTGGACAAGCTGATGCTGCTGCAGGGCTTGTCAATATCACAGGAGGCATAGGGATATCTAGTGACGCGATTTTCAAAGAGTTTCTTTAAAAATTTTAAAGAAGTATATTAGAAAAACTTTTGTTTTGCCAAGATGTACAGCATATCCAAATTTTTTTTTTTGGTGCTTAGCGGAGAGGTACCCCGGTATGCAAGAGCGATGTGGGCGGTACGTGATTATGTGGAGGCAGCGTGGTCAACCTGCATGAGTGTGCTTAGCAGAGGGGTACACGGGTATGCGTAGGTGGCATTGTCACCCACCACAAGTCAGGTGAGGTCGCTCAACCAATAAAAATCATTCTCAAGCACCACGTGTAAGCTTGATGAACTTTGGCCTCTGAGCGGAGTAATTTTGTTAAAACTAGTTTTCTGTACTTTAAAACAATTTCAATTGACATTCAGTTTTTGATTAGCAGTAAATTCTAGTTTGTACGAAGACGTTCAGTAAATATTCTAGTTTGTATGAAGGTGTTTAGTAAAAGCTGCTGTTTCAACACAGGCATTCAGTAAAAACTGGTTTTAACTAGGAAGAGAAAGTCAATTCTAGTTTTCACAGACGTTCAGTCAAAACTAGTTTTCACTGGGGAAAAGCAGCCAATACTAGTAATACTAGTTTCCACAAAGACATTCAGTCAAAATTTAGTTATCACTAGGGGAAACTAGTTTTAACTAAAAACTAGTTTTAACTGTAATATAATCTTTTTTTTTTTTTTCTTCCATATTCTTAGAGATGTTCTTATCTGCCTTTTTCAGCAGGGAGGGATCTTGCTCTGTGATTGACACTTCAGACACATAGAATTTGCTGGAGAGTGCTTACTGAAGTCTTTTGGTCCTACTGCTGTCCTCTTCCTCCTGCTTTCAATGGAAGGAACTTACCACTCAGCCCAGTTGTAGGCTGATCAGGCAGTTCCTGCTTGAGATACATGTTGTCAGAAGCAGGTGGAAGAGGACAGCAGTCAGACCGGAAGCTTTCAGAACACCATTGTTGGGCATCTTGGAAAAGTAGTAGGTCGTCTTTTTTGTTTCTTTCTGCACCTAGAGGCCTATAACAAACATATTTGTGCACAAAAAAAACACCTTTTAAATGGAAACCTTACTTTGATTTTCTCAAAGTCTGCATCTGGTCATTTGGGTTCTCTGTATACATGTAAGCATTGCTCAAACATTTTTAATAACTGCTTTTCACACCTTTAAAGTTTTGTATTTAAGCCTTTTGTTATTTTACATTAAGCTTGTTTTAATTTTTTTCTCCCCTCAGAGCCACCACGACCAATTGCCCCTCCACAGCTCCTAGGTGTTGGACCAACTTATCTTCTTATTCAACTGAATGCCAATTCTATTATTGGTGATGGGCCGATTATACTGAAGGAAGTGGAATATAGGATGACCACTGGTACATGGACAGAAACACATGCAGTGAATGCACCAACCTACAAGCTCTGGCATCTGGATCCAGATACAGAATATGAGATTAGAGTACTACTCACAAGACCTGGAGAAGGTGGCACAGGACAGCCAGGGCCACCCCTGATTACAAGGACCAAGTGTGCAGGTAAGTCTGCCTATATGGTTATTTATATGCAAAATAAAAAAATTGGAACATGTAGGCACTCTATGTGCCGTAACTTGGTAGCAATTGGTGCATAGGTGAGGAAGAAATGTACATTCCTTATGATGTTACCTTGCAAGTGTAAAAATTGGAATGGTCATGTAGCGATGCCAGATCTCAGACCAAAGGATTCCAGAGGCTTTCCATATGCAGCCGCAACTCAAGGAGGGACATTGAAAGACTGTCTGTCTGGAGCAGAGGTTCCTGCAGAATCCGAGGGATCACTGGAGAAAAAGGATACTTGTCTGGGCACCAGCCGGCTGTGGATCAATTAACTGAGATCAGTTATGGATGTTTGAAAGCAGCAATTACTTTATTGCATTAGTGACAACTCCTCTTGAGGGACATATCCCCTCTTTCTCAGGTCATACCTGGAAGAGTGAAAATGCCCTTATAATCGTGCTGTCACTAATGCAATAAAGTAATCTCTGCTTCTAAATATCTGTGATTGATCTCTATTAATTGGTTCTCTGAAAGCTGGTGCCCAGACAAGTATCCTTTTCTCCAGCGATCCCTTGGATTCTGCTGGAACCTATATGATAATTCAGTAACACTTTTAGGTATGTGTACATTCAAAGGGTGTATAAAGCTAGAGTGAGTTTAATGGTAAGTAAAAGGCAATCACTGAACCAGTGTTTTGTGTTGGATGATTTTTCTTGCAGTATATTCAGCAGAAAAACAAGACCTTATTTCCCATACTTTTCCTTTTTAGTTTTAAATGTTTTATTTGTTTCAGAAAGGAACAAAGGAGCATGTAGATAATTTGTGACAAACAAGGAACTGCAACAAACAGTTATACAGGAGTAAACTTTGTAGAAAGATTAGCATAGTCTGTAACAGGCTGAGATCCCAACACATTTTATACCTACTCTGTAGCTATATGCCAGGAAGCTGGTCAAAAAGGTTTGCTGATGTGTACCATGACATGTTGCTTGTGTGGCCCATTGACTTTAAAGGGGTTATGCAGGAAAAAATAACTTTAAAAAAAAAATATATCTCAACTGGCTTCTATTACTTCTATTAAAAAACCTTAATCCTTTCAGTACTTATGAGCTGCTGAAGTTGAGTTGTTCTTTTCTGTCTAAGTGCTCTCTGAGGACACCTGTCTCAAGAACTGTCCAGAGTAGAAGCAAATCCCCATAGCAAACCTCTTTAACTCTGGACAGTTCCCGAGACAAGCAGAGAGCACTGTTGCCAGACAGAAAAGAACAACTCAACTTCAGCAGCTGATAATTATTGGAAGGATTAAGATTTTTTAATGGATGTAATTTACAAATCTGTTTAACTATCTTTATAATGAAACCTCTCATTTTACCATAAAATGTACGGCGAACCCAAAAAAATATTTTTTTAGGGAGAAAATTTCATTTTCACATTTTACACTTTACGGTAAAAATGACGTGTTCTTTTTTCTGTGGGTCAATACGATTAAAATGATACCCATGGCTAGATACCTTTATATTTTTGTACCGCTTAAATAAAATATAAAACTTTTTGTACAAAATCAGTAATCTAAAGTTGCCCTATTTTGACCACCTATAACGTTTTAATTTTTCTGTATATAGGGCGGTATGAGGGCTCATTTTTTGCACCATCATCTGTACTTTTTATGGATACCACACTTTCATATATAAAACTTTTAGATAATTTTTTTATAAATTTTTTTAAAATAAAATGTGACAAAAAAGAAGCATTTTTGGACTTTTTTATTTAATTTTTTACATTTATGCCGTTCACCCTACGGGATCATTATATTTTGATAGTTCGGACATTTACGAACACGGCGATACCAAATATGTTTATAAAAAAATATTTTGGGAGTAAAATGGGAAAAACGGACAATTTTCGTTTTTATTGGGGGAGGAGATTTTTATCCTTTAAAATTTTTATGTCCCCATAGGGGACTATCTATAGCAAACATTTGATTGCTAATACTGTTAAGTGCTATGCATAGGGCATAGCACTGATCAGTATTATTGGCTATCTTTTGCTTGATCGCAGACCAGAGCAGGAGACACTGGGAGACGGACGGAGGCAGGTGAGGGGACATCCGGCTGCCATTACAGCGCCCACGGCAATCCGATCATCTATTTTAACATGCGCATTGCCGCAGATGCCGTGATCTGTACTGATAACGGCATCTGAGGGATTAATGGCGGAAATGATGCGAGCACCACTCTGATGTGTGCGGTTATACACAGGACGCCAAACCAGGATGTACATTTACGTCCGTGGTCATTAAGGGGTTAATCCACCAAACATAGTTACTATTAAACTATTTCCTGAATTTTCTGTGTGGTAAATTAGGTCACTATTAGACTATGTTGGCCTCATTTAAAGGGGTGCTCCAGTGGAAAAAAAAATTTTGAAATCAATTGGTGCCAGAAATGTAAACAGATTTGTAAATTACTTATTTTTAAAAATCTTAACCCTTTCAGTACTTATCAGCTGCTGTATGATCTACAGGAAGTTGAGTTGTTATTTTCTGTCTGACCACAGTGCTTTCTGCTGACACCTCTGTCCATGTCAGGAACTGTCCAGAGTAGGAGCAAATCCCAAAAGCAAACCTCTCCTGCTCTGGACCGTTCCTGACATTGACAGAGATGTCAGCAGAAAGCACTGTGGTCAGACAGAAAAGAGATTCAAAAAGAATAGAACTTCCTCGTAGTATACAGCAGCTGATAAATCCTGAAAGGATTACGATTTTTTTTTTATAGAAGTATTTTACAAATCTGTTTAACTTTCTGGCGCCAGTTGATTTAAATTTAAAAAAATTAAAATAAAAATTTCCACCAGAGTATCCTTTTTAAACAAAAGGCCCATTGTGTTCGGGTATGTGGCGGCAACATATACCTGCAGTGTATACATAAAATGTTATGTGAATTCAGCCTAATATGGATGACTCAGAGGTGTGCGTAATTTACCCTAAGATCTCTGTACTACTTCATCTAAAATAAAGATAAGTATTTCAGAAAACTAAAGGAAGGAATGCGTAAACAGTGTGACAGAGACCACTAGGATGTCAGTGTACAACAGGAATGCTTAAACAGTGTGACAGAGACCACTAGGATGTCAGTGTACAACAGGAATGCTTAAACAGTGTGACAGAGACCACTAGGATGTCAGTGTACAACAGGAATGCTTAAACAGTGTGACAGAGACCACTAGGATGTCAGTGTACAACAGGAATGCACTGCATACATAAAGGAGTTTGTGAACATACCCTTAGAGGGATCCTGTCTGTAGTTTCATGCAGCGTGAAGCACTGACCGACTTTCCTACCAAAATCTGTAATTCACTCTGAACCACTGTACAACTTCAGGGTAATCATAGTCGAGTTGTTTAGTGTGAATCATAGTTCATTTTGTCAGTGTTTTATGGTACTTGTGGTTTGAGTAGCATGAATCTGTTCAGTGTTCCTTTTATTACTATTTACAAGTATGTATTTTTCATGAAAGAAGGATTTTACCATCCTTTTAATTTCCATGAAAGAGCTGTCATCCTTGTGCCCTTGGTGCACTCACAGATGGAACATACTTTGGGTGGGGGGGGGGGGGGAGAATGTTGACATAAACTGTGATTTTTCTGCTTCTGTTATTTTATTTTGGTGTCTGGGATTTGGGCAGAATTTTATTTTCTTTCTTTTTTTTTTTTTTTTTTTTTTTTTTTTTTTTTTTGGGGGGGGGGGGGTGGTTATCATTAAAATGACAGACATGTCAATGGAACTCAACGGACCTTATTATTATAGTCAGCAGGGTCCATAGTATGACAGAATCAGCAGAGCACTGTGGCTTCTACTGTTAATGGAAGCCATGACGCGGATGTAAACAGAGCCCAACACATTAATTGGCCATTACTTTCTTACTGATTTCAGACAATTGTAATAGTTATTGTTACATCTTTCTCCCAAATGCAGCCGGTTTACATATGACTTCTGGTCATATCCACTTATTAATTTCTGAGGCTTAGTTATTCTATCAAGTTGTCTTTGTGCTTTCTTTTTACATGTAATTGTATGCAAATGTTCCCCACATTTCTTGAAGGAATTCTAGTAGGACCTCTGCCTGTCCTTGACATTATAGTTTAACAAATATGCATTACAATATATTAAAGAATAGGGGCACTAGTGAAGAATACAGGGTGGAGTTAAGCTGATCAAATGAGTTCTTCTTAGCTCCTGACCGAGGACTGCATATGTTAACTTTACATAGCTATACTGTGGTTTTCCTTAGAATCACTTCTCTGCGCCTCACATTGTTAGAGTAATGAGAGTGCAGAAGCTGAATTATTATAAGATAACCCCGCTGCCGAGGGTCAGCAAGACTAAAGCATTTTCCTACTCAGGAGGATGGTTTAAGTGGAATTGGCATTTGAATTTCTGAGTGGAGCGTGGCTGTCTTTAGCTAAGCAGCTATTCTAAGCAGTACTTCAAATACTTGTTTTGTCAGGTCACATCACAGAACTGACAATTAAATGTGGCACGATCAGCATTTAAATCACATAGTGTATGGAAATTCTGAGATTAAAACAGCTCAGCCAAGTCAGATGGTGAGCTAAACAAAATAATGAAGCATCCCCGGCCTCCCCCCGCTCTTCCCTTCCTCAGCATGACAATGCCAAGCAATCTATGTTATGAATCTCTAGCTTTATTTTTTCCAACCACCTTGCAGAGTTCTCTGTCTAATTGAGAAGCTGCTGTCATAGCTCAATACACCATTCAGGCTTTGCTCTCTTTCATTTACTTTTATGGGCAGAGTTGTTTGGTATTGTTGCTGTGCGACAATGAGGAGAAGCCCCAATAAATGACCTTGACCGATGTAGCAGTGCCCACAATTGTTGACCTTGTGTATTATGTTTCATAGTTGTTCTACGCCTTGTATGCACTGTCATAGTGGCCTGCAGCACACCCGTCTACCTGGAAAAAAACATATAGGATTGCTAATACAGGCTCAATATAGTGATGTCCGAAGTGCCATAGTGAGGATATGTGACTTTATACACTGTAGATTCATATACCTCGTCAAGTCAGTAGAAAGCAATATGGCAATGTACAACTGGTATGGATATTAGACCATTTTCAGACTATTGTTATACAGAAGTAGGCCCCAGCCTAGCTATAGTCTACTGGCCCAAACTCAAGGCATTTTATGGATCTATGTTGTTTTTTTGTTCTGGTCATTAGACCTTGTCTGTATCATTCTATTCTGAAATAACAAAAAATAAATAAATACCTTGACTTGCCTCCTGCCACTCCCTTAGTGTCTATGGTATTGTTGTCTCAGTCTCTACTGCAATCTTTTCCTTAGTGCCGGGGCTCAGTATGTCACTTTGCTGCTCAGCCAATCACTGGCTGAGGTTGGACGCTGCAATGGCCAATGATTAAATGAGCAGCAGTTGGATGTGTCAAACCTTGGCACGAGGTAAAAGATCACAGCAGAGGCCAGGGTAGCGATACTGGAGGCATTGGGTAAGAGGGGGGAGGGAAGTTGAAGGGTTTATGTTTTTTTTTGTTTGTTTAGTACCCCTTTTTGTTTCTTTCCATGACAAAGTGGATCTTGTGTCTAGCATTGCTTTTTTTTGTTTTGTTTGGAAAGTGGAACTAGAATGCAGAAAGTTATCACCTTCTGTGACACCTATGCACTGCACAAAGCCTATGCTAATTTTTTAGACTGTTATATGCCTGGTGAGAAATATACTTTCTGTCAATGCCTTGAAATAAATAATAGCTGCAGGAAATCATTGTTATTAAAGACTTTCGAAAGGCTAATCAGACCAATTATACAGCTTCAGAGGTTTGGCTGACAAATACTTGGCATCTATATACCTAGTTCTTACAGAAAAAAATATAATAAGGATTTTGTGGCATTTCATATGTGAAAAGATGTGATTTCCCTCGAAGTGGCCTTTTTGCGTTTGGAGCCTTGCCCTGTGCTGGGGAGATTTCAGGATATACTACTGTACGATTATTTCCTCTTACTAATTTGTATTTATGAGAAAGTATCGCTTCCTCTTTGAGCGTCCTCTGGGAATCACATAGTATTCTTGGCTCTGCCTAGTTAGCACTCGTTACCTCTTTCATTGTTGTTGCTGTAGCATGTTAAACATTGATCTATTATACAGCGCTGTTCTGGTACCTGCTGGGCTTCCACACTATTTTAGGTTAACTCAAAAGTAAAAGGGTCACCAGTTCACACTGTCCAAAACTTAAATAGCTGTACTTTACCTGAACCTCTTTCTTCTTCTGTTGAAATTCTAACCTTTTTGTATTTTTGGTGTAAAAAGAAAGCCCCAGCCGCCACATGAGATCCTGTTTTGTATATTCCAGGTTGAACGATTCCTCAGTTCACTGCTATCTTACATTTTTTTTCCCTTTTTCTAAGAAGAAAACTTTACAAAATAGTGTTTTTTTTTTAATCCCCTAAAAATCTCCTTTTTGTCACAAAAAGAATTGACCTGTAGTTTTTGTTCTATGTTTATTAGACAGACACAGATTAATGTTTATGCTGCCACAAACGGCTGTTATGATTGGCTGTTTGATAAAGTATTGGATAATTTGTCACTGATGTAAGTGGAACATTAGAGCTACTGGAGCAGACTGGTTCGGACAGACACAACCCATGGGTGGATTCAAATTTGCTGACTAAATCTTATCAACTTTGTAATATCACCTTATTGCTTTTATGGTCATACATGACACATTGGGGCAGATTTTTAGTAATAATGCACGGTTATAATCGGCTTGCATCAGACTTGACATTTCCAAAGCTACAGGGAAGCATGTGTATGATAGCTTGGACTGACTAGTCATGTTCCCCCAGTACTATGTGAACACCCCGGTTAAGTCTCATTTTTGGTTCACACCGCAGTGACAATTTTCATGAAGATTCTTTGTTGAAAATAAAATTGGATTTTAACAGATAATCCATTTTGCTTTATTCCTATTGGATGCTTTGCTGTTTTTTACAAGAAAATGTGTGGTCCACGTACATGGTTACTGCGGAACTGTGAACTGACCCTTAGGTGTATTTTGAGCCTGTTAGATATATGTGGCACAGACCTTTTGTAATTTTTAGGGCTGTCTTGTGGTGTTTTTATAGGTTTTATCAATTTGCAAATCTGTCCCATTTTTGTTTTCTGCAGAGTGCCCCATTTTAGGGGTTAAATTTTGTCATTGCCTTGCCTCTCAATTATTAGTATTTTCATTTCTGCGAGTGTAATTATACAGCACTTGGCTTCTTTCATCTCTCTTATGCTAAATAGCATTTGATTAATGCTCAAAGTGCCACCTTGTTTTCTTGTTTTATGCAAAGCAGTCCTGGTCTGTGAGCGCTGCTGCTGGATGTGTGTGTTTGAAGTGTGCAGCACTTTCTGAAGTTTACTTTTATGTCCCTATTATAAGGCTGCAGGAATGGAAGAGAAAGCAGAACAGCAAATCATTGTCTGTAATGTAACCTAAATATAGCTAAGCAAAGTCTGATTCGTGTTACAATGTCGTTTTCATCAGCCCTGCACACATATGCGACTCTGCCTAGAGACGTACCTAGTGCTTCTTCCACCATGAGGAGGAGCTAGCCAGTAAGGTATGTAGGTAGCAAGGGAAGTTGAAAGCAAGGTAGGTAACTAGCTGGTTATGTAGATATATCCAGGTAGGTAGCTGGGTAGCTTTGTAGGAAACCAGGTAGGTAGGTAGCTTTGTAGGTAACCAAAGCCTCCCCTTCTCTCAAGATGCCTGAATAAAAGAAAAAACAGAACAAAAAAAAAACTTTATGCTTACCTTACCTGACGCAGCAACCTCTTCTGCCGTACAGCCTGTCTGTGTCCTTCTTCCTCCACAATGCTGAGTGATGTCATCGCGGCTGCATTGCATCAGGGTAGACCTTGAGAGGAAGATTTAAAAAGTGTGCGCATAAAGCAGAAAAAGGTGCTTGCTCAACTGGGGATAGGGAACAAGTGTCCTGGATTCTAAATTAGCTAGCTGGGTGTGACCCCTTCCCCCCCCCCTCTGTGTCCCAGGCCCTGCGTCAGTGGCAGACCTACACCTTGGCCACCTGCACTAAACTCTTAGTCACAGAGGTCTGTAGTTACCACCGCATCTAAGAGGCTTCACAATCACAAGGGCATACATGTTATATTGACAACTTTATTATTGTTTTGTTATAAAAAAAAACATAAAGGTTGTGATTGTAATCGCTATCGCGATGACCCATACCATAATGTTTACTCACTACTTGGCTGTATCATTAGAAAAATGAAAAGTTATGGCTTTCAGATAAGAATGATAGTGGGGGGCCTTGCCTTTCACAACAAGTTCCACCCACTTATGTGCAGGCAGTGCAGAACTGAAAAAAAGCCAAAACATTTTTGCTGAAATGATGTTAGCAGAAAAATGGGCAACTTGTTCCTGGCATACATGGTTTACTAGTGTTTTAGCTTAAGCACAGAGACTGGATGAAGATTGTTGACAAAAGGAATGTAATTTAACAATAGGGCATGGGATTTAAAACTATTTTGTGTCTGTGTGGAATCATGGTTTGCTGTTTAAAACCTTCTCTCTCTGTCTCTTTTTTTTCCCTCTCTTCCTCGGAATATCTAATTTTCTACTCTAAGAGGACACAAATGTTGCACTGGGTGTACAGACCAACCACGCCCCTGGGTGGCATATCAATAGGAACCACAATTGGGATTGGCCACACTAGCCTTGCTGCCTATGTTCACCAGTGCTCTCCTGAAACACTGATGTTGCACTGTGATGTTGCCTATAATAGGCAGCAGTAGTGTAACAAGGGCCAGTCCAGATCCCGGCCAAGCACCACCTTCAGCTTTTCGGGTCATTATGATGCATGCACAGCTGAGAGAATATCAGCAGCTGGGACCAGTGGAGGCAGCATCTCTGCTGCATGCTATGAGAGAGAGAGGTTTTTGTTTATCTAAATATGGGGCCACATGTGGGGGCTGAGTAAGGGTCTAACACTACATGGGGACCAGAGAACACCAGAGTACCTATCATAAACTAATCTGTCCCTAAATCTGTCCAGCATCTGTCCGTGACTCATCCTGCCCCCCCCCCCCCCCCTTTTTTTTTTACAGGCTTCTCAGCCGGCTCAGTCAGCAGTGTTCCAGTTAGGGAGGAAGTGGGCTAGGCGGGATGAATGGTACTGAAGAAGAAGCGAGAGATGCAGGGGGCGGGGATATTTAAATTAGGCGAGCACACGAGGACTGCGCTTGCCATCCTGGACCGAGAAGGGAGACACCTAGTGGCTAGGATTTCAAAGAATATAAAAAAAAATGGTAAAACAATTTTTTTTTTTTTAAAGAAATATATTAGAAAGATTTTTAGTTTTTAATAATCTAAATGATCAAAAAAGTTTACTTTAATGAGAGTGCCCATTTAAATGTCCATGGTAGATTTACCACCAGGTAGATTTATATTAAATGGAACTTCTGAAAGTTCTGAAACATCTTTTAAATGGTTATTTGACATTTAAAAATGATATAATGTCTAGAAAGCAAATATGTTCTAAAAGCTGTGGATGTATACTCTTTGTATGGAAAGGGTTACATTTTATCACTAGTATTAGGCTTGATCTAATAAACAGACCTGAGACAGAGATCAAACCTACTTTTTCTGGTTTGCCAGATTAATGGGATAATGTTTTGTACAAGTCTCCTAGAAAGGACTGCGGAAGACACCATAAAAGCCATTAGAGGGGTAATCAGCAGAGTAATTGTATTAGCAGCCTACATCTCACCTTCCTGCTTGACCCCTGTGTAAATGACTTCAGTTATTATGCAAGATGTGGCCACAGTGTGTGCAGTGCTCAGTATAATTGGACATGATTTGGACCTCTACAGTTAGAAGTGGGGGTGTTATTTCATTGTTCAGTTTATTTACAGGTTACCTAATGCTTCCAAAAGCCAACTGCTGCCAGAAGTGTAAAGCAAACAGATGTCACATGTGATTCTCTCCATGATCTGCAATCAATCAGTAGAATATTCCTTTCTGTTGGTGAATATAAGTGGAAGGCAACAACACACAGCTGAAGTGAAAATGTATTTTGCACTGTTTAAGCTTAACAACTCTTCCCAGTGAAGTGTAGACTAAAGGCCCTTTTACCCAGGTTAATGGGAGGAGGAGTGATCTGTCATTGACTCGCTCGTGTGGCCCTTGACTTCATTGTTGTTGGCCACACATCATCTGCTTGGGCGTTGTGCAGCTGATAATGTTTATTTGCTGCACAATAGATTGGCCCAGTTTTATTTATTTCAGAGAAATGAAAGATGAGCTGTAATTGGTTACTATCATTCAACAAAGTCAGCAACCACCATTGACTTTTACGGTAAAGGATTGATATGATCCTGTGTTATCTACCATTATGTAATAGAAATGGTACGTTCTGCTCACTCTTGTTTGTATCAAGATTTCAATCAGTTTTTGACAGCAGTAATAATGCACCATGCAGCCCTAATCTTGGCCTGAAACTGGTGCCCATTAAAGTCAATGAACACAATACCAAACCCCTCGCCTGGAGGCAATTCCAGGTGGGGGTGCAAAACCCCTTTTAGTGCACCCACCCTTAAAAAAACTTTTATTGTGAATTATTAATAATATAGACTTATAGGGAACATAATAGTTAAAAAAAAAAAAAAACTAGCAGCTTAGCCACACTGATTATATATGAACTCTCATTTGAGAGCGTGTTTGTGCCCTGTGCCTGCAGCACTACAGGGCCTCTTTAGTGGACACACTGCTGATATTAAAACTGTAGTTGCACAGCGTCCCCTACATGTTTCGTGACCACAGGCACTTCATCAGGGGTGTATGAGGCTTATAAGCCTCATCTTGACAGGAGTGAAGGTGTCAGCCTATTATGGGGTTCAATGGTCAAAATTTATGGGATCATGGTAATTTAGGGAACCCTTATGAAGTCCTGGTATTTGGCCAATGTGCAGCTTTTCATGACAGCTAAGTTACAGATTATGTCTGATACTGTTGTGACAAAGTTTCTTTTGTAGGTCAGACCTGAGACTGTGTTGAGATAAATGTACTGAATTTAAATGCACTTTAATTTCTAAAAGAAGTACATTGTATGAAAGTGATGACAGCCGCTGGTGTGAAATAAAATGGCTCATGTTCCTGGATATATTCTCTTTATATTGCCTAATAAAAATGATATTGTTTTTCTTCTTTGCATCACTCTCAATTACGACAGCTTGTTTCTTGTGCCTCTGTCAGAATTGGTTTGAGCTTCTAATAGCCTTGTGATATAAACATTCCATTCTGTCCCACAGACCTGCTCATAAACTACTTCTCGCTTATTATCTTGGGCAAGCCACTCAGAAGCAATGCAGTAATTTGTTACTCTTCCTGCTGGGTCACGGTTCACTTCCACACATTACCATGATGTTTACAATGGGACCTTGTAAGATTCTCCATGCATATTTATGTGTTTGTGCTACACTTAGTTAGCAGCAGAATCGGTGTGCTTTTCATGAGTGACATGGAGAGTTACACTGCCAAAATCACAATCTACCAAGTTCAACCAGTATATTATGTAAATTACCGAATTATCCCATTTCTTCTTAAATTTTATCTACAGGCAAAATTGTCAATTATCAGCTACTTAACCCCTTAACGACGCAGGACATAAATGTACTTCCTGGTGAGGTGGTACCTAACGAACCAGGACGTACATTTACGTCCTATACATAACCACGAGCATCGCAGCGATGCTCGGGTCATGTGTGGCAGGTCCTGGCTGCTGATAGCAGCCAGGGACCCTCCGGTAATGGCCGACATCCGCAATCGTGCAGATATCCGCCATTAACCCCTCAGATGCTGTGATCAATACAGATACATGCCACGCCCCTCCATTCATGTCTATAAGAGGGGGCATGTCAGCTATCATGCCCCCTCCCATAGACATGAATGCAGGGACGTGGCATGATGCCACTAGGAGACGTGGCCGTGATGTCACGTCCCTGTCTCGGAGGCAGCGCCCAGCATAGAATGCCGGGGGCTGCACCGAGATCGCGGGGGTCCCCTGCGATCATACATCTTTGGATAGGGGATAAGTTGTATAGCCCCTGAGTTATAGATGATATATTAGTTGGAGCACCATCCTTTCATTTATCTGCAGTTTTCTTGACTGAGCTCCCACAATTTCAGTAGATTTTGAAACCATGCTACTGGCTAGTCTGGCATTGATCACCATGCCTTGTTCAGTGTTACTCATATTACTGATTAAATGTGGTTTTACACTGAAACTGATACACTGTAAACAGACCCCCTTGATTTATAAGCTGCACTGCAGCATCAAATGTTTAATTTCCAGCCAGGGATGCTCCAGGCGAGTGTCTCTATTAAAGTGGCCAGAGAGCTCTGTGGGAGAGCTGAAACTTTATGGACACAAGTGCATAAATCCTTCTATATTTACTGCTATTTGTGTAGTTTTATTTGTTCAATTTACACCGGTTGAGACATCAGGTCATGGTAAACTTTGCTTGCATCCAAGAACAATTTGCTTGCCAAAATGCTACTACATCTTAAAATATAATATGTAGAATATATTACACATGCTGTAAGGGAATTTTCCCAACTTGTTAACATGACTGTAAAACTTCCCCTGTCCCCAATTAGTATTTCTGCTCCTAGGTTTATCTACCCTCTGGATGGTTTGGGAGATCTCACTTCCTGCTAATTTTCCCTGACTGTTGTTGACTGCAATACAGCGTTCCTTGCTGCACCTTTGCGCAGTCTTCCTTCTTTTTCTCTGTAGGCAACTCAATGACGTCAGGCCAGTACATAGTTACATAGTTAGTACGGTCGAAAAAAGACATATGTCCATCAAGTTCAACCAGGGAATTAAGGGGTAGGGGTGTGACCAGAGTACCAGAGTGACCAGTAGCTAGGACCAGAGTACTGCTGGTCTTAATGTCCCGCCCTGCAGAAAGTGAGAATGACCAAACCAATGTAAGGAGCTGAAAATGGCCAGTGGGAAAACCATGTTGAAGGGGTACTACCATGGAAAACTTTTTTATTTTTTTTTATTTTTTTAACTTCTATTTTACTTTTATTTTACTTCTATTAAAAAAGCTTAATCCTTCCAGTACTTTTTAGGGGCTGTATACTACAGAGGAAAGGTTCGTCTTTTTGGATTTCTCTTATGTCATGACCACAGTGCTCTCTGCTGACCTCTGCTGTCCATTTTAGGAACTGTCCAGGGCAGCATATGTTTGCTATGGGGATTTTCTCCTGCTCTGGACAGTTACTAAAATGGACAGCAGAGGTCAGCAGAGAGCACTGTGGTCGGGACATAAGAGAAATCCAAAAAGACAAACATTTCCTCTGTAGTATACAGCCCCTAAAAAGTACTAGAAGGATTAAGCTTTTTTAATAGAAGTAATTTTCAAATCGTTTTAACTTTCTGGCACCAGTTGATAAAAAAAAAAAGTTTTCCACGGTAGTACCCCTTTAAATATATCCAATGAAGCAAATTTGTTGCCATTTGTTTGCAAAGTAGAACATATTGTACATTGTACATATAATTTTTCTGGTTAGTCAATGATAATATAACTTCTACCATACTTCTACCTTAAAATTTTTTTGCATACATGATGTTTGATGCATTGGAATCTGTTTTCTGTTACATTTCCATTTTCACAATTTACTATTGCCTCTGTCAATATAAATTTGCTCATTTGATTTGTACGTAATAGTAGTAGTTGTGGGCAAAAATATTAAAGTGTATCTGTCAGATCCAATCAAAAAATGTTTTTAAATATATCACTCAGTACCTAATCTTGACCATGTACATCTTATTTTTGTGTCTAGCACCTTTATTTTTTTTATTACACTTTTAATTTAGCTCACTAGTCACAATTCCTCTCAAAGGGAGGGGGTGTGGCCTCACTGTGCAGGACTCCGCCCCCTCTCTCAGTATGCAGTCTACTCACATCACCCCTAGCATTAGCAAAACTACAACTCTCAGCTTGTCCTCACTGACAGTAGCGGGACACAAGCTGACAGTGGGAGGATTTTTCCTCAGGCTGTGAGCCCTGCACTCACAGCTGTCAATCAAGGAAGTGTGTCCATGACATAGGTGATGGTGCATGGACACAGTAGGTCTAGTTATGTGTCCAAGCAGGAAGGGGGGGGCAGTTGTTTTACTGGCTTTTTCAGTATGAAATACTGAAAAGTTTCTAATGAAAGCAATTGCAAAACCTATTGGTTTTGCATGCTTTACAACATATCAAAAGTTTTTGTATCTGACAGTGCCCATTTAAGCTCTTAACCTCTTAAGGACGCAGGGCGTATGGATACGCCCTGCATCCAGAGTCCTTAAGGACGCAGGGCGTATCCATACGCCCGTGGGAATTCCTGTCCCCACCGCTAGCCGGTTGGGGACCGGAGCCGGATGCCTGCTGAAATCGTTCAGCAGGCATCCCGGCATATCGCCCAGGGGGGTCATTATGCCCCCCCCCCATGTCGGCAATCGCCGCAGATCGCTGGACAATTCAGTCCAGTGATCTGCGGCGATTCCGGGTCAATCGGGTCTCTAGTGACCCGGTGACCCGGAATTACTGGCTGTTCGGGGCCGTCTCTGACGGCCCCGAACAGCCAGAGCCTGCAGGGGTGAGGTGGCACTGGTGCCACCTCACGATTGCCCTGATTCGTCGGCCGGATTACCGGCCGACCAATCAGGGCGCCTGCTGCGGGCGTCACTCCCGCACCCGCTCCGCCCCTCTTCCGGACGGCGTGAGCGGGTGCGGGAAGATGACCCCGGGTGCTGGGGACCCCGATCCCCGGCGTCCATGTTGGGATCGGGGCCCCAGGAGCGACGGCGGCGGCGAGGGACAGCCTGCGATGGAGCAGCAGCAGGTGGTGAGTTACAGCCTCCTGCTGTTGCTTAGCAACAGCTCCCAGCATGCAAAAAGGGCATGCTGGGAGCTGTAGTTATGCAACAGCAGGAGGCAGACCACCACAACTCCCAGCATTCCCTTATGGGAATGCTGGGACTTATGGTTTTGCAACAGCTGGAGGCACATTTTTTCTATGGAAAAGTGTACCTTCAGCTGTTGTATAACTACAACTCCCAGCTTGCACAAATAGCTAAAGTGCATGCTGGGAGTTGTAGTGGTGCATCTGCTGGTTGCATAACTACAACTCCCAGCATGCCTGTCGGTGACTGCTGAGAGTTGTAGTTTTGCAACAGCTGAAGGCACACTGGTTGTGAAACAGAGTATTTTTTTTTACCTAACTCAGTGTTTCACGACCGGTGTGCCTCCAGCTGTTGCAAACTACAACTCCCAGCAGTCACCTTACACCATGCACCCACCGTACATGCTGGGAGTTGTAGTTTTGCAACAGCTGGAGGCACACTGGTTTTGAAACACTGAGTAAGGTCACAAACTCCGTGATACATAACCAGTGTGCCTACAGCTGTTGCAAAACTAAAACTCTCAGCATGTACAGTCTGTCAGCGCATGCTGGGAGTTGTAGTTTTGCAACAGCTGGATGTCCCCCCCAATGTGAATGTACAGGGTACACTCACATGGGCGGAGGCTTACAGTAAGTATCGGGCTGCAAGTTTGAGCTGCAGCAAATTTTCTGCAACAGCTCAAACTGCCAGCGAGAAACTACTGTGAACCCCCGCCCGTGCGACTGTACCCTAAAAACACTACACTACACTAACACAAAATAAAAAGTAAAAAACACTACGTATACACATACCCCTACACAGCCCCCCTCCCCTCCCCAATAAAAATGAAAAACGTCTGGTACGCCACGGTTTCCAAAACGGAGCCTCCAGCTGTTGCAAAACAACAACTCCCAGTATTGCTGGACAGCCGTTGACTGTCCAGGCATGCTGGGAGTTTTGCAACAGCTGGAGGCACCCTGTTTGGGAATCACTGGCGTAGAATACCCCTATGTCCACCCCTATGCAATCCCTAATTTAGGCCTCAAATGCGCATGGCGCTCTCACTTTGGAGCCCTGTCGTATTTCAAGGCAACAGTTAAGGGTCACATATGGGGTATCGCCGTACTCGGGAGAAATTGGGCTTCAAATTTTGGGGGGTATTTTCTGCTTTTACCCTTTTTAAAAATGTAAAGTTTTTGGGAAAAGAAGCTTTTTAGGTAAAAAATATATATATATATTTTTTTACATATGCAATAGTCGTGAAACGCCTGTGGGGTATTAAGGTTCACTTAACCCCTTGTTACATTCCCCGAGGGCTCTAGTTTCCAAAATGGTATGCCATGTGGGGTTATTTTGCAGTCCTGGCACCATAGGGGCTTCCTAAATGCGGCATGCCCCCAGAGCAAAATTTGCTTTCAAAAAGCCAAATGTGACTCCTTCTCTTCGGAGACCTGTAGTGCGCCAACAGAGCACTTTTCACCCCCATATGGGGTGTTTTCTGAATCGGGAGAAATTGGGCTTCAAATTTTGGGGGGTATTTTCTGCTTTAACCCTTTGTATAAATGTAAATTTTTTGGGAAACCAAGCATTTTAGGTAATTTTTTTTTTTTTTTTACATATGCAAAAGTCGTGAATCACCTGTGGGGTATTAAGGTTCACATTACCCCTTGTTACGTTCCCCGAGGGGTCTAGTTTCCAAAATGGTATGCCATGTGTTTTTTTTTGCTGTTCTGGCACCATAGGGGCTTCCTAAAAGTGACATGCCTCCCAAAAACCATTTGACGCTCCTTCCCTTCTGAGCCCTCTACTGCGCCCGCTGAACATTTAACATAGACATATGAGGTATGTGCTTACTCGAGAGAAATTGGGTTTCAAATACAAGTAAAAATTTTCTCCTTTTTACCCCTTGCAAAAATTCAAAAATTGGGTCTACAAGAACATGAGAGTAACACCAAAAAAGAGAAAAACCAACCTACTGTAAAAAGCAAGTGGGAGTGCACCAACTAAATAGGGATGCCGAAAACGTGTACCAAACAGTGCACACAAAAACATGAAATCATTATTAATCCATATACTTTATTAAATTCACAAAGTTAAAAATATACATAGAAAGATGCAGAATGCATAAAAAAGGCACTGAATCACCATGGAAAGGGATGTATAAGTCATAAAGCAGAGAAATCACATAAATAAATGGCAATAAGGGTTATGAATGCAAGGGAACCTCAGTATAAGACTATGACGAACATAAGTCAATTGGAAGAAAACAGAGCCCAATGCCTAATCAAGAATGCCAGACCATACCTACCAACCCCGAGAACCCCCAAGAACATGAGTGTAAAAAATGAAGATTGTGAATTTTCTCCTTCACTTTGCTGCTATTCCTGTGAAACCCGTAAAGGGTTAAAACGCTTACTGAATGTCATTTTGAATACTTTCGGGGGTGCAGTTTTTATAATGGGGTAATTTATGGGGTATTTCTAATATGAAGACCCTTCAAATCCACTTCAAACCTGAACTGGTCCCTGAAAAAAAGAGTTTCAAAATTTTGTGAAAAATTGGAAAATTGCTGCTGAACTTTGAAGCCCTCTGGTGTCTTCCAAAAGTAAAAACTCATCAATTTTATGATGCAAATATAAAGTAGACATATTGTATATGTGAATTAAAAAAAAAAATTATTTGGAATATCCAGCAGAGAGCTTCAAAGTTAGAAAAATGCTAAATTTTCAAATTTTTCATAAAATTTTGGGATTTTTCACCAAGAAAGGATGCAAGCTACCAAAAAATTTTACCACTACGTTAAAGTAGAATATGTCACGAAAAACAATCTCGGAATCAGAATGATAACTAAAGGCATTCCAGAGTTATTAATGTTTAAAGTGACAGTGGTCAGATTTGCAAAAAATGGCCGAGTCCTTAAGGTGAAAAAGGGCTCAGTCCTTAAGGGGTTAAGGACGCAGTGCCCATTCAAGCTCTTAAGGACGTACCTGTACACCCTGCGCCCGTTCCCGGTATTTAAAACGGGGTCACACCAGGTCTGTCCTGGCTGCTATTGATAGTCTGGACCCTGGGCTAATAGCGCGCGGCACAGATCGTTGTGCCGCACGCTATTAATCCTTCAGACGCGGCGATCAAAGTTTATCGCCGCGTCGAAAACTAAAGTAAAAGCTTCCCGGCAACTCAGTCGGGCTGATCGGGACTATCGCGATAAAATCGCGATGTCCCGATCAGCTAGGACGCGAGCGGAGGCCCCCTTACCTTGCTCCGTCGCGTCTGATCGGCATTTGATTGCACCAAGCCTGAGCTACAGGCTTGAGCAATCAACCCCCTATTACGCTGATCTATGCAAACCTATGGCTTAGCAGGGATCCGGGTAAAAGATCAGTGTGTGCAGTGTTACAGCTATAACACTGCAAAAAAAGTGGGAAAAAAAAAGTTAATAAAGGTCATTTAATCCCTTCCCTAATAAACGTTTGAATCACCCCCCTTTTCCCATAAAAAAAAATTAGCATGTGGTATTGCCGCGTGCATAAATGTCCGAACTATAAAAATATATCATTAATCTGCACGGTCAATGGCGTACGCGCAAAAAAATTCCAAAGTCCAAAATAGCGTATTTTTGGTCACTTTTTATATTCTAAAAAAAATGAACAAAAAGCGATCAAAAAGTCAGATCAATGCCAAAATGGTAACGATAAAAACTTCAGAACACGGCGCAAAAAATGAGCCCTCATACCGGCCCGTATGCGGAAAAATAAAAATGTTATAGGGGTCAGAAGATGACAATTTTAAACGTATAAATTTCTCTGCATGTAGTTATGATTTTTTTTCAGAAAAATCAAAATCAAACCGACATAAGTAGGGTATTGTTTTAACGATATGGACCTACAGAATAAAGAGAAGGTGTCATTTTTACTGAAAAATGTACTGCGTACAAAAGCCCCTAAAAGTTGCAAAATGACATTTTTTCTTCAATTTTGTCGCACAATAAAAAAAAAATTCCGTTTCGCCCTGGATTTTTTGGGTAAAATGACTGTCACTGCAAAGTAGAATTGGTGGCGCAAAAAATAAGCCATAATATGGAATTTTAAGTGCAAAATTGAAAACGTTATGGTTTTTAGAAGGTGATGAGGAAAAAATGAAAATGGAAAAATGCGGAGTCCTTAAGGGGTTAAAGCAGATCGGTGTAAGACATTGTATTGTCAATTTATCCCTAGGTGTTCTCTACGGTTCTGAATGCATCACTATGTAGATGCAAGTTAAGTGGTATTAAAAGGTCATAGAAGAGAAGGTATGATGAATGCTCTGTGCGACGCACACTTTCAGCTTCATTTATGTGTCTGTGCTTTTAAGCATGCTCTGCCCAAACAGTCTCTCACATACATATATAGAGCAAAAATATAGCAGCTGATATATTTTCATGAGTGACTGTATTTTGGCAGTGTTGTGATGGATTCGTTCACCCCAGACAATGTTTATTCCTTTTACTTCATTACACATAATCCACCTGTGCAAGATCTTAAGGCTCGTGTTGACTTTATAGTCTACCATGGAGCTTATCAGCCTCTCTGCAGGCAGCCCAATTTGAATTTTAAAGCCAATGCTGACGGAATTTGTCTCTTGTTGTGTAAGCGTGCCTTCCTGATGCTGCAGGACCCTGTGTCTCCTTATTTCTTGTTGAACGATTGTCTTAAATGATATTATGTACTTGATGTTTATAGTTAACTTTGTCTTTTCCATGTGGGCTATCTAAGCTTTAGCTGATGATTAGAAGTATTGTGACAGAAAGTTACCCCTGTGACAGCACCTCTGAAGAGGACCTCCCAACACAGGAAAGGAATCGAGGCAAACACCTCTCCACACCTCCGTTCATATCATGTGGGTAAGGGAGCCTGAGCTGCAGTTCCCCTGGGTAGTGGCCTTCTGTAGGGGGTCTCCCTGTGAGCATAAACCACCTCCTTGGGAGCACCACCAATCAATCCACAATCTCATATATATTTAGATTGTGTGTTGGTCTCAATAGATCTAAGGGAAATCTTAATGCTTCAGCATACCAAGACATTTTGGACTAGTGTATGCTTCTAACTCTGCGAACTGCGATGGAGTTGCTATGTTACATAATGACTGTGCTGTAGTTGAAGCAAGGGCCATAAAGTTTTGGTTTGGTGAGTTTGGTGTGAAAGTACCTATGGCTCTAACATCATAAATCACAGAGTTTTCTACATTCTAAAAACTTGTAGACTGTCTACCGAGAAAAGTGAAAGCTGTTATAACTGCAAAGGAGTACTAACTCTCTACTAAAGAGTTACTAAAGAGTTACAAAAAAAATTAACATGTTTCCCAGACACTTCAAAAGTTTTCATCACACCGACTTCATTCCTTAGACATGCCGCAGTTATAAGCGGAGGGAAGTTCATAGCATCTTGTTCGAGGTACAGAAAAGGTCAGCTTTGATTGACAGCTGCAGAGAGGCATCCAGTGCCATGAACTTCCCCAGCTTATAACGAACGATTGCAGAGGGTGTCAGAAGATGTATTCACTTGTCACCAGTGACATTCTGAAGGTGCAAGTGCTTCCCGCTTATGTCTTCACACACAAGAAATACTCAGCTACTCCTTACTGGCTGCAGTGGTGACTTACCTTAGTCACTGGTTGGTTGAGCGGGCGTTTTTCACCATATCCAAGCACAAGCAGGAATCTTTTGGCAGCAAAGACAATCCCAAGCAGTGATTTTTTTTTGTAACACTTTTAAATAGTCTAATATTTGTAAAAGTTAACTTACAGATGAATTATGTGTTCCAGAAACAATACATGCAAGCAATGAATGTATGTGCTTTATATTCTATTCCAATAAATAGCAGTATGAACCGTGTAATGTGTTGTACTTGCTGGTGGTGCAGGGCTAAAAGCTGTAATTTAGCAGATTGTGTTTAAGTCATGGTGTGCATTTGTCTTTTGTTTAACAGTGATATTTTACATTCAGATCAGAATGGTCTAGGCCACATTCCAGCTCAATCTGTGGGCAACATCAGCCACTGTTTTGTTATTAACAAATCTTTTGAATAGGCGGGAAAATAAATCTGAAATAGACCATTTTGTGGCAGGAAATTAGAGTCCCTGTTAATCATTCCCAGCTGGTAAGCACCTTTTATGTTAATATAATGTTTTATATTGTCAGTGGTGCACATTCCCCTCTTTTTTTTCTATATTTTATCTTGTGGTAAACAGGCAACTTTAAGCCCTTAAGGACCCAGCCATTTTACACCTCAGGACCCGGCCATTTTTTGCAATTCTGACCACTGTCACTTTAAACATTAATAACTCTGGAATGCTTTTAGTTATCATTCTGATTCCGAGATAGTTTTTTCGTGACATATTCTACTTTAACATAGTGGTAAAATTTTGTGGTAACTTGCATCCTTTCTTGGTGAAAAATCCCAACATTTTATGAAAAATTTGAAAATTTTGCATTTTTTTAACTTTGAAGCTCTCTGCTTGTAAGGAAAATGGATATTCCAAAAAATTTTTTTTTTTTTATTCACATATACAATATGTCTATTTTATGTTTGCATCATAAAATTTACGTGTTTTTACTTTTGGAAGTCACCAGAGGGCTTCAAAGTTCAGCAGCAATTTTCCAATTTTTCACAAAATTTCCAAACTCACAATTTTTCATGGACCAGTTCAGGTTTGAAGTGGATTTGAAGGGTCTTCATATTAGAAATACCCCACAAATTACCCCATTATAAAAACTGCACCCCCAGAGTATTCAAAATGACATTCAGTCCGCGTTTTAACCCTTTAGGTGTTTCACAGGAATAACAGCAAAGTGAAGGAGAAAATTCACAATCTCCATTTTTTACACTCGCATGTTCTTGTAGACCCAATTTTTGAATTTTTACAAGGGGAAAAAGGAGAAAATGTATACTTATATTTGTAGCCCAATTTCTCTCGAGTAAGGACATACCTCATATGTCTATGTAAAGTGTTCGGCGGGCGCAGTAGAGGGCTCAGAAGCGAAGGAGCGACAAGGGGATTTTGGAGAGTACGTTTTTTTTAAATGGTTTTTGGGAGGCATGTTGCGTTTAGGAAGCCCCTATGGTGCCAGAACAGCAAAAATCCCCCACATGGCATACCATTTTGGAAACTAGACCCCTTGAGGTACGTAACAAGGAATAAAGTGAGCCTTAATACCCCACAGGGGTTTCACGACTTTTGCATATGTAAAAAAATAAAAATAAAATTTCACTAAAATGTGTGTTTCCCCCCAAATTTCACATTTTTGCAAGGGTTAATAGCAGAAAATACCCCCCCAAACATTGTAACCCCATCTCTTCTGAGTATGGAGGTACCCCATAAGTTGACCTGAGGTGTACTATGAGTGAACTACAATGCTCAGAAGAGAAGGAGTCATATTTGGCTTTTTGAGAGCAAATTTTGCTCGGGGGCATGTCGCATTTAGGAAGCCCCTATGGTGCCAGGACAGCAAAAAAAAAACCACATGGCATACCATTTTGGAAACTAGACCCCTTGTGGAACGTAACAAGAAATAAAGTGAGCCTTAATACCCCACAGGGGTTTCACGACTTTTGCATACGTAAAAAAAAAATAAAAAAAATCACTAAAATGTGTGTTTCCCCCCAAATTTCACATTTTTACAAGGGTTAATAGCAGAAAATACCCCCCAAAATTTGTAACCACATCTCTTCTGAGTATGGAGGTACCCCATAAGTTGACCTGAAGTGCACTACGGGCGAACTACAATGCTCAGAAGAGAAGGAGTCATATTTGGCTTTTTGAGAGCAAATTTTGCTCGGGGGGCATGTCGCATTTAGGAAGCCCATATGGTGCCAGGACAGCAAAATAACCCCCACATGGCATACCATTTTGGAAACTAGACCCCTTGAGGAACGTAACAAGGCATAAAATGAGCATTTACCCCCCACTGGTGTCTGTCATATCTTTGGAACAGTGGGCTGTACAACATTTTTAATTTGCACAGCCCACTGTTCCAAAGATCTGTCAGACACCAGTGGGGTGTAAATTCTCACTGCACCCCTCATTACATTCCGTGAGGGATCTAGTTTCCGAAATGGGGTCACATGTGGGGTTTTGTTTTTTTT
This sequence comes from Hyla sarda, assembly GCF_029499605.1. NCBI lineage: Eukaryota > Metazoa > Chordata > Amphibia > Anura > Hylidae > Hyla > Hyla sarda. The sequence goes on along the minus strand of NC_079191.1, from coordinate 259,432,702 downwards.
GCGTTTGTCAAAACCGCTGTAACAATCAGCCACCCCTGTGCAAATCACCTCAAATGTACATGGTGCACTCTCCCTTCTGGGCCTTGTTGTGCGCCCCCAGAGCACTTTGTGCCCACATATGGGGTATCTCCGTAGTCGGGAGAAATTGTGTTACAAATTTTGTGGGGCTTTTTTCCCCTTTACCTCTTGTCAAAATGAAAAGTATAGGACAACACCAGCATGTTAGTGTAAAAAGTTTATTTTTTTTACACTAACATGCTGGTGTAGACCCCAACTTCACCTTTTCATAAGGGGTGAAAGGAGAAAAAGACCCCCAAGATTTGTAAGGCAATTTCTCCCGAGTACGGCGATACCCCATATGTGGCCCTAAACTGTTGCCCTGAAATACGACAGGGCTCCAAAGTGAGAGCGCCATGTGCATTTGAGGCCTGAATTAGGGATTTGCATAGGGGTGGACATAGGGGTATTCTACGTCAGTGATTCCCAAACAGGGTGCCTCCAGCTGTTGTAAAACTCCCAGCATGCCTGGACAGTCAACGGCTGTCTGGCAATACTGGGAGTTGTTGTTTTGCAACAGCTGGAGGCTCCATTTTGGAAAGAGTGGCGTACCAGACGTTTTTCATTTTTATTGGGGAGGGAGGGGGGCTGTGTAGGGGTATGTGTATATGTAGTGTTTTTTACTTTTTATTTTATTGTGTGTTAGTGTAGTGTAGTGTTTTTAGGGTACAGTCACACGGGCGGGGGGGTTACAGCGAGTTTGAGCTGCCGCGCAAAATTTGCTGCATCGCAAACTTGCAGCCCGATACTCACTGTAAGCCCCCTGCCCATGTGAATGTATCCTGTACATTCACAGGGGGGGGGACCTCCAGCTGTTGCAAAACTACTACTCCCAGCATGCCTGAGAATGTTTGGGAGTTGTGGTTTTGCAACAGCTGGAGGCACACGGGTTGGGAAACACTGAGTTAGGAAACAATGTTTCCCAACCAGTGTGCCTCCAGCTGTTGCAAAACCACAACTCCCAAACATTCTCAGGCATGCTGGGAGTAGTAGTTCGGCAACATCTTTAGAGCCAGATGTTGCCGAACTACAACTCCCAGCATGCTTGGAGTTGTAGTTTTGCAACATCTGGAGGACTACAGTTTGCAGACCACTAATACAGTGGTTCCTAATCTGTGCCCTTCCAGATGTTGCAAAACTACAACTCCCAGTATGCCAAAACTGTCCAGGCATGCAGGGAGTTGTAGTTCTGCAACATCTGAAGGGCCAGATGTTACAGAACTACAACTCCCAGCATGCCTGGACAGTAAGGGCATGCTGAGGATGTGTAGTTTTGCAACATCTGGAAGGGCACAGTGGTCTCCAAACTGTGTACCTCCAGATGTTGCAAAACTGCAACGCCCAGCATGCCCAGACGCCAAGGGCTGTCTGGGCATGCTGGGAGTTGTAGTTTACAGGGTCCTATTACAGCAATGCATGTCGCTTTACGGCGACGTGCATTAGTGTAAAGGGCCCGACCGCGGCTGAAGATCTACTCACCTGTCGCCGCCGCCGCCGTCTTCATCGTCTGGATCCGGGTCTTCAGGGATGAGGTAAGTACCGGGGCCGGTCCCCAGCACTCCCCCGTCCCCCGCCGCGTCCTCCGGTCTTCCTCCCGTCCTCTCCGGACTTTCAGGGGCCGGGCAGGACGGGAGGAAGTAACCGCCCCCCCTCCTGCGATTGGTCGGTTAACTAACCGAAGAATCGCAGGGGATCGGAGGAGGTGGCAGGTTTGCCACCTCGCTCCTATGCTTTAGCATGGTCCTGGCTGCCTGTGACAGCCGGGATCATGCGAAATTACCGGGCGGTCGGGTCCCAGAGACCCGATCAGCCCGGTATCGCCGCAGATCGCAAGGGCGATTTCCCTTGCGATTTGCGGCGATCGCCGACATGGGGGGCCTACATGGCCCCCCTCGGCGTTTGCCCTGGATGCCTGCTGAAGGATTTCAGCAGGCATCCAGTTCCGATCTCTGCCCGGCGAGCGGCAGAGACCGGAAAACGCCATGACGTATGCATACGTCATGGGTCCTTAAGACCCAGGGTGTGAAGACGTATGCATACGTCATGGGTCCTGAACAGGTTAAAGACAAAAAAAAATCAAGTGCATTAAAGAAACGTAATTTAAAAAAAATATTTTATACAGAAACTGGTAGGCACAATGGTTTTTACCTTCATGAAAGATTAGACAAGGATGAAACCATTAATATCACAGATTGCTGCCAGTGAATCCGATTATGGAGCATTAGACCTGTGCTGCTGCTCTGCGCCTCTTCTGATTTTGTTAAATGTGCCTGGACATAATATCTTTGTGTGCTTGAATTAGTTTGACATGAGTTTCTACTGCCATAAAACCTGTCTTATTTGCTTAAAGGGGTTATTCAGTAATATAAAAACAGAGCTGAATTTGGCCAAAAGCAGCACCTCATTTGTCTTTATATTTTGTGCGATATTGTAGCTCAGTTCAATTGAAGTGAATGGAGCAAAGTTGTAACGCTACATGCAACCTGAGGACAGATGTGGTGCTGGTTTTGGAAGAAATTAGCTCTGTTTTTCTATTACTGGATAACCCCTTTAATATGAAGAATATCCTTTTTCCTTGTTGTAATGCTGAGGATGATGATCTTCTCCAGTAATGATGGCCATATACATGATATGATACACATGTTAAATGACTCATTTGACGTGCAGCTGTCTATCATGCCATAAACATGTACACCCAGCTGTTAATGGTTAATAAACCTCAGGGAAAAATTCAACATTCCTAAAACATTTTTTCCCGTTGATATTTGCTGCCAGGGGGATGAGTCATGGATCCCGCATACACATAAAATACAATGTTATGATCAGTGGGCACAAACACATGCCGAACAGGCTTGAGGCAGACCACCAGTAAAGTAGATGGTTTGATCCACTAACAAGGATGTGCAGCTTCCTCAGATTTCTTATTTACCATCCAGACACAAGTGGCACCTTTATTACACCCCTCTGTCTCTGCCTGGAGCATTTTTAGGTGCTTAGCAGAAGGAACTTTGGTGTCACATCATCAATTGCGTGTCCTGCCATTAACAGCCCACCCACATTTGCCTTCGTTTGCAGTAGTGTTGTAAATGTGAACCCAGCTATGAACTAGAACTGTATCTTCTTTGATCAATCCTGCCTTTACTGTGGACTTGACACTGTCTCAATTGATGGTGTTATGGTCTGGGGATACATCACATAAAACTGTTAGCAAACCCCCATTAATGATACAAGGGACACTCTACAGACTTGTGCAGGACCTTCTCCATGTTACCTCTTATGGTAAGGCTTCCAGTGTTGTGAAGCATGATAATGTTCACCCAGAATCTCCCTGCAAGGTTTCACCCAACACTTTCCTGGCCTGCCCAGTTGCCAGATTTAGGCTGATCTTTAGCCTTTTTTTTTTTTGGCTGTTCTCACCCAAATCACTGTTTAGACAATTATTCTCTTATATGATTGCCCAGCTTTAATAGACAGTCAATAGACTGTTAGGAGAAAAATTGTCTAGTAAAATTCATATGGGGGAGCCTATAGTACATCAGTCTGGTCATATCAGGATGTCTGGGTATTTATGCCTTACATAATGAAGTATTATAAGAATAATACTGTATATGCTAACTTATTAATGTCCTTCCTTGGAATAATCTCCATAGATGGAATTAACACTTGTGATGTGTACAGAGTTATGAATATTCTAAGTATATAATGAAAAACCAATAAAGAAGTAAAGCTGATCACACAATTTAGGATTGACTTGGTGGTCATGTATAATAACTCTATTATAGTAAAAAGATATTTAGTCCACCAGTTATCAATCGGAGTTCACTTCAGCAGGTTTCCCTTTTGCCTGTGTTTATAAAGCGGTTTCCGTTCTTTTGCCTGGCATAACAGTTTGGAAAGCTGCCCATTTCATAACTACTCGTTTTGAATTGTAGAGTTTGAATTTGAGCCAGGGTTCACAGGATGATTGGCACCACACAAGCTGCAAGTTTCACACATCCTCTGTGTATTGCTTCACTTGTAGGTTTTCTATTAATTATGCCTCAGATTTTTGTATTCTTGAAGCACTCATCCGGTTTGACCTAAAAGCTTGTTTTGACACATTTGTAAACCTTGCTGTAAGGGAAATATGTGAGAATAGAAATTGGGCAATTTTGTGCTTGTACCATGAAAACCATAACAGTAATACGTAGCTAATTGGTCTTAAATTGTCCTGCTCAGCAGGTCACTTTTAGTGTATAGAGTAGACACAAAGGAAAGATTTGGTTTTTCTACAATACCTTGTTTAGCAATATTCAGTGTTTTGCCTACTCTGGGGCAAACACTTGCTTCTGCATTAGATGTCTGAAAAAGAGGTAGCCTCAAATCAAATATACAGTTGCAAGAAAAAGTATGTGAACCATTTGGAACTATATGGATTTCTGCACAAATTGGTCATAAAATCTTTATCTAAGTCACAACAATAGACAAGCAGTCTGCTTAAACTAATAAAACACAAATAATTAAATGTTACCATGTTTTTATTGAACACTCACTAAGAGGCATCACTCACATCAGGCAATGCTTCTTGTGAAAAGCAAACTCAGAACTGGTGGGTGTTTTTTATTTATAGGGCAGGACAGCTGTAACCAACACCTCCAATCTCCTCTCACTCCAATAAGCTCTTGAAGAGGTCATTAGTCTAGGGATTCACATACTTTTTCCACCTGCACTGTGAATGTTTACATGGTGTGTTCAATAAAAACATGGTAACATTTAATTCTTTGTGTTATTAGTTTAAGCAGACTGTGATTGTCTATTGTTGTGACTTAGATGATCAGATCACATTTTATGACCAATTTGTGCAGAATCCATGCAATTCCAAAGGGTTCACATACATTTTCATGCAACTGTAGCTTATATGAGCTTAACCAAATACTATCCTGGGGCTATTGTCAACCACCTCATACACTTGATTTCCAAAATGTTGTTTTCCTGCAGGTATCTACAGTGAAATCAACAGAGTTCTGACTTCTTTGGGGAAAGCAATGCACCTATCATGTTGCCCTCTCCATAGGAAAATGAGATTTCATTGGAACTTTGTATACAAATCATATCAAGCAAACACAGACCTCTATACAGTTCATAAACCTAATGCACAACATAGTTTTAGTATTATGAGCCATATATATATATATATATATGTGTGTGTGTGTGTATGTATACAAAAAAAATAAAAAATACCACAGCATGTTTTTCAGGGACATACCTACAGATTTTCCTTGTACAGGATGCGATTTTTTTCCCCAGCAAACAAGCCTTTAATGTGATGGTATCTTTAAAGGAGGGAAAACAACTTATACCCTATCCAGCACTACAGCCCTCTGGAATTTCTGGTGCTCCCAAAGAAATAAATGGAGCGCATGTCTGCAGCACATGCTATTTCTGAGTGCCAGGGCCCTGTTCTGGAGAATGTAGGAAGTCCCAGCAATCAAACACTTATCCCCTATCTTGTGGATAGGGGTGATTTTGTTTTTCACCGGACAACCACTTTAAGATCTCTATACAAATCTAAATTTTTATAGGGCTGCACCATTTCATATAGCCATATCATGAGATAAGGGGAATGACTTTACAGCTCATATGAGGGAGGAACGGCTATATGAGGAGAGGGGTGGGGTGGTGGACAGGCTATATGGGTCGGCTGCTTTGAAATTCATATAGCCATTCTCTCCCATTCAATTTAGCCATTCACCCTACCCTCATAGTGTCATATCCCCCTCATATAGTAGTCATTCCTCCTTATATAGCCATCCTCTCCCCCTCATATAGCCATTCCCCCCTTATATAATCACTCCTCCTCATACAGCCATTTCTCTTCATATATCCATTCCCCCTACCTCATATAGCCATTTCTCCTCATACAGTCACCCCCTCCCTCTCATATAGCCATTCTTTCTCAAATAGTCACCCCCCCTCCTCTTATAGCAATTCCTCCTCACATAGTCCCCCCCTTCCTCATATAGCAGTTCCCCTGCATTGAGGACATCTGCTGTACTGGGCCGTCCACAAGTGGTGACTCCGCCCCCTAACCTGTAGTTACTCCGCCCCCTGGCTACACTCCCATTTGCTGTACTGTGCCGCCGTGAGTGCCCTTTCACCTGAGCCTAACATATGGATATGTCTTGGTAAATTCCCTCTCATACATCCACATTCTTAATTTTTTGTCTCCTTTTTATTTATGGAAAGTAAGGAAGCAGGGGTAAAACATAGGATTTTTCATTTAGGGTTGCCAAATGCTGCTGCAGTTATGTTTGTGACAACAAAAAATTCTGTGATGTGAACAAATACCAGCAAGGGAACTAGGAGTGTAAAAGCAGAGGGAGAGTAAAGGTAGTTTTCATTGCTGCAAATAATGTGCTCTACCCTATCCGCCATACTAGGAGCAGTCATCCCAACTTTATTCTCCAAAAATTCGCCTTGAAAAAATGTATTAGTAAAAACTAGTGTATTCTGAATCTTGTATTTTTTTATATTTCAACTCTCTTGCATTCAACTCCTGCACGCCTGGTGTATTCTGGTACATAGAGAGGAGTACTTGGCTCAGAAGTATAATCGAAAGGACTACTTTTAGGGTGCGTTCACACGCTCTTTGTTTTTGCAGGTTTTCCGCTGCGTATTTGAAAGGGGCGGGCTATTCTCGGCTGTCCATAGCAGATTGTCCTCGGCAGAATTTACGCAGCGGAAAATCTGCCGCAGTCCCTACTGACTTTAATGGGGCTTGCAGTGGATTTTCTGTAGAGTATAGCCCGCACCCTTTCAAATACGCAGCGGAAAACCCGCAAAAACAAAGAGCGTGTGAACGCACCCTTACACTCTTACATTTGCAAGTGAGTTGAAAAATGAAAATGACCGATTCGGAATCTGCTATGTTCTGATGATGTTAGGTTGGGAAGGTCAAGGGATTTAGACAGATTTAGGCAGATAAGGCAAGTTGCATTACACTTCTTCCCTGTCCCTACAACCATAGAATCATTTCTTACTTATATCTTTGTGGAGACCTAATATTTCAAAATGGTGCAATAAACCTCATCCAAACTTCATCCCCAGACTAAAAATTAGAATACAGACCACAAATAAACACTGTTCCAAAAATAACAAAACTTGAAAAGTAATTTTGTGGCTTCAGGACCTGTACACATATGGTCATGTGCCCTTATCTGTGCAGGTCCTTCAACAGTAACAGGACCTGCACACACGGGGAGATTTATCAAAACCTGTCCAGAAGAAAAGTTGCTGAGTTGCCCATAGCAACCAATCAGATATCATCTTTCATTTTTCAGAGGCCTTTTCAAAAATGAAAGAAGATATTAATGCATATCACAATTTGTGGAAAAAAAAGTCACAGAACATACATACATATAAAGCCACTCTAAGTGCTCCTTCTTGCAGCGGGCATCTGCTGTAACAAAGTAATTTCCAAGTAGTAGCTTTAAATATTTTCAGCAATTTCTCTTTTTTTTAGCTACTTTAAAAAAGTTTTTGAATAAGTATTTCAGTTCAGATTCTCATAAATATGTGTTATGTTTTGGCTTTGCTTAATCCATACAGCGCTACCCCTCACAGCTCTCTCAAAGCCTCACAAAATAGTTAAGTTGTCACGACCTACAGAGCAGGGACTCATGAGTCCAATTTGTGCATATAACTTTGTTTTGTACATAAACCAGTCAGCTTTTGCCATTTTTATCACACAGCTTTATAGCAGTGCCCATTTCATTGACTTTTTTCCTAGACCTGACTGCATGTCCTTTATTGCAGCCAAGTAGAAAACAATGTATGTTAATTGCTGTTCAGCTGAGGAATTCCATAGGCGAGAGTTGTGCATTTTTATTTATTCTTTTGCTGTGTAACTCTTCTGCTATCTTTTGATTATGAATTATTTTGCTTTGGCTCTGTACTGCCAGATAACACGTCCTGGCTGTTGCCTCTGGCTTCAGGAATATGGGATTTAGTAAACCAACAGAACCACTGTAGGGAAAGAGGACCTACATACCATCTGTTGTTTGGTTTAAAAGTCTGAATTGGAAATTGGACCACTATTGTTTGAATCAAAATAAGTAGTGATGGCACTAGACTCCCACCAGGTGTTTATTGACACAGTAGTTACAGCTGTTAACCTACACAACAGGCAGCTATGAATAGGTTTACGTAAAATATTAATGTGTGCCCCTATTCACTTTTCATGCATTCGAAGACCCATAACTTTATTTTTCATTAAATTGGTTAGGATAACTTATTTATTTAGCACTCTCTTAGAATGTATATGTATTTTTAGAACTTTTATTAAAAGATTTTTATGGGGTAATTGGGGGGGGGGGATGTAATTAATTTATTCTGGCTTTGAAACGGCTGAGGTATTGGAGCTCAGCCCCAGGAATAAATATAAAACTGGCAGTCTGTCTCCAGAATAGACTATACTGACCCCAGCATCCCTCCAGGTCAACTGTTTGAGGGGCTGCGGGACTTTAAAGGGTTGTCCCTGCTCACTCATTGTGGCAGTCTTCTTTGGTCTGGCAAAAGACGTAGGCCTTAGAGCTACGCTGCTTACACAACTCTCATTTAACTCAATGGGAGTTGAGCAAATTGTATAACTTCCTGATCACTAACATCCACTGCAAACAGGCAAGAGGAGTGGTGGAAGCCATAAGGAGTGATCTGAGACAACCCCTTTAAGTGCGTGCCATAAATGTTACCCAATACGACTGCTAGTAGGGCGATGAAAGCACATTTAAGAGTCTGCAACTGGAGTCAGACCCTCTGATTTTATATTGATAGCCTATCTGAATGATAACCCTTTGATTTTATTAGGCTGAATATATCCCCTTTTTTATGATCAGTTTAGTCCTACTGTAGACAAACCAAGAGTCTACTGCTATACTGATTTGTCTTACTGCCAAATAGAGATGAGCTAACTTACTGTAAATTCAATTCGTCACGAATTTCTCAGCTCGGCAGTTGATGACTTATCCTGCATAAATTAGTTCAGCTTTCAGGTGCTCCGGTGGGCTGGAAAAGGTGGATACAGTCCTAGGAGACTCTTTCCTAGGAATGTATCCACCTTTTCCAGCCCACTGGAGCACCTGAAAGCTGAATTAATTTATGCAGGATAAGTCATCAACTGCCGAGCCGAGAAGTTCGTGACAAATCGAATTTACTGGAAGTTTGCTCATCTCTACTGCCAAACTCAGGATAACAAGAAGGGGGTTATGGCTGACCACCTGGGACATGTAAGAGAATATTCATCAGTTTTAATTAAAATGACCAGACAAGTCTAAATGTTAGTGTTCCTTTATTTCAAAAATGTTTGTGTCCCTTTAGGGTACTAAAGACTGCAATCCCTTGATCACCAGTACAGTATAATGCTTTTTAATGATTAGTACTCCTAAGCTAACAGCTATATGTTTGGGTTGTGCATTTAGCAGGGCACTAACAAGCTTTCCTATGGCAGAAGTTGGGCCCATTTTTACAAGCTTTTAACTATGGCAGATGTTGGATCCATTTTTATCCCCCACCTGCCATAGTAACTCATTGGTACCTGCAAACATGTCACAGGGCGTCCAGTGTACTGCCAGATGATGCCCTTCCTTCTCTCACATCTTAGATTCTGCATTTGATGTTGAGGTTAACGGTCTAAGTTAGAATTTCACTTGCGACCAAATTTTGCCTGTGTATTCCATTCATCACTTGCTGCTAATGGCACAGCTTCTGTGCCCATGCCATCCTCTGAACTCCCTCTTATGTCCTATTGCTATTGGAACATTACTGTATGTCCATTTTTGTTAAGGAGTTAATAAATGTATAGAGGGGTTAAAGTTCTGTTCTGATACAGACCTTTAATTTTGTCTTCTTCCCTTTATGCAGTCATAGAGTTTATATATTTTATCACTTCTAATTATATTCTTTTTATTGATTTGCTTGAGTGTAAATTGCTACTTTTTAAAATGTGCGTTGTTTGCAATTATTCTTTTTTTCATTGTCACATCTTCACTGTTCTGAATTCTCAGTTGTCTTTATTTCGCTGTAATGGCCAGATCAACAGACAACCTCTTCAATATGAAACATAATTTTGGTTTGGCCCCTACTACGTGGCAAATGTAGTATTTTGTATTGCCTGTTGAACAGCCAGCCACAGTGGGAATCATTACCTGTTTTCAGCTTTGGCTTCCTGAAAGCCCCATGACATTTGCTTATGATCATTTGATAATACTTTATTAAGTAATTCACTCAAATATACTTTATTACCACTTTCTTTTGTATTACATGGCATTCTTGTTGTCTATAGTTGAGAAAGGGCAGTTGCAGGTCTCATTGGTAGAAAGTGTCTTAAAAGCTTTAGGAATTACAATGCCTTTACACATTTACATACCCTCTACCTGTCTGTTTGCCTCATGTGTTTTAGAGGTTTTCCAGGGGTTCTGTGCCACATTTTGTTGACGTATCCAGTAGTTTCTTGTATTTTTAGGTGCATGTTGGTTGCTTTGATTGAGATCACACATACTGTTTCTGTAAAGCTAGTGAGACTAGCTTTATCAAAGGGACATCAGCCGCCTGATGTCCCTTTGATAAAGCTAGTCTCACTAGCGAAACATCAGGGCAGGCATCTGATTTTTAACACAGCCAGTGTACTCCTACTGTTGAAGTGAAGCCATGTGCCTTTACAAACAATAACTAAACTGTGAATTAAAGCAGGAGAGGGGCAAGAACTTTAAACAGAACAGTCATTTGATAGCACCACCTTGTGGGCTTAAAAAGTATTGGAGATAATACACTGACTAAGAATTTTATATTTACTGTGTGTGCAATAGGGAATTTCCTATTTTAAAGAGTTCAAATAAAATCTAGTTTTAGGGGTGGGTCTTTAGTTTTGGGTGTTGCTCCCCATTGGGGGTGGGCTCTCCTCCCTCCCCCCTAGGGGATTGGTGAATATATTTATGAATCCTGAGACCCATCAGGGATAATTTGATTTGTCGTGAAGCCTGCATCTTTCTTGTGGCCATAATATGGATGCAAAAATTATGCCATGTAATGATCATCTGAATCCCGCCTAAGTAACCTTATTGTGCAGGTACCTGGTATCTGGTTGGGCCCCTTAAATAGTAGGTCTGGATTCCATCAGTAAGAAGAAACTCAAGTAGAAGCATAGCTACAAGAGGTTAACAAGAGTTGATGTAGATAATTGTGAACAGCAACACAGAGAGGACCCCACCGGAGAGCCTACAGTGCATCCAAAAGCGAAGAGCAGAATTGTAGAATTGTAGACTAGACCATAAGGACAGCGTCTCAGCAGAGACTAACATAGCAAGCAGTCAGTGTTTATCAATTAAAATATTTTCATACTAATAAACAGACCTTTCTGCAGGAAATAAAAAAGTGATCTTCTTTTGCATAAATTCAAGACCTCAATGACCCGATCATTAAAATTTTTCAGACAAGAGCGTGAGATCACTCTAAACACTAAAATCCAAAAGGACCTCTGCCCCAAGGGGACTAATCCCCAATTACCAAGGGCCCCCCCCCCCCCTACATTTTAAAACTAAAATTTTATTTTTCACTCTAAAATATTTCAAGTTTACAAAAATGAGGGGAGAGATTTATAAAAACCTGTCCAGAGGAAACATTGCGGAGTTGCCCATAGCAACCAATTCCAGATTCATTTTTGAAAAGGCCTCTGAAAAATAAAAGAGATCTGATTGGTTGATATAGGCAACTCAGCAGCTTTTCCTCTTGACAGGTTTTGATAAATCTCCCCCCAAGTGTTTAAAAACACAATGTTGGGCTGACAGAAATAGGGTATTCATTGACTAACCCTACTGTGGTATACAGTGTATATTGGGGTAGATTTTCATTTTAGATTCCCAGTGCTGCATCACTTGTATTATCTCCCCTTATAAACTATTTACTTATACTTATAGTCCTCCCTGACGACTCGCTGAGGAAAACTGCTTTGTCAAGGGCTGCAAAACTAATGTTCCTCAGCCCTTGACAAAGCCGATTTGCTCGGAGAAACGTTGGGGAGGACTATAAGTTGTTTCAATAAGCAATGCGACTGATAGAGGGAGGAATGAATAAGTGAAGAAAAAGCAAATAATATAAGTGGAGATAATACCTATACAAGTGCTGCAGCACTGTGAATCTAAAAGGAAAATCTACCCCAATATACTCTCTATACCACAGTAGGGTTAGTCACTTTATTAATACCCCATATCTGTCAGCCCAACATTGTGTTTTTAACCACTTTATTTTTGTTATATTTCTGAGTAAAAAAAAAAAAAAAAATGTAAGTTTTAAAATTAAGGTGTGGGGGGGAGGGGGGGGGGGGGCCTTAGTGATTGCGGATTAGTCCCCTTGGGGCTTAGGTGTAATTCCAGGCAGTAGACTGCACAGAATGTATAATAAGTCAGAAACGAATGAGTTATGTCCTCATCGCCATGCCCCTCATTTTTAGGTTTTCTTTAACCTCCTAGGACCTAGGTAATAAAAATACAATCTAATTGTTACTGTTAAAATCAAGCAGATTTTGTAAGACTGTAAGAGACCCATGTAGATACATTTGTGGTTTAACTTGTTGTAGTCCTTGCCCCTTGTTTGTTATATCTGTGTCAATGTTCTAATTTTACAAATTGATTCCAATAATGAATCTTCCTCTCAGTGCCTTTTATAATTACGGTCTCTGTTGGATCCTTTAGCTGCCTGGTAATATGCTATGACACTTTCCGTCTATTTGCCTGTGTAAATCTTGATGCTTGTTGACACCACTGGTTCATGTGTCATTGCAAAGGATTGGAGGGGGGCATAAGCTGCAACCCAGAAGGACTCTAAGGAGGTCACACACGTTCTAATCACAGTGGCATTTCATCTCTCAGCAACCATATATCTCCTTTTAATTTAAACTCCGAGAAATGTACTGAGATTTCTGCTGCTCAGCCTCCGGGATCGATGGAATTTATTATCGTGGGACATCTAATCTGTAAAGCTAATGCTAGTCTTCCTAGATATTGATTACACATGAAGGATACACAAACAGTTAATCATTCATGGAGGTGATAGAAAAAACATTGTATCAAAGCAAATGGACAGGTAATTGTCGCTGGGGCATTTATTACTGTCTCTGCCTACTACTTGCAGCCAGGAACTTAGCGAGAATACTATTATGTTATTGCTGCATGTCAGAAAAAATGTCTTGGGTCTTAGATACAAACTGTTTCATTTTGTGATTTAATACTCAACCTTTATAAAAGAAAAAGTTCCCTACACAGTACTGTAGTTTTTTGTATTTTTTTTTCCTGTATGACAAATTTTAAGTTGTCAAAATTAAATTCAATAATATTTGTTTGTTAACAGTTAATAACTTAGGACAGGCAACCTAAAACTGAACCAACTTATTTTAAGTATCTCTTGTGCATTCTTACCGCTGCCGTGAGGTCAGTAGAAACAAGGATACTGTGGACAACTATAGAGTACCTACCTCATCGTTGGTAACCCTCATGTTTTTATATAAGGGCCTCTTGTACCCAAATCATGCTGTCAGTAAGAGCAAAATGGGAAGAGCACAATACTGGCAACCAGTAATGATAAAATAATCCATTTTTATTTAAAATAATAACAATAAAATTCTGTTGTAGTCTTCTTTTTCCTAGCTGTTATTTAATTTCTTTGTTATTGACTACAGGGTTTATACGTGGGATACACACAATAGCTGTGTTTTACTGGTAGTTATTTTTTATGGATCTTATTACTTTTTATATATTGGGGAGATTTATCAACACTGGTCTGGAGGAAAAGTAGATTAGTTGCCCTAGCAACCTATCCGGACGCTACCTTTTTGTTTTCTCCTTTTTCTTGTTTTCAGATAGCGAAACAAATGCAACATAAAGAATAAGTAAAACAAAGCCCTCAATGTGAGGGAATTACTAAGGAAAGAGGTTATGCAGACCTTACCATTATACAATCTATATATATAATATATTGTTGTATGTTAAATAAGCAATTAGTAACTTTAAGGCTTTGAATTAGAAAGGATCTGATTTCTATGGGAACAAGTACTCCACTTTGCCTATGCACAAGTCATGTGATACATATCCTAGTTTATCTTTAAAACTGAGTTAGCAATCTTGAAGTAAGGATTTTTTAGTTTTTTTATTTGATATTTTTAAACTTTTAGAAGCAATCTTTGTATGTGGTGAAAGAAGGGGTACTTAGTTTTTTTTTTTTTTTAATATGCTGTTTATCACAGCTTAGCTTAGTGGAAAATTCTGGAAGGAAGACGTCAGATACACTCTAAGGGGGACATGTATCATTATTTGTGTATGGTAGAAGCATTTTACCCCTTTTCCCGAATTCTAAATTATGCGCAGAAGCACTAAATTTATCAATCAAGCGCAATGAGCTTCATAAATGCCGGGTAAATATAGTAATCTCCTCAATCCACTCTTTGGAAAATAGAATCAATGATTTAGAGCATCTTGCTACGTTAAGTCCAAGATGGTTTATATTTGCGCAAAAAAAACAGCTCTTGCGGCAACATTTTTGGTGTAAAGGAAAAGTACGTAGTTAATAAATCCATGCATACTATAGATGTCACTCCAAGGTACCCCGATTCAGCCATATCTGGAGGACATGCTCTACCAAAACGTGTGCAAAAAAATGTGCAAAAAAAAGGGTCTTGCACAAAATTTTGCGCAAAAAAATACACACAAAACAGGGGTAAAATCTTTGATACATGTCCCCCAAAATGTATGAAGTAGTCATGTAGGTGATGTCACTTGATGGTAAGTATAGCTAAAAGAAAATAAAGTATCCATTGGTCCTCTCCAGCATTCAAAGGTTTAATGGTTGGAGATATCTAGTGAGCTGGGAGATGTCATTGCATCCAATTTCATGCTGACAAGTGTGTTTTCCCAAGAGGTCAAAAAATTGATGCTCTCATTTTCACAGACTGTTTAGATTGAACCAGGCATTGCAATCTACACTTCAAGCTATTGCTGAAAGACACCAGTGAAACAGATTGTCATTCTGCAAAGTTCTCGTTGAACTTACATCTTTGGAAATAGCTTTATGTCAGAAGCTTTTCGGACATCTCTCAATATTTCCCTGCAACTGACAGCAGTATAATAAGTTTTATCATTAAGATGATGATGATCTGCTTTACCATTGTTGAAGGCGGGGGGTTTTCTCTTATCCAAAGGACTAACAAAATGTTGGCAGCGTGGTTGTCTAATACTGTATTAGTACGTTGAAATTATTAGATTTGTTTAATTCAAATATCAAAGTATATTCACTACTTTAGGCTCATAGCAGTAAACATTTGAGGTGTTTTTATTTACATTTTAGATGTAAAATTTGGTTTGCAGAACCTATATTGAAATGCAAGTTTTTGGTTTTATATATATATATTATATCTATCTCATGTGTGACAGTATTTAAAGGAGTACTCCGGGATAAGAAAACTTAACTTTAAGATCGTGGGGGGGTCCAACCTCTGGGGCCCCCCACGATCTCCCATAGTAATAAAATAAGCAGAGAAGGCTGAATAACTGAGGATGTCCAAGTGACCAGAAAACAGACCTCTCCAGCCTTCAAAATGGTTACTCTTGCCAGCAGCTTGCTGTTCTAGTCACACAAAAAAAGATGCCTATCATGAGAAATGCATATGAAACCACCGGCACTGTAACATAGTCTTCAATGAAAGAATACAGATGCATCAAATAATGCATTTTAATGGCCTGTTGTTGTGTCACAGCGGCAGTGATTTACAGACACAGAAGCACCTAGGCCATGCATTTTTTGCCTGAATAAACACTTACCTGCACGATTTATATGCATTTTTCATGTGACAGACCTTCTTTAAAAGAAAACCAAAATGTAAAGCAGCCCACACACACATGAAAGTGAGCTGAACCCATAGAATTTAGCAGGGTAAGCCAACTTTCTGCTGTCCTGGAGGACCTGCATTTTTAGCATGTCGCTGCTAGAGGGGTCTGACAGCAGCTTATGCCTTAATCTTGAGGAAGTCAGCCAAGCTCTTAGCACCACATATTAATTTTTCTTGAAATAATTTGCAAACACCTGGTCACCCATACTCGTTGTGTTCCATTCGTTCAGAAGACTGTTATCCTCCGCTCTGGTGATTGGTTAAGGTGCCAGTGGTCAGGACCCACTAATGTTTTTGTTATCCCCTATCCTATGGATAGTGGATTACAAAGAGTCTGGAATACCCCTTTAAGGACAGCAGTATTAGTGGGCACAAGTAGGTTTTTGGTAAAATACTTTTTGGACACCATTAGGATAGAACATATTAGTATACTTCAGAATGTACGACAAATAGAAAAGTCTATATAAAACTTGAACCTAAGCTTTTCATACAAAACCTGGTCAAGAACAGACTTGTTCTTAATCACTCACTCCTAAGAGATGTACTGTAAATCTGAGCTGTCTACGTGACCCTTCCTGTTTAGCTAATGCAGCCAGGATTTCTGCTGGCAGACATTCTCATCAACATTTATTCTGGGCATGTTTGGCGAATTAAAAAAAAAGTTAAAATTAAAATGTCAGAGAAGACACTTACCTCCACCACCATTCTTCTAAATATTAGCGCTTATATATCCACATTTTCTACTTTAGGTAAATTACATAAAATCACTAACATTTAGCGTTAAACCCTGTAATGAATCAAGATGTTGTTTTAAAGAAGAGTATATAAAACATACATTTGTATGTGAAATCTAAGCTTTAATCTTTTAACAATTTTAGTGAATTTGCACTTTAAGGGCAGGGTCACACGAAATGGATCTGCAGCATATTTTACGCTGCACATCTGCCAATGATGTGAACAAAAGGGAAGAAACTAAACAACAAAAACACCAAATTAAGTAGACAATCCAATAAAATAAAAATGAAAACATGCTCACATTATTTATCTCCATCATTGCTCTTTGTCTGCATAACTACTCCACCTATTACCCTAGTGGATTCCATCTACATCAGTCCATCTCTCCTTTCCTCACCCATGTATTGCTCACATACATGACTCTACATCATCAAATATCCTAAATCATCTAATTCCCTGGTACAGCACAGAAGTCACTCCTTCAAGTCACTTTACCATCTGTTCTTCCTCTTTATTCTTCTGGGGACATCGCTCCTAACCCTGGCCCACCTTTCACTAACATTTCTTTAGCTCTACCTGCCTCTTACAGATTCCTTGCTAACTTGGTTTATATTCAGTGCCACCCTTCTCCTGTCTCTCTTGTTCCCTTTAACTGTGCTCTCCTAAACGCTTGATCTGTGTGCAACAAGATTCTTACTTATTTATCACTAATTCTCTTAACCTGCTGGCTCTTACAGAAACATGGCTACAACCTTCCGACGCTGTTTCCCACGCTGTCGTTCACTTTTCACACACCCCCAGATCTGACATCAGGCATGGTGGAGGAGTCGGTGTACTTCTATACCCACAATACACTTTTCAGGTCATGCACCAACCATTACCCTCACTCATATTTCCCTCGTTTGAGGTCCACACCCTCAGGCTCTACCACCCATTTTCTCTCAAAGTGGCGGTCATAATTTTTCTACCTGACCCCGTTACTTCCTTTCCTCAGAAACACCTACATTCAACGTGGGTGATTTTATCATCCCCATTAACACCCTGGATGAAAGCATCCCCCCCCCCCAAAAAAATATGAACCTCCCGACACAGACAGCGGCAACCCCGGCACACGCCAAGAACCTTATTTCTCAGGCGGTGATTTAGATGTGCTGAATGTCTGTGGAGGAAAGCTAAGTCTTGCACTATAAATTCATGTTAAAATCCTATTACTATGCTCTTCATCTCTCCAAAAAAACATACTTTACCTCATCTCCTCTCTGCCTAACAACCCAAGACAACTTTTCAGCACATTCAACTCTCTCCTTAAAGGGGTACTCCGGTGGGGAAAAAAAAATGTTTTAGGTCTTTATAAGTCAACTGGTGCCAGAAAGTTAAACAGATTTGTAAATTACTTATATAAAAAAATTCTTACCCTTTCAGTACTTTTTAGCAGCTGTATGCTACAGAGAAAATTCAGTTCTTTTTGAATTTCTTTTTTGTCTTGTCCACAGTGCTCTCTGCTGACTCCTCTGTCTGTGTCAGGAACTGTCCAGAGCAGCATAGGTTTGCAATGGGGATTTTCTCCTGCTCTGGACAGTTCCTGATATGGACATCAGGTGTCAGCAGATAGCAGTGTGGACAAGACAAATTTTTTAAAAAATAACAAAATTTCCTCTGTAGCATACAGCTGCTAAAAAGTACAGGAAGCGAAAGTGAAAGTATCCCGGCTAGTCAGTCGGGCTGTTCGGGACCGCCGCGGTGAAATCGCGGCGTCCCAAACAGCTTGCAGGACATCGGAAGGGCCCTTACCTGCCACCTTGGTGTCCGATCGACGAATGACTGCTCCGTGCCTGAGATCCAGGCAGGAGCAGTCAGGTGCCGATAACGCTGATCACAGGCATGTTAATACACGCCAGTGATCAGCATAGGAGATCAGAGTGTGCAGTGTTATAGGTCCCTATGGGACCTATAACACTGCAAAAAAAAAAAGTAAAAAAAGTGTTAATAAAGGTCATTTAACCCCTTCCCGAATAAAAGTTTGAATCACCCCCCTTTTCCCATAAAAAATAACAGTGTAAATAAAAATAAACATATGTGGTATCGCCGCGTGCGGAAATGTCCGAACTATAAAAAATATATTGTTAATTAAACCGCACAGTCAATGGCGTACACGCAAAAAAATTCCAAAGTCCAAAAAAGCGCATTTTGGTCACTTTTTAAAAATGAATAAAAAGTGATCAAAAAGTCCGATCAAAACAGAAAAATTGTACCGATAAAAACTTCAGATCACGGTGCAAAAAATGAGCCCTCATACCGCCCTGTACGTGGAAAAATAAAAAAGTTATAGGGGTCAGAAGAGGACATTTTTAAATGTATAAATTTTCCTCTATGTAGTTATGATTTTTTTCCAGAAGTACGACGAAATCAAACCTATATAAGTAGGGTATCATTTTAACCGTATGGACCTACAGAATAATAAGGTGTCATTTTTGCCGAAATGTGCACTGCGTAGAAACGGAAGCCCCAAAAGTTACAAAATGGCGTCTTTTCTTCGATTTTGTCGCACAATGATTTTTTTTCCGTTTCGTCGTGAATTTTTGGGTAAAATGACTGATGTCACTGCAAAGTAGAATTGGTGACGCAAAAAATAAGCCATAATATGGATTTTTAGGTGGAAAATTTAAAGGGTTATGGTTTTTAAAAGGTAAGGAGGAAAAAACGAAAGTGCAAAAATGGAAAAACCCTGAGTCCTTAAGGGGTTAAAGGGGTACTCTGGTGGAAAACTTTTTTTAATTTTTTTTTATTTAAATCTACTGGTGCCAGAAAGTTAAACAGATTTGTAAATTACTTCTATTAAAAAATCTTAATCCTTCCAGTACTTATTAGCTGATGAATACTACAGAGAAAATTATTTTCTTTTTGGACACTCTCTACTGACATATCTATTAATTTTAGGAAATGTGCAGAGCAGCATATGTTTGCTATGGAGATTTTCTCCTACTCTGGGCAGTTGAGATGTCAGCAGAGAACACTGCTCGTGATTCAGCAGAGAGCTCTCTGTTCCAAAAAGAAAAGCATTTTCTCTGTAGTATTCATCAGCTAATAAGTACTGGAAGGATTAAGATTTTGATAGAAGTAATTTACAGTCTGTTTAACTTTTTGGCACCAGTTGATTTAAAAAAAAAAAGTTTTCCACCGGAGTACCCCTTTAAGGCCAAAATGGGCCTTTCTAATATACTTAATAACTTTCTTCTAATATACTTACCTTTCTAATTAACCTTTCTAATGTACTTTATTAAAAAATGCCATTTCCTTTTTATAGAAATCATGGCTTATAAAATCATAGCTTTGTCCAAGCTGAAACACAGACATGGACAAAGTGAGGGTGGACTAGAACTCTACTGTCTGATAGTACTCCTCTGTGTTCTCTACTGTCTGATAGTACTCCTCTGTGTACTCTCCTGACTGATAGTACTCCTCTGTGTACTCTCCTGTCTGATGGTACTCCTCTGTACTCTCTCCTGTCTGATAGGACTCCTCTGTGTTCTCTCCTGTCCGATAGGACTCTTCTGTGCTCTCTCCTGTCTGATAGGATTCCTCTGTGCTCTCTCCTGTCTGATAGGATTCCTCTGTGCTCTCTCCTGTCTGATAGGATTCCTCTGTGTTCTCTCCTGTCTGATAGCACTCCTCTGTGCTCTCTCCTGTCTGATACGACTCCTCTGTGCTCTCTCCTGTCTGATAGGACTCCTCTGTGTTCTCTCTTGTATGATTGTACTCCTCTGTGCTCTCTCCTGTCTGATAGGATTCCTCTGTGTTCTCTCCTGTCTGATAGGACTCTTCTGTGCTCTCTCCTGTCTGATACGACTCCTCTGTGCTCTCTTCTGTCCTATCAGACACCTTCTCTTCTGTCCTATCAGATACATTCTATAAAAAGAAAATGAAAAAATTTCTTATGAAGTATATTAGATTGTTTTGCAAAGATGTACAACATATAGAAAGTTTTAGAATCTGACAGTGCCCATTTAAGCTACAGCAGTCTTATGGAAAGCAATTTATATTTCTGTTTTCTAAAGATGTGAATCACGTGACATGGTTGTGACTGGCTCCGTTTTCACACTGAGCATAAACAGATTAAAACTGAAATTAACATAGTAGCGATGCCTTCTGACACTTTGTTTCCTGCTCAATTAAGCATATATGTTTTGCCAAGTCATTATGGAAGTGCATTAGAAATGCAGTTGTGGAGTTTAGCATCAATGTGTTAAGGTAAAAGAAGTACAGCCAGGGCTTGTTAAATATTGTCTGCTAAGGGGCGATAAGAACGGTCCTTTAAGGCTTACATAAATATGTATAAAGGCCTAATGAATGTTTAATTTACAGTCGAGTTAATCATGAGCCCAATAACCAATCACTTGATGCAGTGCTGCGAATTAGTAGACACTGCCACTCATTTGACGGCTTCATACGATTTCACACGCCTCCACACACAATCTTATACCCAAGTGTAAAATTCCCCATTTAATAGAGGATCCCCAGTTCATAAAATGTAATTTGGTTTCTGTCTATGGCAGATGCTTAATGAAACTGTATGGCACATGACAATGTAGAAAGTCAGGACATCAATGCTTAGTATTTTCATTCACTTTTGTCTGCTGATATAAATTCTACTTATGCCAAATTATTTTTTTTAAATATACCCTTGTAGAGCATAAGAATATTTTATATTACACTTTAGTAAATGTAGGAATCATTGTCATTTAAGGTTCATACCAAGGATAGTCTATTAGTAGCAACAGCATTATTATAGCATAATTTAATGTTGACCCTAATCTTTTGACTGTGTAAAAAGCTTGATTTCCTATCTTTCTGTTGTTGTTGTTTTTGTTTTAGATTTGAAAATATAGACTTTATTTTTTTTTCTTACTGTCAATAGTTTTCAAGACCATTGTGATTATTTGACCTGTTTGGGTTAAGTGCTTTCCTAGTACGGTTACAGTTTTTAATTCTAATACCTACGGTCACAGCCGCTGACTTGAATTGTGTAATAATGTAATTGTTACATTGGGAAAGCTATTCTTGCATGAGTGATGATGCCACTAGGGAAACAGAGATTGATGGCAGCCTCGAGAGTCGGTCTTGTTCTACTAGTGTTTTCCAGCTGAGTGAAAATCCGTTGCATCAACTAATTGAGCTCTAGTGACAAAATATAGAGTTTATGGGGTCAGTTGAGGAGTAGAGACTTTCTCTGATATCCTTTGAAACATTTGCTAATGGTAAATTGGACAACCGGAGGCCTTTAACATTAGACTAGACCAGGTGTACTCATCTACTATTTAGTTAAGGTCCACCTATTTGAGCCTGTCGCCAGGTGAAGTTCTGAGTTGCACACTAAGGCTAAACATATTTAGCGGTTGTAACACTGATAAGTAATATGGAAGTTAAACAGCATTTCACTTCATAGCTTTTAACAAGTAAACTGCTTGTAGTTCAGGAGGATATGAAAAATGCATCCTCATCCACAATGCGATGGCTGCGTGTGAACCCAGCCAGACCAGGGTTAAAAGTAGACACATAAGGAAAAAGAGGTACTTGAGATTACTAACTAGTTATGCCAATCACTGTACCCATCTGAATACTGCTACACACTGTGCCCCCTAAATGTAATGCTGCTGCTAACCGTGTCCTACAAATACACTGCTCCAAAATAAATAAAGGGAACACTAAGATAACACATCCTAGATCTGAATGAATTAACTAATCGTGTGTAATACTTTTGTCTTCACATAGTTGAATGTGCGGACAACAAAATCACACAAAAATTATCATTGGAAGTTAAATTTATCAACCCATGGAGGTCTAGATATGAAGTCGCACTCAAAATCAAAGTGGAAAACCACACTACAGGCTGATCCATCTTTGATGTAATGTCCTTAAAACTATTCAAAATGAGGCTCTGTAGTGTGTGTGGCCTCCACATGCCCGTATGACCTCCCTACAATGCCTGGGCATGCTCCTGATGAGGTGGCGGATGGTCAGCATCTGCCAACTCCTGGGCAGTCTGTGGTGCAGATGGAGCGAGACCTGATGTCCCAGATGTGCTCAATCGGATTCCGGTCTGGGGAATCGGCGGGTCAGTACATAGCATCGGTGCCTTCCTCTTGCAGGAGCTGCTGACACACTCCAGCCACATGAGGTCTAGCATTGTCTTGCGTTAGGAGGAACCCAGGGTCAACTGCACCAGCATATGGTCTCAGAAGGGGTCTGAGGATCTCATCTTGGTACCTAATGGCAGTCAGGTAACCTCTGGCAAGCACATGGAGGGCTGTGCAGCTCCCCAAAGAAATGCCACCCCACACTTTTACTGACCCACCGTTAAAACGGTCATGCTGGAGTGTGTTGCAGGCAGCAGAATGTTCTCCACGGCGTCTCCAGACTGTCACGTCTGTGACATGTGCTCAGTGTGAACCTGCTTTCATCTGTGAAGAGCACGGGGCGCCAGTGGTGAATTTGCCAAGCTTGGTGTTAAATGCCAAACGTCCTGCACGGTGTTGGGTTGTAAGCACAACCCCCACCTGTGGACATTGGGCCTTCATGCCACCTTCATGGGGTTTGTTTCTGATCGTGTGAGTGGGCACATGCACATTTGTGGCCTGCTGGAGGTCATTTTTCAGGGCTCTGGCAGAGCTTCTCCTGCTCCTCCTTGCATAAAGGTGGAGGTGGCGGTCCTGCTGCTGGGTTGTTGCCCTCCTACAGCCTCCTCCAAGTCTACTGGTAGCACCTCTATGCTCTGGACACTACACTGACAGACACAGCAAACCTTCTTGCTACAGCTCCCATTGATATGCCATCCTGGATGAGCTGCACTGCCTGAGCCACTTGTGTGGGTTGTAGACTCCGTCTCATGCTACCACTAGAGTGAAAGCACCGCCAGCATTCAAAAGTGACCAAAACATCAGCCAGGAAGCATAGGAACTGAGAAGTGGTCTGTGGTCACCACCTGCAAAACCACTCCTTTATTGGGGGGTGTCTTGCTAATTGCCTATAATTTCCACCTGTTGTCTGTTCCATTTGCACAACAGCGTGTGAAATTGATTGTCAATCAGTGTTGCTTCCTGAGTGGACAATGTCATTTCACAGAAGTGTGATTGACTTGGAGTTAACTTTGTGTTGTTTAAGTGTTCCCTTTTTTTTTTCAGTAGTGTATTATACTGCCACCCACGCTTCCCCCTGAATATGATATGGCCATACCTGAAAACAGCTCACCCTGTACTCTGAATATAATACTGCCACCCATTGTGTCCTCTGAATATAATACTTCTACACACTGTAGACTCTGAATATAACACTGACACACATAGTGCCCCCTTAATATAATACTTCCACACAAGGTGTCCCCTAAAAGCAGCTTGAGACACTGTAGTAGTTTCATAAAATAAACTACCTAGTTAACTATATGGACATAGTGACGAAGATGACTTGCAGGAAGGTGTAATTGACCAGTGCCTGGGAGCTGTGAAGCATGGAGATCTGGACAGCTGCCGCACGTGGTCCCATTTGGCCAGCAGTTTGCCAGTTAAGTACCATTGGACTAGACCCTTTTAAAATTACTTACAAAATTACTTATAAAATTTTTTCAGGACAAGCATAATGGCATTATTCATGACAAAAATCTCTACTTTTAGGGTATGTTAACACAGGGTGGATACATTGTGGAAAATTCAACGCACAGTACATTAGCAGTAAAGTGGATGGGCTGTTTAGAAATCTCATCTACTACTCGGTGCATAAAAAAAAAAATCTTCTCATAAATTGACCTGTGGTGCAAATTTTTCACTTTTTCAATGATTTAAGACCTAATGCTGTAAAATATAAAACACAGTAGACCAGATTTCTCACTCTGTTCAAGCCAAAGGAGATCTACAACAACAGCTGAAATATCCCAGCTCTACCATCTTGGCTGACCATTATCTTAGGTGTATGGCCAGTCTAAAATGCACCATCTTATTAACCGGTTTCCATTCTGGAAGTCTGGAGCAGAAATGTTAAACAGAACTGCCCTGTATTTGTGTTATAAAAATAATTTATCTTATTTAAATTTATAGTTTTACGATATTTACCTACTGATAACTATAGACAGGTAGAACTTGTGAATATTCGTTTCTCACCCTTGCTTTTGGTCAACTATGCGCAGTTATGAACAACAGTAAATGACTATTAAAATCTGTGTCATCCCTGAGACTGGTACTTTAACTGAGCAATTAGTTCAATTAGCAGAATGAATCAGCATGCAAGAGGATTCATCACAATCCAGGGGATATTGGTGCTTTTCTAGTATGATGTATCGGCTAATTTACTTCTTAAGCAAAAAAATTAAAAGCGACAGCTGCATGGTCGTCTCCTCACATCCCCATGCATCTGCTCCAAGCACTATTAAAATGGATCATGCTATTAATTAACATTTCCTCTTTAATGTTGTTGAATCTTAAACATTGATTAAAACCCCACAGGGAAGATCTCTGAACGACAGGGAAGGAGACAAAACAGCAATGGTGTTTCACCTTTAGGGGGGGCATCTTGTCAGGGCTGCAGCTGTCTTTTCTTGGTCCTCACCTGCTGTACGCTTTGTGCTTTTTCTATGTATGTGAAAGATTTACTTGGTAATGACAAGTGTATGTATGGAGGAATTAAGTATTGCATAGTTTTTATTTTTTTATTTCAACTTGGTTTTTATTAAAGGACTTTAGAATGTAACAAAGGATAAACAAAAGACAATAAATGGAATAATAATGCTGCAGACATGACATATAATGGACTCACAATAACCACACTAACCACACTAATACTTAGTATAAATGACGTGTGAATCTGATCTCCAGTATGAACACGGTAATAGGGAAGATATAACCAGAAGAGTCGTCCAGTCTGTGGGGGAATATAATGGTGTATACACGTCCATATACACGATGATCTGTGAGATCCTGGGTTATGTAGGATTTGTCAGCAGTGTGCATAGTTTTTAATGACTGTACCGCAGGTTCGTTGTGTTGGGGAAATAAGAGATATCTACCCAGATCCGATATGTTTCTACTGTGTAAAGCTCTTTTCACACTAGGTTTTGGTAATGTTCTTGGTTGGTGGACTCCCTGGCAAATACCGAAGCCATATAGCTATGACAGATGTCACTTCATGTGAAAGGAGCCTAAGCAGAGAAAGATAAGCTCATTTATTGTCACCTTTTTTTTTTATATATCTGACATTATCCGTGATCTGCATCTTGTATAGAAATTTAATGTGGCTGGGATGCAGTTATTAAACAGCTTTAACCCCTTAAGGACTCAGCCCATTTGGGCCTTAAAGGGGTATTCCAGGAAAAAACTTTTTTTTTAGATCAACTGGCTCCAGAAAGTTAAACAGATTTGTAAATTACTTCTATTAAAAAAATCTTAATCCTTCCAATAATTATCAGCTGCTGAAGTTGAGTTATTTTCTGTCTAAGTGCTCTCTGATGACACGTGTCTCGGGAGCTGTCCAGAGTAGAAGCAAATTCCCATAGCAAACCTATTCTGCTCTGTGCAGTTCCTATGGGAATTTACTTCTACTCTGGACAGCTCCCGAGACGCGTGTCATCAGAGAGTACTTAGACAGAAAAGAACAACTCAACTTCAGCAGCTCATTAGTACTGAAAGAATTAAGATTTTTTAATAGAAGTAATTTACAAATCTCTTTACCTTTCTGGAGCCAGTTGATATATAAAAAAAAGTTTTTTCCTGGATAACTCCTTTAACCCCTTAACCCCTTAAGGACTCAGCCCATTTTGGCCTTAAGGACTCAGACAATTAAATTTTTACGTTTTCATTTTTTCCTCCTCGCCTTCTAAAAATCATAACTCTTTTATATTTTCATCCACAGACTAGTATGAGGGCTTGTTTTTTGCAAGACCAGTTGTCCTTTGTAATGACATAACTCATTATATCATAAAATGTATGGCGCAACCAAAAAACACTATTTTTGTGGGGAAATTAAAATGAAAAACGCAATTTTGCTAATTTTGGAAGGTTTCGTTTTCAGGCTGTACAATTTACGGTAAAAATGACGTGTGTTCTTTATTCTGAGGGTCAATATGATTAAAATGATACCCATTATTACATACTTTTCTATTATTGGTGCGCTTAAAAAAATCACAAACTTTTTAACCAAATTAGTACGTTTATAATCCCTTTATTTTGATGACCCCTAACTTTTTTATTTTTCCGTATAAGCGGCGGTACAGATCAGTGTTATCGGCTATCTTCTGCTCTGGTCTGCTCGATCTCAGACCAGAGCAGGAGACGCCGGGAGCCGGACGGAGGAAGGAGAGGGGACCTCCGTGCGGCGTTCTGAATGATCGGATCGGGCAACCCATACATTTGCTAATTTTGGAAGATTTCGTTTTCACGCCGTACAATTAACGGTAAAAATGACATGTGTTTTTTTTATTCTTTGGATCAATATGATTAAAATGATACCCATCATTACGTACTTTTCTATTACTGTTGCACTTTAAAAAAAATCGCAAACTTTTTAACCAATATAGTACGTTTAAAATCCCCCTATTTTGAAGACCTATAACTTTTTCATTTTTCCGTATAAGCGGCGGTATGAGGGCTAATTTTTTGCTCCGTGATCTGTACTTTTTATTGATACCATATTTGCTGATAAAAAACGTTTAATACATTTTTTATTAATTTTTTGGGAATAAAATGTTATAAAAAAGCAGCTATTTTGGACTTTTTTTTTTTTTTACGTTTACGCCGCTCACCGTACGGTATCATTAACATTTTATTTTAATATTTTGGATATTTACGCACGCGGCGATACCAAATATGTATATAAAAAATGTTTTACACTTTTTGGGGGTGAAAATGGGACAATTTTACGTTTTTATTACGTTTTATTTACGTTTTTCATTTTTTTTACTTTTATTTTTACACTTTTATAGTCCCCATAAGGGACTATTTATAGCAATCATTCGATTGCTAATACTGTTCAGTGCTATGCATAGGACGTACCACTGATCAGTATTATCGGTCATCTTCTGCTCTGGTTTGCTCGATCACAGACCAGAGCAGAAGACCCATGTAAGGCAGCGGAGGCAGGTGAGGGCACCTCCGTCTGCCGTTCTGGATGATCAAATCGCCGCGGCAGCGCTGCGGGCGATCGGATCATCCATTTTAGTGACCGCAATGCTGCAGATGCCGTGATCTGTATTGATCACGGCATCTGAGGGGTTAATGGCGGACATCCGTGCGATCGCAGATGTCCGCCATTGCCGGCGGGTCCCTGGATGCTATCAGTAGCCGGGTCCTGCCGCGCATGACCCGAGCATCGCTCCGATGCTCGCGGTTATGTATAGGACGTAAATGTGCGTCCTGGTGCGTTAAGTACCAGCTCGCCAGGACGTACATTTACGCCCGGCGTCGTTAAGGGGTTAAAGAGAATGTATCAGTATAGGATTTTTTTTTTCTGGTACTCTTAATGATATATCATGTAAAATGTCATAATTTAAATAAAAATTTTACATTCCAATTATTACACTAGCCTATTACACTTCCTGTAGCTTTCCTGTGTAGACTGGGACAGGGTCAACAGAGGGAGGGCAGTTTAATTGCAGCTTGATTTTACTGCAAATGAGAGAAGGTATGATCACTGTACACTATACATACAAAGATCAGGGTCTGTGATTAGCTCCCTTGTGAAATGTGGAATTTCTGAACAAAATTTTTAGATAATTGTCTTTTTCACATTTTTTGTATGTTTTCATGTTTTTATCTCTTTAGAACCAATGCGAACACCTAAAACCCTGAAAATTGCAGAGATACAGTCCAGGAGGATTGCAGTTGATTGGGAGTCTCTGGGCTATAATATTACTCGTTGTCATACCTTTAATGTCACTATTTGCTATCACTACTACAAGGGTCATGGATTTAACAAAGCCGATTGCTTAGACATGGATCCTAAAGCTCCTCAGCATGTGGTTGACCATCTTCCACCTTATACCAACGTTAGCTTAAAAATGATTCTTACTAATCCAGAGGGCCGCAAGGAAAGTGAAGAGACCATTATCCAAACAGATGAAGATGGTAAGTGCATAATTATAAAACTGTAATATACGCTATGAAAATGAGATGTTTATTCTATGTTTTGTATAAGAGCTTGGAGTTAGGTGTAAACATGGTTAAAGGGAAAAATGTTTGAACATTTACAGCACAAGCCTATTCAAGAAAACAAAATGTCAACCTGATGTGTTAAAGTACATGATCTGTGAAATATCTCTTGTCCTTTATTGGATGTGGCTGTGTTTTATTTCCCGAGACCTTAGTTCTTGAGAAGATTCACACGTCTCTTTCACACATTAAAGAAATTGTCAATTGATGCTCACTTTTGTGGCCGCTCTGCAATCAAACTAACTGCCTCATTATAATGAAATGGGCCAAATGAATGTGCTTAAAGCAGGGATGTGGAATTTGTATCGCCCGACGCTGGGACATGCTGTTACGGGCGCCGGGCAGGTGAATTTTTCAGGTCCTTAGCCCTGCTTTGGGCAAGTTGGGCTGGACCTGAAAGCCCACAACAAGCACTGTGGCGCTCAGAGAGGTGTATGGAGCGAGCTCCCGAATACAGCCTGTTCCGTACTCTGCAGCCCCCAGCTGTTTTCAGTAGCTGGGGACCGCCGCTAATCCAGCATGCAGCGATCGCCACGGGTGGCTATTAACCCTTCAGATCATCGCTGTAAAAGCTGACAGCAGCACCTGAAAGGACATGTGAATGCTCCCTGGTGGGCCAGTGGGGTGGATCGCCCCCCTGATCCACTATAGAGGTAGCCGGATGGCTTACCTCTGCTTCCCCGGTGTCTGTGGCTCTGTCATTGATATAGCCTGGCTGGAGTAGGCTCTATCAATGAATCGTGGAGCACACAGATCAATGGAGTTCAATTGAACTCTATTGATCTGTATGAGGTACTAATTAAAGTGGGAATGTTTAATAAAAGTTTCAAAGATACACATTAACCCCTTCCATATTAAAAGTTCAAAGTTCTTTTACTATTTCAATTTCACTTTCCAATATTTTTGTTTTCGTTTCGGAGAATATGTTATGGAAAAATTAAAAGGTATCATTATAGTAAGTAGTTATGGTTATTATAGGTATTCAATCGGTCTGGCTATAATAGGGCAAGGAGGAGAAAATGAGAGTGTAAAAGTGAAAATTGGCCAGGACAAGTGGATCGTCATGAGGGACAAGTAGATTTTGCTCCGTTTTAGTCCCGTGAACAAGTAGTTTTTATTAAATATCCACACCCCTGGCTTAAAGGGAGTTACCACCAGCTTCGGCTGAATTAAGCCGTTGGTATTGCTGAACATTATGTATTGAAAGCTACCTTTAGTATCTTGATGTATCATCCTCTTGAAAAATGTGTTTCTTTTATTTAATATGCATATGAGCTCTTTGCTGGGTTGATAACCCATAGCGGTGCTTCTAGAGACTTTCACATTACCCTGCACCAGAAAGCTAATTTCCATATTTATTATAAATCACTTTCTGAACAACAGTGCGTCACATTAAGATACTACAATAATGCCTTCCATTCAGCAATGCTAGTAGTTTTATTTAGACAGAACTGGTGATAGGCTAGGATTCCACTTGGTTATTTTTCTGGCAGTTTTTGGATAGCTGCCACTGCAGTTTTTGAGCCAAAGTCAGAAGTGGATCCATTAGGGAGGAGAAGTGGAATCCTAGCCATAGACTTATGTCCAGTCTTGTCAGTATTCTTTCTAGGATAAAGAACTGGAAATTCTTAAAACAATAAATTGGGAGTCACAATTAGGACTATGAGGTAAATATAAGAGTGTGTGCTTTATTGCCTTGGTCCTTGATTGGTAAAGTATGAAAATGTGCTTGTACATTATCAGTTTTCAAAAAATGATGGCAAACTTCATGGGAAATATTTATCAAAACCTGTGCAGAGGAAAAGTTGACCAGTTTCCCATGGCAACCAATCAAATCACTTTGTTAAAAAAAGTATTTGAAAAGAAGCAATCTGATCGGTTGCTATAGGCAACTGATTGTTTCCTCTGCACAGGTTTTGCTAAATCTCACCAATAGACTCTCATCAAGATAGAAGAGCACATGGCAGGATAAATCCATTCAACATATGACAAGCACAGCCTGTCACCATGCATTGGCCCCTAGTGCTCTACACTAACATGTCAAACAGGGAAGGGACAAGGCATTGCCTTTCTGATCTTTACCCGAAGATTCAGCTGACAGCTCATCTGTCTGAACGAAAAGACATGTCACATGCCTTCCCCTAGTTTAGGAATGCTTTCATCTCTTCTGTCACCTTTCTTATTTCCAAGATATAATGTGTTGCAGACAAACTCCAGATATACCAACCTTTCAACCAAGCTGAAAACAATGTCCCAATGTAGTAACTGAAGATCTATTCTAATTGAGAAAAAGAATGTTCTTTTTAGTTATATGTCCTTATTTAGCCCAGATCTATTGTATTTAATATGAGGGTTCTCAATGTTCATAATTTCTTGTTTCAATTTCATTTACTCCATTGTTGCCTTGTTCTTTCTATTGTATCTAATAAGCATAATAATGTATCCTATAATAGTAGATTTGCCTACTGGTAGATGGGCTTATTTTATGCACACCAAGAACACAGACCACACTACCAGTTGGCATACAAATGACCTAGGCCAGTGGTGGGCAACCTTTTTTTTTCAATTGAGCCAAATCTCGCCAAAACAACGATTGAAACTTATTTTGAGAGCCACATTTTTAAAACCGAAAATACATAGGATGGTTTTTAGTTTCAATAAGTTTTTATTATATGTTGGGGCACATGACGGGGGGGGGGGGGGAGGGGTCCTGTCATTTGCCCCCACATATAATGCCCCCCTGCCATGTGCCCCTCATATATAATGTCCTCCTGACATGTGCCCCTTATATATAATACCCCATGTCCTGTGCCCCTCACAATGTAATGCCCCCCAGACATGTGCCCCTCACTTATAATGCCCCCTGTCATGTGCTCCCACATATAATGCCCCCTGACATGTGCCCCTCACATATAATGCCCCCCTGACATGTGCCCCTTATATATAATACCCCATGTCCCCATGTCCTGTGCCCCTCACAATATAATGCCCCCTGACATGTGCCCCTCACTTATAATGCCCCCTGACATGTGCCCCTCACATATAATGCCCCCTGACATGTGACCCTTATATATAATACCCCATGTCCTGTGCCCCTCACAATATAATGCCCCCCTGACATGTGCCCCTTACTTATAATGCCCCCTGACATGTGCCCCTCACTTATAATGCCCCCTGACATGTGCCCCTCACATATAATGCCCCCTGACATGTGCCCCTTATATATAATACCCCATGTCCTGTGCCCCTCACAATATAATGCCCCCCTGACATGTGCCCCTTACTTATAATGCCCCCTGACATGTGCCCCTCACATATAATGCCCCCCTGACATGTGCCCCTTATATATAATACCCCATGTCCCCATGTCCTGTGCCCCTCACAATATAATGCCCCCCTGACATGTGCCCCTCACTTATAATGCCCCCTGACATGTGCCCCTCACTTATAATGCCCCCTGACATGTGCCCCTCATATATAATGCCCCCCTGACATGTGCCCCTCACATATAATGCCCCCTGACATGTGCCCCTTATATATATAATACCCCATGTCCTGTGCCCCTCACAATATAATGCCCCCCTGACATGTGCCCCTTACTTATAATGCCCCCTGACATGTGCCCCTCACTTATAATGCCCCCTGACATGTGCCCCTCACATATAATGCCCCCTGACATGTGCCCCTTATATATAATATCCCATGTCCTGTGCCCCTCACAATATAATGCCCCCCTGACATGTGCCCCTTACTTATAATGCCCCCTGACATGTGCCCCTCACTTATAATGCCCCCTGACATGTGCCCCTCACATATAATGCCCCCCTGACATGTGCCCCTCACTTATAATGCCCCCTGACATGTGCCCCTTATATATAATACCCCATGTCCTGTGCCCCTCACAATATAATGCCCCCTGACATGTGCCCCTCACATATAATGCCCCCTGACATGTGCCCCTCACTTATAATGCCCCCTGACATGTGCCCCTCACATATAATGCCCCCTGACATGTGCCCCTTATATATAATACCCCATGTCCTGTGCCCCTCACAATATAATGCCCCCCTGACATGTGCCCCTTACTTATAATGCCCCCTGACATGTGCCCCTCACTTATAATGCCCCCTGACATGTGCCCCTCACATATAATGCCCCCTGACATGTGCCCCTTATATATAATACCCCATGTCCTGTGCCCCTCACAATATAATGCCCCCCTGACATGTGCCCCTTACTTATAATGCCCCCCTGACATGTGCCCCTCACTTATAATGCCCCCTGACATGTGCCCCTCACTTATAATGCCCCCTGACATGTGCCCCTCACATATAATGCCCCCTGACATGTGCCCCTTATATATAATACCCCATGTCCTGTGCCCCTCACAATATAATGCCCCCCTGACATGTGCCCCTTACTTATAATGCCCCCTGACATGTGCCCCTCACTTATAATGCCCCCTGACATGTGCCCCTCACATATAATGCCCCCCTGACATGTGCCCCTCACTTATAATGCCCCCTGACATGTGCCCCTCACTTATAATGCCACGTGTCATGTGCCCCTCACATATACCGTATATGCCGGCGTATAAGACGACCCCCAACTTTCACAGTTAAAATATAGAGTTTGTGATATACTCCTAGTATAAGACTCCTCCTCCTACCGTGATGTACGGTACCTTGTAGTCCCCCCCCCCCAATTAGGTAGGCAGTATAGTTCCCCCCACATTAGGTAGGCAGCACGTTCCCCCACAATAGTAGGCAGTTCCCCCACAATAGTAGACAGCTCCCCCACATTAGGTCAGCAGCTCCCCCACATTAGGTCAGCAGCTCCCCCACATTAGGTCAGCAGCTCCCCCACATTAGGTCAGCAGCTCCCCCACATTAGGTCAGCAGCTCCCCCACATTAGGTCAGCAGCTCCCCCACATTAGGTCAGCAGCTCCCCCACATTAGGTCAGCAGCTCCCCCACATTAGGTCAGCAGCTCCCCCACATTAGGTCAGCAGCTCCCCCACATTAGGTCAGCAGCTCCCCCACATTAGGTCAGCAGCTCCCCAACATTAGGTCAGCAGCTCCCCCACATTAGGTCAGCAGCTCCCCCACAATAGTAGGCAACTCCCCCACAATAGTAGACAGCTCCCCCACATTAGGTCAGCAGCTCCCCCACAATAGTTGGCAGCTCCCCCCCCCCAATATTAGGAAGTTCCCCCACAATAGTAGGCAGCTCCCCCCCACAATAGTTGGCAGTATAGTTCCCCCACAATGGTAGACAGCACCCCCCCACAATAGTTGACAGTATAGTTCCCCCACAATAGTTGGCAGTATAGTTCCCCCACAATAGTTGGCAGTATAGTTCCCCCACAATAGTTGGCAGTATAGTTCCCCCACAATAGTTGGCAGTATAGTTCCCCCACAATAGTTGGCAGTATAGTTGCCCCCACAATAGTTGGCAGTATAGTTCCCCCCCACAATGGTAGGCAGCTCCCCCCCACAGACATACAGCTTCAAGCCATATACACAGTACATCTGGAGGCTGTATGTCTATATACTGCCCCCCACAGTGTTCCGGTCACCGCTCCTCTGGCCCGGGTCACTATCTACTGCTATGGACCATAGCAGTAGGTGCCGGGACCGGATGAGCGGTGACCGGAACACTGAAGATGACGTGCCGCCGGTCACTTACCAGGCTCCGGCCGGCGCCTCCGGTCCTCCTGCGCCTCTATGGTTGTACGCACGGGACGTCACTGAGGTCCCGTGCGTACAACCATAGAGAGGTGGAGGATTGCAGGAATACCGCTGGAAGACCGGAGGACGACGCGCGGCAGGCGGGAAATGGTTAGTGACCCGCGGACATCCTTATGTCCCGAAAAGATAGTTTCACAACAGCTGGAGGCACCCTGGTTTTTAGTATGCTCTGCATACAAGGGCCTGATACTAGTATCAGGCCCTTGTATGTTACCAGTGTGCATGGGCTGCCGCCGCGGCCCGACCGCACTGCAAGAGCCACATTAAAGTACGTGAAGAGCCACATGTGGCCACCTTCCAGTTACAAATGGTAAAAAAATTGACCATATATGTTGCCACAAATTGACAATAAATTGACCATAACTTGTAGTTACACACTTGCAATATTACTCAAGGACTGTATAATTGACCCAGGAACTGTATGGTACTTTAACAGTTAATTTTTTTCTCCTTAAGCGATAGATATGTTGCATTAGGACACAGTCATACTTTATTTCCTCACAACTCCCTGGAGGCTGGTGGAGATCTTGGCAAGTACCTGTAGACTAACTTAATTGAGTAGGGATTTCCCAACTTTCCATACTCACACATGGACTTCCACAAATCTCAGTTGAAGTCAAGCAAAGCACAAGTAACACTAACTATAGGGTGGAGGACCTATTGGAAATGTATTCCTCTTAACTCCGTTTACCCTGGTCATGTCACAATCTTTATAGGGCAGGAATTCCCTGACAGCACAACAACAAAGCTTGGGCAGATGGTATTTTGCATACTAATGTTGTGTCCAAATTAAGAAACATCTCCTCTTCCCATTGACTGCAATGTGTTTTACGCTTTCCTGTCCACACTCTGGAAATTCCGCTTGCGGAATTCCTTTCCGCTTGAAGAAAGAACATGTTCATTCTTCAAGCGGAATCCGCGAGCAGAGTCCAATAGAAGTCAGTTGTAAAAAAAATTCCGCCCGACATCGTTTTCGTGCGGAATTTGTGCGGGAATTCCGAATGGAAAAAAAAAAGGGAAATTTTAATTAATGGTTGTAGGCCAGCAAAAAAAATGTTCCCTTATCTATTCCGCACGGAAAAAAAAAACTGGAACTCTGTGGCGGAATTTTTAAGCGAGAAGTCCGCTCAAATTCCTCATTGTGAACGTACCCTAAGGAGATTCTTATCAAATGAAGCATTTTGACTTTACTAGAAGCCGCTAAGCATCACTATACTTGGTGATAAAGTATGGTCACCAAGTACTCCTAGCATTAGTAATATGTCTAGTCTCTTCAAAGTAAGGATTGCAGGCTCTAAAAATTCTGTAGAAATTGCAGTTTCATTGGCTTCTTTAGTTACTGTGTCCCCTTAGGTTCTGCATCAACATACTTAAGTACCCTTATCAGATCTCTGTGCACTTTCCATGTATCTCTTGTACAACTTGGCTATATTTCCTGTTTCTAAGTGGATTATTGAATTGCTTTTTTCATGATTGCATTGTCTAAGGCCGGGTTCACACTACGATTTGTAACTACGGTTCCCGTATACGGCTGGGAGGAGGGGGGGGACAGGGCTTAATTGTGGCGCCTGCACTCAGCCGTATAAGGGAACCGTATTTAATGCATGTCTATGAGCCAACCGGAGTGAACCTCAGCCTCCGGTCGGCTGCATTTTTGGCTGTATGCAGTTTCTCGCAGGCAAAAACGTGGTCGACCGCATTTTTGCCTACGGTCGGGAAACTGCATACGGCCGAAAAAGCAGCTGACCGGAGGCTGAGGTTCACTCCGGTTGGTTCATAGACATGCATTAAATATGGTTCCCCTATACGGCTGAGTGCAGGCGCCGCGATTAAGCCCCCACCCTCCTCCAAGCCGTATACGGGAACTGTAGTTACAAATCGTAGTGTGAACCCAGCCTAAACACACAAAAATGTAAGTGTTGAATATACACAAAGTATAAAATTGTGCCTTGTACATTATTTCAGCTCAAGAAAAAAAGAATAGTTATAAGAAACGTATAATTATCAAAAGTTACAGAAATCTGTACATTTGTTTTTCCAGTACCTGGACATGTCCCATTCAGTTCACTGAAGGGCACACCATTTGAAGACAAGATCTTCTTGAATTGGAAGGAGCCAACAGAGCCAAATGGCGTTATCACTCAATATGAGGTACTACTGCATACATCTGCTGAAATGTTGTCTTAAAATAATGAAATAGCTGTAATTAATCATGTTGGGTTATACAGATTGTTGTGTGCAAGTTCCTAACAGCTTGAGGTTATTGGCCCATCATGAAGGGCAGAGTAGTGATGAGAATAAACCCTTGGACAGGTGCATAGACGTCTGTGCTGATCATTGTGTGTTCTCCTAATAAGTTACCCAATAATGGGGATCATTAGGAATCTTCTAGAGAACCTGTATATTTTGTGATTCCATATAAGGTCTGGACAAACAATATCGGAACGTAAAAGGTGAACCATCCCAACTATTTCCTAAACTTCTTCTTTTTATTTTAACAGGTGAAATACAACAGTATAAGGTCCTTTGACCCTGCAGTTCCTGTAGCAGGTCCACCTCAGACTGTGACCAAACTTTGGAATAGCACACACCATGTATTCTCTCAGCTGCACCCAGGCACTACATACCAGTTTCTTATTAGGGCGAGTACAGTAAAGGGATTTGGACCAGCTACAACAATTAATGTTACCACCAACATATCAGGTAACCAAGCCATATTAAGTAATATACTTTACTGAAAGTAGTAATAAAAAAAAAAACAACTATGTGATGTATTTTTGTTGTATCCCAAATGGTTTCTTATCACTGTTAATCCAGGAAAAGTTAGGCTCTTTTCACATTTGCCTCATAGTTTCTTTTCATAAGGGAAATGATGAGGTGGATTCATAGTAGAACAGATGCCACCAGCACCTGATGAACCCTATTGACTTATAATGGGATGTGTGTTTTCATGGGAAGTATAGAACTTAATGTACTGTTATTCTTCTCATCACTTTCGGGTGCCTTTTCAGGATAAACGTGTGTGTCTACATTTGGATTAGAACTGTTTCTGGCCATTATATGAATTATGACGTTTGTCATTATCCCTTTGTTTCTCTTTTTATGGACTTTCTGCCCAGTGTCCGGTTTTGTGACCAGACCTAAAACTGCGGCATACCATGGTTTTAGGTCCGGTCAGAAAACCAGATACGGGGCAAAAATGAGCCGACCGAAGTCACCGTTTGACTCTGGTCGGCTCATTGAAGTATTATAATCTGTTGGAAGAGTAGGTAGTGAATAATGCCAGAGCAGACAACTCTTTTTCTCCTATGTAGTGTACATCTGGTGAGTAATGCACAATTTTAGCAATATTAAGGATTATTTGTTCACCCCTGGGATATATACACCGATTATTCAGAATATTAAAATAAATAAATAATGCATAAGATCGTGTAGCTCTTTCTTGTGCTCTGGCCTTTCAAGTCACAGACTGCATAAGACCTGTCCATTTGCAAGGGTATGTGGCACCAAGAAGTTTGCAGCAGATCCCTTACATGAGCACTGTTGTTTCCTTGCTCTAGAAAAAGCTGTAAAATCTTGGCCACTAGGTGTCTCACTTTCCAGCAGTCTTCTGTCTACTGCCTGTTTTTTGCGGATATCTGTTTCTAGTAATGTAGACTGGAACACAGGAAGTGGTTTGTCCTAAATACAATGTTCACTTTTGAAATTTACAGTTTATATCTTGCTTTCTAACAGTTGTTTGATCTTTTCACAGCTCCTACATTACCTGATTATGAAGGTGTTGATGCATCTCTCAATGAAACTGCCACCACAATCACTGTCCTGCTTAGGCCAGCTCAGGCAAAAGGTGCTCCTATCAGGTATGTGGCAATGCTGATTGTTGTGTTATATCCAGGAAAAAAGTTTTTTTGTTTTTTCATTTTATTTTTTTTGCAAAGGGGGTATCCATGTTTTGCAATAAAATGCCATACAATTCTGTGGCTTTAAAGAAATTAGCATGACATTGCATGGTAATGCTTCGTTTTCATGGTTTTATCGTTTTTGCTTTTTTTTCTATGCAGACTAACACTTTTTGTAGGTAGCCTGACACTGATCTTCTTACAGGGAGAAACCTTTGCTAACAGACAGGCTAAAGCTGAATCTCCTAAAACACTCTGTAGTTTATTAGGGGCAGATAATGTGGATAATCACTTGCTGCATTGTGGATTTGATTTGAAATGCAGTGATGGGACTTCACCTTCTCTGTCTCTGTAAAGCTATAAAGTTATTTTCAATGTTCATCTTTCCCCCGTTTCTATTACTCCTTTCCTCTGTCATTGCTGTTTTTGACAGATATGGTTGGCAGATTTTCTTCGCTGGATGAAGGCTTCTCCCTAGCTTTGTGCCAAGACTTGGTAGCTAAATAGAAGGCTCATTACTGAAATCTGTAATTGTAGATGTGACAAGGTTTCCTGGAACTTTACAAGTCTGTGCTGTCTCTGTCAATTGTGGGATTTATTTTCCTACTCTGTCGCTTGAAAAAGCTGAGCTACATCGATTATTAAATTTTGAAGCCTCTGGCTTGAATCTGTGTATAGCTGAATTAGGCTGGTGCTTAGTATGTAGGCAGAAGGAGCTACTGTGTGTGTATGAGCTTCAGTAGTCATTTGATTCAGCGCTGTTACCTTCTTTGCCGGGATTTGTGCATCTGTCATGCTAGTTTTGGGGACATCAGCATATTTCTATAAAGGCACACATTCATTCTATGCAAGTCAACTATTGTACATTACTCAGACAGCACCAGTTAAATTGTTGAAATGACTTAGTGGAAGTGATGGGGAAACACACTTTAAAATGGCAGTCATGCAGTCTTTAATTATATTCATTGGGCTTTGTTTTCTCAACACTGCTTGTCTGAGGTAAGTGCGTATTGTCAGAGTTAATACTTGGTAATAAGGAGCACTGTGTGACTAATGCCTTATATTCAGTGAATAAGTGAAAGCGTAGGTTGGTGTGCTCTATGCTGAAAGGTAGCTCAGTGAACCTGGTGCTTTTCGCTCACTACAGACAGTGTACTGTAGACAATTCTATGTAGAATTACTTGTCTACCAAGGTGCACACACCATGTAGGGAGGATGTCATGCATGCCCAATCTCATTCTCTTTCTGTAAGGGTCTTGCGTGCAAACTACAGTACTGCTGTACACAGTTCAGTATTTCCGGATTCTTTTAAAATTCTGTAGAAAAACAAATGATGGGTCGGTTGGATTTTTCTAAACATGTTCGTAATGAAAAATGGAGAGAGATGCAACTCCCATTAATTAATATAGCCATATATGCCTTTACCTTCCCCCTTTCTCATGGTAATCCACACAGGCGAGAATGCTGCCCTAAATGTAATGCCTTTAATACCTAATGTGGGGAAACTATGCTACCTAATGTGTGGAAACTGCTGCCTACCTAATGCTCCCCTCCCCAGCAGTAGCACCCCTATCATCCGTCGGCTCATGCGATTACCACAGGGGGGGGGGGGGGTAGGGGGAATGGAGGGGGGGTGTTGCTGGTGGATGATGGGGGTGTTGCTGGTGGATGATGAGGGGCATTATATGTGAGGGGCACATGCGGCCCAGCCACTACCTCCAGTGGCCCCCAGATAATTTGAGTTTGAGACCCCTGCTCTAGACAGAAAAGAGGTTCTACTCAATTAAGACTGCATGGCAAAGTGTAAACTGCTTGTCACTCACTATTATGACCCTACTGAGCTGACAGCAATAATGCACCCCTTTTATCAGCATACAATGGTACGATCTTAGAGAGCTTTCTGGCTCTTTAGGTGCTTTAAATGTTTCATAGGACCTACCTGCTGTGATGGCCCTCGTTTCTCTATGCCATGGAGGGATCGGGGTGCCCAAATTACCATCCAAAATCCTGCTCTTTATCTACATGTTTCTAATGACCTCTTAGGGACTACTTTGATCCTAAGTTCCCTTATGCAGTGTATGTCTTTTCTTTTATCTTGATTGTATTGCTTAGGTTATGTCAATCATCCATTGACACAGTCAGTGGATCTGTTGGTTTCCCCTCACCAGGACCTCTAAGGCCTGATTCTGCTCCCCTGCACAGGGAAGCTGATCTTACCACTGATATATTTTGGAATATTGTATGTTTGCTGATTGTTGACCTTTGGTTACTTCCCACCCTAAAATCTAAAATAAAGTCAAAAAAGCCATAACTACACACAAGTGGTACAGTTAAAAACTATAGCTCATGGTGCAAAAAATAAACTAATGCAGCTCCATTGATGAAAAAATAAGTTATTTGAGTCAGAACTTGGCAATGGCCAGGTTTTCACTTTTTTTTTTTTTTTCAAACCATAAAACAAAACCTAAATTATCCAAGTTTGGTATCATTAGTCCTAATAGAATAAATTTTGCATGTCAGTGTTACCATATTTTAATTAAACTCTGAAAAAATGATTGCCCCACGAAATTGCTCCAACCCATATTTTTTTTAATTTTACTCTACATATATATTTTCTTCTGGAGTTGTAATACGTTTTATGATGCAATAAAGTACACCAATGAAAAGTGCAACTTGCCCCACAACAAATAAGCCATAATACCACTTTATTTGTGGATAAATAAAAAAAGTTTTGGATCTTAACAGTGAGTAGAATGAAAACTTAATCCAGAAATCTAATTAC
The DNA here is from genome assembly GCF_029499605.1 of Hyla sarda. Lineage (NCBI taxonomy): Eukaryota > Metazoa > Chordata > Amphibia > Anura > Hylidae > Hyla > Hyla sarda. The sequence continues at coordinate 259,391,387 of NC_079191.1, read as the reverse complement.
GATGGGTCGTGAAAGGGTTAACAAATACTTTTGTCCTTGGGTGAAGAACTAAGCAAAATAATGGTCAGAAAGTTTATTTTGTGCTGTTTTGTAAAGCAATAATAGACAATGCAGGTTATCTACCATCTGCTTTAAACATTTGCAAAGATCTTGTCTTCAGCAACTGTAAAGATGCAACACAGTCTATTTTAGTACAGTGGACAGATTTCTGTCCATCTGTGCTGGAATTACAGCATGTCAGTTAGCGTTTGGATCTGTATAGCTCTAAGCCAAGATAGCGAGGAAGCTGCAGCAAGGTCAGGAGGTGGGGATGCCTGTCAGCTCTTTCTGTCTCTAATGATATGACAACTGCAAATTGGCGCTCTAAGCAGAGCCCACAGCCAGTCATTATGGTCAGCCCTAGGTTTGAGCCTCTCCATAATATCATTTCAAAGGAAATGCTAACGAAAATTGTGTAAAATAAAGATGAATAAATATTTTGAGCAAAGAGCATCCTCTGTAAATGCCAATTTTGCTAAGTGATTGTGAAACTTTTTTTCTATAATTGTTTGGAGTTTAAGTTCAGGAACGTATGAACTACTGTAGAATACCTATTATGCAAAAATACTGATTGGAAAGCTGGATTCACACTACAGTTGGACAAAATCCCTCCGGAGATTCCAAATGCAGCCTGCACAGTGAATCATTTAACGCTTGGACCGTGCAGTTAGACGTCAGTTCTGCCTGGGGAATGGACAAGACTATTCTTTTGGCGGCGAAATTTCAGCGGTAGAACGCCTGCTACTAAAATCCTATAGTGCTCACCGATTCAGCAGATTTTGCTGCCAATTGATTTTAATGGGTGGCAACTGCTGTAGTAAAGCTGCAACAAAAAAATGTGTGAACTTACCTTTAGACTGTTTTTGCTCCTCTTCCCCAGTGTGTGTTATCTTGCATAGATACTTTATGCAATTGAAGTATGAAACACTTCTGGATGGATTTAGGCACCTAAGTCTAGACAGAATATTTAACATTTGACTGTGGCTATTCCAAAAACCCTTTACAAATGAGAACCATGCTGAGTCTTATATGTAGGACCTGTTTGCACAATACAGAAAGCATTCTGCTGCATATTTTTTGAGCATGCCAGTAGCTGCCTACAACTAGAAACAGTTATTTAATATATTGATTGCTGAATTAACTACCTTTTTGAATAATGACTTTAGTTTGGTTTATGGTTTGTTTATCTGAATTTCCAGGTGATGAAGGGGGAGTAAGTTAGGGTGACTTACTAAAGGAGGATTTCTCTTGCTAGCATTGTTTACCATTTTTATGCTTCGAGTGAAGCTTTACTGTTTACAAATTTTAAAGTTAAAGGGGTATTCTGGCTTTATATATCTTATCCCCTAGCCAAAGGATAGGGGTAAGATGTATGGCCACAGTATCCCAGCCGCCGGGGGCCCCCACAATCTCTGTGCAGCCCCTGACGTTCTGTCACGCCCCCTCCCATAGACATGGTAGGTGGGGTGGTGTCACTAGAGGGCATGGTCATGAAGTCACGGCCCCATCTTCGAGGCGGCCCCCGGCACAGAATGCTGAGGGCTGCACAGACATTGTGGGGGTCCCCAGCGGCGGGACTCCTGCAATTATACACCTTGTCCCCCATCCTTTGGATAGGGGATAAGATGTATAAAGCCAGAATACCCCTTTAATATGTAAAACTTTGCAAATACTTTTCTTTACTGTTTTTGCATCAATTTCAAGCAGTTTTGTGTTGCCCCTATTTATGCACATACACACTCATAGACAACAGTTCTTAATTCTTCTGTTGCTCATGGGACCTAATAGCATAGATCCACAGTGCACTGCACTTGATTAGAAAAAGTTAGCAAATGTCCCATTTATGGCCCCTGGAGGCGTGGTCCACGTATCATGCCTATTAGCCGATGAATGGAGTTGGAGAAACTGTGGCGTGCTCCGATCCATCTGAATACTCTCCTATGGTGCTCCTCCCCCCACCTGCTTCCTTTGGTCCACTGTTTGGTACCATGTCTTCTCTCGCTGCATTTGGGACAACTGCTCTTGGAAATTCTGCCTTTCTTACCCCTTCTCTCCTCTTCAATCCTTCCTCTATCATCCAGACTTCCCCTCAGGCCTGACCTCGGGGATGGTGCGGGAATGGGGCTCACTGGGTCTTTCTGCTGGGCGGATGTGGTGGACCCCCTATCTCGTACTTTCTTGTGCTTTGAGCTACTGTCCTCCCGTAAGGGTCTCCCCCCGTCTGAGGCTCTTCATTACCAGCAGCTCCGCCATTACCTGTCCTCCCATAGAGGGTCCCTGGCTGTATCCTTGCCTACTAGTTTTGAGCGGCTGTGTCAGAACGGCCTCTGGCGAAGGGACTTCTCTCTGATATCTACTCTATCCTTCTTTTGCCCTTTAATGGCTCTGCTCCATCTCGTTATATGCAGAAGTGGAATGAAGTTCTTCAGACCACTATTACTTTACCCCAATGACAGGTGATTTGGGAGCGAGCCTCCAAAGCGTCTATATGCACAGCTTACAAAGAGACTCAATTTAAAATGCTTATGGGTTGGTACCACACTCCTGTACTTCTGAATAAACTGAACCAGCTATATTACCTCAATGCTGGCAGTGTGGGGTGGGACTGGACACTGTCTATCATATCTTGGTTGTGTCCCCTTTATATCGGGCTTTTGGAAAGTTGTTCAGAGGCTACTTTCTTTGGTTCTGGAAGTCTTTGTCCCTTTAGATCCTCTTGTCTATCTCTTACACCATTCTTACAGGGGCCTATCGAGGAGGCCGTTCAGTCTCTTCATGCATGTGATTCTAGCGGCTAAAACACTCATTGCTAAGTATTGGACGAAGACTGTCCCACCGTCCGAGGCTGACCTGGTTGCCCGGGTGTGGGAGATTCGCTCTCTTGAATCCCTCACTGCTTCTTTGAATGATGCTATCCCCTCCTTTCTTGCTGTCTGTGAGTCTTGGGATCGTTTCACTGACCGGAACCCTCCTTGACCTTCTTTAGCTCTTCTTCTAAGTCTTTCTCTCTTTCTTTTCCTCTCTTCCCAATGTTTTGGTTGTGTGTTCTGTTTGGTCTTGTTCAGTGTGGATGTTCACCCCTTGTTACTGTCCATCCAGATCCTACAATATACGGGTTTCATACCCAGCCTGATGTGGTTTTTGGTTGCCCTGCCGGGTCCTCCCTGGACTCTTGTAGGCCATTTCTATGCTGTTCATTATGCTTGCTGACCCTCTGGTATTGTACACACTTGTTTTCTCCTCATTTTGTTTTCTTGTATTGTATCGCAAAATGATTTAATAAAAATTTACAGTTTAAAAAAAAAAGTAGTTAGCAAATGTCTGATTATAACTTTTGTGTAAGAAAAAACAAAACCTGGAATAAAAAGCAGTATAAGAAAAGTAAATTGCAAAAAGTTACACAACTTAGATGATGGAATAGTGATTCAGAGTGGCAGCTGTAAAACTAGATCTGTGGATGCTACTAATGTCAATATTTACAAAAAATGTAATAAATATAAAATCAGAAAATACTGTTTAGAATAAGAGTATGTATCAGCATCATGTTTTGTAAGTGATACATTCCCTATATAGAAACTTGAAAATAACTGCATTATTTGTGGCAAGGGTGAAATGTTGTTTTCTTTATTTTAGTGCATACCAGATTGTAGTGGAAGAATTACATCCCCACCGAACAAAGAGGGAGACTGGAGGGATGGAATGTTATCAAGTTCCAGTTACCTACAACAGTGCTGGCAATGGGGGTTCCCCGTACTACTATGCAGCAGAACTGCCTCCTTCTACTCTTCCTGAAGCTGCCCCATTTACCGTTGGTGACAACAGAACATACCAAGGATTCTGGAACCCACCTCTAGCTCCTCGTAAAGGATATAACATCTACTTTCAGGCTGTGAGCAGTGTTGAGAAGGTGAGTTTTTATCATATAAATTTGCACATTGCTCTTTGATCTCCTACTTCACTGGCTTTGGTTTTGCTTGCAGAATACCATCTATTGATCTATAGTGAAATGCTTACAAAAGTTACATAATTCAGTTATATATTTCTGTAAAAGAAGCCTTTGGAAAAATGTTGGTGACTAGAGACTGCTACAGAATATACATACATAAATTTAAGACCTGTTTACATGGCCTCGAATCATGTCTATGTTCCATTAATTTGTTTTTATTCATTTGACGGTAGGATACCAACACAGAAAAAAAAAATTTAGTTTGCTATTTATATTTTTGATGCCAAATAAGTTCTTACCATTGAATATTGTTTTAGCTGTTTAATAATAAGAAAGAGCATATTTCCATAGGTTATCATTAAAAACTTGATCATGTTTTGGGAGCTTTCTGATAACTTGCAGGACTAGAGTAAACTCTGAAAAAGTTGATGAAATTGCTCTGCAGATATGCACTGGCAACATATAGTAGGGTGATATGGAGTCTCCATTATATCACTGTGAAAGAGAAAGCAAAGAATCACATTTAAGAGAGACCTCAGCAATGTTGATTAAAGTCTGGGTCCCTGAAGCAAACCCTACAGAGAAAAGGGGAAAAGAGACTTGAACGAAATCTAGCCTACAGCTGCTAAACATACCCATATTCTCCACCAAGCTGATAAAGAATTCATCAAAACAAACCCTCTTGTCTCACAATGTGTTGAATGTCTTGGGTAAAAAGTTCTAGGTGTTTGGTTACAGTAAATCATAGTTTAAAGTGTGAGAGTGCGTCATGTACATTTGAGGCCTAAATTGGTGATTTGCACAGAGGTGGCTGATAGTTACAGCGGTGCTGACATGAATGCAAAAAAAACACGTGACCCCATTTTGGAAACTACACCCCTCTGAAATGAGAGAGCACCATGCGCATTTGAGGCCTTAATGAGGAATTTGCAATAGGGGCAGACCCCGATAAAAGGATGGGGCTTGTCTCCACCAAAACCCTACAACAGTGTTTCCCAAACAGGGTGCCTCCAGCTATTTCCAAACAGGGTGCCTCCAGCTGTTGCAAGACTCCCAGCCTGCCAGGACAGTCAATGGCTGTCCAGCAATACTGGGAGTTGTTGTTTTGCAATAGCTGGAGCCTCTGTTTAGGAAACACTGCTGTATGAGACGTTTTTCATTTTTATTGAGGCGGAAGGGGGGGACAGTGTAAGGGGGTGTATATGTAGTGTTTTTACTTTTTATTATGCGTTAGTCTAGTGTAATGTTTTTAGGGTACATTCACACAGGCGGGGGTTCACAGTGAGTTTTCCGCTGGGAGTTTGAGCTGCGGCGGAAAATTTGCCTCAGCTCAAACTTGTAGAAGGAAACCCGCTGTAAACCCCCGCCCGTGTGAATGTACCCTGTACATTCACATGGGGGGGGGGGGGGGGGAGGGTGCCCCAAACCTTCAGCTGTGGCAAAACTACAACTCCCAGATTGCACTGACAGACCGTACATGCTGAGAGTTGTAGTTTTGCAACAGCTGGAGGCACCACTGATTTAGGAAACACTCTAGCTTAGTGATTACAACCCGTGTGCCTCCAGCGGTTGCAAAACTACAACTCCCAGTATGTACGGTCTGTCAGTGCATTCTGGGAGTTGTAGTTTTGCAACAGCTGGAGGCACACGGGTGGAATCACTGAGTTAGGAAACAGACTCTAGCTCAGTGTTTCCAAACAATGTGTGCCTAAACCTGTTGCAAAACTACAATTCCCAGCATGGCCAGACAGTCAGGGATGCTGGGCATGTAGTTCTGCAATATCTTGCCGTTCAGATGTTGCAGAACTACATCTCCCAGCATGCCTGGACAGTCTGGGCATGCTTGGAGTTGTTGTTATGCAACAACTGGGGAAGAACAGTTTGGAGACCGGTAAGTAGTGGTCTCCACTACGCTTAGACCGCTAAGCATGCTTGGAGTTGTAGTTCTGCAACATATAAAGGGCCAGATATTGCAGAACTACACGCCCAGCATCCCTAACTGTCTGGGCATGCTGGAAATTGTAGTTTTGCAACATCTGGAGGACCACAGTTTAGCGACCACTAACCAGTGGTCTCCAAACTGTGGCCCTCCAGATGTTGCAAAACTACAACTCCCAGCGTGCCCAGACAGCATGCTGGGAGTTGTAGTTTTGCAACTTTTAGAAGACTATAGTGAAGATCACTTACTGGCGATCTTCACTGCAGCCTCCTCCACCACCGCACTTTCCGGCTGCACTCCTCCTGCTCCATGCTGCCGCCACCACTCCGATTTCGCACGGTAATGATCTTCGGGTAGATTTATCAAAACCTGTTGCCTATAGCAACCAATCAGATTACTTCCTTCATTTTGCAGAGGCCTTGTTAAAAATGAAAGAAGCGAGCTGATTGGTTGCTGTGGGTAACTTGGCAACTTTTCCTCTGGACAGGTTTTGATAAATCTCCCCCCTTGTGTTTATTTCAGCACATGGATATAACTGGCAACTGCCCTGCTTTCTAATATAAGAATATCCCCTTGTGCGTACACATTATTTAGTTCTAAAGACATTTAGACAAGATTTTACGTTTATGAGCTTCAGTATAGTCACTCCGGAGGGACATGAAAAATGTGACTAGATAAAGCAGTGTAGCATCTCCCAATAGCTTAAGGTTTTCTATTATTTTACACCACACAAACACATAATTATGGAATGATTTTTCACAAATGCAAAAATTTGGATTCTGCTTTAGTTTTTCCTTTGGTCATTTTCTAATAAGTATTTTGGCAGATGAAAAGTTTGATTAAGCCTTTTCCAACACTTGATGTACGTATGTGGCAAAATGTCAGGCAGGCCCTGAGCCTGTTCTGTTGCCCACTGTGGATTATTTTTGATAGCTATCAACAGCAGCAGCAGCGAGGATTAGAGAGAATTGAATCTGTTTGTTTAACCCCGTAGCTTCTTCTTTGTCACCTGATAATGTGTGTTTTATAATCCTCCCCCACTAGTAAAGACCCCTAGATTGCCAAGCTAATACTTCTGTTGCACCAAAAGCCTTGCAGACGCTGAATTCCTGGTGAGCAGCAGCTTGAACAAGACAATGGGGTGTGTTTGACAACCTGTAGACACTGTACTGTAACTACACTGTAATCATAGATCATATGGTATAGCCCTGTATGTATAAAAAAAACTTTATTTAATCATTAAAAATATTTTACTTTTGGGTTTTTCTTGTCCCTGAAATTTTGGCTACCAGGGGGCTCCCTCTCAGGTCCTGCCCGCATACCTGTCTCCCGGCTGCTGCAGGTTTGGTCTCGTGCTGGCCTGGTGGAGAACAAAATCCGGAAATGCGGCTGGAACCTGAGCTCTGCACAGCACTTGTTCTCTTCCTGTCAATCAAGCAGGCGAGAGCGAACGCTGTGTGTTGCAGGTCTGCTCTGATCTCCCTCCTCTCTGTGTTACACATGCAGAGAGGAGGGGATTGAGGAGCAGCCTGCCACAATTTTCTGTATCTTCTATGCTGCGCTCCCGATTGCGAGCACAGCATCGAAGAGAGAGGGCAGAAGTTCTCCCTGGCTTCAGGTGACATGGTTCCTGCCGGGGAATGCCCCCTCCAGAATGCTGGAGCTTGCAGATCGTGAGCTGAAGGCAGAGGGGGAAATGGCAAAGTATAAAAGATTTAAGGCAGGTGGGGAAGGGGAGGGGTTGGAGGTTAACAGGTTGGGAGGAATGAATAGGGAGGGTAGGAAAAAAATAGTACCGAATAACAGGTGCTCTTTAAAATTCTGTTTGGAAATGTCCAGATTTAATTGCACCTATAACTTTTTAATGGTTGTGTAATAGTTAAACTTTTCAATATTATCAGTAAAGTATAATTATTTTGTCATGAGGCAGGCATGCAATAGTACCTCTCCCCCAGAAGGAAGAGAGCTTACTCTCTGGTGCCACCTTTTGGCAGTGCCATTCCTGCAACTTAATACTTTGTTCCTTATAAGAGTCTTACAACATGACTGGGATTTGTTACCCAAGCCTGAGTGCCCCTCAGAAGGAAGAGTTAACAATCTGATTCTGGATTTTTCATTTGTCAGTACAGTTTTCTAGGCCATGCAGTGCTGTCCATAAGACTCTACTTGGCCAGTTTGCCATTCTTTTCAATAAGAAACATTAACCCCTTCAGTCTCATGAGATCTGTAGAATAGGGATAACTATTTCCTGTGCAGGTTTGGTTACTACCATGTGCTTTTTGTGCATTGCTGCTTGTTGGCTCTGGAGGGGGCAGACACTGGGTGAAAAGCTTTAAGTCTGAAGCCAAAGCTGCTATCTGTGAATGATTTCCTTGTTTAAAGTGAATAAGAGAAAAGCACAGCACGAAGTGCAATAACACAAGATGATTTAAAATCCAATTTGAGAATCTTCCCCTAGATAAGTATGGTCCTCCTGGAGATCTCAGCGTCCTTGTTATAGAGTCACCATGCCAGGTGTCTGGGGATTAGTTGAAATTGCTGGGATGTGCAGAAAGATTGATGGCGGGGATCTGTACCTGGATGTTTATAACCAAATGGAAATTGAAGTTTTTGAGGTTTTTCTTTACCTCTTGTTTAGGGTCTTAATAGCATCAGAGCTATAAAATTATTTTGCTACACTTTTCTGTTGACCTTGTAGTAAAAGAGGTCAAATTGCAGATGTAAATGATTATGCAACCGCATGCTGCTATTTAAATGGATAATTTATTAGAAGTCAAATCACAACTTTCCAGTTTAGAAGATAAAAAAAAAAAAAAAAACTTTTAATTAACATTTCTAATATTTGCCATTAAAATTGTTTCCTATTCGCAAAAGAACAAAAAAAAACTGTGCTGTTCCTTGTATTCTGCTTTATTTCTTATACAGTAGGTTACAGTAACTATATTAGCTGTCCTTTCACATGGACTGTGTGCAGGGTTTGCCTTCTGGAATCAAGCAACATGACACCTCTGCATTGAGCCAAAATAAAGTTGGCTCAAGGAAGAGTATTTAGGTGTTACTCCAGGATATGGATAAAAAAAAAAAATGTTCTTGCCTAGTGTCCTGCCAACTTTAAATCACTGCTGCAACGCTGCTGATCCTACAAAAATGGAGAGATATTGACCTCCTCCCCTTGATCACAATTAGGGTAGATAAAGTTTCTCAAGTTTACTTCTTTAAGGAATTAGCCAGCTGGGAAAGAGACACATGCAAGAGACACATCTTTCTCTCTCTCTCTAGAACCCTTGGCTGTACAAACTAGGCTAGGCAGTTGCTTTAACTTTTTTTTTTTTTTTTTTTCTACTACTTAAAGGGGTTGTCCCCAGCCTGCCTTATAAAATAACAAATGCTTTAACTCCCCTTCCCTTGTAGCTTTGGTATTAGAATCTCCATCTCCATTAAAGGGCTTGTGCGCTGCCCTGACTTGCGGAGCTCTGCTCACAGCATCCGGAAGTTCATTACTCCGAATGCTGTGTGCGGGCTTCCGTGTTCGCGGCCGCCGGACGTGACATCACACCAGGCCCCTCGTGACGTCTCGCCCGCCCCCTCAACGAAAGTCTAAGGGAAGGGGGCGCGACCGCTGTCACGCCCTTTTTCCATAGACTTTGGTAGAGGGAGCGGGCGTGACACCGCGAGGGGGCGGGCGAGATGTCACGAGGGGCGTGAACACGGACGCCCGCACACAGCGTTCGGAGTAATGAACTTCTGGATGCTATGAGTGGAGCGCCGCAAGTCAGGGCAGCGCACAACCCCTTTAAGTCTGCTTCCCTGAGGCGGACAGACCTATAGATGTGATGTCGCAGTGCCACTCAACAATCACTGGCTGTAATGGTGTCCCACTTCGAGCAATGATTGGATAGCGGCACTGTCCGTACCCCTGGCTGTAGATGCTACGCTCTGGAGCTTGGGGGAAAGTGGAGTCACCGACCAAAGACTGGGCGCACTGATACAGGAGCTACAAGGAAGCAATAAATGTCTGTAGTGAAAATACATTTTTAAATATCAATGTACATGCCTTGCCAGTATTAACTCTATCTATTAAATAACATGCAAACTAAATGATGCTTTATTTTATCTACCATTAGGAAACAAAGACTCAGTGTGTGCGAATAGCAACCAAAGGTAAGGATATGATGCCTGCTTGTCAGCAGCTAAATTAGGTATTTTGTGAGGTTTTTCTTTTCTGTGCAGGCTGTTAACAGGTAAAGGGGTATTCCAGTGCTATAATAAATACATCACATGGGGCTTGGCCATAGTGGAAAAAAAACACCATACTTTCCTATCCCTGGTCCAACCACATCCTGGAGCTAGGACACTGCTGTGGACAGTTATTGGCTGAGCTGGGACCTAACAGTGTTATTTTTTTATACCTGTTTAAATGCTGTCTTTGATGGAATACCTGTTTAAATTCTGTCCATGACTTTTATGATTTTATGCTTGTTTTAGATTCGCCATTTATATTGAGAGGGAGACTAAAGTTTAGTTGAGGAAATTATAAATTTATACCTGATATGTATGCTGTGCAGGGTCTGGTTATAGGCAACATCTGGAGAATTAGTAAAACACTTGCAAAATTATCTGCAGATAACATACTTTATTTTTTTTTTTTTATCTGTATTGTGAATTGTAATGCAGAATTTCTTTAAAAGGTTTATCTGTTTAAAGTTACTAAAAACTGAACTGTTTTTGTGCCAGTCTTGATAGATTGTGTGTTACTTTTTCCATAACGATACCCGTCTGCTTTCACAATTCTGCTGGTTCACCCTGAAAACAATAGTTTATCTTTACTCATAACTAGTCTACCTGCAGACCAATATTTATTGCATCAGGACTGTTACTGGCCACTCTTGGCCAGCACAACAGCATGGTCCAAGTGACCGCCAGTGTACTACTAAACAAGGGTGTTTTGTATCAGTTTTTTCCTTCTTTTCTTACATCTACTCTCCTTTCTAAAGTAGTAATCTTACTATTTCTAACACTATCTGACAGGTTAGCTATTTTAAAACAAAATAATAAGGATAAGGATTGAAAAAGGAGCAACAGCAATGTCATACGGAACAATTTATTTCACAGTTGATATTATGTAACGTATTGTCCATTCTTAAAGGAGTTGTCCCATTATTAAACTTTACATTACTATTTTAGATCACCTAAAACATAATAATTGTGCAGTTGGAATAATTTTATAATAAATGCTTTTATGTCCAAATATTGCAGTTATATATTATGGCGCCCCTGCTGTTTGAGTTCCTTGTTACAACGTCCACCTAATGTGTTGAGGGCAGGTGTTAAAGAACCACCTCTGATGTGCTGCTTTTTATTACCTGACCAGTTGGAGTAACTTTATACAAGATGATGATCCAGGCGCTCCGACTAAGCCACTGAAAATGTGTGACAATTGGCACTGGACACATTAGGTGGACATCGTGAGATGGTATAAAAAATAAATAGGCAGGGATTCCATAACAATGTATGTATAAACAATATCTAGACACAGGAGCATTTTTGTCAAATAAATCCAGTTGAAACATGGGCAGATTTTTTAAAACTGTGTTATTTGCCCATAACAACCAATCACAGCTTAGCTTTTATTTCTTAAATTGTTCTAGTAAAATTAAAGTTGAGCTCTTATTGGTTGCTATTGGCAAATATGTCTTATGTTCATTTCACGATTTCTCCATCCGACTTGAGTACATGATTTTATAACTTAAAATCAAATAAAATTTTATCTAAAGTCTGATCATTGACCTACATAAAAAAATGGGATCCATTACACCTATCCGGTTTGATCCACATCCGATTTCACAGGAGGTTAAATGGAGGTCAATGGATCTGACTTTATATACAATTTCATATGATTTTAAGTTAAGTTGTTCGAACCCCATAATTGTAAGCGTTGCGGAATCTGTAGGCGCTATATAAATAAATTATTATTATTAAATCGTGTACTCAAGTTGGATGGAGAAATCGTGATGTGAACGCAGCCTTGTAAGATAAGGGAGGGGTGGTGTTGACAAACATAACTGATAAGGAAACAACTATTATTTACAATTACAGGACAGCTGATGTTTATATTCAATATTAGTGCATATAGACATCTCATAGTAGGTCTGCTTGTGCATTAGGCTGTGTTCACTTGGCCATCTAGACCCGTCCCGTTCTTATTCTGTCAAAAAAAAAACTGTCTTTAAAAAAAAAAAAACGGACAATAACTGATGCGAACCGATGTTATCCATTTGTATCTGTTATTGTTCAGTTAATAAACAAAAAACTAAAAAAAAATTTTGTTCTGAGCATGTTCAAAAGTAAAAGCGGATCAAACAACGGGTTGAAAAAATGGATGCCAATGGGTGACATTAAAGGCTCATCAGTTTTCCATAGACTTCAATGTTAAATTTACTGTATCCGTTTTTTCTTCTGTTTTTTTTTTTTTTTTTTGACGGGAGAAAAAATACTGCATGCACCTTCTTTTCTCCAATAAAAAAAAAATGGTAATGAGCGCAGATGGGTGCAAACGGATGTGAGTGAAAGGATTGTAAAAAAAAAAATCCCATTGACATCAATGGGATTATTTTACAACTGTTGGTAATCCGTTTACAAGCAGCAACAATGGAACTTAATGGGGGGAAAAAAAGGGGGACAGACAGCCGTGTGAACGCACCCTTACATGAGCAGGCATTCATTTTAAGCATGCAACGCTACATTTTCCATGCACAGCAACAGGGAAAACACGTGATTGACAGGGTTGGAAAAGCCGCTTTTTGAAAAAGGGAATTTTTCAAAAAGTGAGACATTCACTTTCCATTAGTCAGTACAAGTATGGGGCTTGTTCTTCATTACGATTAACACATCCATGTGCTGTAATACATGGGGAGTGCTTGCGACAGCGAGGGCATTCACATGGAAAATGACTCTTATTTTTACCCACAGCTTTTTTTTTTATGCGTGTCCATTTATGGGGCAGCGCCCTGATGCTGCAAACTACCTAGAAACTGGTTTGATAGGAAAATGTATCCACCATCCCTATCTGCGTTTAACACATGCAGGTGACCCAAAAACATATTTTTCCAAAGAGAAGTAACCTTCATTAATGTACACAAGTTACATCCTCTAAGTCCTTACAGAATAGCTCTCGATTCCTTAATGTCATGCTATGTTTTTTTTTTCTTCATTTAACAGAAAGCGAAATATAAAACAAGCCATTTCTTTCAATTGTAGATGTTTTATACAAGTCTGCCCGCCACCTACTTCTATAAACATTTTTCAGACTGTGTCTAGTCTAAATTGGTGCTGAAGAACATTCTTCAAAAGCCGAATGCTTTACTATAGCGAACATTTAATTAGGAGTGGGTGCACAATGTCTTTAATCTACCTGTGGTTTACCTCTTCATTTCAGCTTATCAAATGGAACTTATTCACTTGATTGGACAGGTAGTCTAAATAATTTATACTTATTTTAACTATTTTGTGAACATTTGCAACACCCTTAAAGAATCTCACATAGCAGAGTTCTTGTACAGGGAATCACAGCACCAAACAGGCTCAGGATCTTGTGCAGAAGCTTTAGTCTTATTTTATCCCATACAAAAATGCAACGTTTCGGCAGCAGCAGCCTTTGACAAGCATTGGTTTTTATGGGGGAGACTTTGGAGGGGACCCATAGGTCACCCACAAGTCAGCTGGTCACTGACACCTTCCCTGGTTACATGACTTGGCAACAACATTTAAGGGTACATAACATCATACATACATTGCAATAGATAATACAAAGCATTTGTTAACCATTTATACTACTCAGCTTTAGAGGGGACTAAGGGAACACTGCAATCGTGTCTGCCGGACAGCAAGGGTACAGGGGTGCAACTCCTGTACTGGGCCACCACACAACAACACAATGAACCTAAGTATACAGCCAAGATAACACAGGAGGGTCTTAGGGACCACTGTGTGAATATCTTTGAGTGGCCCAGCCAGAGCCCTGTCTTGACCACAATCAAACATGTATGGGTAGACCTATAAATGGCTTCAACTTACTGTCCCATCCAACCTGACAGCACTTAGAAAATCCCCAAACCTAGATGTGCAAACCTTGTGGCTTCATACCCAACGATGTAATAGCAGCCAAAGATGCCGCAACAAAGTGCTGAGCAAGTGGTCTGAATACTTGCGGCAATGCACTATTGTAGTTTTTCCTTTTATATAAATAAGCAGACTCTTTTCAATTTTCAAGTCCGCCACATTACCAAATGTGAAAAGGTACAGGGTCTGAATGCTTTTTAAATGCACTGTAGCCTAAGAGAAGATGAATCCTCACTGTTTTCAGAATTATCTGCATGCTCTTGATATGTTATTTTTATCTAAAATACTAAAGTCTGTAATGCTGTTAGTCTTAGCAGTCCTCAAGTTCGCCCAACAGGTCATGTTTTTAGGATTTCCTTAATCTTTCACAGGTAATGTAATTGTAGTCATGCCTGATATAATGACCATAATGTAATGTACATGGGCAGTTCTTGCAACAGTGAGTGCGTTCACATAGAAAATTACTCTCATTGTTGCCCACAGCTTTCTATACATATCTATTTATGAGGCAGTACCCTGATGCTGCAAACTATATAGAAACTAGTTTGATAGGAAGATTTATCCACCACCACTCCCTATGTTTAAAACACAAAGTGTTTTTCCATAGAGAATTAACCTTTTACTAGTTTTATCACATTTGAAAGACTAAAAAAAAATCCTGTCAACATGACCTGTCAGGGGTTCTTAAGGACCGTGCTTGGGTAACACTGCTATAAAGTATGCACGTGATAACGTTCTTGCTTATTCCTTTTCTAGTGGTGGGGTAACATTAAAGAGATATTCCGGTGGAAAACAAATATTTTCAACTCAACTAATGCCAGAAAGAGATACAGATTTTTTAATTACTTCTATTTAAAAATCTTAACCCTTCCAGAACTTATCAGCTGCTGTATGCTCCAGAGGAAGTTGTGTAGTTCTTTCTAGTCTGACTAAAGTGCTCTCTGCTGTCACCTCTGTCCATGTCAGGAACTGTCCAGAGCATGAGCATCCCGATAGCAAACCTCTCCTACTGTGGACAGTTCCTGAAATGGACAGAGGTGTCAGCAGAGAGCACTGTGGTTAGACTGGAAAGAACTACACAACTTCCACTAGAGCAAGCAGCAGCTAAGTGTTAAGGAAGAGTTAAGATTTTTAAATAGAAGTAATTTACAAATCTGTTTAACTTTCTGGCCCCAATTGATTTGAAAACATTTTTTCTACCCCTTAAACTGTCACTGCAAAATGTCTTTATCAGTGTTTCTCAGTCCATGTGCTGGTTACCTTTGTGATATACAATTTTAGTCACTGCTTTCTTTGTTAAAGGGGTACTCTGGTGGAAAACTAATTTTTTCAACTGTTGCCAGAAAGTTAAACAAATTTGTAAATTACTTCTATTTAAAAATCTTAATCCGTCCAGTACTTCTAAGCTGTTGTATTTCTTTCTGGAGTTCTTTTCAGTCTAAACACAGTGCTCTCTGCTGACACCTCTGTCTGTATCATTTACTGTCCAGAGTACAAGCAAATCCCCATAACAAACCTCCCCTGCTCTGGACAGTTCCTGATGCGGACAGAGGTGTCAGCAGAGAGAGCACTGTGGTCAGACTGAAAAGAACTCCAGAAAGAAATACAACTTCCTGTGAAGCATACAGTAGCTGATGAGTACTGCAAGGATTAATATTTTTAAATAGAAGTAATTTACAAATCTGTTTAACTCTCTGGCAACAGTGTATTTGAAAAAAATGTGTTTGCCACAGGAGTACCCCTTTAACCCATCTTTTCTATAGGTATGGATTACACGGTTGTTAATAATTTGGCTGAGGCTAAATTCAAATCATATTTGGCTGGGAACTCACGGTATACAGTGCAGCTATGGCAGAATATAATATGCTCAGTATAAGTGTAGACTTATGAAGATTAAATAGGTTGATTAAGTGGACCATTAATGGCCAGTTTATTCAATATTTCAAATACTGAATGTTCAATTTTAAGAATAGGAAAGTAAAATGTGCCTTTACTCTGAAAAGTCTCATAGTAGCATTCTATATCTTCTGTTCCAATCTTCCAAGATCCCAAATTGCCTTTCTCTGCTGGAAACAGACATTGTGCTGTCAGACTTCCTGGACATGCAGAAAATCATTTTACTCCTTTTGTTGTAAACCTGCTTTACTATAAATCACATGCTTTCCCCCCACTTGATATTATTTTAATAGAAATGTGAGCCCTTAGATCCAGGTTCTTCACTTAAAGACTTCACTAATAGACTGTCAGCATGCTTTTTTCCTTTTTTTTTTTTTTTGTGTTAATCAATGTACTCCATTTGCGGCATATCCCCAGATAAATGGGCTGAGGTCAGTACAGAACCAGACCTCTATATGTTGGGTATATTGGTGTCAGCTAGGTCTGAGCTACTTTTATGTCTTATTGCCAACCGAAAGTTTAGTCAGAGAGTCTAGAACTTCCTAACTTTTATATAGGCTGCATGTGGCTTTGAATATGGAGCTCTATTTCTCAATAGTATTGCATAAGACCTCAGGGATTTTAGATCATTTTGGGGTAGGTTTATCAATATTAGTCTTAATAAAGTGGCAACATTAATTTATGCTAGTTATCAGGTGTAAATGCTTTAAATGGGTTATCCAGCAATAGAAAAACCTAACTGATTTATTCCAAAAAACAGCACCAGACCTGTCCTCAGTTTGTGTGTGTATTACATCTTTGCTCCATTTCCTTCAATTTATTTGAGCTGCTATACCACACACCACCCGTGGACAAGTGTAATGCTATTTTGGGAAGAAATCGCCCCTGTTTTTATTTTATTTTTTTATCCTGGATAACCCCTTTAAGTAATATGGTGGGCTGACTGAATTCCATGTTTATGATTTTCAGTAATGTTGACAAGCTTCTGAAAAATTGTTGAAAATGTTTGACCTTATATTTTTAGATTGAGCAAGAAAGCATGCACCCTGTTAATAAAATGGATACACCCTGCACAGAAGAGATACTGGTATACTGCTCACACTGTGCATTAGTATTATCACTCCCTAAAATATAAATATATACACACACTCAAGTATAAGCCGAGTTTTTCAGCATGATTTTTCGTGCTGAAAACGCCCCCTCGGCTTATACTCAAGTGAACAAAAAATGCTTCTGGCTTATCTGTGAGGGGATGGGCCAGGCAATCCATCTTCGGCCATCTATGCTGCAGGGACCGTCCAGTGGGGAGGTTTAGTCGTTCCGGGCTGTCCATCTTCACCGGGAGGCCTTCTTCTCCGGGCCGGCCCTGAACTAGTGACGCTGCATTGACGCCACCGCGTAGGGATGTCACGGACGTCTACTGCACACGGACGTCCGTGCGCGGCATTGTCAACGCAACATTACTAGTCCATGGCCGGCCCGGAGCAGAGAAGAGGGCTTCCCGGTGAAGATGGACAGCCCGGAACGACTAACCCTCCCCACTGGACAGTCCCTGCAGCATAGATGGCCGAAGATGGACGGCCCGAACCAGCTCACCCTTCCACAACTGGGGAGGTGAGTAGAGAAGAAAAGGGGGGTCTAGATGATGACGAAGGGATTGACAGATGGTGATGACGGGGGTCTGGATGATGACATGGGGGGATGATGACATGGGGGGGGATGATGTATTTCCTACCCTTGGCTTATAGTCGAGTCCTTCCTAGGTTTTTGGGGTGAAATTAGGGGCCTTGGCTTATATTCGGAACGGCTAATACTCGAGTATATACTGTGTGTGTGTGTGTGTGTGTGTGTGTGTGTGTGGAGAGAGAGAGAGAGACACCTTTTTTTTTTAAAAAAAGCGAATTAGTCAGTGGGGGGTGGAGTCCATACAAAATTTTGCTATGTGTCCCTATGATTTCTATGTTTGCCCCTTTTTATGTATTCCTAATCTAACAAGCATCCTGATTTCTTATCTTTTATTCAATTTACTTTTTCTTCTGTACTTTTGATGCTTTGTAGTTCAGTAAAAGACAGTGATTAGTTATTAATATCATGTTTAAGCCTTTATGGCACACAGAAGAGATGCAAATTGCATGAAGTCCTTTAGATGATCTCTAACCCTTCCGGTAGCTGATGTCGCTCATCATTAATCAAGGAAGCGCCTGGGTCAGGAACTCTTTTCAACATTTAATAGATCTTTTATCATTAAAATAATTTCTCATAAAAGATTGGAGGAATTAATCTTTGTCATGTTACCATAGGAATAATGAGTAGTTTGATATTTAATTACCCTTCTTACCTTTAATAGTGTACAGAGTTATCACCTTCACTAGGGAGAAATACCAGATAGCCTTTTATTATGGCTTCTAGTAATGGATCTGCTGACATTCCTAGCTGCTTTAAGATACACTTGTCAAATAAAGTAGTTGAGAAGTCTTTGAAGGGTCATTTTGGCAGTTAAATAACAGACACCTTATGCATAGGGATCTATACTATCTATAATTATAATAAGCATAACAAGCCTGTCATTGGTACTTTTTTTTTTTTTTTTTGTTACGGTATATATGCACTGCTCAAAAAAATAAAGGGAGCACTTAAACAACAAATTTCATACGATTAGTTCATTCATTCAGATCTTAGTGTGACCTTTATTTTTTTGAGCAGAGTGTGTGTATATATAATATATATATGTGTGTGTGTGTGCATATAGTATACAAAAAAGAAGGTTGCAGTAGCACTCTTGGTCAAAAAATGGAGGCTCTTAGCACACTTTTTGATCAAAACGTGTCCACCATCCACCACACGGAGGTTGCCTCTTTTCGGATGGGACCCTAACACTCATTTCACTCACCTCTCCTGGGCATATGGCTTCTGACTGGGTGACATGCAGGATCCTCTATCAATTTAAAAAAAACTCCTGTGAATAGGCTGGGGAGCACGGTCAAAAAGGGTGCCACTCCCCCTAAATTGCACAGCAAAATAAAAAATTGCCAGCGCAACTACCTAATACACGGGTGCACGCTGCTGTGGCAAATACAGAGTATACAAAAACGGTTGCAGCAGCACACTTAGTCAATAAATGGAGGCTTTTAGTGCACTTTTTGATCAAAACGTGTCCCCCATCCACCACATGGAGGTGGCCTCATTTCGGATGGGACCCTGACACTCATTTCACTCACCTCTGCTGGGCAAATAGCCTCTGACTGGGTGACATGCTGGATCCACTATCAATTTAAAAAAACCTCCTCCATTTTTTGACCGGGTGCTGCTGCAACCTTCTTTTTTGTATACTCTGTATTTGCCACAGCAGCGTGCATCCGTTTATTAGTTAGTTGTGCTGGCTATTTTTCTTTTTGTTTTTGCTGTACATTTTAGGGGGAGTGGCACCCCTTTTGGCCGTGCACCCCTCCCATTTCACAGGAGATATTTTTAATTGATAGTGGATCCAGCATGTCACCCAGTCAGAGGCCATATGCCCAGCAGAGGTGAGTGAAATGAGGGTTAGGAACCCATCCGAAATGAGGGGACACGTTTTGATCAAAAAAGTGCGCTAAGAGCCTCCATTTTTTAACCAAGGCTGCTGCTGCAACTATCTGCAACTAACTATTTTTATTCTAGTTTTATTTATATATATATATATATATATATATATATATATATATATATATATTAGGAATGTCACGATACCATTTTTTTTAAGACCGAATAAGAGTACCGATACTTTAGTTGCAGCCCCCCCTTGTAGCCAACAGGACCCTCACCTGTGTAGCCAGCAGTCCCCTTTTGTAGCAAGCAGAGCACCCTCTTTGTAGCCAGCAGGATCCCCCCTGTAGACAGCAGCCCCCCTTTGTAGGCAGCAGGACTCCCTGTAGATAGCAGCCCTCTTTTGTAGTTGCTCACCGTTCGGTGTCGCCACTCCGCAGCCCCATTCTGCCATCCGCATTATGGTGTCTTATGGAGGAGCATGTGACATACATGTCACTCTGCTTCCTCCGTAGTATTACGCTGGGCACAGTGGAGTGACGTGCATGTCATATGCTCCTCCATAAGACGCCATAATGCAGACGGCATAACGGGGCAGCGGCAGTGATGCGAGGACGGGGTAGCGAAGCACTACATCAGGTATCGGATTTGGTATCAGGGACATAGACGAGTCCCCGATACCATGCAGATACATGGTATCGGCCCCGATATCGATACTAGTATCGGTATCGGGACATCCATAATATATATTATGATAATGACGCATATTGCCTTTGAAGATGTGACGTTACTTGCCATTTTATTTACTAATGGTTGGAATTGGTATATAATCATTTTCTGTAGTACATTTGTATCTTGTACCATGGTAGTTATTATACTTAAACACCACCTGCTGCGTCATTTGCTCTGCAGGGATAGCATAATGGGAAAAATAATCCAGGAGTTTTAAATCACATCTGATAATGTCTTTCTCAGAAGGAAAATCTTGTCTCTATAGCTGTCCTTCTAATGCCAGTGTGGTGCATCCTGCTGAGAGAATATTTTAAAGCAGTGGTACTTGGCAAGTGCTATTAACTAAATCACCACTTAAACAAGATCAGCTTTTCTCCTGGCCACCGTGTTTATAGTGGTTTATGATGACACTGTTAACTCCATGTTTGCGGTGCAGTTTTGAATTGCCCCTTCAATAGTTCACAACTTTGTATGTGTAACGGGAACGTCTAGTTTTATAAATGTATTCTAGCAATCTCTTATAGATATGCCAACGTAAAAACCAGGAGCAGTATACATTTCTTCTGCTTTGGGGCAGTGCCATATAAAAAGGGCACAAAAATCAAGTGTACTATAATTGTAATCCTGTACACCATAGTGATGTTTTACCATTCATGTAAATCCAAATGTACTTAAAGGGGTACTCCGGTGGAAACCTTTTATTTATTTATTTATTTAATCAACTGGTGCCAGAAAGTTAAACAGATTTGTAAATTACTTCTTTTAAAAAATCTTAATCCTTCCAGTACTTATCAGCTGCTGAATACTACTGAGGAAATTATTTTCTTTTTGGAACACAGAGCTCTCTGCTGGCATCACGAGCACAGTGCTCTCTGCTGACATCTCTGTCCATTTTAAGAGTAGGAGAAAATCCCCATAGAAAACATATGCTGCTCTGGACAGTTCCTAAAATGGACCGAGATGTCAGCAGAGAGCACTGTGGTCATGATGTCAGCAGAGAGCTCTGTGTTCCAAAAAGAAAAGAATTTCCTCTGTAGTATTCAGCAGCTAATAAGTACTGGAAGGATTAAGATTTTTTTTTAATAGAAGTAATTTACAAATCTGTTTAACTTTCTGGCACCAGTTGATTTAATCTGACCTTGCCCCAACAATTGGCACCATGGGTTCTTCTAAGAAGTTGTCTAGATATCTGAAACTAAAAATAGTTGACGCTCACAAAGCTGGAGAAGGTTATAAGATAGCAAAATGTTTTCAGATGTCAATACCCTCTGTTCAGAATGTAATTAAGAAATGGCAGTCATCAGGAACAGTGGAAGTTAAAGCCAGATCTGGAAGACCAATAAAAATATCAGACAGAACAGCTCGCAGGATTATGAGAAAAACAATTCAAAACCCATATTTGACTGTTGTGGTACACTATTTCACTATAAAGAGATACTTGTACAAATATGGTCTTCATGTAAGAGTAATCAGAAGAAAACCTCTTCTACGTCCTTACCACAAAAATCAATGTTTGAACTTTGCAAATGAACATATAGACAGGCCTGATGCATTTTGGAAACAAGTTCTGTAGACCGATGAGGTTAAAATTGAACTTTTTGGCCGGAATGAGCAAAGGTACGTTTGGAGAAGAAGGGGAACAGAATTTAATGAAAAGAACCTCTGTCCAACTGTTAAGCATGAGGATGGATCAAGTATGCTTTGGGGTTGTATTGCAGCCAGTGGTACAGGGAACATCTCACGAGTAGAAGGAAAAATTTATTCCATAAAATTTCAGCAAATTTTGGATGCTAACTTGATGCCATCTGTGAAAAAGCTGAAGTTAAAGAGAGGATGGCTTCTACAAATGGATAATGATCCTAATTACACCTCGAAATCCACAGGGGATTACATCAAGAGGCATAAACTGAAGGTTTTTCCTTGGCCTTCACCATCTCCTGACCTCAACATAATTGAAAATCTATGGATAGACCTTAAGAGCAGTGCGTGACAGACACCCCAGAAATCTCCAAGAACTGGAAGACTTTTGTAAGGAAGAATTGGCAAAGATACCTCAAACAAGAATTGAAAGACTCTTGCCTGGCTACAAAGCTGTGATACTTGCCAAAGGGGGGCAGTACAATATATTAAAGGGGTATTCCAGGAAAAAACTTTTTTTACATATCAACTTGTTCCAGAAAGTTAAACAGATTTGTAAATTACTTCTATTAAAAAATCTTAATCCTTTCAGTACTTATGAGCTTCTGAAGTTAAGGTTGTTCTTTTCTGTCTAAGTAATCTCTGATGACATGTGTCTCGGGAAACGCCCAGTTTAGAAACAAATTCCCATAGCAAACCTCTTCTAAACTGGGCGGTTCCCGAGACACGTGTGTCATGTGTCATCAGAGATTACTTAGACAGAAAAGAACAACCTAAACTTCAGAAGCTCATAAGTACTGAAAGGATTAAGATGTTTTAATAGAAGTAATTTACAAATCTGTTTAACTTTCTGGAGCCAGTTGATATATAAAAAAAAGTTTTTTCCTGTATAACCCCTTTAACTCTGCAGGGTGCCCAAACTTTTGCAGATGCCATTTTTTTGCTTTCTGATATTTTGAATAAAGTATAAATGATGGAAATAAAATCTAACTTTTGTTGACATATTATTAGAATGTCTAATCTGTAATTTGATGCCTTTAGGAGATTTTTCCATCTTTTCTTGGCTTCTTTATGCACATTAATACAAATTTTTACCTAGGGTTCCCAAACTTTTGATCCCCACTGTATGATGCAAGTATTGACAAAAATGTACCACTATGTTAAAGAAGAATAGGTCATGAAATAACGGTCTCTGAATCAAATTCATAAGTAAAAGCATCCCCGAGTTATTAATACTTAAAGTTACAGTGGTCACATGTGCTAAAAATGCTCTGGTCCTTAAGGTCATAATGGGTTGTGTCCTTAAGGGGTTAAACACAAAATTAAATTAGTGTAAAAGATTAGAATATAGAATACAGGGGGAATATTGCTCCAGTTATTAAACCACATGGAGTGCCATGCATGGGCAGAAGAGACAAACATTTATTGTAAGTTTAAGATTTTTGCAGCCTTCTTCTAGGAAATTACGTGAGCTATTCTTTAAACAGGCTTCATCCCCCTTCACAGATTACCATAAACTACAAACTCTACATGTTTGGCTAAGACATTGAGGGTAGGGTCACATGTGCTGTATTTGCTTCTGTGTACTTGCTGCAGCTGATGTTGCTACCCATTGACTTCAATGAATAGAAAAATATGCAGCAACAATATGCAGCAAATATGCAAAAAATAAAATAAAATACAGCATGTGTGACCCTACCCTTAATCAACAATGACCCCAAAAGACAGCATACTTGTATCAATATGTGGGTGCTAGTCAGTGACCCATGTTGTTTACATATGGTGGCACTGCTGGAAACACAGTATGATATATGTACTTGAAGGAAACCAATAATGATAGTTTTACCGTGTGATGTTTAAGAATAAGACACACTTCTGTGTTGGAAATAGTCTACCCAGGGGCATAGCGCGAGGCTGGTGTCAGATGTGGTCGTTTTTGGACAACTGTCACTGTAATTTTTGAGCCAAAGCCAGAAGTGAATCCAGTGAGAAGTATAAGGCTGGGTTCACATGACCGAATTTCTGAAATTCCGATGCAGCAGCCTTTCCATTGTTTTCAGGGTTCTCAGTCTATGGGGACAGCAATGCAGACATTTTCTGGCCAGATGTTTCATGGTGTGAAATTGATCGAAGTCCTTTCTTTTTATATTTTCCGTTCCCTTTAAATCCACTTCAGGATTTGACTCAAAAACAGCAGTGGCAATTTTCCAGAAAGGAAAAAAAACAAACTTGTGTGTTACATCAGCCTTTAGGTAGTTTAAAGTTCTGGTGCCTTGGCAGGCCCAAAGACCCCCTGAGAAAACAGTATTAAAATGTTCAAATAGTAGATGAAAGCCCTGTCTGGTATTGTGCTTAAATAGGCACTGGCAGTTTAACAAAGTTTGCATAGATCAATAGTACGTGAATATAAGAAGTAATATAGATTTTTGGTCAAAATGCCTAATTTTCCTGTTATCAATCCTTTTCTCTGACACCCCCTTTTTTGTTTTGCCACAACTCAAATCATCTCCTAAAATCAGCTCAGCTTTGTCTTGCGTCTACAAGACAAGCACCACAAGTTTATGGAGAGGGGAAGAGCGCTCCGCCCACCAGTTCTTAGAGAGCTGTGGTAATCTG
Organism: Hyla sarda; assembly: GCF_029499605.1. Lineage (NCBI taxonomy): Eukaryota > Metazoa > Chordata > Amphibia > Anura > Hylidae > Hyla > Hyla sarda. The sequence continues at coordinate 259,366,941 of NC_079191.1, read as the reverse complement.
CTTGAAAAATACCACATTATGGCCAAAAATAGTGCTGCTCCTTTTATACACACAGGAAAGCTTGTACATTTTCTTTACAAGTCTTATTCTAAATTTTAACTTCAAAACGTATAGTAAAACTAAAACCAGAGATCAAATATTTTGCTATATTGCAGTTAGTCCAGCACATTTGTAAATGGTCCCATTTTCTTCTGTAATATTGAAATGAGAGAAATTGCATAGTAGAAATCATACTGTAGATAGTAGTGCTTTAATTATACAGATGCAGTTTTGTCTAAATAAGGAAAATGCTTGAGTGCCGAAGACTCCGTACTTAGCACTCATTTATTTCTTACAAGCTCTAGTCACAAGTGTTACTGTATGAGCACAAGAGACCTAATGTTGATTGAATATGCGTGCGGACAGTATTTCAGCTTGAATATTTTCTGTAAAGGGTATATTTACATGATGCAGTTTTGACCACCTGTGTACGTACGTATTACATCATCAAATTGTGTAATGTTTTAACTGTAAGAATTAGGAAGTAAATTATTGCATTGCAATACCAAGTGTATTCTACACTCTACTAAAAAAAATAAAAATAAAAAAAAAATGTTTAATCCAAGTTTCAAAAGACTCCAAGAAGGCTTTCTGCTGAGGAGAGGCTTCTTTCTGGCCACTCCTACACACAGGGATAAAGGAACCAATGGTCACTCTGGCTAAGCTCCAGAGATCCTCTCTTACCAAGGCACTTCTCTCCCAGTCACTTGGTTAATTGAGGCACCAGATCTAGGAAGAGTACTGGAATACTACTCGGACAATCCGGTCTGAGCGCTACAGGCAGTTCATTCCTACTCATGACTTATATGATATACATAGTCAGCTGTGTGACCTTATAGGCAGGGATGTGTCAAATCATGTCCAATCACCTGAATTTACCACAGGTGACTCCCAATTATGACCATGCAACATTTTCACAGTCATTATGGGGTATTGAGTGCAGATTGATAAGGGTAGGGGACTTGATTGATTTATTTTTTTTAACCCTGAGAAGACCCAGGGCATACAGATATCATTTCTTCCTTTTTAAATTATAGTTGTAAAGGAAAACTCGTATAGAAGTACAGAGATTGTGAATTCTTTACTGTTTTCATAACTTTATCCTAGGATGACACAGTCTACATTGCTTTACATTCCTGCATGCAAGTTACCCCTTCTGTCCCTCTTATCACAATACAATGTTTAAACCCTTGATGCTCTTAATGCCATCCGTATGTCACTCTAAAATCCTCCCAAATCTGTAAAAATGAGAATCAAGATGATAGTTTGTGAGCTCAGGATGATGAGCAGAGCTTTGAGCTGCTTGAGCAGATAAAGATTTGTCAGTTGGATCCCTAATACTGGTAAACCCCTAGCATTGGGCAACAGTGTTTTTTTCCAATACATCCTATTATGCCTGTCTGTTGTAGTTCATTTTGCAAAGAATAGAAAGTCCTACTTGTGCATTAAAAGCATATATGCAGCATCTGTGTCAGTGCCCGTAGCACTCTCCTTATGTGCCACAATCAGCAGAGCTTTTCTTGGATTTATGCTCCAGGGTATATAGACAACTGGAGTCACTTCTAAAGATGCTTATTCTAATGTTGTATCGGTTTTTCAAGATGTGTTGCTTTTTATAATGTTCTTTGACTACGACAAATAAAATCATTTTATTTATATTTAGTTTGAGGGCTTCTAAGAAGAAAAAATGTAAATGCACAAGGTCAAAAGTCTAGCGTGACAACACGTCCAGATTCTGTCATATTGCCATTGCTTTGGACCATGTAGCTATTCATTGTGCAATTTTTTTTCCATAGGGCTTCTTTAAGTTGGCTGTTATAAAAACCATTGACAAAGTATCAGGAAGTTGAATCAATAGCTAGAAATCTTTGATAGCGTAATGCTCCAATAAGAAACTATGGGACTAGTAAGAATTTCAGATTCTTGGCAATTGTCCTTCTGACCTAACATGAAACTCAATATGAAATGGCAAATTATGTTGAGGGAGCATACGTGAAATCAGATGAGTCTTAAGAAAGTTACTTACTTGAATGGCTTGATTACATACAGCAGTGATCCCTAATGTATGTTTTAGAGCAATGGCGATGATTATTGGCATGGATAAATAATAAAACTATTTATCTGTTATTTATAATTACCAAGGGTGTCTGTAAATAACATTGTGGCATTTGCAGTACCTATATGATGAATGTCTTTGCATGGCAACCTAAATACTTTATATGTGGTGTGAAGAATGTGTAAATAATCACTGTAATCTGTATTACAATTGTCATCCATTGTTAGTCCTTTTTGGTACATTTCCACCAGAAACATATTGTTATAAATGCCCTGAATCCTCTAACTCAATAATCGCTACATGTAAATGGGCTTAAATGGACATCTTATCCCCTAACCTTTGGATAGGGGGATAAGATGCTAGGGGGCGGAGTACCCCTTTAAGTGCCCCTACTAATTGCTTGATAATTGTTTTCTTGCATTACTTCTCCTGTGGGGAAAATGTAATATGGGTGGGATGGGGTAGGTTGGATTAGTATAGAAAGTGTAAGGACTGTAAATTGAATAAGAAGGAAATAAAGAAAAAACATGTTGGCTAACTGGGCATAAGCATTCCTTGGGGGGCACAGAAGCTAATATGCAGTGTTTACCACACTGTATGCAGTCAATATTTTTGTTGGTACTCCAGATTCACAACCTGTAAATGGTTTCCATTTACTCGTACATGTAACAAGCTTGTGTGATGTATGCCACTAAACATGTTTAGGGCATCAGTTGGCACTAAGAATATCATTCAGCTGTCGATTTGATTTAAACTACAAGGAGATGTAGACCAACAATCTGTTTGCTGGATGAACAAAATTGAAAACTGCATATATATATATATATATATATATATATATATATATATATATATATATATATATATCTGTATTATGATCTCCCCTCACACGTGCTCATTTTTTTTTAACAATCATTTTCTGAATAAATTAGTGTGATTTATTCCATATTAGCAGTGTAAATAGCTCTTTGGAATATACCGCACTCTTTTATTTTATTTTTTTTAATTATTTTAATTATATATTTTTTTATAATGGGATCCCTGTATGAAAATTAGAACATATTAGAACCTTTGCAAATTTGCAGCAACTGCAACTACCGTACTTCCCTTTCGACATGGGCCAATATTCCTGCACCAAGTCAACACCTAGTGAGATCCAAGAGCGGTCCAATGCGCCACTATGATGGTGTCTGGAATAAAGTGGTCTTTTAATGTACATACTGGCCCAGATTTGTTGTTCTGTCCAAGGTCAAATACTGTTTACAATGACCGTTTACCCATAGCAACCAGTCACAACATTAATTTCTCCAATTGATCTGTAAGATAAAATCTGAGCTGTGATTTGTTGCCATGGACAAATCAGTCAGCATTTGACCCAGATTTATCAATATGTCTAAAGTCACTGTTGCCCTTGCATGTACCCCATAGTTCCCCGGTCAGAAATGCTTTTTATGCCGTAATAGAAATCTTTAAAGAAGAAAATTGACAATTAAAAAAAATATATATAGTAAGATTATGTGATTATGTATTACTGCTATCTGGTACATGAGTGGGAGAACTCATGCATACACACACAAACACACACACACACATATATATATATATATATATATATATATATATATATATATATATATATTTATATATATATATATATATATATGTGTGTGTGTATGTATATATATATAATACACACACACCTGAGCCATAAATCTGTCTGTGGTTTGTACCATCTTCGTATAACAACCAGATCTCCATTCTTCCAGCTTCTTCTATTTTGCTATGTATGGGAGCCAGAAGTTAACAAGAAACCTCAGTCTGTAACTGCATCTTTGGAAGTGACTTACAGCTGGCCGCCTGCAGCCTAATCTGAGAAACAGATGGGCCTGTAGATAAACTATCTTGGATAAAATATGCCTGCTAAGAATTCTGGAAGATTTTACAGAGTTTCTAATCTCTGTGCACTTTGCACTGAATTATACTACCTTTCGATATAGTTTTATCAATAGAATGCAGAATTTTGGGGCTATGGATTCTAGATTAAACGAAATGTGCAGTTAATGGCTAAAGCAGTTAAGACTTGATATGGATTTATTTTTATCGCGAGTTGTTTTTGGCACTTTATTTGTATCCTGATATCAATGCATCTAATGGCCAATAGCAGTGTTGGAGTGTGTGTGTGTGTCCATTTGCTTTTTCTTCAGGTTTATTTTTTTTATTTTTTTTCCCTCACTCAGTATTGTAAAACTGGGAAAGCTGAACAAGTAAATCAGGGTTTTTATTTTGTGCCAAACAAGAAAATTGCAAGGCTGAATAACGGGGAGGGAGCAGGTTGTACTGACTGAGCACTACATATTAAAACAGCAGTGATGATGGATTCTTGGCTCTTTGAAGCAGAGTCTGTGTTGTATAATTCCCTCTGTTTTGTTCAGATTCATTGCTCTAGAGCTCTACTTTGTAATGGACACAGTGTATGTTTGTGTCGGGGACATGAAGTACAATTATTTCTAGTTACATTTCTATGCTGGTCTGTCTGAAAAACTTTGCATGGTTCTTTAAAAACAATGTTAATCTTTTCACATCTTGGGTAAGAGAACAGTACAAGTGAGACAAGACTAAGGCTATTCCTATGATGGTAATTAGTCTGTGTCAATGAATTATTACTTCACATGACATGGGTTGTAGATTGTAGATTTTACTTTTTCATTTATGCCACTAGCTGTTTAATTCTTTAGTCTGGGTTCACATATGTCCGGCATCCAGTTTAGTGAACCCAGCTTAAAATTTACCACAACTGATGAAAAAAATGCATCAGTTGTTTAGAACCAGTATTTGTTAATTGTGCTCGATGCGTCCCCCTGTCCGACGTCTGTGTGGCCTGTATTACTGTCTGGCGTCCAACTAGACCATTACCAAACCCACGGGTCTAAGCCTGGGGTAAGAGAAAAGCCCTTTTATGATCACCCCACATCTATATTTTAACTTTTATTATGACATTATTAACCAGCTGATACTGTGTAGGACAAAAGTTTAAATCAATAGGTCTAAAACTGGCTAGTATATGATATATATGCTGGATAAATAGCCTAGCTATTGTTCTTTTAGGCTTCTTTCACACTATAAAATTCATCAGTTTCAAAGATCTGTTGACTGTCAGGTTATGAAAATCAGCCATTAAACAGCCGTTACAAAATCCCATACGGCCATTACAAAATCCCATAGTCTATGAGATTTTTACATTACCCATTTTTACCCGTCATAGCCCATTATTTATAACGGACGTTATTTTGTGATGGGAGAAAGGAACAGGACATAAGGTAAGCATGCACTATGTCTCCAATGCCGGCTTCTGCGCTGTGAATGATAAAGCCTGGCAGGACCAGGCTTTATCAATCGAGCGCAGAGCACACAGATCAATGTGGTTCTATGAAACCACATTGATCTGTATGAGGAATCTGATTCCTCCTAAAAGTCTCCTAAGGGAACTAAAAGTGTGAAAAAAAAAAGTTTAAACATGCCCCCTCTACATGTGTGATTGCGTCCACAACTTCGTCAGGAGGGTAATGGGCAGTCATGCACATGGTCAGGAGGCACAGGTATTTATGGTCTTTCCCTCCTAATGCATCAATAAAGCCACCTGTCATTGTGTCCAATAAACCTTTTTTTTTTTTTTTTATACATGCTGGTGAATATTTCCACATATCATCAATCATGTTTTAGGATACTTTACTTACTGTGTGGGTCCACTCACCTGGGAAGGTATGTGTGAAAATTAAAAGCGTCCAAATTGGTACGCTGGATGAATGTGAACTGTCCCATTCAACTGAATATTAGTTCTACAATCAGTTCCCCTCCGATGCTTTTACTACTGTGCTTTTACAGGATTTATTTTTTTGTTTTTCTTCATTGAGAAATAACCAGCAATGATCTCTAAGATATATATTTTTTTCTACATAGTTGATATGTTTCCACTGATATAATTATTTCGTTTTTTTTTATGTAGCACACTTTGGCTTTAACAGACTGCTCATAATATGCAGCATGGTGTATATAGGGTGACTTTTACAGAACGCGCCTAGGCAAACAGTCCTTAGCACCTGTAATTCATATTTTAGTCTCCATTTATAATATTAGATGGAAATGCGGGATATATTTTGAAATAGACCTTAAAAATCATGTACAAAAAAATAATTTAAATTGCATTTTGATATACCGGTACTTGGGATTTAGAAAATATTGCTGGTTTGTATTTCTTCTATACCATTCTTAATGTTATGTATTTGAATTTATTTAGCTGCTGCTACTGAGGAACCTGAAGTGATCCCTGATCCAGCCAAGCAAACCGATCAGGTTGTAAAAATAGCTGGGATTAGTGCAGGGATACTGGTATTCATCCTACTCCTACTACTTGTAGTTTTAATTGTGAAAAAAAGGTAAGTGCCTGAAATGATTGGATTTGCTGTCCTAAACTGTTATTGTCTATAGTCTGTAGTGTTAAGTAGCTAATGGTAGACTATTAAGTTAAAAAAAGAGCCATTAGAGCTACGCTGTATATCATACACCTGTTAAGATATAAGCCTATGTGTGAAATGTAGAAAGGTGGAGCGGATAATCCGATCGCAAAAGAAAAGGCGGAACTTCTGAAGGAGCGCAGACCTCTAAGGGTTAGGTTAAAATGAACGATTTATTTATAAAAGATACCACCCTGCTGGCCCATTTTTCCAACCATCTACACACAAAGTTATCCTGGTTACCTGCACGAGGTGCGCACCGTCTTTTTTCTTGTATCCTATGTGTGAAATGTGCTTCTTTTTGCTTGAAGACCTGTTCAGAGTCCTTTATCTGGAAGCCAGATCTCTGCATTCATAACTTAGATTTACTGCAAGCCACTTCTAACACATAAGAGCAATAAGTCACAACTATACATAAATACACAGGGTTTCCTTAAAATGTTCCCATTTTTACCAAAGTTTCATTTAAGGCTTTGAATAACATATATGACAAGGTCACTGAACTGTTTCACTGGTAGCACTCTACAGAAGGAGATTTACAGGTAGTCTCCTGTGCTAAAGTAACAGACTACTTCATAGAAAAAGATCCAAATTATGTATTGAATTCCTTGAAGTGAACATGTCAGGTGATTTGTTTTTCCCTAGCTGAAAGCATGACGTGATGTGAAAAGTTAAAATATTTAGTAGTAGGCAATTGGTGTGTTGCTTTGAGAGCCCATTTGCATCCACCTATATTTTTCTTGCCTCAGTGCTTTAAAGGGGTACTCCTCCAAAAAACATCTTATTCTCTATCCAAAGGATAAGGGATAAGATGTCTAATCGCAGGGGTCCTGGCGCGACTCCCTAGTCATCTGTGCACGGAGCGAACTCTGCTCCGTACCAAATGGCTGGCAACTACAGCAGCCAACAAGTATGCTATCTTTAGGGTATGTTTATACAGTGCATACACACTGCAGGTTTTCTAGATCAGAAAATCTGCAGTATATATCCAAAAAGCAAAATCCCAGCACGACTCCAAGGATCCAGTGTTTCCAATCAGGGCTGACATTTTATTGCACCAAGCATGCTTGATAAAGGCATTGTATGCCGAACTGTCACACTGTTTGTTGCATGGTGCAATAAAATTTCAGCCCTGATTTGAAACACTGGATCCTTGGAGTTGTGCTGGGATTTAGCTTTTTAGATATATATTGCTGTTCCAGGACGGGTTAATATTGCTGGCCTCCCGTTTGGACTGTTAAGAAAATCTGCAATATTTACACACCAGAGAAGAAACCAAACTAATAATACATTTAAGATTCACAGTTGCACATTTGCTGCAGAAAATCGCCAATTAATCTGCCTTGTAAGAACACACCCAAAGTATGTTTCCTACAACTCCGAAAAAAAAAATGATTATACCCTGATCTATTTGGTCAATATCCTGTCCATGTTCACACTTCCTTTAAAGGAAGAGCCGAAGATAACCAAACCTGCTCCAAATATAACTAATAGTAACAATGGGGCAAAATAATGTGTGTAAGGGCATGTTCACACTGAGGAAATAGCAAGGAACATTTCCTAAAATGAATTAGAATTGTGTATAATTGGTGCTTATTGGTGCAGAAATAACAATTCCCATAGACTTTTACCCACGGACTCCACCGGAAGAATGAACATGTTCATTTTTCCAAAGGAATTTGGATGTGCATCAAAAGTTTGTGCACAGAAGGTACTCAGTGTGAACTAGCCCTAACACAACCATATTTTAAGGGATTTCATGAATGTCAAAAGCTGAAAGGGCCTCATAGATGTTGACCTGTGTAGGAAAAACAGCAATCCACACAATGCACTATTCTAAGCCCGAATTTACACCTTAAGTCTCCTAAACTACGAGGACTGCCTCCTAAAGAATGATGTATGCTTACCTTCCTCTGTAATGCTGACACTACTAATATTTCTCACATTTTAATGAAATGGTTAAGTTTGTCCATGAAATGAATACCTCCTAAAGTTTTGTGTTTTTTTTTTTTGTTTTGTTTTTTGTCTGTACAGTATTTTAAAAGTTAAGCTTTGCCAACTGGGTATCCAACAAGTATCATTTTATTTACCAGATTGTTTTACCTGATTATTTTAGCTCTGTCAAACTTTCCCCTCTGAAGATGTGTATGACATTTTAGCACTGCATAGTTTTTTTTTTTTTTTAAACTTTCAGTTGTCATATTTGCTTTTGGTGGTAAAATATAGATAAAACATCACCACCTTGTGGCAATCAGATGTAATGCAGGCACTAACATTTATTAATGTTTGCTCAGTATCTATCTTATGAGATCTTGGCAGCTTACCCTGCATATAAATGAACTTTATTGATAACATTTCTATTTTAGGCATGCTCTTAATATCTGCTTGCCCTTGTCCTAATATGTCAAGTATAACCAAAAATATGAAGTAACTGTTTGTCTTTAATCAAACTGACTTGAGCCTTAGCTGAGAACCTCAATGTACTTGTGGATATATGTTGCCGTTTATGTTGTGTTTTTCTGATTGGACTGATTAATTATTGCCTTTTTACTGTTCTCCCCTGGAGATATATTACATGGCGAAGGAACTTCTGCATTAGAAGCATTAGGTATGCTCCCGGTGTTGTGTGCAAGCCAGCTACCCATGTGCTTCATGTATTCATTATCTAGTTGTTTCTATGCTTGTAATGTTGTACCTATGGAAAGAAAGAAATGTTATAGAATGCCTTAAAGTGTACTTCTTGCATCATGCCTCAGTGTATATAGGTAAAAAGCTACACTTTAAACAAGTCTATGTAATCTATAGACTGGCCACATGTACTTGTAGGTCAACCAGTCGGCCTTAGTCCTGTAGCGCAGTGACTGTCCATTCATACATATCTCATTTACTTAGCAGCATTCTGTTGTTGATTGTTATACTAGACTTGCTTGTTTGACACCCATTTTGGTGCTTAAACACTGTAATGCTATATACATGTCACTTAGTAATTTTTGGCTTTGGTAAATGGAAACCAATAATATGCATATCTCATATATGTGTATTTATTGACTTGTTTCCATACCAGCATATATTTAAAAATGGTTTTACCATGCTTAAATCTAGTTAAGAAGCACAAAGTAATGTTAGGTAGAGAACTGCACATGGGAAAAGAGTTGTGTTTTCTTTTTTGTTTGTTTCATGAAGCCTGTTATTGCAATTTGCAGCCTTGAGTTTTATACAGCTTTGCACTGTATGCATATTAGCCCTTATTAGGCATTGACTTCTAAGTCACTTGCTCCCAGATTGTCATCATAAGCTGTAGCCTTATCCCTGCCGCAATGGCTACTTTGTATACGGCACAAGACTGAATAAAAGTCTTCTTTCTTCATAATATAATAACAAACTACAAGGTGAAGACATGGCAGGAAACCTTTTATTCTTGGCTCTAACATAGTCTAATCAGTAAAATAGACTAAATCCAGCTGACAGATGTCTTTAACGTTGTAGTATAAAGCAGAAGTTCAGCAGATTGATATATGGTATTGCGGAAAAAAGAATCCGTACAAGGGAACGTGAACACGTACTTAATCCGCTGCGCATATAGTGTTGTCAATCCTATAAATACAAATAAATCGTGTGAACTTACATTGGCTTGTTCCATATTGACTGGAGTCTCTGCTCATTCTAGGAGTAGTAGTTCACCAGGCGGTCCTAAGCAGTGACTGACGGCTCTACCTATTTGTGTTCATACAGATCTTTCAGTCACTAGAGTGCTAAGCCTAGAATGAGCAGAGACTCCAACCAAAATGATATGTTAGGGTAACTAATGATATGTTAGCAGAACTGTATAGGCACATAAATAGACTGAACATTGTCACTATTGGGCAACATTCAGTCTATTTACCGTAAATAAATACTGCTTGTGAAAAAGTGGAGGACAACACCAGTCCCAGCCACTGTTCAAGTGACAATCCGGATAGCCAGTCCAGAATATCAACAAGCAGACTCCAATAAAAGACTACAGCCTTTTGCAAAGCATTGGGCGTCTGCTACTTGTATGCTGTGACCTGCAATACTTTGTTGTACATAAATACGGCCCCATAGTATATGTCAGTCGTTTTGCTAGTTTGATTACATATGCCACAATTTTAGTGTCGTTTCTGATGTTGACATACATTCACATGAACATCTGCTGCAGGTTTTCCTAAATGAAATTTCCTGCACCTGAAAATCGGTAGAAGATTTGCTGCAGACCTATTAAAGTCAATGGGTAGCATTGTAATCTGCTTCCACTGTAGAAAACCCACAGTGAATAATGTACGTGCGAACATACCCTTAGTGAATCTTTTTTCCCCCCACAAAGCTATACATGACTCCGCTTAGCTCCTCCTCCCTTGTTTCATGATCCGACTAGATCCGACTGCTTTCTAAATTGTGACAGGTTGTCTTTAAAGCGGTGTGTGCACCTCTTAACTGACTTACAGCCATTTATCTAGTACAAGAAAAAGACAGCACATGTGGCAATAATCCGTAGATGTTTTAGTGTTACTTTTATAAAATAATCATTTTACTGCTTCAATAGGAAAACAGAAATGGTCCTTATAATAGCATTGTTTGTCAGTGAAGGTCTTAAGCTAGATAATAAGACCACTAGTCTTAGAAGTATGGATTATATTGAACATAAGAGGTAGTTAATGGCCTTAGTTTACAGGTTTACAGAATATTTGGACATCTTCAGGCGTGCTGCTTGGAGATGCTGTTATTTGGAATAATACATTTTTTATTAAAGGGGTACTCCGGTGAAAAACTTTTTTTTTTTTTTTTTTTAAATCAACTGGTGCCAGAAAGTTAAACAGATTTGTAAATTATGCAGAAACAAAGAGATAGTATGCACTCACCACTGGTAAGCTGCTACGGGCTCAGAGTCCGGGATCACCACGGCATGTATAGAGATGATAAGGGGCGCTCAGAGGCTACACCCGCTGTTTCGAACGTAGGAGGCTGGAAGAAGGACGTTCCTACGTCCGAAACAGCCGGCGTAGCCTCTGAGCGCCCCTTATCGTCTCTATACATGCCGTGGTGATCCCGGACTCGGAGCCCATAGCAGCTTACCAGCGGTGAGTGCTTACTATCTCTTTGTTTCTGCATATATTGATACTTTACCTAGTGTGTGCACCCCGCAGGTGCTGAGTACGTATTGAAGTGAGTTCGGACGCTCCTAACAGTTACCTCGCGGTATCGTATGTTTATCTTTTCCACTTATTTGGTTTGCTACCTGGTGTGCTCTCTCCTTCTTGGAGTTTCTATGGAGATTTGTAAATTACTTCTATTAAAAAAATCTTAATCCTTCCTGTACTTATTAGCTGCTGAATACTACAGTGGAAATTATTTTCCGTTTGAAACCCAGAGCTGTCTGCTGACATCATGAGCACAGTGCTCTCTGCTGACATTCCTGTCCATTTTAGGAACTGTCCAGAGTAAAAGGAAATCCCCATAGCAAACATATGCTGTTCTGGACAGTTCCTAAAATGGACAAAGATGTCAGCAGAGAGCACTGTGCTCGTGATGTCAGCACAGAGCTCTGTGTTTCAAAAAGAAAATAATTTCTGCTGTAGTATTCAGCAGCTAATAAGTACTGGAAGGTTTAAGATTTTTTAATAGAAGTAATTTACAAATCTGTTTAACTTTCTGGCACCAGTTGATTAAAAAAAAAAAAAAAAAAAAAGTTTTCATGTATATCACACACAAATAAATCACTCCATGATCAGCTCAAAACTTCTTCATTTGTTGAAGATAGGGAGTACAAACAGGCACACCACAGCAACAGCTGTTTCATGCTCTCACCACTGCATGGGCATAATATACTATACTATTTCAAAATACTAACCTGTTATAATACTTTTACAGTATACACATTGTCTGCATTTTATATTTCCTATAGACACTGTAAAGACATGTTTTATCATTTTGTTTTCATCATGTTCAGAGTGTCTCCTATCTAGCTTTATGTTTTTTTATATGAAAAAAGAGGTCTGTGCATAGCAACCTCTTTTTTTATATCAGGAGATAAAAAATACCAGTTCTTATTAAAGGCAAACTGGCAGCCTGTTCACCCACACTAAACTCTATATACTGGGCTATATGCTAGTGAAGAGAATTAAAATGAGTGGTCACTTACTTTAATTGGTTGCGTAGTATCCATTGCTATTGTGCTGCTGTGCGCAATGGAGACGGGGAGCAGAGCGCAGATGCCGCTGTCTCACTACATCCGGAAGGCAGAGCGCTCACTCCTGGCAGGCTCTCACATATTAGTAACATGAGAGTGAAGACCTTTGCATATTCATCACAGGAGCAGGCCGGGCAGTGAAGTTTGAGGAGGCAGCACAATAGCGAAGGATTAAAAAACTGACCTAACACAGCAACACAATATTTGACTTTAGAGGATGGCTATCTTAACAAACGTGGGGGTGTTCTTCAAATATATAAGAGAATTGAATCAAAGTATGAAAGTTTTATGTTCAGTTCCCTCCCAAACCACAAACACACTTTCCATGAATCAAAAAACAGGTTTTCTGTCTTAAAGAGAGTGAGTTTTTTTATTTTTTTTATTTATAGAAATAGTTAGAACTAGAAGTGCAGAAAATGTGTGTACTTATTGTGGTACCATCATTTTGTTGAAACCACTCCCCCTTAACCCCTTTCCACCCATGTACCCATTGCGGTACTGACATTTTGTTGAAACCACTCCCCCTTAATCCCATGCACACAATGGGTAGCAATACGTTAACAGGAAATTATGTATATTTACTTAAAGGGGTACTTCAGTGGGAAAAAAATGTGTTCTATATAAAAAATTTCGGTGGAAAAAAAAATTACATCTATATAAAAATCTTAATCCTTCCAGTACTAAGCTGCTGTATGCTGCAGAGGAAATTGACTTGTTCTTTTCTGTCTGACCACAGTGCTCTCTGCTGACACCTCTGTCCATGTCAGGAACTGCCCAGAGCAGGAGAGGTTTGCTATGGGGATATGGTCCTGCTCAGACAGAAAAGAACAACAAAACTTCCTCTGATGTATATACAGTCATGGCCGTAAATGTTGGCACCCCTGAAAATTTTCAAGAAAATTAAGTATTTCTCACAGAAAAGGATTGCAGTAACACATGTTTTGCTATGCACATGTTTATTCCCTTTGTGTGTATTGGAACTAAGACAAAAAAGAGGGAAAAAAGCTAATTAGACATAATGTCACACCAAACTCCAAAAATGGTCTGGAAAAAATTATTGCCAATCTTAACTTACCATTTGGTTGCACACCCTTTGGAAAAAATAATTGAAATCAGTCACTTCCTATAACCATCAATACGCTTCTTACACCTCTCAGCCGGAATGTTGGACCACTCTTTCTTTGCAAACTGCTCCAGGTCTCTCTTATTGGAAGGGAGACTTTTCCCAACAGCAATTTTAAGATCTCTCCACAGGTGTTCAATGGAATTTAGATCTGGACTCATTGCTGGCCACTTCAGAACTCTCCAACGCTTTGTTGCCATCCATTTCTGGGTGTTTTTTTACGTATGTTTGGGGTCATTGTCCTGCTGGAAGACCCAAGATCTTGGATGCAAACCCAGCTTTCTGACACTGGGCTGTACAGTGCGACCCAAAATCTGTTGGTAATCCTCAGATTTCATGATGCCTTGTACACATTCAAGGCACCCAGTGCCAGAGGCAGCAAAACAACCTCAAAACATAATTGAACCTCCATCATATTTAACTATAGGTACTGTGTTCTTTTCTTTGTAGGCCTCATTCCATTTTCGGTAAACAGTAGAATGATGTGCTTTACCAAAAAGCTCTATCTTGGTCTCATCTGTCCACAAGATGTTTTCCCAGAAGGATTTTGGCTTACTCAAGTTGATTTTGGCAAAATGTAGTCTTGCTTTTTTATGTCTGTGTGTCAGCAGTGGGGTCCTCCTGGGTCTCCTGCCATAGCATTTCATTTAAATGTTGGATAGTTTGCACTGACACTGATGCTCCCTGAGCCTGCAGTGCAGCTTGAATATCTTTGGCACTTGTTTGGGGCTGCTTATCCACCATCCGGCCTATCCTGCGTTGACACCTTTCATACATTTTTCTCTTCAGTTCACGCCCAGGGAGATTAGCTACAGTGCCAGGGGTTGCAGACTTCTTTATAATGTTGCGCACTGTGGACAAAGGCAAATCTAGATCTCTGGAGATGGACTTGTAACCTGGAGATTGTTGATATTTTTCCACAATTGTGGTTCTCAAGTCCTCAGTTTTCTTTTCTTTCTGTTGTCCATGCTTAATGTGGCACACAGACACACAATGTAAAGACTATGTGAACTTCTCTCCTTTTTATCTGCTTTCAGGTGTGATTTTTATATTGCCCACACCTGTTACTTGCCCCAGGTGAGTTTAAAGGAACATCACATGCTTGAAACCATTTTGAAAGGGTGCCAATAATTTTGTCCAGACCATTTTTGGAGTTTGGTGTGACATTATGTCCAATTTGCTTTTTTCCTCCATTTTTTGGTTTAGCTCCAATACACACAAAGGGAATAAACGTGTGTAGCAGAACATGTGTTACTGCAATTCTTTTCTGTGAGAAATACCTAATTTTCTAAAAATATCTCAGGGGTGCCAACATTTACGGCCATGACTGTAAGTACTGATAAGTACTGGAAGGCTTAAGATTTTTAAATAGAAGTAATTATCGAATCTGTTAAACTTTTTGGCACCAGTTGAATTAATAGATACAGGAAAAAAAGAAGCGTATACAGATCTAGAATGAAAAATTTGCAAAATGTTACTGACATATAAATCCAAAATCCAAATACAGACATTTAAAACCAAGTAAAATACATATGACTGTATAAGGCGCAGATACAACTGCAAAAACTGCAGCCACAGAGGCACAGAAAATGTAGGGTGGTCTGGTGGGACTAAAAATGCTACCATAAATGTGACTCAAATAAAATAAGGAGAAACCTACTAAATGCCCAAAAAGAATATAGCAATAATAGTAATGTGAGGAGGAGAGCAAAAATAAATAAAGTCCCCTCTGAAGACCACTGTGTCTTCAGAGGGGACTTTATTTATTTTTGCTCTCCTCCTCACAGCACCCCCATTCACCAGCTGCACAGAGCGAAGAACTCTCCGAAGCTGGTGATGGGCGATACAGGGACCGGAGTATTGGGACGGCACGGCCCCACCCCCTTGTGATATCACGCCCCACCCCCTCAATGCAAGCTTATGGGCAGGGCTGTGAAGTCACGATATTCTGGCCCCTGTATCGCCAGTCATCAGCCTCGGAGCGTTCTTCACTGGCGGGACCCCCGCGATCAGACATCTTATGCCCTATCCTTTGGATAGGGGATAAGATGTCTAATGGTGGATTACCCCTTTAAGGGGCTGCACTTCATCGATGATGAGTAAGGGCAGCTATCAGCAGCTGACATTCACAGTCAATGGCAGACACCAGCTGTCACGCTACCTGGGGACCATATATTAAATGGACTTTTGTGAACGGGGGCCGATTTTGAAGCTTGCTTTTTTCTTTTCTTTTTGGCCTGATAAGGCATGAGTCTGCCTTCACCTAAGCAAGCAATAAAGATCCTGAACTGCTAGTAAGAAATCATTAGTCTTTTAAATATTAGGGTATTTTAGGGAGAGAGCTTCTGTCACTGAGCCAGTCCCCAAAAAGTACCATTTAGGTTTAGGTTTGCGTGGGGTACCTAGAAATAGGTATTTCAGCTACTTGTGTGAACAATCAACATTCTTCTGTATATCCCTCTATGAGGGAGCAGAAACGTATCTAAAATGTTATCAGTAAAATCACACGGGGGGAGCAGTTTGAAAACACAGGCATCCCTAAACTGCCTTTCTGCTGCTTCATAATATACTACTAGACATAACCATACTCTCTATCTTGTCTTCCTTGTAATCATTTTTTTTAGTTAATGTAGATTTACATTTGGCAGCTTTACTGATATTTATTTATTTTTTTAACATTATTTGTGTGTGCACATGTATGAATGCTTCAAATTGCTGACTGCAAGATTACATTTTAAATAGCAAGTCTCTGACCTCCACACTTGTGTTGTAACTATGACTATCACTAATATAATAAAGCTGGATAAAATCAAATGATTTCCCCCCTTATTGTAGGGCTTGACGGGATGTGTTCCAAATGAGTGCAAAACAGTTGATGCCAACCTGAAATTTACTAGTTCACATTTAGCGCTATCCATGGGTGTATTTGTTTCTAATTGGAGCAGATTATAGTTTAGGACTGTAGCCTAGGAAGCAGACTGTAATTATCTGTGCAGGTATAATAATAGAAACCTACTTACACACAGACTCGCCTATATTTGTACTCTTTTATGTTACTTCATCAGCTTCCTTAGGCTTTTGCTTTACCAATTTTCACAGCATAACCTCCCTATTTGGTGATAGTTTTTGCCTCTGTAGAAAGAGACTTGGCATTGATTTGCCGTTTGTTAGGACTGCTGTGTAGCCTATCATCTGCCAAAAAGCTGTTTACTACAGGTGTAGCTAAGTGTTCTTTCACCTGGAGCAAATTTCACTTCTAAATGTTCCTGTGGCACAGTCTGCCTCCTAACTCTGCCAGCTTCAGAGGGTTCTTGCCACCATCTTCCCCAACAAGACTCCTTTTTTTTTTTTACTTGTATCTTCAAACATCTGAAGTTGTTTTATTATACTTTTATATAGGGTTAATTAATGGATGGTAGTGTATGGGTAGAGATTTGTTGTTATTGCTAGGGTATACCATCTCTTTATGATGAGTGAGGTCCAATCTCTAGGTCCCAACCGATATTGACACTAATATTAAGCACTAGCGTAGTGCTTCCTCCCATCACTGTTTTTTATCTGCGCAGTTGGCTTGACCACCAGGCGGTGCATGGGGCTGGCAGCAGCCCTGTAATAAAATAATATTCATTCACAGCTTTTACAGCTCTTTTCAATTATTGTAGCTGTAATATATTCCAGTGATAATTTGTGCGAATGACAGGCCACTTTACAAATATAGTGGCTTGTCAAAGCAAGTATTTTTGCCCAGACTTATCAAACTGTGTGAGAGAAAAAAATAGTGATTTCCCCACAGCAACCAATCACGGCTCAACTTTCACTTTACCAGAGCTTTTTATCTGAGCTTTGATTGGTTACTGTGAGAAAATCTTTCTATTTTTTCTCTCACACAGTTTGATAAATCTGGGCCATAGTGTCCATAGATTAGAAGTAAATCTTTATGGCATTTCACTTCTAGTCCAGCCCTGCTGTAATATCCCTTTTTCTAAACCTTTGTTCCTTCACACTCACGTTTTGGTTATCTATTAATTTTTTTTTTACTTGTGAATGTGCAAGGATTGCTTTAACTGTAGTCATATAATTACTATTAAAAAGTGAACTTATCATGCTAGTGTTAAAATTGGCATTAAAGCAATACTGTAGTGGAATATAACTTATCCCCTATCCGATCGCATGGGGTCCGACTGCTGGGACCCCCTGTGAATTCCTGTATGAGAGATACATAGAGGGAAGGAGTGTCTGCCGCGGCTTCCTGATGGGGACGGCATGGCACTTCCTGCGGACTGCCGCAGCCCCGTACAGGAGATCTCGAGGGGTCCCAGCAAGCAAGCATTGAGCGCCTGTTTAGAAGACTGTTGAAACCTGACACCTAAACATCTACTTAAAAAAACAAGGACACTTCACAGGCTATATGTTGAATGTCGCACACTGTGCACCTCCACTGTATTGACTTACTATTACTTCAACATAACTGCTATATAAAGCCACCGCATAGTGCTATCTCTTACAAGCACTTTATCTGTATGGGATTGAAGATAACAATTATCTAGTCAGATAAGTGTGAAGCTTATGCTTGCTCCACCAGGTGTGAATCACACGTGCAGATGCAATCAATTTTTTTTATTTACTATCTTTTTAACAAGTTGTACCTGTTAGAGATGTGGGTTTATAATTTCTCTGACTATTCAGGCCATCAGTCAGATGAGTGTGAACTTAATTTCAATAACTGAAGTGGCGGGATTCTATAGTGTATTAAAGGGGTACTCCAGCGCTTAGACATCTTATGTCCTATCCAAAGGATAGGGGATAAGATGCCTGATCGTCGGGGTCCCGCCGCTGGGGACCCCCGTGATCTTGCACGTTGCACCCCGTTAAAATCAGTCCCCGGAGCGTGTTCGGGTCTGATTACTGTCGATCACATGGCCAGAGCTGTCACGCCCCCTCCCATAGGCTTGCATTGAGGGGGTGGAGTGTGACGTCACATGGGGGTGGTGCCCTGACATCACATGATAGACAGTAATCAGACCCGGAGCGAACACGCTCCGGGGACTGATTTTAACGGGGTGCAGTGTGCAAGATCACGGGGGTCCCACCGCCTTTGGATAGGGGATAAGATGTCTAAGCGCCGGAGTACCCCTTTAAGCATACACACCCCAATATCAATACCAGTATCGGGACATCCCTAGTTATGGCTATTAGAAGGTGAGGAGAAGAAAAAGGGAAAAGCAAAAATGAAAAATTGTGTTCTAAAGGGGTTGAAAACAAATGTAAATCATCTGGAGAACGGTTAATAAAGAAAAAAAAAGGATTTGTGTTTTGGACTTGTCAAAGTCCTGACTGTATCCCTATTGTAATGCCGTGGCATGACCTAAGATCTGTACATGCTAGACATCCCACATCCCAGAAATATTGAAGAACTGAAACATTTGCAGGGAGGATAGGTTCAGAATTCCTCTTCAATGAACATCTTATTTGCAGCTAGAGAAATGGTTTAGTGGAGCTGATTGCTTCTAATGGGAGATCTATAGGATATTAGGTTTAATGGTTAACTAACTTTCCCCTTGTGTTGTGGATCTTTATTTAGTGTGCTCAGTAAAGTACTTGAATGGTACAACCATTTGTCTTATTAGTTTAGTTTGGTTGTTTGTTATTCAAGTCACAATTATATACCATTAGACCACATTATTCTAATACATAAAACCCGATAATTTAAAAGGGTTAGCTTTTGTTTTCTTGAAACTGTAGATTTGCAACCTAACTACATTGCCACAGCAGAAGGAAGATTGAGACCTGTATATACACACATTGTTTCATGTAGGTTAATTTTAAAGCCTGAATTTTTTTTTTGAAATATCTTAGTTGATTTACCATTTTGTATGTATGGACTCTTACTTTCCTAGCTGTCACGTCACTCTCGGTTCATTGCCACCTCTGTTTGCTGTTCAGTTTTCTTGTGGGCTCACTTCCCATACACCAATGGCTATAGCCTACAGAAATGTGTATGTCTTAGACTGGCTTTTACCTGCCATATTGGTTTTGATTGGTCATTGAGTAATTTTAGCAAGTAAAAACAGTGTTAACACATACACTGATAAATTTCAGTACATACATGACTGTAGCTAAAAGTAACTAAGTTATTTGACCACAATAAAGCAGGAGTTGATGGAATTGCAGCTGCAAAAACTAAAGCAATACGTTGACCTGAGCAAGTTGCTGTATGAGCAGACAAGAGCACCCTTTAAAGGGGAAGAAAAATAAAAATGCCCCAAAGCCACTACAGTACCTGTTCTGTGTCCCCTGTAGTTATCTGTGTGGTTTTGGCAGCTCTTGTGACTCCTTTAGCCTCCTTAATATTATTTTTCCTTGCTTGCAGCCCAGACTACAACTCCCAGAAGTCAGTGCAGCTCTGTGTAATGGCTGTCAGCCAATTACTTTCACTATCTGTGTGCATGCTGTGTTGTTGTAAACAGAACCACACAACATGTCTTTTCTTTTAAACTATCCCCCCCCCCCATCAATAAATCATGCTATGCTTTAAATGGCAGCATTCAGTGATTAGATTTACTGCAGGAAAATAGCAGCATTATGTGCTGAGTTGTGACTGAGAATTTTCACTGGGCTTCTCTGCCGCAAGGTCCTCACACAGGGAGGGAAGGCGTGCCTGAGAAGCAAGAAGTCACGTGGTGTTGGTCTTGCAGTAGGGTGGGGACTAGGTCTCAGTGAGGTGTTTACACAAAGACAAGCAGGCTCTGGATATGACTTCTTTCTCTCACTCCTTGCATGTAAGTGACAGCTGAAAAAGGGGGAAACTGAGGGAAAGAATGGGCTATGGGTTTAGAAGCATTGCCCCACTCCCACTTTCTGCAGTCTGTTTTGGGTCTCTGTTAGTAGAGATGTACGGAGCCTAACAAGAGGAAATTCAGTGAGACCTCTAGTGGCTAAAACTTTAGACTTTATTAGGAGGAAAGATGTTTAACCGGTTAACGACCATGGACGTTTATTCTCAAAGCTGACAGCAGTGTCTAAAGGTGTCTTTATCCCGTACCTTGTGGTTCAGTGGGGTTGATCGCCCACCACCGTAGTGGGGGTGGGGGAGATCCACTGCTGAGGTAACCTGAGGGTTTACCTCTCCTTTCACAGCGGCTACTGCGCTGAGAATGATAAAGCCTGGCAGGACCAGGCTTTATCAATCGAGCACAGAGCACACAGTTTAATGTGGTTTTATGGAACCACATTGATCTGTATGAGGAATCAAATTATTCCTCCTAAAAGTCCCCTAAGGGGACTAAGAGTATAAAAAAAAGGTTTTAAAACACACACATTAACCCCTTCCTTATTAAAAGTTGAAATCACCCACCTTTTTCCCAAATTCCATATAAAAAATATAAACATAATAAAAATAAACATATTTGGTATCGCCACGTGTGTAAATGTCCAAACTCTAAAAATATATTGGTAAATAAACCGCATGGTCAATGGCATACGCGCAAAAAAATACCAAAGTCCAAAATAGCGTGTTTTTGGTCACTTTTTATACCATAAAAAAATGAATAAAATGCAATCAAAAAGTCTGATCAAAACAAAAATGGTACCGATAAAAACTTCAGATCAGTTATAGGGGGTCAGAATTGGACAATTTTAAATGTATAAATTTTCCTGCATGTAGTTATAATTTTTTCCAGAAGTACGAGAAAATCAAACCTATATAAGTAGGCTATCATTTTAATTGTATGGACCTACAAAATAAAGATAAAATGTAATTTTTAGCGAAAACTACTGCATAGGAACAGAAGCCCCCAAAATTTACAAAATGGCGTTTTTTTATTCAATTTTGTTGTACAATGATTTTTTTTCCTTCATTTTGCCGTACATTTTCGGGTAAAATGACTGAATACTTTGATTACAAAGTAGAATTGGTGGCGCAAAAAATAAGCCATCATATGGCTTTTTAGGTGTAAAATTTAAAGGGTTATGACTTTTAAAAGATAACGAGGAAAAACAAAAGTATAAAAACAGAAAAACGCTTGGTCCTTAAGGGATTAAAGACTATATTAGACATGTGCTTATGGGCACTCGTACTATCAGTTAAGCATACGTTTGGGTACGCTGAATTTCCACTTGCAGTGGCCTTCCATTGATCCCAATAGGAAGCTTGTGTTGTGGGCACTCTGTAGAAGTTCCATTGACAGAACTTCCTACGAGGTATTGATTCAGCCAAAAGAATTAACATGGTTGTTATTCTCGCAGAATCTGCCCTGAAAGGCGCTATCTTTTCTTGGATGGCGCTTATTGTCATGCAGATAAGTGTCGATTCAAGAGGTGACTGCTACATGCTCACTTTCCTTGTGGAGATTCAATGCTGTACTTCTGTAATGTGAATGTACCATTAGTATCTATTTTTATTAGATTTGTTTTTTCTTTGCCTTATATTTATGTATATGTAAATTTATCTCCTTTCATAGTGAAGGTTCAGTTTATGAATTAGCTGGTTATTTTTTAACAAAAGGTTTTTTAAATAGATTTATACATTTATTTTATTATATTTTTATATATTAAAATAGAAAATGATATAAAAGCAGATTTAGTACATTGACCAGCTCACCCATAGTAAGTAAACTTAGGAAGACTATTACTGAATTGAGATTCCTCAATATTGCCTACATAATATTCCTGGACTTTTATGAAAAATTCAGCAACTAAAGAAATGTTGTAACTGTAAACTTAAAATTCATAAACCATATAAATGTTCATTTATTTTTGTTAAATCATTTCTTTTGTTTTTGCTTTTTTGCCACCAATAGTTTGAATGTCAGCATGTAATTTGCTCAAGTGATCTCTTTTCAAGAAGCCATCTTATTTGTATACACACATTATTTTGCAGCTAACATGTATTTTATGTTGATTTGCATGGCAGCATATACTTAATGCATGAAAAACACTGTATTGCTAACAAGTGACATGTATATGAAGATAATTTTCTATATTTTAAGTGTTCATTATTATTTTTTTTTTTCTTGTGCTGCTTTGTTGAATGTGGATGATTCATGCTTTTCATTCACCATTGCTTCTCTTTCCCCCACTGTTTGTGATTTGCTTACCAGGAGGAGCTACTATTCTTACTCCTACTACCTGTAAGTAGAAAATGGCCACCTACTTTATTTTGGTTATTAACACTTACTCAAAAAGCAATATCCCTTTAAAAATAAATGCAGCAGTACTCTGCTCGAAGTGGTAAATTTGTATGTCCTAAAATGAAGGTCTAGACATTAATTCTATATTCTAAACATTTTGCAATTCAATTTTTAACAGAAAATGTTATGTAAAATTGCAGCATTTAAGTCCTTGTAATAATAAATATTTGCAGTGTTTATTCTTAGAGGGATATCATAATGGATGTTTCACAAGCCACTAACACTTTTTTGTTGCACGTTCTATGTTATGTCATTTTTTATTTTATTTTTCTCCTAACAAATGATTTATAGCCCTCTTAAGTTCTGGAAGATTTGCCATGTCCTGGAGTCTATTAAGAGGCAAAAGGGTGCTGCATGTGGTGGATTTTAATCTGGGAATGTGGTGGCCTCAAAAAGCTTCATAACTAGATCTGAAAATGTTATATTTAGCAGTGCTTTTAGGGTTTGTTGGTTCGGTTTTGATTGTGATGCATTACATAAAATCTTGGAAATACTATGAAGACCTCGAGAAATGACATGCTAGTAAGTATTCTAAAACTAAATGCAGTACGCTTCAACCCTTGCTTATGTGGAAGGTTTGATGCAGACACTTACGTGATCTTCCAACTTTAGAATTTACTGGCGACACAGATTGGCTCTTTTGTGAAATGGGGTAGGTGGGATGTTGACAGGTCATTGTTGGAGTCAGGTGAAAAGACATTGGCAGGGGACCAGGGAAATTTTACAAGTATGTATGTGTGTGATAGATAGAGAGATGGATAGATAGATAGATATAGAGATAGAGAAAAACTTTTCATGTTTTCGTACTATAATCTCCACCAAATTGTACAGATTTTGGGTTAAACTTTCCTCTGCGGATTATTTTACTTTTGTTGAGAAATCTATAGTTGTGCATTTTATTGTGAATCTGCAGCAAATTCCATAACATCAATAACTACTTTATTAAACATAATGGGGAAATTTCACACCAAATCCAAAGTGTTTCTAAAGATTAAATTGACATATTGGAAGGTTAAAATTTGCACAATAGAAAAGTTTTTGTGACATTTTTACACAGCATATGGAAGATTTAAAAAAATCACGTCCAGCTTGTTGGTAATATAGTTCTCTGAGGATTCTCTGCCCTTTATGAACATACCCTTAAGATCTTGGACATTTACTGCCCAGTGTTGTGGCAGAAGCATTTTTATTTGTGAACTTTTCGATGTGCATCCACTATTAAATTGCATGCTTTATGCTCCTGAAAAAACATTATACTGGTGATTATTAGATTACGTTACCTGCCGTGACTGTGGAGCATAAGCAACCAAGCTGAAGCAGAGGCGGTGACACACATTAATATTTAAAACAGCCCTTGTACCTTATAAAAGGCCCTGATGAGATTACACTCTCCTTTTATCCTGATGTATTATAAACCTAGAAACATCCAATGCATTATCCCTGAATGAAATGAAATTCTTTGGCTGATGTAATATGAAAGGGAAAAAAAAAAAAAAAAACCTTAACTCAACAGTCATTTGTATTCATTAAAAATATAGCTTCATAACATTTACTGCCGAAGCTATTTGCAGCAGTTGACCTTCTCCCCTGCCATTTCTTTTTCAACTGTTCGCCAAAGTGTCTTGTTACCTGATATAAAAGCTATTTTCCTGCCTAGTGGTGTGGATGTAAGGTCAGACATTAAGTTGCAAAGATAATTTAACAAAAAAATTAAATTGGAAAGTTAGTTGCAGGGGGTGTTTGTTATTGTAGAAAATATTTTTTTTCATCGTAGAAAAAAAGAATGCTGAGGGCAACAACCTAAGAGCTGAACAAGTTCACTTTATAAAGAAATTGAATGTAATCTTATGTAAATGTGTAGATTTTAGCTTATTTTACCTGACCCTCCAGTTTTTGCAGTGTGCACTGCATAGTCCACTGCCTATAATATTAATTTGTGTGGAAAGACTACGCAAGATAAAGTACCATTGGTCATATGAAGGAATTGGACTGTATTGATTCCTCGGTTTGTGTGTATATATAGTGTTTTGATACATCTGTGTAAAATAAGTTTCTCTTGGAACAGCATGTGCCAACAGAATGCCAACTTTGACCCATTTCTGTAGTAATCACCCAGAGTACTTTACTTGGTGAAAGCATAACTTTTCCCATCTGTGAAACACTTGCAATATACAATGCAATATGCTTGCCATGATCTGCATTTACAAAAAGTGTAATAGGGCATTCCCATATTTTAATGATTACTACTGTCAGGCCTCAGGGACCCCAGATGATCTTGAGAATGAAGGAAATGCAGTTCTTGTTCACCTCAATAGAAGCAGTAATCTGTAATTTTTAAAGGTTATTTAGAGAAAAAAAGATCAGGCGAGCAGCCCCATCAGATGTAAGAATAATCTCTATGTAAATGCCATTGAATATTCTTGTAACTATGGATTATTTGCATAAGCACATGAAAGGGGACATACAGGGGCCTCATGTACTTTTGTACTGAAAAAGATCCGTTGACTGTCTTTTAGAATACAGTGTTTTTTCTCCATGCTCCTATAAGACATATGACCTCCCAAGTTATCAATAAATGGTAACTATTATCCAAGTTCCCACAATGATGTAGGTGAATATCTGGAGATGAAAACATAGCAGAGCTTTTCATGGAATATCTTGCTCACCTTTTGGTGTTTTGTGCCATCCACAATCACCTATTAGAGAGTTTAATGGCGGTACAGCCACCTGGGAGTTGGCCTAAGGATCCTTCTGACCGATGGAACTTGTAGCTTTGGATTTGGATAAAAAGGTCCGGGTTCAGTTGGCGCCAGCAATCTTGAAGAAAGCCATTTTATCTTTAAAGGGGTACTCCCACCCTAGACATCTTATTCCCTATCCAAAGGATAGGGGATAAGATGTCTGATCTCGGGGGTCCCGCCGCTGTATTGCATGCGGCACCCACCTGTTTTTTGTGCGGAAGCACTGGAGGGTTTGAGTCACGACTACGGGAACGGCCCCCGTGTGACGTCACGCCCGTCCCCTCAATGCAAGTCTATGGGTGCCGCATGCAATACTGCGAGGGTCCCCAGTGGCGGGACCCCTTAGGTCAGGCATCTTATCCCCTATCCTTTGGATAGGGGATAAGATGTCTAGGGTGGGAGTACCCCTTTAAGAAAGAGACTGCCTTGGTCTCGAAATGCATCTGTTTTATGACCAGAATAAACAAATATATTTACTTTTAAGCGTCTGCATCTCAACTTCCTTCAAGACTACTTATGCCAACTGAACCTGGATCATTTTATCCACATCCAAAGCTACAATGCTCTAGGTCGTAACTGGAAATTGGATGAAAGTCAAATTTACCAAATTTAAATGTGAAAGAAAATGAAGGACTGTTCACCCCAGACTAATTATTGTAATTATATCACATCAGTTTAGTAAAGGAAGTCTATAGCGAGCACTCTATTATGTTGCTGTTAGCAGTATGATCTATAAATAACAAATTTCACATTGAACAATATTTACAATACATATTGGGTGAACTGTTGCTAGGTCTCCCCAGCCCTCCTAAATCTCCATTAGCCATTGTCTTGACAGATATTGCATATTGCCATCAAGACTTTTGCTTGCAACATGGATTTTTAGGCCTCGAATCATTAGTTTGTAGTTTGAAGAAACTCTTTGGATGGTTTCTACAGGCAAATCTCCAGCAGCCAATCCACCCCAAAACACTAATTTATGTGCATATTGTTGAAAATTAGACAATGTAAGATTTTGATTCAGAATATGTTAAGCTGCAATTCATGTTCCAAGCTGCTGTTAGGACTAGAACTATGGTACCTTTCGTATATCTTTATGTACTAGAGTATTAAAGCATTTCTCTACATTATGGAACTACAAAGTGTCTTTGAGATACTGAGAGCTGGAATCCCTTCTCATTTCCCTCCCATCTCTGTCCCTTCTTGATTAACAGTGACCTGGGAGCCCAGCCCGGTTTCCAAATCTCACACTTGCCCACAATCTGTATGTACAGCACAAGACCAAGATTTGGAGTCTGAGTCCTGACTGTCAATCACGCATAAACAGGCATGGGAGGGGGAAAGAGGTGGTTTCCAGCCTTGGGAACACCTCTTTGACTCTTTGCACCAGAAAATAGAAGCATCCTCCTATGTTTTGGAAGCACAGACATATATATGAAAGCTACCATGTGTCTCCTTGTGCTAAGTTTTCTTAGTGTCAGCAGTTTGAAATGTGAACTGCAGCTGACCTATTCCCTAAAACAGAAAACTAAAACATTAATGTACGGAAAATCGGCCTTTAGATCTGTAACATGTAGAAAAATCCCCAACCTTGTGGATTTTGATTCATAGTGAAAATCCACAATAAGTTGGCAGCATTTTAAAGTTATTAATCAGTATATATAAGTATCAACATGTAATGTGAAGGAGTCTTAAAACCTAGTACTGAATCAACTTTAACCACGTCTTCTCTGTGGTATGCTTTTATTATGCAGAAAACACTCAATAGATATAAATCTTCTCCTTTATTTCAGCATTTTAGAAAGCCATTTTGCTTGTGCTGCTATTCTTTCTGGCCCTACCTAATTCTAAAATATTGTAAAAACAGAGAAGCTTTTCTGATCCATTGAGTGCCGCAATTACTTTACTCTTCTACATAATATACCCTGCTGCTGAGTACATCAAGTTTGCCAAGGACTATTTGTGAATGTTGCGGTTTGCGTTTTTTTGTGTCTATATGTATGTTGTAATATTCGACCACCTCTCAATTAGAAGTGGTGAAAAATACTTCTTACACTTAAAGGAAGAGTAAGTTCATGGCTGCTAGAAATCTACTTAGTGGATGTGTTTTGTATAAACTTTGTGAATATTCTATGTAAAAATTCAGTTTGAATCTTTGTGCTGATCTTATGGACCACTTTTAAAGGAAAGGGAAGATTGAATTATAATTTGCAATGTGGCTAAAGACCGGATGCTTCCATGCAGTTTAATTTATGCAGCCATTTTAGTTTTTGTGTTTTTTTTAATTTTCTTTTTTAATTCCTTGGTGATCTAAATAGAATGATTCTTAGTAACAATAGACATTTGAACAGGGTAACAGGGATGGGCTTATATACCAGTTGGGGCCAGTAGTTTTATTCTGGAATCTAGACAAACTGATGACAAAGTGCATCAATCCAGCATCAAAATTTCCGTAGGGACAGAATTTCAGTCTTTTTTTTATTTGTAACCTGTGTTTTTAGTTCATTTACAGGTTATAAGTGTTGGCATAAAAACAGTACAGAACTCTTCATGCACATTGTGGACACTAAACTATTTTACCTTGCAGTAAACTGGCCAAGAAACGCAAGGATGCAATGGGTAATACACGGCAAGAGATGACTCACATGGTGAATGCAATGGATAGGAGTTACGCTGATCAAAGTACCTTGCATGCAGAAGATCCTCTATCCATCACCTATATGGATTCTCATAATTTCAGCCCCAGATGTAAGTATTCTCTTAGCAAATGAACGCTGACTGATTTGGCAGTACATCTATCTTCATATTGCATTGCAGTGACATCACATGATCTGTGCAGTGATTGATTTTGTGTGATCAAATTCAGCAAATTTAGCAATATTATCTAAAATGCATAACTATTATCGATTATTTTAAAATACAGATCCATGTACAATGGCATACTTTCCACTGTATTACAATACTTACTCATTTGTTAATGGTGATTCATTTGTTAAAGATTCTGTCCACGATTTCTAAGGGCTAAAGGAGATATCCATCCAAAAGTGGTAAACATAAAAACTTAAGTATAATATATATATATATATATATATATATATATATATATATTAGTTTGGAGTAGCTGTATTGTGATGCAGATGCAAAATCGTAGAATGTTGCAGAAGCTTGTAATACCTTTTTTATTTGGACTTTTGAACATTATTTTGTAAAGAGGACAAGCTTTCAGGAATCCTCCCTTTATCAAGTCAAAAGCATTTCATATATTTGCTTGCCATGACTTCTCAAGGCATCCCTGCTGATTTTTCAAAATCCCCATAGCCCCTTTAAACAGCCTTTGAATATCCAGCTGAGAGCTGCAGAAAATCTATACAAACAATCAGCCCCTGCACTTGTTTTCTGTTTGAGCAGCAGGGAGGGTCTGCCTTGAGATACTTAAGCAGGTCACACGTGGTGACGTGCCTCAGCCAATCAAGGACAACCACACACTGCACACTAAAGCGCTCTATGCTCTCTGCTCTGAGTTAAGGAGAAGGGAGTGTGATGTTGCAAAGTGATGTCAGGCCCAAAATGGCCTAAGAATCCAGCAAACTGGTGTCAGTCATCATGCGCGCTAAGAACTACTGGACTTTCTACCTAGAGGAAAAGCTGAGAGAAACCTGGTATACGCTCAGCAAAGATTATACTTTCTATTGCAAAGTTATATAGCTTTAACAATGCAGCTTTATAAAGGTTATTTCATTTGGGTGGAGTTCTCTTTTGACCACATGCCGTTTATAAAGGACGCTGCGGCACGGCAGGGTTATGAAGCGAGCTCAGGAGCTGATCTCGCATTATACCCGCATGGTTCCGGCTGCTATCAGGCAGATGTCCGGCATTAACTCTTTAGACGCGGCAATCAAAGTTGATCGCCGCGTCGAAAGTGAAAGCTTCCCGGCAGCTCAGTTGGGCTGATCGGGACCACCGCGGTGTCCCGATCAGCTGTTAGGACATGCGAGGAGGGTCCCCACCTGCCTCCACAGATCCGGGCAGGAGCAGTGGAGCGCCAATAACACTGATCAATGATCAGATAACATTGATCAGTGCCTGCAATCAACTTACTGCATATTGTAGTCCCCTTTGGGGTCTAAAACAGTGCAAAAAACTAAGTGTGAAAAAAGTTAATAAATGTGATTTAACCCATTCCCTTATAAAAGTTTGAATCACCCCCCTTTTAACATAAAAAAAACCTATGTAAATAAATGTAAACATGTGATATTGCCGCATGCGTAAATGTCCGAACAATAAAAATATATTGTTAATTAAACCGCACGGTCAATGGTGTACACGTAAATAAAAAAACAATGTCCAAAATAGCGTATTTTTGGTAAGTTTTTATACCATAAAAAAATTTATAAAAAGCTATCAAAAAGTCCAATCAAAACAAAAATGGTACCGATAAAAACTTCAGATCACGGCACAAAAATGAGGACATTTTTAAACGTGTTCATTTTCGTCCATGTAGTAATGATTTTTTCCAGAGGTAAAACAACATCAAACCTGAATAAGTAGGGTATGATTTTAATCGTATGGACCTACATAATAAAGATAAGGTGTAATAAATGCACTGCGTAGAACAGAAGCCCCCAAAAGTTAAAAAGATGAAATAAAAAAAATGCCATTTTGTATTTTATATTTTTTTACGTAGATTTTTGGTTAAAATGACTGATGTCATTACAAAGTGAAGTCGGGGGTGCAAAAAACAAGCCATCATATGGGTCTGTAGGTGCAAAATTAAAAGGGTAATGATTTTAAAAGGTAAGGAAGAAAAAAAACTAAAGTAGAAAAATGCTCAGTCATTAAGGGGTTAAACATATATATGTTAAAGTTTAATATAAGGGATTTCATATTTTATCTATGTGGTACAAAGGCTGACATGCTATTCTGCTTTGAAAAAAGACCCATTTTGTTTACCCACAGATTTCAGCCAAACAGTGACCAATTCTCAATGACAAATCAACAAGCATGAAAACACTTGTAATACAGCCATTTAAAAAATGTTTCCCCCCCCCGCCAAAAAACTTACCTCAAATGGTGAGATATACGAATAACCTGTACAGCGGGATGTAGACCTCAGACCACACACAATAGACTATAAGCCAATTTTGCCTGGTTAGACATTTCGAATGAACCAGAGCTAGTCCACATTTGAACACATGGGGCCTCAGATACACTCTTAGCCCCTTAAAGGGGTTATCCAGGAAAAAACTTTTTTATATATTTATCAACTGGCTACAGAAAGTTAAACAGATTTGTATATTACTACTATTAAAAAATCTTCATCCTTTCAGTACTTATGAGCTTCTGAAGTTAAGGTTGTTCTTTTCTGTCTAAGTGCTCTCTGATGACACGTGTCTCGGGAACTGCCCAGTTTAGAAGAGGTTTGCTATGGGGATTTGGTTCTAAACTGGGCGGTTCCCGAGACACGTCATCAGAGAGCACTTAGACAGGAAAGAACAACCTTAACTTCAGAAGCTCATAAGTACTGAAAGGATTAAGATTTTTTAATAGAAGTAATTTACAAATCTGTTTAACTTTCTGGAGCCAGTTGGTATATATAAAAAAAAAGTTTTTTCCTGGAATACCCCTTTAAGGATGCAGGGTTTTTCCGTTTTTGCATTTTCATTTTTTCCTTATCACCTTCTAAAAATCATAATGCTTTCAATTTTGCACCTAAAATTCCATATGATGGCTTATTTTTTGCACCACCAATTCTACTTTGCAGTGATATTAATCATTTTACCAAAAAATCCACCGAGAAATGGAAAAAAAATTCATTGTGCGACAGAATTTACGAAAAAATTCAATTTTGTAAATTTTGGGGGCTTCCGTTTCTACACAGTGCATTTTTTGGTAAAAATTACACCTTATCTTTATTCTGTAGGTCCATAAGGTTAAAATGATATCCTACATATATAGGTTTGATTTTGTCGCACTTCTGAAAAAAATCATAACTACATGCAGGAACATTTATACGTTAAAAATTGTCATCTCCTGACTCCCATAGGGGGCTATAACACTGTACACACTGATTTTTTTACACTGATCCCTGCAAAGCCATAGCTTTGCATTGATCAGTGTTCTGGGCAGTCGATTGCTCAAGCCTGGATCTCAGGCTTTGGGCAATCAATCGCCAATCGAACGCGACGGAGGCAGGTAAGGGGACCTCCGCTCGCGTCCTAGCTGATCGGGACATCGCGATTTTATCGCGATGGTCCTGATCAGCCCGACTGAGCTGCCAGGAAGCTTTCACTTTCATTTTAGACGCAGCGTGACCCTGCGTTATATACTGGAACCGGACGCAGGGTGTACAGGTACGCCCTGCGTCCTTAAAGAGCTAGGGATGTGTCCGTTAACAGTGAGAACCAACAGAAATGACAGTGCGTCTTTGGGCTATAATGTAGGCTAATTACAAATGCATAGCAATACTTTATTTTGCTACTGATCTTATGTTAAGTTACTGAGCAACATTTTTATGCATAAATTGTAAAATGACTTTCTAAGGTGAGTATTTGGGGATTAGAAGTGTATATAGGAATTTCCATTTAGGCTATGATCCCACTGAGTTTCTTGAGCCTCATTTTGGTTGATATTTTTACTAAAACCAGAAGTGGAACCGATACAGAGAGAAACTAGAATATAAAAGTTTGCACCTTTTTCTGTGTGTTTGATCCACCTAAAGTGTGGAGTTTACGTGAAAACCTGACATTTAGTATATAAAGGATATTTCTGAGACTAGAGAATATTACAATAATCAATGCAGTTACAATATATTTTATAATTTTATGGCATATTGAGTTATTTTATGTAAGGCATTTAGCTGCTTAAATGAAATGTTTTACCTAGATTTTTTTTTTATTGATTTAGAGCCAGATACGAACATATTTTTTTCTAATCTGTTTCTATTTTCTGATTTTGTATTTTTTTTTTATTTAAAACATTATAGAACAGTCATCTTGTCTTTGCTGTTTTAACAACATTTGGAAAGATCCTTTACAGCCCTCTAAGCATAGGCAACAGTGGTCTCAGACACCATTCACTTTCCTTGAGTTCTCTAGGCTTGCTCTGTGACCTGTGTAGAGACCAATGTGTAGGGAGAGGGGAGATAAGCTCTGAGCATCACCTAATGGGATGGCCTGATCACATTTTATCTATATACTGATTTCGCCTTTTTTGTAATCTGTCTGTAGTCTGTGAGGATAATGAGAAAAATGCTGAAATTTCCTCTATAGAACAGAATTTTCAGCTAATGTTTAGACTTAGTGGCAGTGTGAAAACTGCAAGATTTCAAATTGTTTTTCACTATATGGATGGTAAAATGGAAAATGAGGAGAAATGTCCCCCAAAATTTTTACAAAAATAATTTAATCTATAAACTTGAATTAAATGGTAGGTTATTTTCTGATGACAAATTCCCTTTAAGAGTGGCAGCTACTTATTGTGTATATATTGTAGTACTTTTCACATGCTGCTAGTTTCCTAGTTATGAATGCAACTTTAGAATTTTACTTTACCGTCTTTCCTCCATCACTTTTACTAGTTGCTTTTTTCATGCATTTATGTAGTACTGTGATTGGCTGATCTAGCCCTCATTGACCTGCTAAGACATTCATCTGTCACATCAGCTTTTTTAGAATACCCCATTTTGCATAATTGATGCATGACATTTTTTAAGCTATATCGAGCATTCATATTTTGTTTGTCTTGTAAGTTGGTGACATTCTTGAAAATAAAGATTATATTTATGACCCAGTACTCTTATTTTCCCTAGTTTATATGCAAGTCAAACTAACCATACTCTAAGACGATGCTCAAACATTGCAGTATTTTCCCTGACAAGTACTAGCTTTAATAGGTTATTTCCAGAGTGAAGTTTAAAAAAGGATTTCCACCCAAAATATAATACTGTCCTTATATTAGTAGTGTAAAAGTTAGAGCAGCAATCTTTGGATGTTATGTTTAACTCAGAAATATTGCTATTCTCCATTCAGCAGTGAAAAAGCTGCTTGCAAAGTTGTCAACAGGTGCAGCCTTGTCTATCATCAGAGAACTTTCTTTGATGGTGTAATCATCTTTCTTGGCTACCTATTATGTTTGGCAGCTGAATTAAAACCAGTGCTAGTATACTGTTTTAAAGGGGTACTCCGCTGCCCTGCTTCCGGAGCTCTGCTCCCCAGTGTCCGGAAGTTTATTGTTCCAAACGCTGTGTGTGGGCTTCTGTGTTCAGGGCCACCCCCTCGTGATGTCACGCCTGCCCCCTTGTGATGTCACGCCTGCCCCCTCGTGACGTCACGCCCGCCCCCTCGTGATGTCACGCCCGCCCCCTCAACGAAAGTCTGTGGGAAGGGGGCGCGACTGCTGTCACGCCTCCTTCCCATAGACTTTCATTGAGGGGGCGGGCGTTGTTGCGAGGGGCAGCCCTGAACACGGAAGCACGCACACAGCGTTCGGAACAATAAACTTCCGGACGCTGGGGACCGGAGCTCTGGAAGCAGGGCAGCGGAGTACCCATTTCAGACTACTTGTAGAAGTGTGACCAAAGGGCCATAGTGCAGTCATGGGCAGTAGAGAGCTATTAACCAGTGTGGCTGCACTACTTGTTGTGACTTGCAGAAATGGATACCACAACACAATAGAATATTTTGAATATGTTAGTAAAAGAAACATGACAGATTTTAGTGCTTTTTACTCATATATGCCAGTTTTGTACTGCTTGGGTGAAAATGCTTTTCTCTTTGGAGCTAGTGGTCTCATGCACATTTATTACATCTTTTATTGTTGTTGTTTTTTCTTTTGGATTTACTCACCTTTCTATAGCAGTCGATGTTATTGTGCTTATTTCTATGTCTGTCTGTTTTTCCAACTGCCCAAAATGGAGGTAATATGTATTTTCATGAGCTTTGTTTTCCTGCAGTGCCCAATGATCCACTTGTGCCGACTGCTGTGTTAGGTGAGGACCCAGTCTGGCATCATTTCAGTTCATGCATGAATGATCTTGTTGCATGTGACTCACAACAATGTTAAGATATTTCTTACCCCCCACCACCACCACCTTTATAAACAGACATCATCAATATGTAGAGAAATCTAATTTAATATGAGCCAAAGTCTCTAAAGATATCAGTATTGAAAGCCATATAGGCTTTGTGGAGCCCACGTCAGGATATAGTTGTCTGCCTGCTGATGCTACATGATGTGCTTTAAAGGGGTACTTTGGTGGAAAATCTTATTTTTTTTTATTTTGATCAACTGGTGCCAGAAAGTCAAACATATTTTTTAATGACTTCTATTTTAAAATCTTAATCTTTCCAGTACTATCAGCTGCTGATTTAAAAACAAAAAAAAAAAAAAAATGTTTTCCACCGGGGGACCCCTTTAATATAGGCATGGCATAAAATCTACAGAGTGACAATGTCCAAGCAAGCACCCTCTCTTTATTACATAGTGCTATTTGGAGTTTTATGGCTTGTGGGTTTCTAAAGCAATTCACTTGATTCAGAAACCCATCTCCTGGTTATTTGAAATGTTGACTTTTTGTGATATTTCATAAAAGAGTGACAGCAATTCTCTGGCCTTGTAATGTACAAGTAGAACTGAGATAGCTATAGCAAGTCCGTGCACAACCTTACACAGCCACTGACATATTCTTTTTTTTACTGAAAGATATACAGTATGTAAACTAAACACATTCCTTAAACTAGGTAGCGGGAGATTACATCTATTGTTTCTTCAAGAACAGTGCTCTTGTAGATGGCCCATTATTTCAGGTTACATTTTCTATTTCACGCCTCTGATACACCTCTTTTCCAATTATCTCTTCCATGGCAGAAGCTTATCCGGAAATACACATACGATATCAAGCTATTCTCATACTATTCTCTTTATTTATTTTTATTCTGATAAAACAAAGAATAGTATTTTGCCATTGAATGAGCACCAGTGGGTAACCTGGTTGTATAAATTGTGCTTATAAATACACATACTTTCATAGCCCAGACACATTTAATTTTCAGAGGGAGAGAATAGATACTATCACAGATTGATTTTCACTTTAATATTCAAAGAAGGTCATATTGCCGGCCATGAAATGATTTATTGTTATCTGCAAGGACTTGTGGAAAATGTAATCCTGATATGTGTTGTGTCGAATACATTTTAATTGGCGGCTGTAAAGGGCTTTAAAATGCTATGAACACCTTTTGGAAACGTTTTTTTTTTTTTTCATATATATTATTTCGTTGTATTTATTGTGGTACAAAAACACTTTTACCCTAGGTTACCACTTTTATATGCTTTTTCATAAATCAACTTAGGAGTTCCTTCAGGAGAGTAAAAGAAAGCTTATAAGAACCCCATTATAGAATAACTTCCCTAAAAGGTCTTAAAATATAATAAGACATTGAAATGGCTGTAGAGGCCAAAAATATGTATACACACAATACACAATGGCCGACATTTATCATCGTCTTTAGACTTTTTGTTGTGTCAAGAAAAGGCGCAAAAAAGCTGCAAGCAGGGTTTTTTTGCACCTTTTGGTTTACACATTTCTGCTGATTTTCAGTTGCAATCCACTGATTTTGGCAATACACATGATATGGAAGGGTTTTATGAATTGCGCCTTTTTGTGAAAAGGCACATAAAAGGCTCAAAGCCACTGAAAAGTCTCTAAAAATACACCTGCCCAGACTTAGCTTAGCTTTTTTGTGTATGCCAGGAGAGAAATTTCAGAAAATGTGACCTGCGCAAAATTTATCAAATGCTCTTTGACCTTTTAATAAATTTGGTGTTCCTACACATTCCCAGCACACACAAAAAGGTGTAGAAAAACAACGCGTCACTTACACCTACAATGATAAATGCCGGACAATATTTAAATGTTGGCTGAACTTAAAGGGTAGCTCCCACCATCATGATTTTTTTTTCTGTCCCTGCCTATTGCCCTTCTATCCCTAACACCCTCCCTGCCTTTATTTATTTTTTTTACTATTTTTAAAATGGCATTTAGTCTGCCTGGTAGTGTGCTCACTACCAGGCAGACTTCCCCAGCAGGCACCATGTCACTGATGCCTGCTGGGGGGGGACTTCCGCCCTTAGTTCTCCCAACAGGGTGCCTCCAGCTGTTTCACCACTACAACTCCCAGCATGCCCTGACATCTATTGGCTGTCAGGGCATGCTGGGAGTTGTAGTGGTAAAACAACTGGAGGCACCCAGGACAGGAGTTTCATGGGGGAAGGAGTGAGCCAGGAGCCGATGCGGGAGGGACGGATGCGGGAGAGACTCTTCCTGCCGCTCGGTAAGGAAACCCAAACAACCCCCATCCCCCCCCCCCCGTACCTTGCAGCAGCGCCCCCCATCCTCCCCCGTACCTTGCAGCAGCGCCCCCCATCCCCCCGCACCTTGCAGCAGCGCCCCCCATCCCCCCCGTACCTTAGAGCAGCACTCCACGCACCTTGCTGTAGCAGCCAACCCCCCCGCGCCGCCCGCACCTTGCAGCAGGGCCGTCAGCCGATGCGGAGCCCTGGCTGTTACTGCGCCTGCGCAAAATTTCGACTGATGCCCTGCCGGAATCAGTCGGAATTTTGCTGTGACGTCACTCTGCACTGCATTCGGCCACTAGGAGGGCGCCCCCTAGTGGCCGAATTTCAAATTGCTTTTAAAACGTTTTAAAAGCATTTTTTTTTAATAAAAGTATATTAGAGATATGTTGTAGTACTTGAGTACTACAACATATCAAAAATTATTTTTCATGACAGTGCCCATTTAAGTGTCTAATGTGCATAGAGGTATACTAACTTTCCCCTAAAGACAGTACTTAGGAAATAGAAGGATTGGGGCAGGTGTACATCAACATGTACAATCCTTCATAAGACAAACAAGCTGCTGCTAGAAGTTTCTGGTAGCAGCTTATTTCCCTCCCCATATTGAGAACACATATGCACATTCGGCTGAACTGAATGTGTATGGGCTAGGGGCAGAACATTTAGCTGTTGGCCAAGCAAATATTCAGCCAACAGCTATCTAAGGGGTATGACCACCATTTTATTTATTTATTAACCTTTTATTTTTATCTTAAGCTATGTGCAGAATGTTTTGTTCACTGAAAACATTGTTTTTTTATTTTATTTTTTTTTTTTACATCTCAAGGTCACCTAAAGGGGCCAAAATTAAATAGTTAATTAGCTAGGAGAACGTGCGTTAGACAGCACATGTTTAATTGATTTTCCATGGGAGCACCGAAAAGACCCGAGTAGAGCATAATCGGCGCTCCCATAAAAATGAATGAGTGAGACTGGGTCCCATTCTGGGGTCCCAGCAATCAGCTACTTATCCCCTATTCTGTGGATAGGGCATAAGTTAATTTAAGCTGTTCACGTAGTACCCTTTTAAATGCACACACTTAAAAAAAATTTAATGCACTATACTCACCTTCCTGAATCCAGTGCAAGTACTCTAGTCTGTCCCTTGGTTTTCTTTCACTATGGACACGCTCTCCTTATGACATTATGACATTATTATGCAGCCTCAGTGATTGCCCTCAATAGAGCCCTAGAGAGTGTCTCATTAGGGGGTAGGAAACAAAGACCCAGGCAAAGACCGGAGCACTAGTATATTGTATGTATGGGTACAGTCATACTTTAAGGGTATATTTATTCAAAGCAGAGATGATATCTGCAATTCTGTCAACCTAAATGGGCATTGCAGAAATCCATGTGCTTGCTACCAAAACAACTCCATTCCGGTGTGGAACATACCCTAACATCTGTGCTCACCAACATTTCTGCTAGGCTGTTGCAGCAGCTATAGAAACTATAAATTGATCATGGTTGCGGCTCATTTTTAATTGTAATCACTTTTACAATTTTTGGGTTTAGTGTTCCTTCAAGGAGGAAACGTTTAGTAGTAGTAATATATCTTTAAATTGGCTATTTCAGTTTTTTAAGCTATTCCTGTGCATTAGCATTTTGGTTGCTGGATGTTGTCTCTCTGTACTTCTTATATCCCTTTTTATATAGTTTTTTTTTTCTGATAATTTACTTGTATGTATATCTTTAAAGTTGGGCTAGAGCTACACGGCTAAATTTGCCATAAATGTCTTTGCCTGCATACAGTGTCACCAGTGCACTGCCAGTTCTTTGAGTTGACCTATATGTGACTGCTTGAGAAAGATGCAGAAAGCTGCACATACATTGAACCATTTACTATAAGACTGATGGCGTACAGTTTCCTGTGATTGTCTTCCATGATTACTGGTGTAACCCTAGCCATGTGTTCATTTTTGTGACCTTGCCCTTTGTGCAGTATTAGTTTTAGTCTTCATGGCTGTATTGTTCATCTATGTCATCCATCTTTGTAAACCATACACATATGTTGTCTATACATACATCTAATGCAGCTTAATTTAGGTAACAACATTTTATAATTTTTTTTTCCTGCTTCCCGGCTTCAGTGCCAATCACTGGTAAGTAGGATGACAGATGTGTTTTATTTTTTATTTTTAAATAATGCTGCAGCTTGAAATGCTTTAAACAGTTCACTTTTACTAGAGTCTCTTGCAGGTGAAATCCATTTTGTACATGACATTCCCAATAATTAGAAAGCTAGGCTTAACAATCTTGCTGAGAGGTGCTACTGCGTTAATTCATGGCAGATGCCACCCCCAGCTGCTCCTGCCAGATGCCTGCTGTAGTACATCTAAACAACTGACAAACTTGAGGATATCCTGTGAAGCATGGGAGATGGGTCTGGCTTATTTCACTGTATTCATGTATGGGAAACGTTCACACGCAAAAAAATAAAAAAGGTTTAATTTGATCTTTAGGAAAGTAACACATTGCAGAAATCATTGCACATGCTGCAAAACAATGCAGATCAAATCAATTTGAGTCTTTTCAGTTTCAAAATCTTTTCTCCAGTTCCAGAATCAAACTCTGTTTCAGACTT
The DNA here is from genome assembly GCF_029499605.1 of Hyla sarda. Classification (NCBI taxonomy): domain Eukaryota; kingdom Metazoa; phylum Chordata; class Amphibia; order Anura; family Hylidae; genus Hyla; species Hyla sarda. The sequence continues at coordinate 259,327,100 of NC_079191.1, read as the reverse complement.
ATGAAAAAGTGGAGGGATATGCCCATAGCAACCAATCACAGTTCAGCTTTTATGTCAACAGATTGCATTAAGATGTAAAAACCAAGATGTGATTGTTTGTATCTGACAGATTTAGAATTCTGTGCCTCTATATCTAATATTAGTATTTATCATTTTCACAGATCCTGTGCAATGTGACATTACTGTATTAGAAGTTAAAGGGGTATTCCAGGAAAAATCTTTTTATATCAACTGGCTCCAGAAAGTCGAACAGATTTGTAAATTACTTCTATTGAAAAATCTTAATCCTTCCAATAATTATCAGCTGCTGAAGTTGAGTTCTTTTCTGTCTGGCGAAAGTGCTCTCTGCTGACATCTCTGCTTGTCTCGGGAACTGCACAGAGTAGAATAGGTTTGCTATGGGGATTTGCTTCTACTCTGGACAGTTCCTGAGACAGGTGACATCAGAGAGCTCTTAGAAAAGAACAACGCAACATCAGCAGCTCATAAATACTGAAAGGATTATGATTTTTTAATAGGAGTAATGTTTCTGGAGCCAGTTAATAGATTATATATATATATATATATATATATATATATATATATATATATATATATATATATATAGTCTAAGTTTTTTCCCGGTAACCCTTTTAAGGACCTTCAAATAGGTTGCCAAGAAGTTCAAACTACAGCTTCTGATATCTTCCTGAATTTCCCACAATTCCTATGCAATAAAAAATCCTAAAATGTTCCACTTAAAATATTTCATTTAGGTTATTAGTACTTTTTGTTTTAACTAAATACTACATATAGGATTGTATTTGACTGTGTTTTATGTTGACATTGTACTTTATTATAATTTTTATCACAATTTCGAGTTTTATTTTGTATTAGTGGTATGATAGATGCAAGAGCTGCTTGTGTTAGAGCCAACCAGTTCCAATCAGCCATGACTGAAATATATGCAATTTTTTCCTTGTATTCTTAGATGAAAACCACACTGCAACAGCCGAGTCCAGCCGTCTCTTGGATGTCCCCCGTTACTTATGCGAAGGGACTGAATCTCCATACCAGACAGGACAGCTTCACCCAGCCATTAGAGTGGCTGACCTGCTTCAACATATTAACCTTATGAAGACTTCTGACAGCTATGGATTTAAAGAAGAGTATGAGGTACAACTGTCAGGAGAGTTGACCATAGCATTAGCAAAGATGATAATGTTTCTGCCTAATCTAATATCAAATTATTTAATTCTAGATTTAGTGAAACTTGATATGTTCATGTGTACACTGTATGTATGATTTAATATTGCAGAGTTTCTTTGAGGGGCAGTCTGCGTCATGGGATGTTGCCAAGAAAGATCAGAACCGAACAAAGAATAGATACGGAAACATCATTGCCTGTAAGTCTTCGGCAACCATGATTTTTAAGGGTCTCGCTACACTACATACATTAAAATGTTACTGTGGGGTAAACCCATCCCCCCAACATCATATAATTTAGGAGCTATTGGACTTCTCTGTGTGCCTGAAGCCCAGTGGTCAAGTCCTGGGGAAAAAAGTGAGGGAACCCCATGACATCAGTTGATGTTTTGGTGCTTTTCAGTGCTATATAGAGAATGAGGACAGTTTTTTCTCCATGTCTTTATAAAGGTGCCCATATGGTGTAATGGTAGCGGACCATTTCAACCAAAATTATCATCTGTTTTGGTGACACTTAACATTAAACAATTGTTTTATTTAGCTTACCAATAACACTGTCGTCATCTGGAAAGAAGCCGAATGTGTTTGAAATGTTTGATTAGTCAACCAAAAGTTCTTTCATTCAAAAGAAAGAATGCTCTCAGAAAGATAGTTTGGTCTTCGCCTGGTGTCAGTGATCATGTCAGGCCAATATGTGCAGCTGTAATGTCCAAAATGGACTCCATTGTGTATGGATGAGTCTGAAAAATGATCGTATATGAGACAATTGTTTGTTCAACCATCAACATGCTTTTATCAAATTTTTAAGAACATCTTAACTGACAGTTATTAGTGATGGACATATGGAGATAACAGGGAACACAAAGATAATGTGTGTCCCCACCATAAAACATCTCATTAATATCAAACATTTTATAGCCTGAGGGAAGCAGGCATATAATAAAGTCCTCCTTAAAAATGGTCCATGTAGGAATTTAGATATGTCACTATAATGCCTTGTATGCTATTCAACTCATATAGAATAATATACCTGCTGACAGGTCCCTTTAAATTAATAATGACTACTCTTCCTAAAAAATGGTCCACTTTTTTATTAGACGATCACTCAAGAGTCATCCTACAGCCGGTGGAAGACGACCCATCCTCTGACTACATAAATGCCAATTATATTGATGTAAGTGATCTTTACATTCTTCCCTCTGTTCCTGCATGCCTTGAGCTTTTGGCTTTTGTTTGTGACTGTTTCTTTTTCGCATGTCATGCTTATGAAACTTATTGCAAGTGTTTGAAAAGAAGAGAAACTGTACACTTTCCTTGTTCTAAGTCTCAGTACTCACTGACATTGTTGTGCTTTCTTTCACACCTGACTTTGGTTTGGGCTGTAGATTTGGCTGTACAGGGATGTAAGTACCACTATATGTGAATAACAGACCCCTATAATAAATATTTGATTATAGACATTGTCCCCAGTTACTTTCTAATTCCAACTAATGCTTATTACCCAACATCTATGCATGCTTCACTTGATTAACTTTGCAAAGTTTGTCTGTTTTTATTTTATTTTTTTATTAATTTTTTTTTGTTTCAGTTGTGCTTTTTTTTCTTTGTTTTGTTATGTAACAAAAAATTGTAACCTGGCAAAAGTCCACTTTTTTGTAAAGGTCCCTGAAATGTGTTATACTTTCCCCTATAACATTCCATGCTCATTTTTTATTTTGATGTTTTAATTATTTGACTGCTCCATGCTTTTTGTTGAGACATGTAGTGTAAGTTTTTATAAATGTTTATTTTGCAGTTGTATTGAAAAAGCCTGTCAGGAGATTTTTTGCTGCCTGAAGAATCGGCAGCATGAAATCCCAACTCAGTCCTTTATAACTGAGACATGCAGCATTTTAGCGAAAAACTCAATTTAAAACTGAGCCATGGTATAGTTTTTTTTCCCCCTAAAATGCTTAACATTTTAGATTAAAACATAGTTGTTGGTAACAAGGAAGTCATTTGGGATTTCATACTGCCTGTGGTTTGGGTAGCATAAATAGGGCAGACTCCCTTGAAGTTTTCTGATTTTGTCTACCTATGCAAAGACACTTGTTTTATTAAAGGGAATTAGAGCACGATTAAAACCTATTTCACTCCAATTCTGGTTTTAGTTAAAGGTGGAAAAAAAGCGTCTGTATTATGGCTGTCTAAAAGCAACTGAAAATGGCATCCTAAACTGATCACCCCAGGTTGCACCGCAGTTAAGCTTGCAGTAGTATCCACTTTAATGGTATGGTCACACAATGTGTATATGCAGCGTATTTTATGTTACACATCGGGAAATATGCTGTGTATTCTCCTAAGAGCAAACAAACTGTGTGCGCAGTACGATTTGGTGGCGGGGCCAGCACACTGATGTGACTTGATGAAGAGGCTCGCCTCCAAACATCACTGCATGCACAGAGCTGCTGCAGGAAAGCCTTTTGTGTTTGCTCATAGGAAAATATGCATCAAATTTTGCACAGCATAAAATATGCTGCATATACGCAATTTGTGATCCTACCCTAATTCGCACGTACAGTATCCTGCACATATTTGATGCACAGTGCTTGAAGCTATGTTCACTCATTTAATTTACATTGAATTCTGCAGCACAAAATCTGAAACTTCAAAACTGGAGCATCAAATATGCGCAGGAAAATGTATGAATGAATAGACCCTTTTTATGTAGCACCCTTTTTAAGGGTTTATGTAGCCCCTCTCTCACCTTAACTGACAGGTGGACAGACAACCCAGAAGCATTGTGGACATGTTCTATTAATCAAAATAGGACTCGTGTAAAATATTTGTAAGACATTAGAAGGCTACCTCATCTAGCATTCAGCATCAGCTATCTTTGCCAAGTGTCAGCAGGGTGAGCAAGGGTCTTCGCAATTTTATAAAAAATTTTTATGGGAAGACAAAGTAAAAAAAAAAAAAAATTTAAGAAGTATTAAAACGGTACTTTACAGCAAAGCAAAAAAAAAAGTTTTCAAGACAGTTATACAGATTTGTAAATTTTTTCTATGTAAAAATCTTAAAGGGGTACTCTGGTGGAAAACATTTATAATTTATTTTGTTTTTTATTTAACTGGTGCCAGAAAGTTAAACAGATTTGTAAATGACTTCTATTAAAACATATTTACTCTTCCAGTACTTTTTAGCAGCTGTATGCTACAGAGGAAATTCTCTTCTTTATGAATTTCTTTTTTGTCTTGTCCACAGTGCTCTCTGCTGACACCTGATGCCCATAAGAGAAACTTTCCAGAGCAGGAGAAAATCCCCATTGCAAACCTATGTTGCTCTGGACAGTTCCTGACACGGACAGAGGAATCAGCAGAGAGCACAGTGGACAAGACAAAAAAAAAATTAAAAAAGAAGAATTTCCTCTGTAGCATACAGCTACTGAAAAGCACTGGAAGGGCAAAGATTTTTTTTATTTGTTTTCCACTGGAGTACCCTTTTAAGCCTTTCAGTACTTAAAGGGTAGCTCCCACCATCCAATTTTTTATTTTTTTTTGCTAGCCTGTTCCCCACCCCCCGCTACGGCACTAGCCCGTTCCCTCCTCCACCCGCCCCGCCCCGCATACCCAGTTCCCTTATTACACTTGCAGTTACTGCAGAGTCCGGCAGCGGGCGTGCAGGGACGGGACAGCGGCGGCAACGAGGCGGCGGCGATGTGCGGGTGGAGTGGCCTCCCAGTCAGTGGCCGGGGAGCCAATGCGCTCGCTCCCGCCTGTCTGATTGAAAGGACTGATTGCCACTCCAAAATCAGTCCTTTTTCAGTAGCCGGTTTTTAAATATAAATGAAACCTTTTTAATGAAAAAAAAAATAATAAAAGTATATTAGAGATTTGTTGTAGTACATAAGTACTACAAGATATCAAAAAATAAAGTTGGTGACAGTGCCCATTTAAGCTGCTGTATGCCTTAGACGAAATTGTTCTTTTCAGTCAGAACCACCTCTATCTGTGTCATGAACTGTCTAGAGCATGAACAAACCCCCATAAAAAAACCTCTTCTGCTCCGAACAGTACCACTCAGAAACGCATCGCCGTCCATGGGGACTGCAATGCAGTTTGTGTGATCCTACTGCCGACCACTGGCTCTTGTGGGAACCCATTCAAAGTTGACTGAATCATGACTGAGCATTTCCTTTGACAATGTCACATGACCCAGTAACAATAATGAAACACATGGATGCAGCTATCCTGGATTAAGATAAATGGTACTGTGGGAATAGTGATAGTGAGTGTGCATGATATGGGGGGAAAAAAAACCTGGAATGCTTCTTTAAAAATAAAATCATTTTTTAAGGCACTTCTTTCAAAATACAATTGTTTTTAAATCAGAAAATTTACATGGATAGACAAATGAGACCTTTTTTCCTGTGGGATTTGGTGTACGCAGGATGTGAAGCATTATTCCCATTCCCTTTGTATAATAGTTATTTCTGTTTCGATAAGGTGCAGGGGCTAAGCGGTCTTCGTTGTACAGTTACTACCACAGTCATCGCTTAAGTTGAATAGTCTTAGTACTTTCTCACATGTTTTCTACCTTTGGCTCTTAGAGAACAGGAGTAGCGTAGAAAAAGCCATTACTCCAGTATGCACAGAGCCTAGGGGTAATAACTTTGCACTAGTTTAAGTGTAGTCTGCTCAATGACAGTATTTTTTTTCCATCTATTCCATGCATCTATAACAAAATGACCTACAACCATTCAATAAGATTTAATATGCAGTATTTAGTTATAGATGTAATTGAACTTGGTTCACACACAGAGATTGTGTTCTTTATCTAGACAGACATTATAACACAATCCGTGTTTTGCCTATAGAGAATGCTAACTGGAAATGTTGCTGTACTTTTTTTTAAGCAGAGGACCGTAAATCCGACCCTATTGTGATTTTACATTGAAATGCTTCTTCGGCTCATCTATGACAAGAGTCTTCTGCAGAAAAATGCTTGCATTTTATTTCCAGTGCGTTTTTGAGTGCTGAAACACAACAAAAAACACAATGGCCCTGATTTAGTAGTTTTCTTTTTGGGTTTTGATTCCTGGCAGGTATTTTCCACAGTATTTATGAATGTTTCCCTACATTTTCCTTATTTTTTTTTTTTTTTACAACTGCTCTGAACTGTGGGGTTTTTCATAGGTCAGATCCACCGCATTTTTCATAGAAACCTTTGTAAAAATGTTTTTTTTTTTCCGAAAATTTCAGTGACACGCCCCTTTTCCTTGCTGCCCTGACCATTCTCCAGGTTTTCTAAGTAAAATGTAGAGTTGGTCGGGTTTGGTGCCAAATTCTGCTATTTTTATCATGGTTTTTGGTGTTATTTAAATAAAGAAAAAATTACTGTTTTTATATAACAAAAAAATGCATTATTTTTATCTGACACTGTCTAAGGCGATTTAGTAACTGAATTGGTCAGATTTGTATAAATATTATATACTTGCAACACTTGATGTGGCTTGACTTTGAAAGATGACATCATTAGACTTGTTACAATCTTGTAACATTTGCTAGTTAGCACAATACATAAAAAAATCAAGTGGTACTCCCCTGTAAAACATGTTTTTTTTTAAATCAACTGGTGCCAAAAAGTTACAGATTTGTAAATTACTTCTATTAAAAAAATATTGATCCTTCCAGTACTTATCAGCTGTTGTATGCTGCACAGGAAGTTTTTATTTTTTTATTTCCTTTCTGTCTGACCACAGTGCTCTCTGCTGATACCTCTGTCCATTTTAGGAACTGACCGGAGCATGATAGGTTTGCTATGGGGATTTTCTTCTACCCCGGACAGTTCTTAATATAGACAGAGGTGTCAGCAGAGAGCACTGGGGTTAGACAGAAAGGAAATTCAAAAAGAAAATAACTTCCTATGGAGCATACAACAGCTGATAAGTGCAGGAAGGATTAAGATTTTTAATTAGAGGTAATTTACAAATCTGTTTAACTTTCTGGCACCAGTTGATAAAAAAAAAATTCCAGGGGAGTACCCCTTTAAGGTGGTATTCCAGCCTTTTCTTTAAAAAAAATGCTGTTTGGACAGGAGGAGAAGAAGAAAATTCTTATCTTGCCCCGATTCCCTGCAACTCCTGTTAGCTTTTATCTGGTCTCCCATCTACAGCCTGCTATTCTGCTTCTGAGATGAGTGCTTGGAGCAGGACCTGCTGGCTAGGTCAGTCACTGGCTGAATGGGTGCCCCATTGCAGACAAATTAATGGCTGAGAGGGCAGGCCCTGCTTAAAGGGCAAGCATGAAATACCTCTTTACAATCCAGTAGGAAAACAGTGTGTGCCTGAACTTCAATAAAGGCTCTAGGGGAGAGGCTTTCAGTTTTACACTAGTTGCTTGATTGAACTCCTATCAGCACTTACCCTTTATGGGACACCAAAGTTTGAGAGAGGTTTTACTTTTTCACATAATATATTCTTCTAAAAGATTATCTAAAATAAATGAGTTGAATTCCCCAAACACCCTTGTCTACACATCATATTTGATATGTAGAACCACATAAACTGTGATAAAACCTGTTTACAGCCATTGGTGTCCTCAATGTGTGATGTATATTAGAAGTGTGTCACGCCTTGCTCGAGTGGCTAGTTTGTGACTTTGCAGCTGATTTAGTGCTGCTTTCCTTGAAAATGTCCCTGTTGAGATAACATCGTCTTGCCTGCATGTAGCTCTATGTTGTTTTTTCTCGTATATATGGTGTTTTTAGTTAATTTTATGTAACTGAAAGCCTCTCATTACCAAGTAGGCAACTATTACTTCATGTAAATTTGCACAGCTACATTCTGATAAGTCTCAGATGAGAGAGCAATTACCGGTACCTGAATGGTGGTAGTGTTTCCAGCGAGTGCTCCAGAAGGGAAATAAATACTTAAAAAGTATTTAGATTGTTAGATTTTATTTAGTTTTTTTATTCTTAAGCTAATTTTCCACTTGTTTTTTTTTTCCTGTCAGTTTTTGGAAAACTGCCACTGCAGTTTTTGAGCTAAAGCAAGAAATGTATTCAAAAGGAATAGGACATATAAAGGAAGAACTTACACTTCTCCTCCCTTATGGATCCACTTCTGACTTTGGCTCAAAAACTGCAGTGGCAGCTTTCCAAAAACTGACAGGAAAAAAAGGGGGAAACTTAACCTTACTGACCTGTCTATGAATATAACTTGATATATGAATATAACTGATGAGCTGATTAAAGGGGCTGTCATGTTCTGGCAAATACAACTTTTATTGTTTTGTTTTTTACCAGTAACATTTCTGTACGTGTGTTTTAATGTCTTAATCCCATTAACTTGCATGAGACTGAACTGCAGAGAGCAGTAGTACCTAGGCACAGTCACAAGGCAACAGTGGTCACTTAAATCAGCTGATCAATGTGTGTGTTTGGGGTATTGTTGGGGTATTGATGGCCAATGCCAATTATAGGCCATTAATATTAAAATTCCAGAAAACCTCTAAACAATTATAGCAAATAAAGTTTTAGGGTGCGTTCCCACATGGCGTATACACAGCATATTTTATGCTGCGCAAAATTTACGGCAGCAGCGGGAAATACGCTGCGTATTCCTTGCTCACTATACACACAGGGTTTTCTGGCGGCAGCCCTATGCGTTTAGTGAGTTTTAGAGGCGGAGCCGTGTGACGGTGTGACTGTGATGCACGGCTCTGCCTCCAAAACTCACTGCACACATAGGGCTGCCACCGGAAAGCCCAGTGTGTATAGTGAGCAAGGAATACGCAGCGTATTTCCCGCTGCTGCCGTAAATTTTTAGCAGCGTGAAATACGCTGCGTATACACAGTGTGGGAACGCACCTTTAAACAGAGTTTTACAAAAGTCAAAGGCTTACATTTATTATTTATTGCCTTTTAGGTTATAGTACTCTTTTAAATGTGGTATGCATGCACTCCCTTAAAGAAGCATATAGTAGAAAATGCAAAAATGATCAGTCCACTTGCTATGACCAATTAACAGACTTGTTAGAGGACCTGTTATTTCTCCAGATATTTTGTTGCACCTGCAACAAAAGCCCTATTAAAGGGAAACTAACGGCAGGTTCACCCACACTATAACCCTGTGTATTGGGTTTAGTGAATCGGATTACAACAGGTTATCACTTACCTGTGTCCGGTTCTGGAGATACCGATTGTATTAGCCTCTTTTGTTATTAGCCGGCTTTGCGAAATGGAAGCAATACTCTGCATACCCAGCATGCCTGGTCCCATCTCCATTAAACAAAGCCCACTTATAGCAATTGAGTCTAATACAACAGGTATCTCTGCAATGGGACTGTGGATCCCTGTCAATAATACCTCATTGGAATCTGGTTTACCCTCACTATAACTGTGTATTGAATTTAGTGCTGGTGAACCGTCTGTCAGTTTCCCTTTAAAGTTAAAAGGAGAACCTGTACATTTTATATGCAGTGTTTTACAACTTTATTGTACTTTTATATATACAGTTGGCAATCACTGTAAAATGTGTGAATTTATTTTTATTACTTCCTAAAATCTCCTGCTCATGGTCTTGATACAGTTGCTCGTTCAAGTGATGACAAAAGTAAATTACAGAAAGTGAACAAGTTATTTGCATGTTGTTTCAGGGATACCAGAGGCCAAGTCACTACATTGCCACCCAAGGTAAGAGAATCAGCTTTTCTTTACCGATATGTTCAATCTAATAAATATCAATAGTTGACAATCATTTCTGGTGCTGCTCATGTCTTGAATGAACCTTCAAAATTCCCCCCTTCCTTTTAACCCCTTGCCGCAAATGGACGTTCATTAACGTCCATTTTCGGCTCCTGACGCATGACGATCTCTCAGCAGGTGAGCGCACATCATACCCAGTGGGTCCCGGATGCTATAGGCAACCAGGACCCACGGCTGATGCCGGACATTGTCAGTCGGGCTGATGTTCGGCATTAACCCTGAAGACGCAGCGATCAAACTTGATCGCAGAGTCTAAAATTAAACATTGCTGGTTAGCTCAGTGGTGCTGTTCCGGACCACCACGGGGAAATCGCGGCATCCCGAACAGCTTGCAGGACACGAGGAGGATACCTACCTGCCTCTTCACTGTCCGATCGCCGAATGACTGCTCCGTGCCTGAGATCCAGGCAGGAGCCGTCGAGCGGCGACAACACTGATCAATCACCCCCTTTTTCCCATTAAAAACAAAAACCTGTAAATAAAAATTAACATATGTGATATCACCGGGTGTGTAAATGTCCACACTATAATTAAACTACACTGTCAACGGCGTACACGTAAAAAAAAATCCAAATTCCAAAATAGCATATTTTTGTTCACTTTTTATAAAAAAATTTTATGATATAAAAAGTGAACAAAAAGTCTAATCAAAACAAAAATGTTACCGATATTAACTTCAGATCACGGCGCAAAAAATGAGCCTTAATACCGCCCCTTATACGGAAAAATAATAAAGTTATAGTGGTCAGAATAGGAAATTTTTCAACTTACCGGTATAAATTTTGGTGCATGTAGTTTTTTTTTTTTTTTTTTGTAGTAAAATAAAATCAAACCTATATAAATTTGGTATCCTTGCGACCGTATGGACCTACAGAATAAATATAAGGTGCAATTTTTACCGAAAACTGCACTGCGTAGAGACTGATGCTGCTAAAATTTACCAAATTGCTTTATTTTAATTTTTTTATTTTTTTACACATTTTTTTTTCTGGTTTTGCCATAGATTTTGTGGTGAAATTATTAATGGTATTACAAAGTAAAATTGTTGACACAAAGATCAAGCCCTCATATGGATTTTTAGGTGGATAATTGAAAGTGTTATGATTTTTAGAAGGTGAGGAGGAAAAAACATAAGTGCAAAAATGAATAATTGCCAAAGAGGGAAGGGGTTAAAACAAAAACTTAGAATGGCATCCAGATTGCACTAACCAGGGTAAAACATTGGTATTTGTTGCCTTACATCCCTGGGTGCTATTTTTTTTTTATTTTTTTTTTACAATCCATAAATATACCAAAGTTGATTTGAATGATGATTTGGATGATGATTGTCCCAATAATGTCAGGGACTGATGTAAGGGATGCCTATCTCTATACAGAGCTGCAGAGTATGTTGGTGCTATAGAAAAATGGTTGCTAAATTCAGTATGTATTTTTAGAAATACTGATTTTCACTATCCTAAACCCAATTTACTTTGTCGTTTTCAGGTCCAGTTCATGAAACAGTGTATGATTTTTGGAGAATGATTTGGCAAGAACAGTCTGCCTGCATTGTAATGGTTACAAATCTAGTAGAAGTTGGCAGGGTAAGAATATTCACTTCTGACTTATTTTGGTCAATGTGTTTCTACTAACTTTGACTCAGTCTCACTTAAAGTATGTTCAGACACACCGGAATAGTTATTCGCCGAAAATCTGCAACAAAATACAGTCTGATGTTGCAAATGGGGTTTTACAAATCTCCATTCACATTTGGCGTGTTGTGGATTTCGCTGAAGGTTTGTGTCAGTTTTGCAAGATATTCCTCTGGGTCTGAACTTTACTTATGCATGGTACTCTTTGAATAAGAACTGTTGGTGATATGATAAAGCATTTCAAATATTTTAATCAAAGGTCTGGCTCTCTAGAATACCATTAAACTGTTTTTTCATGTGGTTACAGGTCAAATGTTACAAGTACTGGCCTGATGACACTGAAGTCTATGCAGATTTTAAAGTGACATGTGTAGAAATGGAACCACTTGCGGAGTATGTGATCCGAACATTCACTCTTGAAAGGGTAAATACTTGCAAATGTTTTCTTAAACTGTGTATCTATCTCACCTGACCAGATTCATTGTGACTATTTCAGCTTGTTGTAACAGTTGTCGAACAAATATATTTATACACACACACAGTCATGGCCGTAAATGTTGGCACCCCTGAAATTTTTCAAGAAAATTAAGTATTTCTCACAGAAAAGGATTGCAGTAACACATCTTTTGCTATACACATGTTTATTCCCTTTATGTGTATTGGAACTAAACCAAAAAAGGGTGGAAAAAAAACAAATTGGACATAATGTCACACTAAACTCCAAAAATGGCCTGGACAAAATTATTGGCACCCTTAACTTAATATTTGGTTGCACACCCTTTGGAAAAAAATTACTGAAATCAGTACCTTCCTATAACCATCAATAAGCTTCTTACACCTCTCAGCCGGAATATTGGACCACTCTTCCTTTGCAAACAACTCCAGGTCTCTATTATTGGAAGGACACCTTTTCCCAACAGCAATTTTAAGATCTCTCCACAGGTGTTCAATGGGATTTAGATCTGGAGTCATTGCTGGCTACTTCAGCACTCTCCAGCAGTTTGTTGCCATAAATTTCTGGGTGCTTTTTGATGAATGCTTGGGGTCATTGTCCTACTTACCCAAGATCTCGGACGCAAACCAAGCTTTCTGACACTGGGCTGTACAGTGCTGGTAATCCTCAGATTTCATGATGCCTTGCACACATTCAAGGCACCCAGTGCCAGAGGCAGCAGTACAACCCCAAAACATAATTGAACCTTCACCATATTTCACTGTGAGTACTGTGTTCTTTTCTTTGTAGGCCTCATTCCGTTTTTGGTAAACAGTAGAATGATGTGCTTTACCAAAAAGCTCTATCTTGGTCTCATCTGTTCACAAGACGTTTTCCCAGAAGGATTTTGGCTCACTCAAGTTCATTTTGGCAAAATGTAGTCTTGCTATTATATGTCTCTGTGTCAGCAGTGGGATCCTCCTGGCTCTCCTCCCATAGAGTTTAATTTCATTTAAATGTTGATGGATAGTTCGCGCTGACACTGATGCTCCCTAAGCCTGCAGGACAGCTTGAATATCTTTGGAACTTGTTTGGGGCTGCTTATCCACCATCTGGACTATCCTTCGATGACACCTTTCATCAATTTTTTTCTTCCGTCCACGCCTAGGGAGATTAGCTACAATGCTATTGGTTGCAAACTTCTTGATAATGTTGCAAACTGTGGACAAAGGCAAATCTAGATCTCTGGAGATGGGCTTGTAACCTTGAGATTGTTGATATTTTTCCACAATTTTGGTTCTCAAGTCCTTCCTAATGGGTGTGTATGGTATTACTCATATATGCATAATGACATCCTAAGTTATGCAGACATTTATTCGTGTCTTATGTATGAATACTGTGCTACACCCCTGGGTAACACCCACGGGTGCATATTGCTACTTTATCCACCACATGTTATTGTCTCCTATATAATCAAATCTGTGCATCTGTATTGATATTTGATGATTTAGGGGTATTTACCTGCAGCCAATCATACCTGTATACCATATCTAATATCTATATCCCCAACCTAGCCAAGGGTCAACTAGGAGGTTCCGGTGTAGGCCCAGGTCATTAGGACAGGGGACCTACAGTTTTGACAGGCAGGCATATCAGATAGGGATAAGATCAGGGTTAACCACCTGACTCTATCCTTGGCTGCAGATTGAGCGACTTTGTGTTCACTAATTGTCTTGAACCACTTTTATTATTATTATGTGAAAACTGAATAACATTTTTCACTGGAAAATGTTCTTGATATTTCAATACAGTTACAAGACTACTCTATAATTTCCTTTAAAGGCAGGCTATGGATACCTTTGAAAATCATTTTTATTTTGTACTTTCTACAGCACTTTTTTTACTCTGTTCTACACCCTCTCAAATTTTCTATTATCCAGAAAGTTCATTAGGTAGGCTATTTTTAGGCTTCTTAACTGCGTTTTTTTCCTTTTTTTTATTTATTTATTTTTTATTTATTTATTTTTGACCTGACCGTCTTAACAGGCAACAGGGCATTAGAGAGGCTATAACACAGAAAGCAATCTTAATAAGAATGACGTGTTTTTGTACCATAACAAGAATTTAAAAGATCTTTTTTAAAGGTGTCCATAACCTTTAAATTACATTAGAAGATACTGCCAGGTATTCAAAGGATACTGTGTATTGACCATATACACAAGACTGTATTATGACTCTCTGCTATAGACTTTTTGGAGTCTTTTCTGATCACAATGGGATGCGATCACATCCTTAGAAATCAATATATAGCATAATGGTATAGCTATTAAATTGGCAGGATTGTTGCAAACAGTTCTACAGCTATCCTAAATATTTGAACATTTTGACCCCTCCCCCAACCAAAATAACATTCATTAAACATTCATTGCTGCATATGATAAAATAGTAAGTCATACAGCAGTACAAACAGCATAGCAAATATCACCATTCCCTTTTTCATGATTTAAAGCCCAGTTTATGGATGCCAAAGTTGCCAGAGATACCATAAGTATACAAGGGAGAAGAACAACCAAATCATAATCACATAAATACTAAATAAGAGAAATGTTACTGAATAAAACCACTGTACAATAGTTAATATTCCCTCTGTACAGACCCATATAGGTGTAGTTACCAGCTCTACAGTTGTACATTGATATCAGCTTAATTAGATGAAAAAGATTTTGGTAAATTGTATTATTACAATGAGATGCAGTTTGTCTAAAATTTTTTGTGTTGTGATGAGTGTCATATTGTGGAATTGGATGTATGCAACCTTAGCTATTTTACTGTAATAAATCACTAGTGAAAAATATAACTGCTCTTGTAGCTTCCTGATCTGTCTGCCAGGTGTAGTGACTTCTGGATTTTTACCTTTTTGCTGATAAATTATTTGTTTACTGCTTTGTGGACATTTGTTGCTTGTAGTGCAGCGAAGCAAAGCAGCAAAGGTAGATTCTTTATCTTGCAGATAGTGGTTTGGTGGAAATTGATAACTTGATAGCACTATAAAATATCCTGGAATAAAGCAATCATTTGCCATCAACCCGCTTCCTGATGCTATAACTCAGGACTCGGTGAAATGCTGGTGCGCTCTGAGTGAAATAAATGCAGTAATACATGTACTAACTGCACCATCTTCTTGAAAGTATATATCTTTTACTATCTTTGGTGTGGAAATATGTAGTTGACCTTTTCTGCTGTATATGTCAACCCTGACAACATATAAATGAAAGCAATATATAAATGTTTATTTCCAGAGAGGATATAATGAAATCAGGGAAGTAAAACAGTTCCATTTTACTGGTTGGCCTGACCATGGAGTACCGTACCATGCCACTGGGCTATTGTCCTTTATTAGAAGAGTCAAACTGTCCAACCCTCCAAGTGCTGGTCCCATTGTGGTTCATTGCAGGTTAGTATTTGAAAAAATCATGGATATGCATGGATTTTTACATTTCAATGTTTCATGTGAAAAACAAAGCATAGCACCAGAATACATGCAAGTAAATTTGCATTTAATTTGTAGCTTTCAGTACAATTGCCGAAAATTCTTGTTTCAATTTCCAGTTATAATTTCTTGCACATTCTGCATATCAAGAGTAGTAGGCATAGAATTTTACTGATACTGAGTCATTTGGGTGTTTTTTTTTTAATTATTAATTTTTTTGTAAGACAGAAAAACATGATTGGAAGTAGCAAAAAAAAAGTGCAAAGTTAATTGAAGCAGGAGGGTTAACTCACACTACATGAAAACAAGCAAGAACTTTTCTTGTAACATTTCCATTCACTGTGACTTTGCAAACTTTAAGACAAGGATGTTTACTAGCAGGACATCTTTATGTTAATGTATTTTGCTGGGCTCATTTGCTGCCTTTGCTGTAAAGTTGAAAGTTAAATCAGTCCCTTCCAACAATGTAGATCTTCTGCTATGCTTTTAGATGTGAAACGTTCACTGCTCCATGTTTACCTAAATACCAGTGTCATTTTGAGACATTGAGTTGGCTGCTTTAAATAACTCAGAGCAGTGTGGTTACTTACATTTTCCTGAAAGAACGGGATAGAGAATGCACTTCTAATAAATCAGACTGTCGAATGTGCTTCTCCTCTTGTTTTATTCAGACGGCTGTGAAGTGTAAACAAATAGCTGTGCTGAAAACCTCTAGGTATTGATCTTCCATGATTGAATGCTGAGGCAGGCTAGAGAGCCAGAACGTGGACCTGTGCTAGACCTACTAATGAGAACAGGGGATGCATTTGGTTACTTGGGATGTAACCCATTCTCTACCATATAGTCCACCTATTACCTCAATCGATTATCTTGCTATGCTAGACTTTGTCTAAATTTTCTGTATCTCAGTTGAGAAAAATAGGCGCCCCTTCAGTATTTGGTCCACAGCTCCAAAGTCTGCTCATTGCCTATTGGTAAACATTTCTAGTTGTTTATATTTTTTATATAAAGGTTCAATGAGCCGCATAAGTATATCTATTGTTAAAAAGTTAAGATTCAATGCTTTCAACCACAGTGTTCCCTGTGGAGAAGAACATCTGTGGAATTATCTTTAACCTTGCCAACGGGTTACTTAAGATGACTGTTTTAATAAAAATGGTAGTCTTACCTACTCAATGTGGCCTCAGTTTTAGATATAAGATTCAGAGACAATGGCTGGGAATGGAAATTCAAAGCAAGTTTATATATTGAAAATCTCTTGCAAAGTTCTCATCGTTGGACATTAGCTTTTTCCTGCTGTGTATTTATAACCTTTAGAACATTCTTTCCACTTCAACAGTTTATAGTTACCCAGGATTCTTTAATTCCATCTGACCTATGTCCCACCAGTAAATGGTGTTTTTTTTTTTGCCTGTTGATTTTATTTTATTTCTTACTCCCTAACAACTTACATAGGAAAGTCATTTTCTTCTTAGGTTATGTTAAAAAAAAAAAATAATTTATACATAGTATTAGCATATACTGTTCATCAGTGGTATCTTGGTATGTGTGATTAACAAACCATTCTTTCCATTTTCCATAGCGCTGGCGCTGGCCGCACTGGCTGTTACATAGTTATTGATATCATGCTGGACATGGCAGAGCGTGAAGGAGTTGTAGACATTTATAATTGTGTCAAAGCTTTACGTTCTCGAAGAATCAACATGGTCCAAACAGAGGTAATTAACTTTCCAATAAATTTTTTTTTTTTAGCTGTCTGGAAGTACAGTACATGAAGTACCTTACTATTTTAATACATTTTTGTCAATGCAAATGCTAATTTTAATGGTTTAGAAATCAGGTAATATGGCTACAGTTTTATACTTCATGATTTTAAATGTCAGTTACAGTGGGGCAAAAAAGTATTTAGTCAGTCACCAATTGTGCAAATTCTCCCACTTAAAAAGATGAGAGGCCTGTCATTTTCATAATAGGTATACCTCCACTATGAGAGACATAATGAGAAAAAAAATCCATAAAATTGTCTGTTTTTTTTTTTTTTTTTAAGAATTTATTTGCAAATTATGGTGGAAAATTAGTATTTGGTCAATAACAAAAGTTCATCTCAACACGTTTCATATTCAATGTCCTTGCTGATGGAAGGAGGTTTTCACTTAAAATCTCACGATACATGGCCCCATTCATTCTTTCTTTCCTTTACACGGATCAGTCATCCTGGTCCCTTAGAAAAACAGCCCCAAAGCATAATGTTTCCACCCCCATGCTTCACAGTAGGTATGGTGTTCTTTGGATGCAACTCTGCATTCTTTTTCCTCCAAACACGACGAGTTGAGTTTTTTTTTTTTTTCTTTTTATCAAAATGTTGTACTTTGGTTTCATGTGACCATATGACATTCTCCCAATACTCTTCTGGATCATCCAATTGCTCTCTAGCAAACTTCAGACAGTACTGGCTTAAGCAGGGGGACACATCTGGCACTGCATGATTTAAGTCCCTGGTGGCGTAGTGTTTTACTGATGGTAGCCTTTGTTACTTTGGTCCCAGCTCTCTGCAGTTCATTCACTAGGTCACCCTGTGTGGTTCTGGGATTTTTGCTCACTGTTCTGGTTATCATTTTGACACCACGGGGTGAGATCGTGACTTGCGTGGAGCCCCAGATCGAGGGAGATTAACAGTGGTCTTGTATGTCTTCCATTTTCTAATAATTGCTCCCACAGTTGATTTCTTCACACCAAGCTGCATGTCTATTGCAGATTCAGTCTTCCCTGCCTTGAGCAGGTCTAAAATATTGTTTCTGGTGTCCTTCAACAGCTCTTTGGTCTTTGCCATAGTGGAGTTTGGAGTGTGACTGTTTGAGGTTGTGGACAGGTGTCTTTTATCCTGATAACAAGTTCAAACAGGTGCCATTAATACAGGTAAATGAGTGGAGGACAGAGGAGACTCTTAAAGAAGTTACAGGTCTGTGAGAGCCAGAAATCTTGTTTGTATGTGACCAAATACTTATTTTCCACCATAATTAGCAAATACATTCTTTAAAAATCAGACCATGTTATTTTATGGATTTTTTCTTCTCATTATGTCTCTCATAGTTGAGGTATACCTATAATGAAAATTACAGGCCTCTCATCTTTTTTTAGGTGGGAAATCTTGCACAATTGGTGGCTGATTAAATACTTTTTTGCCACACTGTATAGAAGATGACAGTTTAAGTATTTACTAATTGTTTAAGGGGTCAGTCTCACCCATTGCATGCTGTAAATTTCTAATTGGTAGGGTCATGAGAACACTGACACAAAAAAAGTCTAGCGACATTGAGAAAGTGCTCCATAGTATAAACCAGCAAGGAAATGGGAATTGCATATTATTGTTTTGGCACTTACCCCATTATGTTGTACAGCTAATACACAACAGTAAGAGAAGAGTATTAGAAAAAGCATAAATCTTCTGCAGCCCTTTTGCCCAAGTACAATAGAAAGATTGTGGACAAGCTTTAGGATGAGAATCAGGCTTTCCAGGCGCTGAATGGACCAACACAAGAGTAGGTAACAAAAGTAGTTTAATAGACCATCATGCAACACGTTTCACAGCACAAACATGTTGCTTGATGGTCTATTTAACTATTTTTGTTACCTACTCCTGTGTTGGCCTGTTCAGTGCCTGGAAATCCTGCTTTCTCCTCTTCGAAGCTTGTCCACAAACTAAAATAAAAAAAAGGAAAAATCTCCTAAAAATGCTAAATATAAAAAGTATTGGAAACCAAGATCAATAAAAGATGGTTGTAATTTTTCTATTCTCTAAAAAAAAAAAAAAAAAATATATATATATATATATATATATATATATATATATATAATATATAATCTCCATAAATTAAGACTAAATGTATGCAATAAATATACATTTATTATTGAAAATAACCTATTGTAAACTAGATGGTGCAGTCACGGGGCCCTTGTGACTTGCCCCCAGTATATACAAATATATTATAAAATAAAGCAATGCATTAAATAAAAATAAAAGATCTATTAATGCTGCTTGACCTCTTAAGAACGCAGGGCATACCTGTATGCCCTGCTCCTGCGATATAACAGGTTGGTCCCAGCAGCTAATGGGAACCATGGCTAATACCGGACACCACTGATCACAGTTGATCCCAGCATTTAAAATGTAAAATAAAAATACATCCCGGCAGCTCAGTCGGACTCATCAGGACCACCGCGGTGTTCCGATCAGCTGAGGACACGAGAAGGGTCCCTACCTTCCTCCTCGGCGTCCAATCAGCAATTGATTTCCCCCAAGCCTGAGATCCAGGCTTGAGCAATCGACCGCCGAAAACACTGATCAATGCAATGCTATGGCATAGCAGTGATCAGTGTAGGAAATCAATGTACTGCATGTTATAGTCCCCTATGGGGGCTATAACATTGCAAAAAAAAGTGGGGAAAAAAAGTTTATAAATATTATTTAACCCCTTCCCTAATAAGTTTGAATCACTCCCCTTTTCCCTTAAAAAAAACTGTGTAAAAAAAAAAATATATACATATATGTGGTATTGCCGCATGCTTAAATGTCTGATCTATAAAAATATATTGTTAATTAAACTGCACTGTCAATGGTGTACACGTAAAAAAAAAAAATTCAAAACTCCAAAATAGAGTATTTTAGGTCACTTTTTATACCATTAAAAATGAATAAAATGCAATCAAAAAGTTCGATCAAAACTAAAATGGTACTGATAAAAACTTCAGATCACGGCACAAGAAAAAATGAGCCCTCATATATCCCTGTATGCAGAAAAAATAAAATTGTTATAGGGGTCAGAAGAGGACATTTTTAAACGTTGAAATTTTGGTGCATGTAGTTATGATTTTTTTCCACAAGTAAGACAAAATCATACCTATATAAGTAAAAATAAGTAGGGTGTAATTTTAATCGTTTGGACCTACAGAATAAAGAGAAGGTGTCATTTTTGCCAAAAATGTATTATTTTTTTGTTTCAACGTAGATTTTTGGGTAAAATGACTGATGTAATTTCAAAGTAGAATTGGTGGCACAAAAAAAGCCATGATATGAGTCTATAGGTGCAAAATTGAAAGGGTTATGATTTTTAAAAGGGGAGGAGGAAAAACCCTTAAGGGGTTAAAATAAGTAAGGTCTAGTTTGTGCACTACGGGCTTATATGCAATATAATCCGGTGGCTAGTGGAGGAGCCTGCCATTGACAATTATGGGCATACATTTATGTTATCTTGATTTGGCATTAAAGGGAAACACGGGTGGCAACAAGTGGAAAACAAAGGTTTTCAAATCAACTGTTGCCAGAAAGTTAAACAGATTTGTAAATTACCTATACTTCTAGAATATGAAGCCTTCCAGTACTTATCAGCTGCTGTATACTACAGAGAAATTTGTGAAGTTATTTCCAGTCTGACGACAATGCTCTCTGCTGACATCTCTGTTCTGTGTCAGGAATTGTCCAGATTAGGGTGGGTTCATACCACGTTTTTCAAGTACAGTTCCCGTATAAGTTTTCATTATAGAAAATATATGGAATCGTATTGAAAACCGTATACATAGACAAACAATTGAAAACCGTATGCATCCGGTTGCGTACGGTTTGCTTACAATAAGTTTTTTTCCCATACTCAAAACCGTGGTTGACCACAGTTTTGTCTCCGGGTTAAAAACCGTATTGCAACCGCATACCTTTTTAAACATGGATGTCAATGGGAAACGCACATGTATACGGTTCCATACTGGAAACCGTATATGGTTTTTACTTTGCACATGCGCTTTTGCATCCTAAAGATAAAAAATAAAAATTAAATTATTTTAATAAAATTTTCAAAAACGTATGTTTTATTTTTTATTTTTTTAAATAAAAACGGGCTGAACTGTATGCACTTTTAAAAACAGTATACGGTTTTAAAACGCATACGGTTTAATTTATCCCATACGGTTCCATACGTTTTTTTGCCATATGGTTTTCTTTAGAAAAACTGATTGAAAACAGTATGGCAAAAACGTGGTGTGAACCCAGCTTAAGCAAATCCCCATAAAAACCTCTCCTGCTCTGGACAGGTCCTGACACGGACAGAGGTGTCATCAGAGAGCACTGTTGTCAGACTGGAAAGAACATCACAAATTTCTCTGCAGTATATCTGTAGTATGCAGCACCTGATAAGTACTGGAAGGATTAAGATTTTTAAATAGAAGTCATTTACAAATCTTTTTAACTTTCTGGTACCAGTTGATTTGAAAAAAAAATAAAAAATAATAATTTCCACCGGAGTACCCCTTCAACTATACCACTAACAGCACTACCAAGTGGATATATGGTTTATACGGCTACTACTGGTGATTTAACTAACGGAGATTAACTTTTCAACTAGAAGTCCCAGCATGCCCTATAGGGAGATGTATAACAAACTACGAGGAGGATAGGAATTCCGGCGCTGACCAATGAGGAGACAATGGAGCCAGGTATGTAGCGAACAGATTTAATCCAATGCGACGCGTTTCACAGCGCTTGCGCGGTTTCATCTGGCCTGATGAAACCGTGCAAGCGCGGTGAAACGCTTCGCATTGGATTAAATCTGTTCGCTACATACCTGGCTCCATTGTCTCCTCCTTGGTCAGTGCCGGAATTCCTATCCTCCTCGAAGTTTGTTATACATCTCCTTACTGTTTTTAGGAAGGCTGCAGACCAGGATCATCTTATCAAACGCAAATCCTGGTTGTGTGGGAATGCACACAACCTGGCAGGGTGAGCCTTTACTTTTTCCCTCCCCTCCCACACACCTGTGATCCCGTTGATTCTCCATAAGCATTTTTAGGAGATTTTTTCCTATCATTTAATTATATACATGTATATGTGTGTGTGTATATATATATATATATATGTATATATGTATGTATATGTGTGTGTGTATATATATATGTATATATGTATGTATATATATATATATATATATATATATATGTATGTATGTATGTATATATGTATATATATATATATATATATATATATATATATATATATATATATATATATATATGTATATATATATATATATAGCCTTGAGGACTGGAATACCATTTGTTCTCTACTTACTCTATATACTCCTGGGGTGTTAGAGCCCATTTTCAGTAACCTCGGCTATTTAGGAGAAGTGAGCTGCACCCAATCCATAGTTTAAAATAGAAGGGACTTAAAGTCACCCTTATTTTTTACCAATTTTAAGTACATTATTATAGGGTCAACCATCTTGCCCGAGCTATTTAACAGCATTTAGTGCAATGCTTTACAGGATGCCAGATGGACATAGACACGCTGGTCTAGGACAAACTGCATTTTCTAGAATGGGAGCATTTTCTAGGCAGGCTCTGTGACCTCCGCAGAGGTCACTCGACAGGGATAGTAGTTGTTTGTCTTATCTCATCTGTCACCTTTTCACTGTGATAAAGAGGACACTGCTGGAAAGTGATCTGTACAGAACAGGAATTGTCAGCGTATTTTAAAGCTTAGTGGTTAGAATGAAAGCAACAAAATTTCAGGATTGTTTTAAAATATATAGGTAGGGAGATTAGAAAAAAAAAATCAACAAAACTTCTTTAAACAGAATGGGGGAGATTTATCAAAACCTGTGCAAAGGAAAAGTTGCCCAGTTGCCCATAGCAACCACTCAGATCACTTCTTTCATTTTGCAGAGTCCTTCTTAAAAATGAAAGAAGCAAGCTGATTGGTTGCTATGGGCAATTGGGCAACTTTTCCTCTGGACAGGTTTTGATAAATCTCCCCCAATGTGAAAGAACACATTCCCTTTAATGCTACTTGCTTTATTTTGCTATTTATTCTTTGTATAAAGGAGCAGTATATTTTCATTCACGACGCCATCCTGGAGGCATGCTTATGCGGAGAGACTGCCATTCCAGTCTGTGAATTTAAAGCAGCATACTTTGACATGATCAGAATAGACTCCCAGACCAACTCGTCACATCTCAAAGATGAATTCCAGGTATTATCAGTATGTATTCTAGGCTTCTCTCTTTTGAATGTTTTACAATTATATCTATATCTTAAATCTATATGCTGTCTTTCGACTTTTTCAAATTAGGGAAACAGAAATGTATTTATACACTCTAAAGCGGTTATCCCATGAAAAATATGATTTTTATTTAAATAAAGGGTAAGAAAGAAATAGGTAAGAAATGTACTTACAAAGTGGGGTTCCAAGTGTATAGTAATGAACACGTCCACCTACTTACTTTAATGGTAAGAGGCACAGGCTCTGTCATTCCACACTTTTACTGCAGATCAATAGAAATAACTTTCTGCTTTTCTGGGCAGGTGTAGAACGTATCCAGTAACACAACAGTATAACTGAGAAGACTACATCTCAGTATGTCAGGATTGTAAAGTAATCTGTTCTGATAGAGACCCTCACACCCCCTTAACAACACAAATTAGCAGTAGCAAGGGGAATCATGAAAGCAAAAGATTTTCCAAAAAGGTTGTGTGTTTATTTTATTTTTTGTAATAATTAAAACACACATTACTTTTTAATGGCTATTAACCACTACCTTTCAGGACTTAAAAACTAATTCCTGGGATGACCCCTTTTAAATGAGAACCATCTCATACATTTTGAGAATGTAGCTATATTTAAAGTTTGTCTTGTGCTTTAAAGTGAAGCTCTACTTTTGTTGCTTAACCACTCAGTGCTACTTGTACAATAAATTTCATCCCCTAGACTTACATAAAATACCTTTTACTTTGCTCCTCTATCCTTCTTGCCAAGCAGGGTATCTTTTATTAATGCCAACTAATAGGACCATCAGAGGCAGTAAAAAAAAGGCATTTGTGTGTGTTTTTTATAAATACTTACATTTTTACCCCAAAATGGAGCTTCATTTTAAGTTTGTGAAAGCAAGATAACACATTTTTTGATGATAGTCGTAAAATGTGTTTACTGTGACGCATGTCCTAAATACTCATCCCCTGCATAAACATTACTAAAGACCATTTCTAAATTGAATTTAAGCACATATTGTGACTGATCAGAATAGCCAGTCAGCAGATTGTTATATTGAGAACCTTGTGATGCTGTTGTTAACATCAGCATGCCCACATATTCAGAAAGAACAGTTGTCTGCATGCAATTTATATCGTGTTTTTCTTTATGGTGTTTACTTCAAGGTTTTTGTCTACTTCCAGTTTACAGTTTATTATTCTTGTGAGAAATATTTTGTTGTTTCTTGTTTTTTATTGACTTTAAAAAAAGGTAGCTGTTTGATAGATCTTATTGACAAATTTACTGTGTACCTACATTTTTATCGATAATAGTTTTATCGTCTTGAGCTTTTTTGAAAAGGTATCTATTCTTCTTTTTAAATGAGCTGCAGATGTCCCATCACCATAGCTGAGAGATAAGTAGATCACACACACAAAAAAAAATGCTCCCCAAATTTGGTCGTAAGTGGCATGCCTTTCTCGCAATGCAGTTTGTAGACAATACATGGACTTTAATACATCTATTAATACCATCCTCTGCCTCCATAACATGCCAGAAGGTGAAAGAAAGTGGAATTTTCTAAGAATTAAAATGAACATAAGCTCAGATATATAATGCCAAAAGCATAAAGGAACTGTGTAGCTTGCTTGAGCTATTTATAAAAATGTTTAACCCCTTAACAACGCAGGATGTAAATGTATGTCCTGGTGAGGTGGTACTTAACACACCAGGATGTACATTTACGTCCTATACATAACCGCGAGCATCGCAACGATGCTCGGGTCATGCTCGGCAGGTCCTGGCTGCTGATAGCAGCCAGGGACCCGCCGGTAATGGCCGACATCCACGATCGCGCGGATGTCTGCCATTAACCCCTCAGATGCCGTGATCAATACAGTTCACGGCATCTGCACCGTTGTGGTCACTAAAATAGATGATCGCCCGCAGTGCTGCCGCAGCGATACGATCATCCAGAATGGCAGAGGGAGGACCACTCACCTTCCTCCGCTGCCTTCCACGGGTCTTCTGCTCTGGTCTAAGATCGAGCAGACCAGAGCAGAAGATGACCGATAACACTGATCAGTGCTATGCCCTATGCATAGCACTGAACAGTATTAGCAATCGAATGATTGCTATAAATAGTCCCCTATGGGGACTATTAAAGTGTAAAAGTAAAAATTGCAAAAAAAAAAAAAGATAAATTGATATACATATTAGGTATCGCCACGTGCATAAATATCCGAACTATTAAAATATAATGTTAATGATCCTGTACGGTGAACATAAAAAAAAGTCCAAAATTGCTGCTTTTTATACCATTTTATTCCCCCAAAAATTGATAAAAAATGTATTAAAAGTTTTATATAAGCAAATATGGTATCAATAAAAAGTACAGATCACGGCGCGAAAAATGAGCTCTCATATCGCCGCTTATACAGAAAAATTTAAAAGTTATAGGTCTTCAAAATAGGGGGATTTTAAACGTACTAATTTGGTTAAAAAATTTGTGATTTTTTTTTTTTTTTTTTTTAAGCGCAACACTAGTAGAAAAGTGTTATCATGGGTATCCATTTAATCGTATTGACCCAAAGAATAAAAAACACTTCAGTTGCGGTTTTCTTTTTAATTTCCCCACACAAATAGTATTTTTTGGTTGCGCCATACATTTTATGGTAAAGTGAGTGATGGCATTACAACGGACAACTGGTCGCGCAAAAAATAAGCCCTCATACTAGTCTGTGGATGAAAATATAAAAGTGATGATTTTTTGAAGGCGAGGAGGAAAAGACGAAAACGTAAAAATAAAATTGTCAAGAATCCTTAAGGCCCAAATGGGTTGAGTCCTTAAGGGGTTAATAGTGAAATGCAACACATTTTTCAAAGTTCTCAGACACTTTATTCTTCGGTCACAAGCATGCAAAGTACAGTTTGAATTCTCTCTATCGAAGACTGTAGGTACATCCTTTCTTGATATATTACTGAATTTATCTGTAGTCAGAGCAACGTGCACAATTTACAAATGAGCAATTCCTTTCAAACGCAATACTCTATGAACACAACATATGTTGCAAAAGATTCTCCAAGCTTTCGTGAGATTGTTTGTGAAAATGTTGCCTTTATTGTATTTTTAAAGAAGATTAGGAATTTAACATTCAAACTACAGTGGCCATAGAGCATTCTTAGCAAGCAGACATGTGTGAATCTTCACAGCATCCTATTTCCTTATTTGGTTGGTTATTACCAGCTTAAATCCGTTCTGCAGAGAGCAGATGTGTTTAAAGAAAACTGCTACGTGTCATCCAGAAGGTATTGTACAAAGTTGTTTTGTTTTGCAAACCTTTTTATTATCTGGGGAATTTCTCTTACACCTGCTTCCTTATGTTTTAGCAAATCTGACTGCCCTTAAATGATTATATGCAGTGTGTAAGTTTACTATGGAATGGGAATTAATGCATTAATCTAGACCTGTTATATTATCAACATGGTACAGAGTACATGCAGCACCCATAAACAGAACCTGCCGTCCCTCCTGACATATCTATTGTTGAATAATTGGAAAATAAATCTGGGGCATCTTCTATTAGAGTTCAGTAAAGTAACTGAGTTATGTGTAAATTGACAATTGGGTGTAACCAGTTGAGGGCTGTCCCTGCCCAGTCTGACACTGTCCAATTAGTTGCCTTTAAGAGGGGGAACAATAGCACCCACTTACTAGTTTATTCATATATTTCTACCTTTATATACTTGCCCATTATTGAACACCTCTTAATAAGAAGGTGGAGAACTCAAGGGATAAGCAAAGACTTCTTCCTCTCGTTTAGGTTAAGCGTGTCTTACTTGGATTACACCACCTATATTCTGCTTTATAAATTTATACTACTGGCAAGATAATACAATCAAAAGGTGCAGCTTAAAATGTCCTGAGGAAGCTTTTTCTGAAATAGGAGTGATCCACATTGTCTGATACTAATAAAATATAGAAAGATCTTCACTCTCCAAAATGTAACATACAACCAAAGCTAATGTAAAGCAACAATACCAAAGGCATAGAAGATTCTAGTATGACTAACAGTCTGTCTTTGATCAGCAACTGCAAGAAGAGCAATACTTGTCTGATGTTTGCTTAGGTAGTTGCTGCCCTTACACAATGCTTCTATGGCTTTGAGTTGCCCAATAAAAAGGGAGCAGGAGCCCTGACAGAAATCCTCAGGGCTGTTAACTACAAAATATGGCTAAGATGTTGAGTCCTTTATCCCTTCCCAACATTTCCAATATCTTAGCTCCCTGTGATCCAATAAGGTAAGGGGGAATTAGATTGTCATGGCAGCTTTTTTCTTTTTGCATACCTTATGTCTGCACAGGGTTCCTCTTCTGGTGCTAGACCCTGGTCTATTATGGCAAAGTTATTGGTGTCCAGGAATACATTGTTAGGTACACTCGGGTTTGACATATGCAGGACAAACGAAATCGCTCTCTCTGCCATCTATGCGCCTCGAATGAAGTATGTATATACCGTTATAAATGTTTATTTTTGTATTTTACCATACAAGTAGAGCTGAGGGCAGGAGGTGATGGGTGAGAAGTTCAATTGTGTGGTGACAGAACGCTATGGATCAACTGGAGAAATTTCGACAGAGCCTCCCAGCCTCCCCCCCCCCCCCAACTTTTGTCTGTTTTATATCTTGGGTGTGAGGGGATTTTGAAGACCAAGCAAATAGAATAGCTGTATTTCAATTTTGTGAACACTTTCAGTAAAGTGATATGTTTGTAAACTGTGGTTTGGACATGGATATAATGCCTATTTTTCTTTGTACTTGAAAGGGGTCTGTATACTGGGACATAAAGATTTGACTTTTAAGAGTTGGAGTGATTGAGGGATGTGGAGGGCAGATATACTTTTTTACATTATTTTATAGGAATGGTCAGAGGTACTTCCGCTTCTGGGTGACAAAACTTCAAAAAGGACGCAGTGATATTGAAGCATTTATAAATAGTGTTTTATTATTTATTTTTGTGTTTTTTTCCCCTTGTTGTCTTTTCTGTCCACTTGTTGAAGGTAACTGGGTTTTAGGATTCCAATTTGTGAGACACTTTCTGTTAATGTGTTTAATGTGTTGTGAAATTTCTATCATTTTAGTCATGAGATTGTTTTTGTTATTTAGTAAACCTTTTTTCTGGACTAGTTAAAGGGGTATTCCAGGCAAAAACTTTTTTTTTATATATCAACTGGCTCTGGAAAGTTAAACAGATTTGTAACTAACTTCTATTAAAAAATCGTAATCCTTCCAATAGTTATTAGCTTCTGAAGTTTTCTGTCTAACTGATCAATGATGATGTCACGTCCCGGGAGCTGTGAATGAGGGGAGAATATCCCTTGCATGATGGGAGAATATCCCCATAGGAGCTGGACAGCTCCCGGGACGTGAGTCATCAGAAAGCAGTTAGACAGAAAACAGCAACTCAACTTCAGAAGCTAATAACTATTGGAAGAATTAAGATTTTTTAATAGAAGTAATTTACAAATCTGTTTAACTTTCTGGAGCCAGTTGATAAATAAAAAAAAAAGTTTTTGCCTGGAATATCCCTTAACCCCTTCATGACCCAGCCCATTTTCACCTTCATGACCTGGGCATTTTTTGAAAATCTGACCACTGTCACTTTAAACATTAATAACTTTGGAATGCTTTTACTTATCATTCTGATTCCGAGATTGTTTTTTCGTGACATATTCTACTTTATGTTATCGGTAAAATTTCACTGATATTTGTATCCTTTCTCTGTAAAAAATCTAAAAATTTCATGAAAATTTTGAAAATTTTGCATTTTTCTAACTTTGAAAGTCTCTGCTTGAAAGGAAAATGGATATTCCAAATAAATTACATATTGATTCACATATACAATATGTCTACTTTGTGTTTGCATTAAAAAATTGACAAGTTTTTACTTTTGGAAGACACCAGAAGGCTTCAAAGTTCCGCAGCAATTTTCCAATTTTTCACAAAATTTTGAAACTCTCTTTTTTTCAGGGACCAGTTCAGGTTTGAAGTGGATTTGAAGGGTCTTCATATTAGAAATACCCCATAAATGACCCCATTATAAAAACTGCACCCCCGAAAGTATTCAAAATGACATTCAGTAAGCGTTTTAACCCTTTATGGGTTTCACAGGAATAGCAGCAAAGTGAAGGAGAAAATTCTAAATCTTAATTTTTTACACTCGCATTTTCTTGTAGACCCAATTTTTGAATTTTTACAAGGGGTAAAAGGAGAGAAATCACCCTAAAATTTGTAACCCAATTTCTCTCGAGTAAGGAAATACCTCATATGTGTATGTAAAGTGTTCGGCGGGTGCACTACAGGGCTCAGAAGGGAAGGAGCGACAATGGGATTTTGGAGAGTGAGTTTTTCTGAAAGGGTTTTTGGGGGGCATGTCCCATTTAGGAAGCCCCTATGGTGCCAGAACAGTGGACCCCCCCCACATGTGACCCCATTTTGGAAACTATACCCCTCATGGAATTTAATAAGGGGTGCAGTGAGCATTTACACCCCACTGGCGTTTGACAGATATTTGAAACAGTGGACTGTGCAAATCAAAAATTTAATTTTTCATTTTCACAGACCACTGTTCCAAAAATCTGTCATACACCAGTGGGGTGTAAATGCTCACTGCACCCCTTATTACATTCCGTGAGGGGTGTAGTTTCCAAAATGGGGTCACATGTGGATATTTATTGTTTTGCGTTTGTCAGAACTGCTGTAACAATCAGCCACCCCTGTGCAAATCGCCTCAAATGTACATGGTGCACTCTCCCTTCTGGGCCTTGTTGTGCGCCCCCAGAGCACTTTGCGCCCACATATGGGGTATCTCCGTACTCAGGAGAAATTGCGTTACAAATTTAGAGGGTCTTTTTTCCCTTTTACCTCTTGTGAAAATGAAAAGTATAGGGCAACACCAGCATGTCAGTGTAAAAAATTTATTTTTTTACACTAACATGCTGGTGTAGACCCCAACTTCACCTTTTCATAAGGGGTTAAAGAAGAAAAAGCCCCCCAAAATTTGTAAGGCAATTTCTCCCGAGTACGGCGATACCCCATATGTGTCCCAAAACTGTTGCTCTGAAATACGACAGGGCTCCAAAGTGAGAGAGCGCCATGCGCATTTGAGGCCTGAATTAGGGATTTGCATAGGGGTGGACATAGGGGTATTCTACGCCAGTGATTCCCAAACAGGGTGCCTCCAGCTGTTGCAAAACTCCCAGCATGCCTGGACAGTCAATGGCTGTCCGGCAATACTGGGAGTTATTATTTTGCAACAGCTGGAGGCTCCGTTTTGGAAACAGTAGCGTACCAGACGTTTTTCATTTTTTGGGGGGAGGGGGGCTGTGTAGGGGTATGTGTATATGTAGTGTTTTTTACTTTTTATTTTAGGTTAGTGTCAGTGTAGTGTAGTGTAGTGTTTTTAGGGTACAGTCGCATGGGCAGAGGTTCACAGCAAGTTTGCCGCTGGAAGTTTGAGCTGCAGCGCAAAATTTGCGCCATCTCAAACTTGCAGCACTCACTGTAAACCTCCGCCCATGTGAGTGTACCCTGTACATTCACATTGGGGGGAGGGGGCAAACATCCAGCTGTTGCAAACTCCGAGCATGCCCTTGAGCTGTCCGTGCATGCTGGGAGTTGTAGTTTTGCAACAGCTGGAGGAACACTGGTTTGGAAACACTAAGTTGAGTAATAAACTTTCAAGTGTTTTGCAACCAAACTTAGTGTTTCCAAACCAGTGTGCCTCCAGCTGTTGCAAAACTACAACTCCCAGCATGCATGGTCTGTCAGTGCATGCTGGGAGTTATAGTTTAGCAACAATTGCAACAGCTGGAGGCACTGAGGTAGGAAACGGACAATGTTTCCCAACTAGTGTGCCTCCAGTTGTTGCAAAACTACAACTCCCAGCATGCCCAGACTGCCAAGGCATGCTGGAAGTTGTAGTTCGGCAATATCTGAAGGATCAGATGTTGCCGAACTACAACTTCCAGCATGCTTGGGCAGTCTGGGCATGCTGGGAGTTGTAGTTTTGCAACATCTGGAGGTCCACAGTTTGGAGACCACTGTATAATGGTCTCCAATCTGTGGTCTTCCAGATGTTAGAGAACTACAACTCCCAGCATGCCTGGACAGACTGAGCATGCTGAGATTTGTAGTTTTGCAACATCTGGAAGAGCACAGATTGGAGACCATTATACAGTGGTCTCCAAACTGTGGACCTCCAGATGTTGCAAAACTACAACTCCCAGCATGCCCAGAAAGCCAAAGGCTGTCTGGGCATGCTGGGAGTTGCAGTTTTGAAACTCTCAGAGGCAGCAGTGAGATCGCTTTACGGCGATCTCACTGCTGCCAATGAAGATGCCGCCCTGCTGCTGCAAACTCACCTCCGGGACGCAGCGCAGCCAGGACCGCATGGAGGACGCCGGGACCGCCGGGACCGCCGGGACCGCTCGGGACACCGCTCGGACGGGTAAGTGACGCCGGGGGACGGGTCAGGGACACTTAGCAGAGCGGTGTGTGTCCCGATCCCCGTGATCGGGACTCACACACCGCGCTGCTAAGTGTTTTCATAGCGAAACGCTGCTATCAGCTAGTCACATTTGACCAGCTGATAGCAGCGATCGCTGGGGGGGGTGGGGGACGAAACCCCCCGTGGTCGCACGGTAAGATGGCTGGCTATCAGTGATAGCCACCATCTTTCCGGGCGCTGCGGGGTGCCGCGAGTAGCGGCAGTAATGTCCATGACGTACCTGTATGTCATGGGTCGGGAACGCCTTGCCACCCATGACGTACAGGTATGTCATAGGTCGGGAAGGGGTTAATTAACTTTTCAGCTGTAGTCACTATTCATTGCGGCATCCCAAGAGCTAAATGTCAGGGAACAGTGTTCTCTCCAATCCTATTCGGCTATTGTAGCGAGGTGTTAGAAGCATAATTCAGCCTGCACCATTACTGTGTCACAAGAGTATATACACACTAAACAGTTGATGCAGCTTTTCGTGCCAAAATTTGGGTGGCAAATTTACACACAGTGGAAATTTTCTGACACAAGTTGACCTGCAGTGCAGACATATAAATCTGCAGCATGTCAATTTATGTCTGTGGAATCAATGGGAAAGGTAAAATCTGCATCATATCCACGCTGATTTATATGTGGAATTGCTGAAATCATTCTAGTGTGCGTTTACCCGAATAGTGTGATGTACTATTATTGCATGGGACGGAAACAGTTTTTAACTTCTCTGTATACATTTGCAACCTCATTTCTTATCTAGTTTAAACAGTGTCTATGATTCCGCTGTAAAACAAAGCTTTTTATCCTGTCACCGTAATCACTGGGGCAATACTTTGTCTCTAATGAATCTTTTTCCCGCAGACTCTGAATTCTGTGACCCCAAGATTACAGGCAGAGGACTGCAGTATAGCCTGCTTGCCGAGGAACCATGACAAGAACCGCTTCATGGACCTGCTGCCGCCTGACAGATGCCTGCCTTTCTTAATTACTATAGATGGGGAGAGCAGCAATTACATCAATGCAGCACTGGTGGATGTAAGGAGACCTATCTCTCTGCTTGATGTGTGTAGAGGACAGGAATGAAGCCTGATACTATGTGATTGATTGATCTGTGCTACAAAGTATTGCAGAACAAATAGGAAACTAATGGGCAGTAATTAAAGTCCTGTTGTCATTCACTGAAATTGAATTCCCATGAAACATTGGCAAGTTGTTTGTCATTTTCAGGGTTGACCTCTTTTGGGAATGATGCCTTAACATGGTCCATTTATTTCCACTATAGCCATTAATGCAGTGCTTAGTAGCATTCAGCATTCTCAAAACATAGAGCTTTAACCAGATTCGTAGACTAAGGCCACTGTTCACGTCTTCCCAGATGTCATTTAGTTGTAATATGGCTAAACTCTGTTTTTGTGTGCATCTCTCTGAGATTTCTCATTCACATCTGCTCACTTCAGGAGCCGAATATCACTTATAGAGAACAGACTCAATGAACCAAGCTGTTCTGTTAATGCTGATTGCTCGATGCACACCATAAAAAGGGTTACAAAAGTAATGTGTAATTACAGTGAAAACTACAAGCAACGTGCTTTTTAATAACATGTAGAAAATATAAACTTAAGTAAAATAAAAAAAAACTCCTATAGGGAACCGTAAATTGGCGAACTCCACATCAGCATGAATCCTTGTTTACATGTCATGAAACTGCGACACGGCTTGTTTTGCGATGTTTACTAAATTCCACTTCACCGATTCTTCACACTGAATAATTAATGGATACATTAAATTGTAAATGGAAACTTTAATGAACTACATCAGGCAGAGCATTTAATGTTGTATTTAGAAGAGGCAGCACTATTTGTTTCATTTAACATAATTGGTTAAGTGATGCTCAATGTGATGAAATGCGTTAGAGAATATAGTGCTGAATAAGTTCATTGCACCAGACTCGAATATCTCCCATACCTCACTGTTATGACTTGACTATGTTATGCACTGAGATTTTAGGGCA
Source organism: Hyla sarda (assembly GCF_029499605.1). NCBI lineage: Eukaryota > Metazoa > Chordata > Amphibia > Anura > Hylidae > Hyla > Hyla sarda. Next base: position 259,293,040 of record NC_079191.1, on the reverse strand, counting down.
TCAGTGTCTTATGGGTCTTAACAGCTTTCCTGTCTGGGTCTCTGTAACAATCTCCCCATCGCTTTATACTTTACACGTAAGCTTTGAGTTTCTTCTGACACTGGGGAAGATATTATAAAGTTCCTATACGGTTTGACAAGATCTTACAAATATACAGCTGCTGGCACTGATGTCCTGATGGTCAGGCCTGTCCTTCTCTCTGCCCTTGTCTCCTTTTGCTAAATGCATGTTTGTTTTTTCTCTGGACAGAGCTACAGACAGCCAGCTGCCTTCATTGTCACACAGCATCCTTTGCCAAACACTGTGAAGGACTTCTGGAGATTAGTATATGATTATGGATGCTCCTCCTTAGTGATGCTGAATGAAGTGGACTTGACACAGGTCATTTTATTATTTAAATAATAGATTACAGCCTAAGTATAAAAAAAAAAAAAGGAATAACATTGACAAGGCATTCTTTGTGATCCCCACAGGGTTGTCCACAATACTGGCCAGAGGAGGGAATGCTCCGGTATGGTCCAATCCAGGTGGAATGCATGTCGTGCTCAATGGATTGTGATGTAATTAACCGAATCTTCAGAATATGCAACCTGACACGGGTAACTAGATGAATATTAAGTTAAGACTACAATAAAAAAATAAAATTTAATTAAATTCACTTCATTTGTGTTTTGCATCTGGTCCCTAAAGGGAACCACAAGTCATTAGGATGGTCCCTGGTGGCTTTTTTCTTGTCCCATCACCTTAATTAATTAGATCTCTTCCTGATTGGGTGTAAGGAGACATTTATCAATCAAGGCTGGAGAGACAAAGAGAACCAACCTGGGACTGCCCTGATGACTCGTGGTTCAGGCAGCATGCAAGGGATGTCAGGTTCCCTTTAAAAGGTTTTCAGTGATTTTGATAAAATGGTGTGCAGGTTGGCATCAGTATAAAATAACCCCAAATCTGCCCCCCACTGCTCAGGCTTGCCTCACTATGCACCTGTGATCTCTAGTCTGATTATCACTAGTCTAAGCAGTCACTTGCTTTACATGCATGCAGAGAGGTCAGTGACTGGCAATCACAGTGTGTGTTATGCCCTCACATCAGGCCTAGCAGAAAATAATAAAGCAAAGGTGTATTTAGGGTGCATGAAGTTTTTATTCCTATCTTATGTTGGTTCCAGCCTGAACGCCATTTTCTAAAAATACTTTCACCTGCACTATTGGTATAACCTAGTCATAGTGGACATTTCTAACCAAAGCCTCAGTTTATACGTTAGTGTCTTGCTCTTTGCTTTCGCATTACTTTGTAGTTTGTGATAGGTCTTCATTTGCTGTAATAAAAATCAGCTTTCAGGTAGGGTTTAAGAGATATGGTTTGATTCTGAAACAGAAGTAGATGGATTTCCAAAATCTTTTTTTTCTTTAAAGCATGCTTCTCATTTGTCCACTGTGGTAAAGCCTGGGCCCTGTTTTAAATACAATATATACTGCACTTTTTTTTTTTTTTTTTTTTTTTTAAAACCAGTCAACCTAGGCAGTATGGTCATGTGACCAAATAACATAGATTGAATAAAACACAACAATATTGTTTGCAACAGGAAAATATCAACCTAGGTTTTATTTTTATTTTTTTATTAAGTTAACTTTTCCATAGGTACAGGGTTACTGGAAGTAACAATATTGAGTATCCCGCACAGATTTACCGGCAGTTTACCTTATGTTGCTCTAAACCCATTTCCTACAAGCATAATACAGTCATAATACAGTATTTTTTGTTTTGTTCCTATTACAGCCACAAGTTCCAGCTAGTGACTCGAACTGATAACATCATAATGATCTGTGATTGTTAGTTTGGGTTTCCAGATCCATAGTCAGGCCGGGACAACAATATTGGCCCTGATTTATCAAACAGCCTGAAACCCTAATTGTCTGGTTTTTTTCCCCATAGTAACCAATCACAGCTCCACTTTCACTTTACAAGAGCTCATTAAGATATGAAAGTTGAGCTGTGATTGGTTGCTATGGGAAAAACCAGACAATTAGGGTTTGAGGCAGATTGATAAATCAGGTCAATGTGTGAAAAGAGCCTCATTGTGAGATTCTGTCGAGAAACCCATATCATGGCACTATATGAGACACTTTATTAGTACATAATATAATAGGTGGCCTAATGTGGGAAGGAAATAAATTATTTTAACATTAATTTATATTCTTTCCTTTGGACAGCCTCAAGAAGGTTATCTGATGGTGCAGCAGTTCCAGTACTTAGGTTGGGCAGCACATAGAGAGGTGCCAAATTCCAAAAGATCTTTCCTAAAATTGATTTTGCAAGTTGAGAAATGGCAAGAGGAATGTGATGAAGGAGAAGGACGCACCATTATTCACTGCCTGTGAGTTAACCACTAATAGCTGTCATTTATTGTTACTATGTCAGTCCAAGCTCTCTAATGGATGTCCTGGTTGACCTAGTCTGTGGATCTGATAGCTGATTTAAGGTGTGAAAGGAATACCTTGAAATGTACCTCATGACATTTTTGGTAACATTACATTATGTTGCTTTCAAGTTATAGTGGTCAGGGGTAGAGAGATGCTCTTTTTAAGGAGTAGAAATGTATGTGGATTTGTGTATGTGTATATTTTTTTTCAAGAACAAAGCTAGTTATTTTGTTACTTGCTAGATAAATATTGTGTGAAACACAGCCATTTCTGTACACATATGTCCCAGAAAAAATGCAGGAAGAAAAAAAGTGCATGTTGGTCCTTTAAGGTTTTTTGTCATTTATAATTTTTTTCTGAAATTACAACAAATCAATGGAAACAAAAAAAAAAAAAAAAAACTGACATGCCTTCCCTCAGTTTCTTGTATTCTTCGTATTCTTCCATGTAATGTTCATATTGTATTGATTCCTTATATCAGGGGGTCTCAAACTCAAATTATCTGGGGCCACTGGAGGTAGAGGCTGGATGAGGCTGGGCCACATGCACCCCTTACATATCATGCCCCCGTCATGCGCCCTTCACATATAATGCCCCCTGTGCTGTCCCCTCAGGGGGCATAATATGTGAGGGGCACAGCACAGGGGGCCCCAAATGTCATGTGCTTGTTCACAAATAATGCCCCCTGTGCTTTGACCCTTATATTACATATTGGATTTTCTCTTCCCCCCCCCCCCCCCAGTTTTTAAACCCCCCCCCCCCCGCCCTCAGGTTGTATGTAGTATTGCAAGTGTAACTTTTTAAATAATGTAGATAATACAATTATATGTATATTTGGAATATGCATTGGTTAAAATATGTGTATATTTATGGGTGGAAAAAGTGCTGTCCCTGCAGCTATTGCCTGTGAGGAGTCCAAATACAGGAAGTGAGTGCAGGACAAGCAGGGCCCTGTGCAGGCTCCTGGCTTGTCAATCATCCTCATGTGTGAGCTGGGAGCGTGACACAGAGCCTCAGTGTACAGAGCCCTGCTTGTCCTCAGTGTACAGAGCTCTGCTTGTCCTCAGTGTACAGAGCCCTGCTTGTCCTCAGTGTACAGAGCCCTGCTTGTCCTCAGTGTACAGAGCCCTGCTTGTCCTCAGTGTACAGAGCCCTGCTTGTCCTCAGTGTGTACAGAGCCCTGCTTGTCCTCAGTGTGTACAGAGCCCTGCTTGTCCTCAGTGTGTACAGAGCCCTGCTTGTCCTCAGTGTGTACAGAGCCCTGCTTGTCCTCAGTGTGTACAGAGCCCTGCTTGTCCTCAGTGTGTACAGAGCCCTGCTTGTCCTCAGTGTGTACAGAGCCCTGCTTGTCCTCAGTGTGTACAGAGCCCTGCTTGTCCTCAGTGTGTACAGAGCCCGGCTTGTCCTCAGTGTGTACAGAGCCCGGCTTGTCCTCAGTGTGTACAGAGCCCTGCTTGTCCACCCTCACTTCCTGTATTTTTACTCCTCACACACAGGCAATAGCTGCAGGGACAAAAATATACATATTTTTTAACCAATGTATATTACAAATATACATTTAATGTTATCTACATTATATAAAATGTTTGTTGATGACAGGTACACTTTAACCACTTAAGGACCCAGGGCGAACTTGTACGTCCTGAGTCCGCTCCCGTCCGGCCCTGCGTCATAGCAGGTCGGACCTGTCCGTTGTTGTCTAACAACGGGAGGGACCTGTGACTAATAGCACGCGGTACTGATCACGGTGCTGCGTGCTATTAATCCTTTAGACGTGCTGTTCAAAGTTGATCGCCGCCTCTAAAGTGAAACGAGACTAATGCCGGTTAACTCAGGGGGCTCTTCGAGACCGCCGCAGTGAAATTGCGGCGTCCCAAACAGATTTAGGAAACGAGGAGGGCCCCCTTATCTGCCTCCTGGTGTCCGATCACCGAATGACTGCTCAGTGCCTGAGATCTAGGCATAAGCAGTAGAATAATCGATCAATTGTTTCCTATTGATCAATGTAAAAGATCAGTGTGTGCAGTGTTATAGCCCCCTATGGGAGCTATAACACTGCAAAAAAAAAAAAGTGTAAGAAAAAAGTTAATAAAGATCATTTAACCCCTTCCCTAATAAAAGTTTTAATCACCCCCCATTTCCCATTTAAAAACAAAGTGTAAATAAAAATAAACCTATGTGGTATCGTAGAGCTGCAATTTTATCAAAGGGACAACAGGATCCAGTGGCATTTTGGTGATCATTTTTTATGGTATGTCATACTTTTTTTTTATCAATCTGTCCAGCTCTTTGTGCTCGAAGACTGGACTACATTTTTATCATGCTATTCTCATGATGCTTTCATTATAGCCCATGCTATTAAACCATAAGGTTTAAATGTATCTTTTCTTCTATTTTTCTGTAAAGAAATGGTGGAGGACGAAGCGGTGTGTTCTGTGCCATTAGTATTGTGTGTGAAATGATCAAGAGACAAAACGTGGTGGATGTTTTCCATGCTGTAAAAACACTACGTAACAGCAAGCCAAATATGGTGGAAACTCCGGTAAGTGTGAAGACAGTAGTCATCTGATTTAGTGTATGTTTATTTAAATAATAGGATTTGTTTCTTTCATCCATGCATTTCCCAAGTAACTTTTCAACTTCATTCTGGCAGTTTTTCAGATGCCACTATCTATTATATATTTTCACGATAACTGTTGTAACTGGATGTGGAAGTTGAATAGGCCATGTTTATTATTTTGTGGACTTCTTTTTTTTTTTTTTTTTTTTTAGCCAATTCCATTTAAAAATGTAAGCAAACGCTACTGTAACCATAAGAAGCAGCAAAAGCTCTATAGAATATTTTGTCAAATGGTGAATCATATTGATACCCTGTATATTCCACCATAACATTTCCTGCCGCCTTAATAAGGTTTATCATCTCATAATGATCTAGTGTTTGCACAGAATGTAGTTGGCCCCGGGAGCTCCTGCATATATCACTTTGCTAAGAAAACAATGGAACCCAGGAAAATTATGGAAATTCTGCTAAGCAAACATTTCTCAAATGAGCTTTGTGGTTAATGAGAAATAATGTTTGTATGGATAATTGTTTTCTAATTATTTTTTTCTTTCTTGCACATATTTTTTTTTCACTCCTTCAAACCTTTATCCTTTTTCTTTTCTGTAATACAAGGCGGTTTTAAGGGATGTGATACATAAAATAGGAATCGTTTTGTTTTTAATAATCCTCTACCTACAAAGACTTCAGTCTATTTGCATTTTGTGAACATCATAGTATTACTTTCATCTTTCTACTTCTACAAAATTTACTGTGAAATTACTTCTATGTAAATGAGCTGTGAAAAATGAGCTACCACGTATTAGCAATAATTATTTCAAATCATGTGAAAAGCTAGAGAGTTATAATATACGTAGTTTGCTGAACTTAGAGCAATGGAGGCATCCGGGTCACTGCTCTTTTGTAGGATGAACTATAAACTGATATCAAACTAGGTTGCAGTGCATCACTGCTTCCACATTATCATTATTAACAAATAATATTTTACTGCCATTGCTTTGGTAAAGTAGTTCTAGCCATACATTTCTTACAGGTGTTTCATCTGTAAAAAGAAATTAAAAAAAATACATGGCCAAAAAGTGCATCACAAAACCAATGCAATTTGCTATAAAAGTGTGGGTTCAACACAGAAACAGGTCTTTAGCTATCAATATTATATATATATATATATATATATATATATATATATATATATATATATGCCTATAGGCAGATAATTATTACATGAGCCTTAAAGCACTATCATCTTCCCACATAATATCATTTTTATGTATTTACCACATGTCTGTAAGCAACTTCATTGTCCATAGTAGTAAACCTGATTCATTCCCACAAACTCCTATATCCGGGAGCTAGAAATAACTGCGCCAGAGTTACAGTGTGCCTGCTGAGGATCAGGTACTAACTCATTTTTATTACGCCGCCTAGTTTTGAAGTCAAAGCTAATATGATTTACGCGTACAGTTGCAATATAGCAAAAAATTTGACTTTACATTTCAAACACACACTTGAGAAAATTTTTCTAAGAAATGTCCCCAGATGCAGTGTGGAGACCATGATGCAGTGTGGAGACACTTTACTTGGAACAAATACTCTACACTTGCATTTTTTCATCATCAAATTTTTTTTTTGTAACACACTTTATAGCAGAACTCTGTGGCTCAGATTTTCTAAAACAGTCTGAGACAAAAACTCTCATATGCCCAAAGCAGCAAATCACAGCTTAGCCTTCGTTTCTCAAATTGCTCTTGTAATATGAAAGCTGACCTGCGATTGGTTGCTACGAGCAAATAAGACAATGTTGTTAAATCTGGATCAATGTCTCTATGTGCTTTCAACTATTTTCAGTAATACATGTGGGCATATTCAATATTTTAAAGCACTATAAATTAATTGAAAGTAACAACACCTGTACTTGTGGGTCCAAGTGGCCAAGCTCCATACATGGTTATGGACAACTTCTTAACCCCTTAAGGACCAAGCGGTTTTCTGTTTTTGCACTTTCCATTTTTTCCTCCTTACCTTTTAAAAATCATAACCCTTTCAATTTTGCACCTAAAAATCCATATGATTTTTTGCGCCACCAATTCTACTTTGTAATGACATCAGTCATTTTACCCAAAAATCTACGGCGAAACGGGAAAAAAAATCATTGTGCGGCAAAATTGAAGAAAAAAACACCATTTTGTAAATTTTGGGGGCTTCTGTTTCTACGCCGTCCATTTTTCGGTAAAAATGACATCTTATCTTTATTCTTTAGGTCCATACGATTAAAAGGATACCCTACTTATATAGGTATGATTTTGTCGTACTTTTGGATAAAATCATAACAATAATCAGGAAAATTAATACATTTAAAATTGTCCTCTTTTTACCCCTATAACTTTTTTATTTTTCCACGTACAGGGCGGTTTGAGGGCTAATTTTTTGCGCCGTTATCTGAAGTTTTAAACTGAATAAAATGCGATCAAAAAGTCTGATCAAAACAAAAATGGTACCTTTTTTTATGGTATGAAAAGTGGCCAAAAATACGCTATTTTGGACTTTGGAATTTTTTTTGCGCGTACGCCATTGACCGTGCGGTTTAATTTATGATGTATTTTTATAGTTCGGACATTTACACACGCAGCGATACCACATATTTATTTTTATTATGTTTATATATTTTTTATATGGAATTTGGGAAAGGGGGCGTGATTCAAACTTTGATAAGGAAGGGGTTAATGTGTGTGTGTGTGTGTGTGTGTGTGTTTCAACTTTTTTTTAAACTTTTTTTTTTTTTTTTTTTTACACTTTTAGTCCCATACAGATCACTTACAATTAGATTCCTCATACAGATCACTATGGTTGTATATAACCATAGTGATCTGTGTGCTGCTCGAATTATAAAGCCAGGGCCAGGCTGTATCATTCAGAGAGCCGGAGGAGAGGTAAGCCCTCAGGCTACCTCAGCAGTGGATCGCCCCCCAAGCCCCCCCCCCCCCCAAACCCCCCCCCAGATCGTGCTTCGGGGGGGCGATCCACCCCACTGGACCACCAGGGACTGAATACAGGCACCTTTAGACGCCGCTATTAATACCGGAATCAGCTGGGGGCCGGCCGGTATGACGCGGGCTCGAGTCGGGAGCCCGCGTCATACCCGGTTAAGGGCCATTGGACGTGTATACACGTCCATGGTCCTTAAGAGGTTAAAATAAAGTGTTCTACAGATATGTAGTACTGTATTATTGACAAATATTTAAGTAAATAATTATGTTAAATTGGCTATATAGCTTTCCGGTAGGTTGTAAAATCCTTCCAAAAGTCCTAGGGCAGCAAGCTAAATTTTACTAAATGGCTTCAAAGTGCAGAAGAAATTAGTCGCACTCACCCGACTGTAGTGGAGTTCCAACATGTAGCTTTATTCAAAGCGTGTGTGCAGATAAACACATATTGCACATGCGGGGAGGGAGAGGAGAAACTCTCTGACACGGGGGTATACCACAGAAGGCTACTAATTTCACATCATGGACACGCTTCTTCTGGCCAAGAATGCCATTCCGGACCAGTTCTGTCCAACATTAGCATAAAAAGTGCCACTTATTCAGATATTTTACACATGATTTTTACATTATTAGCACCTTGCTCTCTAATTTTTGTAAAGGTGATGTGGCTTCGGGGTTGGTGCATTTTACCTTAGATATTCAAAGGTTTATCTCCATTTTCTCGTGCAAATGTCTGTTAATTTCAGAATTTTACTGTGCCTTGCTAATGTGAATACATTTTTTGTTTTATTTTATTTAAAAAAAATAAAAATAAAAAATAAAAAAAAATATATATATATATATATATATATATATATATATATATATTCCTTGTATATTCTTTATTTTTCACACCAGTCTTAAAAATTATAGTGTTCATTTTTTTCTTCTTTTTTTTAGTTAAATGTAAATTCATGTTCCTTAATAGGCTATTCCTCAGTTTAACCACAAAATGGAGACATATATGTAGACCCTTGTTGCTTTCTAAAAGTATAAAGTGCGTTTATAAACTGAGCGTTTATAAGCTATTGCTACACATCAGTATACAGTGGTCCCTCAACATACGATGGTAATTCGTTCCAAACGAGCCATCGTTTGTCGAATCCATCGTATGTTGAGGGATTCGTGCAATGTAAAGTATAGGAAGCTGTACTCACCTGTCCCCGCCGCTCGAGATGGTGTCCCCGCCGCTCCCGATGGTGATCCCGGGCCTCTGCTGGGCTCTCTGCTGTCTTCTCCGGTCCTCTTCTGTCTTCCGCAAGGCCTTACTGGACGTCATTACGCCGCTGCGTACGCCATTCCTATTGGATGGCGTGCGCAGCAGCATATTGATGTCATCGGAGAGGGCCGAGAAGACACCGGAAGACCAGCGCTGGACCCGGAGGGCACCCCGGAGCATCGTGGAGGGGTAAGTAATACTTACCGCACCACACGGGGAACATTAAGCTGCTATCCGGCAGCAGCTGAAGCATTTGGCGCTGCCAGATAGCACTTAATGCGATGGCCCCGACATAAAAAAGCATCGTATGTCAATGCTGACATCGACATGCGATGGCCTCTGAGAGGCCATCATATGTCGGGGCCATTGTAGGTCGGGGGTCACTGTAATAGGCAATGTCCTACATCAGGCATAGGCAACCTTCGGCTCTGCAGATGTTTTGGACTACATCTCCCATGATGCTATTACAGCCAGAATACTGCCAAAGTATCATGGGAAATGTAGTTCAAAACATCTGCAGTGCCGTAGGTTGCCTATGCCTATCCTACATTAACCTTTCAGATGCACAATCAAAGTCAATTGCAATATCTAAAACTGTTAAAATAATGTTGCCGGTCAGATAATGGGCTGTTCTGGACATCCATAGCACCTTTTGCAGGCCCAAAGCAGTTAACATAACAGATTGAGGTCACTTAACCTATTCACTGGCATCAGATCAGTGCTCTGGCTATACAGGCTTCCTCGGCAGGCTGTGTAAGCATTGCAATAATAACAAAGGCATAGTACTAAAATAGTTTTTGTCCCTGATGGGCACAAAAAAAAAGTGATAAAATTAGTAGAAAACAGCATTATTAAGAATGTCTCCTTTTAAGTTTGGACTGTTGCTGACAAAGTGACTACCGTATATACTAGAGTATAAGCCGTCCCGAATATAAGCCGAGGCCCCTAATTTCACCCCAAAAACCCAGGAAAAGTTATTGACTCGACTATAAGCCTAGGGTGGGAAAAACATCATCCCCCCTCGGTCCTCATCTAGACCCCCGTCCTCATCTAGACCCCCGTCCTCATCTAGACCCCCGTCCTCATCTAGACCCCCGTCCTCATCTAGACCCCCGTCATCATCCCCCTTGTCATCACCCCCCCCCCTCATCATCACAGCCTGTCAATCAGTGTTCTTCAACCTGTGGACCTCCAGATGTTGCAAAACTACAACTCCCAGCATGCCCGGACAGCCATCGGGCTTGCTGGGAGTTGTAGTTTTGAAACATCTGGAGGTCCGCATGTTGAAGACCACTGCGGCCTTTGTCATCATCCAGACCCCCCTTTTGTTTTCTACTCACCTACCCTCGGTGGGAAGGAAGGGTGAGCTGGTCCGGGTCATCTTTGGCCATTTATGCTGCAGGGACCGTCCGGTGGGGAGGGTTAGTCGTTCCGGTCTGGCCATCTTCACCGGGAGGCCCTCTTCTCCGCTCCGGGCCGGCCCCGGACTAGTGACACTGCCTTGACTCCACCGCGCAGGGACGTCACGGACGTCTACTGCGCACGAACGTCCCTGCGCGTCGTCTCTAGCCCGGGGCCGGCCTGGAGCGGAGAAGAGGGCCTCCCGTTGAAGATGGACAGCCCAGAACAACTAACCCTCCCCACTGTGCCTGCAGCATAGGAGGTTGAATATGGACCAGTTCACCCTTCCTTCCCATCGAGGGGAGGTGAGTAGAAAACAAAAGGGGGTCTGGATGATGACGAAGGTCCGGCAGTGGTCTTCAACCTGCGGACCTCCAGATGTATCAAAACTACAACTCCCAGCATGCCGGAGTTGTAGTTTTGCAACATCTGGAGGTCCGCAGGTTGAAGAACACTGAAAGGGATTGACAGGCGAAGATGGACAGCCGGGACCATCCCCTCACAGCTAAAGCCAGAAACGTTTTTTTGCTCACTCGAGTATAACCCGAGGGGGTGCGTTTTGAGCACAAAAAATCTGAAAAACTCTGCTTATACTCGAGTATATATGGTACTTAACCCCTTAACGACGAAGGACGTATATTTACGTCCTCCGCCGGCTCCCACGATATGCCGCGGGGTCACGCGGTCACCCCGCGTCACATCGGGTCGGTCCCGGACGCCATCAACGGCTGGGACCCGCGGCTAATACAGGACATCACCGATTGCGGTGATGCCCTGTATTAACTCTTCAGACGCGGCGATCAAAGCTGACCGCTACGTCTGAAGTGAAATCGCGGCGTCCTGAACATCCTACAGGACACCGGAGGGACCTTAACAGCCTCCTCGATGTCCAATCGGCGAATAACTGCTCCGTGCCTGAGATCCAGGCAGGAGTAGTCAAGCGCCGATAACACTGATCACAGGCGTGTTAATACACGCCAGTGATCTGTGTAAAAGATCAGTGTGTGCAGTGTTAAAGGTCCCTATGGGAGCTATAACATTGCAAAAAAAAGTAAAAAAAAGTGTTAATAAAGATCATTTAACCCCTTCCCTAATAAAAGTTTGAATCACCCCCCTTTTCCCATAAAAAAAATAAAAGTGTAAATAAAAATAAACATATGTGGTATCGCTGTGTGCGTAAATGTCCGAACTATAAAAAAATATATCATTAATTAATCCGCACGGTCAATGGCGTACACGTAAAAAAATTCCTAAGTCCAAAAAAGCTTATTTTTGGTCACTTCTTATAACATTAAAAAATGAATAAAAAGTGATCAAAAAGTCAGATCAAAACATCATACCAATAAAAACGTCAGATCACGGCGCAAAGAATGAGCCCTCATACCGCCCTGTACATGGAAAAATAAAAAAGTTATAGGGGTCAGAAGAGGACATTTTTAAACGTATACATTTTCCTGCATGTAGTTATCATTATTCTGCAGGTCCATACAGTTGAAATGGTACCCTACTTATATTGGTTTCATTTTGTCATACTTCTGGAAAAATCATAGGGTGTAATTTTTATGAAAATATGCACTGCGTAGAAACAGAAGCCCCCAAAAGTTACAAAATGGCGTTTTTTTCTTTGATTTTGTCGCACAATGATTTTTTTTTCCGTTTCGTTGTGAATTTTTGGGTAAAATGACTGATGTCACTGCAAATCGTCGAAACGAAAAAAAAATAATTGTGCGACAAAATTGATGAAGAAAATAATTTTTAAAAATTTTTGGGGGCTTCCATTTCTACGCAGTGCATTTTTCTGTAAAAATGACATGTTCTCTTTATTCTGTAGGTCCATACGGTTGAAATGATACCCTACTTATATAGGTTTTATTTTTTCATACTTCTGGAAAAAATCATAACTACATGCAGGAAAATGTATACGTTCAAAAATGTCCTCTTCTGACATCTATAACTTTTTTATTTTTCCGCATATGGGGATGTATGTGGGCAAATTTTTTGTGTCGTGATCTGAAGTTTTTATCGGTACCATTTTTGTATTGATTGGACTTTTTGATTACTTTTTATTCATTTTTTAATGGTATAAAAAGTTACCAAAATACGCTATTGTGGACTTTAGTATTTTTGTACGTGTACTGTCTTTACATTTTTTTTTTTTTATGGGAAAAGGGGTGACTTTTTTTTTTTTTTTTACTTTTATTAGGGAAGGGGTTAAATCACATTTATGAACACTTTTTTTCCCTTTTTTTTTGCTATGTTATAGCACCCATAGAGGACTATAACATTGCACACACTGATCTCTTACACTGTTCACTGCCATGCATTAGCATGGCATTGATCAGTGTTATCGCTGCTCGACTGCTCCTGCCTCGATCTCAGGCATTGAGCAGTCATTCAGTCATCGGACACGCAGGAGGCAGGTAGAGATCCTCCTGGTGTCCTGCAAGCTGTCAGGATTAAGGGCTTATAACAGCCCGAAACGCGTCGGTGACGTGTGTTTTTTAACCCACCATGCACGTGTGATTTTTGTTTGTTTTGTCTATTTTTCTCTTTTAATGGAACCTTATTAAAGAATATCTTTTACTTCAAGTGGAGCTGAGATTCCCTTTCCCCACCATTTCTTCCTTGAATTCCAACAGTCAATAGACTCTATGATTTGTAACTATTGTTTTTTTGTTTTGTTTTTCAGGAACAGTACCGCTTCTGCTATGATGTTTCCTTAGAGTACCTAGAATCATCGTAGTTGGATGTGCCAATCAGCAGCTCAACTTCAGACAAATGTCACTCCAGCTGTGCAGTGGGGGATTTTTACATGGGACCTTTTAAGTTTTAAACAGAGCAAACAAAAAGCTAAAGGAAAAAAAAAAGTATTTTTCTTATGACTTTCTGTATCTTCATAAAAAGGACCAGAGATGTTTCTATGACTGTAGACAGTATTGATGAATTTAGTGCCACATGATCACACTGCTGGAAACCAGAACTGGATGGTCTCTTCGGGATTTGTACATATTTGTATGTGCAGCCGCCTCACAAGACAAGTCTCGAGCCAATATGTTGCATGTGTTTATTTACAGTGTGGCAGATTCTCTTTTTTTTTTAAATACAATTTGTCTGAAATAATTAACAAATAAGTTCGGATTTGACAGCAAATTCCTGTAATTCTCTCTGCATTTCAAGCATCACTGGACTGTACTTGGCTTAATATTTTTTTGAGCATTGATGCCTGGATCGTACCATATATATTATTTTAAAAGAATCCCAAACATAAGCCAAAGAATCAATTGTAAATATGTCAATATGGAGAAGCACACTCTGTATGTATTGCTTATTTACATTCCTTTATTTTGTTGGCTAAAGAAACAATCATTTTCCTGAGGAAAGCTTTTTGCTGAAAATGATGGCGGTTTATTTTTGTATGTAACGAGTGTAAGTAAAAGAAAACAGTTTTCTGCATTAATATCAGAGCGATGTTTTAAAGATGTTTTTGTTGTATTTCATTCTGGTGAACTCAAGTTACGTGAATTTGTTTGGTTCTGGACCTTCTTTGAAAACAGGACCAAAGTGATATACAGTTTTCCACCAAGATATTAGTAATCATGGATCAGTTATTCATACACCATGTGGGAAATCAACGCTTACAAATTCAAGATCTGAGTCTCAGGCCCCCTATTACCATAGAGCGAAGGAGAAAGCAACACTGTGGTCTTTGGCCTGAGAACATTTGATTAGCACATTGTAAGAAGATGTGTGTCTTGATGTTTACAGACTTGTAAGCTCTGGGCTCTCAACAAAGTAAATTGAAATAAATGAATACCATATTCCAGGCGTGTCACTTGTCCCATGATTCCCAGAAAAAAAATGTTTAATTATGATTTATCCAAGCTACTTGTGCTTGCCTTTTTATGTTCTTATTCCTTGTATTTTTATATCTAAGTTTTTGTGTACAATGAAGTCATTTTCTCAAAATGTAATTTGCAGTAGGGATCTTTTATACAAGGAATGATGTGTTGTATATTATGGATCAAAATAATGCAAGCATCCAGCGCAAATAAAGATTTTTTTCTGTTTCTATAAATGTATACCTTTAGTTTTTGGTGTACATGATATCTTTTGCTATAAAATTCTACATATTTCAGCAAAATTCCTGCCTAACTCTCATAATTGCCCAGATTTATGAATCTTGCCTGAAATGAAAACTGTCTGTTTTCACCTACAGTAACCAATCACATCTTTTATCTAAATAAGCTATTGTAAAATGAAAGCGGAGCTGTGATTGGCAGATATGTGCAAAACTAGACCATTTTGGTTTTAGGCAAATTGATAAATATGGGTCTATGAGTTGTCAAATACATGCAACTCTAGGATATGCGCTTGTCTGGAAAAAGATATTTACCATGTAGTTACAATTTCCACATGGGAAACATTGTGCATTTGCATAGCCTCACAAATGTTTATATGATTGAAAACTCCAGAATCATGACATTCACCACTAACTTTTGTAATGATTTTAGAAAATCTATGACCGCACCCCTGAGCAACCCCCCCCATCTGATGGACATCAAACATGGCAAATAAAACTTAGAAAACATGCATTGCAGGATACAGGGGTGTGTCTATCTTGTTGGACACACTAGGGCTGCAGGATTGTTACCTTTCTGATGTCCTCCGTGTATATCCCTATTCATTTTTGCCTTTTGTAGAAACTGCAAGATGAGTATGAACACTTATTATGGTCATCCATGCTCCTCCCAACATTTTTTTTGCTCCTCTGCCCTCATTCTAACTATGGCCTCTCCATTATATGGTCTTTGGCCTCCTTGTTCCTGACCTGCTTTCTTCATGCTATATGCCACATTACTGACATGTATTTGTTATATACCATGTGGTCCATACCTGGGATCAGATGCAACAAGTGGACATCAAATATTCATGGAGAGCATGATATTGGGTGGCTTTAGGGAA
This sequence comes from Hyla sarda, assembly GCF_029499605.1. Taxonomy (NCBI): domain Eukaryota; kingdom Metazoa; phylum Chordata; class Amphibia; order Anura; family Hylidae; genus Hyla; species Hyla sarda. Next base: position 259,277,452 of record NC_079191.1, on the reverse strand, counting down.
TGCTTGGGAGCATGATTTACCAAGTCTCCCAGGCATTCCTGTTCAAGAAGGGAAAAGAGGTTGTAATAGAAGGGTCCGGTGTTTTCTTCAGTGCACATTATATTTTGGTTGAGAATGGATGTCCAAGCAAGCCTTGAGAAGACTGAGAAAAAGATCAGCCTGTCTGAAGCGGAATACTTCTATGACTATAACAGTTTTTTTGTCTGAAATGGTAAAAGCAGATCATCTTACTGTATGCAGATCAATTTGCAGCCTCCACATGACTATGACTGATTAAGAGCCCTAGCAGGTTGGAAACACGTCAGACACGTACCATGGTGCTGTTTAACATGCTGATTTTAATGATTTGTAAGAAAAAACATGGATTTTAACTGATTTACTTTATCCATTGTGACTGTATGGAATCATTTTTTTTGTTGTTGCGAAACTAAATTATGCCAGGCTTGTCTGGATAACATTTGGATTAGTTCTGTTTGCTTAAGAATATTAAAAAGGTAGGTAAGCTGGAAAAAATAAATTGTGTTATAGCTTCTCACATGAACTCAAAAGTTTGCGTAGTGCTTCGTATGGGTACACAGCGGCATCAAATGATTGTAGTGATGATGACTCGGAGCTTAAAACCACTTTCTTCTAGCTAAACAACCTGCCTTTCTGGGAATGAAATAAAAGGGAACATGAAGAAGCCAAACAGTATTCCCAATACATAAAATTATTAAAAGCATAACAAAAAAGTGGAAAAACACAAGCAGTATTTTTCCTATTTTTATGTATTCCATGAATGTCTAAAAATACTAATATTTGTTGAGGAGGGTTCTTGGGACTCACCAAAGCTGGATGCCTAAGTAGCCTAAATGTCTAAAAGAACCACTACTGCCCAGGCTGCCAGCATAAAAAAAGGTAATGTGATATATTGGGCCCCAGCACCAGAATGAAGAGTGGTGCTGGGGATCACTAGCTCAGAAGAGACATCGCTGCTGCTAGAGGTTAGATGAACTGTAGTCTGTGTCAAAACCCATGAAGAAAACCAGACTGAAGGACGGGGCAGCTATATTTGAGGCACCAGGGGAGCAACATAAGGTAAGTTCACGTTTTTTGCTATGCAGACAAGCCTGGTCAGAACTTGAAGAACATTTTTTTTTTACACTTTATGACCCTACGAATTGTGATTTCTGGCTCACATTTTCTTCCTCCTTACCTGTAAAGACCCAAACTTTTCATTTTTCCACTGACAAAGATGTATGAGGACTTATTTTGGGGGGAAAAGTTGCAACTTTCATTGTGTCATGCTAATTATACACCCCAAAAATGAATCACTATGTTTAATATGTTTACTAGCATGATGTCGGCCATTTTGTGTATAATCTAAGTAGGCCACAATTCTAAAAGTTCATCTCCTCAAAAAGTGCCAGTCTGGGAGAAGAATGCTTGCTGTCTGCTTAGATATTTATGGCTGTTTAGATAAGGGCTAGTTACACTCTAGACGACACTACTACAATTCACCCAAGGTAAAGGGGGGTGAATGGCGAGAAAGAAGGTTGAGATAGGAATGCAATGAGACAATTATTTCACAGATTCTTAAGACCTGGTGGAAAGGTCTCAAGTATAGACTTTGATAATGAGTCTTTGTACAGGGCTAGTTTGTCAGTCTTGTGAATTTTATTCTAACAATTACCCCTAGACAGACAGACAGATTCACACCTCCATGGTACTTTTATCTTTCCAATAAATTCTGATGGCTAGTTAGGGACTCTATGAGAATCCAGGTTTTGATTACTTATATGTGTCACATCTATTAAATTATGGCTCCAAAATGTGGGTTTAAGACCAGTTATTGACAGTTAACCTTTAATGGTAATGATGCTAATTGCTTATGCAATAGCATCCCCCTAGCGTATGAGTAGTTGACACTACACCGACAGGAAAGGCATTATGGGTGATATGCTCAATGCATTCAGGGTAGTTTAGTGATATCATATGCATTACCATATGTACACACCCAACCTACATTCATTGGGGAATTCCAATTTAGGAGGGTGTGTCTAACTAATTAAAAAGTCTGGTAAACCAGATATTAGGAACGGTGGACTGAACTGTAAACTGTGCTATGCTGTAGATAAAACACAGAGACACAGGAAAGAGATCTAACCAGGTGGGAAAGCCATGTGAGATTCCAGCAGACGGACTGATCACACGTCAATGGCTATCCATGACGATGAGATGGATCTTTCAGTGTTCCTCAGAGCCAAAGCGAGGTTCTTACATAGACTTGGTAAGAGACACAAAAATGGTATTCCATTTAATTAAGACCAATTGAGATAATGTGGATGGAATTATACCATTTAGATTGGCGAATAAGTTCATTAAATAAAATAATTATCTCCATATTTAGATTATAGTTTTAGGATATTGTGAGACTTCATTCTACCTGCAGAAGAATCGGGACTCCTAATCTATCAAAGCATTAAATAATTTCTTAAGACATTGATAGAATTCCTACTCGCCAAGCTAAGTGTAATAAGTACATTTCCCACACAGGAAACTTGCTTCAAGTTCTTCCTCCTAAAATATAGTCTGGTGAGATTATAAAACTCTATTTGTCTTAATGTCTTACCAAGATCATGTATAGAAAAATAGTCCAGAATGGGGTGGAAGTATTCTTCCATGTTTATATGCTTATGGATTTGCCCATTCTTGGAATCGTGATGTGTAGTTTGTTAGAAGGGGGCGGGGAGTGTATTTAGCATTCCATATTGATATGTCCGTAATTAGATATTGCCCATCTTGATATCATGAGGTTCCTCTGGTTAGAGTAATATGTAACCTTTTTCTTATATAATAATCCTAATCTAGTAGCTTTTGTTTTAACAAGTTACTTACTATTCACATGTATTGTTTTACTATATGTAGTCAATTAACAAGCTTGTAATGTTTACTAATATATCTAATTGATATTCATTTGCATATATCATTGTGTTTGTTACTCGTTTGTTTATAACCTTATAACCAATAAATGTGCATACTTTTATAATACCTGTGTATTATTGTATATTGCAAAACTACATCGTTAGCATTAATGTCATCCCGTCATAATAAGAACTTGTTGAAAGAACTTAAAAAGAACTTGAGGAAATAGTCGGACTAGGATGTGAATTGTTTTTGTCTACAATTCACCAGGTCATAATTTTGATATTTTTGATAATTTTCAAAATTTTTAATTTTTCATAATTAATAATTTTTATGACCATAATTCATAATTGAGTTATTAATGCACAACAATTGACGTACTGTATTTTATCATGTATTACGAAGCCAGAAAAAAATTTAATGTAGGGCAACATTTTTCAGCGCAATTGTCATTTTTTTTCCACAACAAATGGTCTGCTAGTTATACCCAGAAGTCCTTTCCTAATTTGAGAGAGTGCAATTTTAGGTTTAGTACACACCGACTGTGTACTGCTGGTGTTGTGCAAAAATAAGTTTGTTTTTTTTTAAAGCATACTGTAGCGCATTTTTCTGCCCTCATAAGTGCATACCACATACGTAAATCTAAGTAGTGTACTATTTTGTACCTGTTAATCTGTCAAAGGCCTACATACTGTAAAAGTCCAGGCAAAAGTACTCACTTGCTGCTGTTGTAGACAAATACTGTTTTAAGTGTAGTGAAGCGTATTGTACTCCCCTTTATATATGCACTAAGTATGTCAGGCAGAGAAGTTCCAGGGCATGCTCAGAGGAGTGGCTGGGGAAAAAATTAATCAGGCAGAGATCGTAGCAGACTAGGGGCGAGAGGCCTGTGCTCCCGGCATCAGCTAGTGGTCGTGTCTTGACCAGCAACCCATATGCCGTCATCGATTGGTTAACACTGTCATCCACTTCATCACCAGTGACATCTGATACCCTCCAGTCAATAGTCGGTGGGCTCCTCAGACACAACCCTCCGTTGGCATGGCCCGGGAGCAGTCCCTGTCCTCCCATTGCAGGTTGCGTTTGAGGCAGCAGCTGAGCCAGCAAGGTGGTAGCATGATTGGCTGTCAGCATGGTGGCAGAAGGGAAAATTCTGGAGCCAAACGTGCCCGGGGGAGACCACCTGCTTCGTGGCAGCCTACCTTCCCGGGAGGTAATAGAACAGGTTCCTGGAGACGGCGGCAGTTGTAGTCAATTAGTGCGGACTGTTGGTGGGAAAATCCGCTACTCGGCAGTGTGGCAGTTTTTCATTAAGCATCTAGAGGAGGTTAACATAGCCACATGCAGGATATGACGGCAGAAGGTCAAGCGTGGCCAGGGTCCCAATGTTGGCACCACGGCCCTATGTCAACATATGCTGCGCCACCATAAAGCGGCCTGGGAGAACTGTGGCTCCGATGTAGTGGTCCAGCCTGCTGTATCACCCAGTGGCACACCGCTCCCTCTTTCAGCCAGACAAGGCTCCACCACCTCAGCTGAAGGGAGCTGTGTGTCATACCCTCCTTCTGTCGCTCCAGATGCTCCACCTTCTCATCCTTCCCTGTATCCTCAGCCTCCACTGCCCAGACAAGTCTGTGCCCCTTCAGCATACCATGTGTGCAGGGCATGGCGGTGTCACGCTGTTCTTCACATGGTTTGCCTTGGCGAACAGAGTCACACAGGGGAGGAATTGCGAAAAGTCATTCATGAAGAAATCGTAGCATGGCTTACTCCACGGAAATTGGAAATGGGAACCATGGTGACTGACAACGGGAAGAAAATCTTGTCTGTGCTGCGACAGGGAAGGCTGAGCCATGCGCCCTGCATGGGACACGTGTTCAATCCGGTTGTCAAGCGGTTCCTGAAGTGTTCCCCTTTGCAAGACATCCTAACAATGGGAAGGAAACTTTGCATGCACTTCAGCCACTCGTACACCGCAAAGCACACCATCCTTGAGCTGCAGTGTCAAAACCATAATCCCCTAACATAGTCTGATTTCTGACGTCACCACACGGAATTCCACCCTCCATATGTTGGACCGACTATACGAACAGAGAAAACCATCACCAATTTCTTGATGATCCAAGTGGATAGGGGTACTCCCGTAACTTCAATGTGAACCAGTGGCAGCTCATACGTGACACCTGCCGTTTGCTCAGGCTCTTTGAGGAAGCCACATTATTAGTAAGTGACAAGGATTACGGGATGAACAATGTCATTCCCAATGCTTAATTTCCTACAACACGTGTTGGAAACGATGGTTGGTCATGGCAATGGAGACATGGCGCCTACATCTCAGTGCCACATGAGCCCTGTGGGGCTGAACAGGAGGGGGAGGGGCACAGTGGAACGCAGTTTTAGGTTTTGCCAAATGGGCTGTTTTTCTAGTCATCTGACAGGAGAGGAGGAGCTAGAGGGTTATGAGGAAGGCAAGACAGAGGACCCAGACACACCGTGGCAGTATGCAGTGGAGATGGAGGCAGGGAGTATGAGTCACTTGCACAAATGGCACGATGCATGCTCACTTGCTTGCGTAGTGACCGCCGAAATGTCACCATTTGGCAGCGGGATGACTTCTGGCTCTCCACCTTATTTGACCTTCGCTATCGCCACAAAATAGGGGGCCTTTTTTTACACCCACTTTGAGGGAGGACAAACTGATCTACTACAGATACATCCTACGTAGTCCGTTAGCCAGTGCCATCATCCATCCTCTCGCAGGTCTGACTCGGGGGGGGGGGGCACTTTCCACTGCTATGGCTGCTGGGGAGGGGTGGTGTGGCAGGATCATTACCAGCTCAATCAGCAGCAGCCTGAGTCTACAGTCGCTGATGAGTACCTTTCTTCACCCGCATAGTGAAGCAACTCAGCAGCAGCAGGTAGACCTGGAGCAGGACCTGAGCCAGCAGGTGGTGGCATACCTTGACACCTTGAAGATCGGCTGGACTTCTGGGCAGCCAAACTTGATTTGTGGCCAAAACTAGCAGAGATTTCTGTCCAGCCCGGCCAGTAATGTGCCATCAGAGCAGGTGTTTAGTGCGGCGGGGGCCATAGTCACTCCAAGGAGAACTAGTCTGTCCACACAAAATGTGGAGAGACTGACCTTTTGTGAAGATAATTCAGGCATGGATCAGCCAGAATTTCCACCCACCAATGCCTGATGAATCAGAGTAGATTGACCATGGTGCCACACAAAAACTTCACAAATATGGTTAGTGCCAAACAGATTTAAGGCGCTGCTCCCCAGTTACAAACATTCCTCCGCATCAGACCTTTTTTCACCCACATCCGTCACCAGGTACTGGTATTGCCACCCACCGCACCACTCTGTCAATGGGTCACTTTCAGGACTTCTGATGCTGCTGCTGCCACCTCCAGGCTTTACCATTCAGCCACTATATGATCTCCTTATGCTTCAGCCAATTCCAGGCTGTGGCGTTCAGCCACTATATGGTCTTCTCATGCTTCAGCCATTTCCAGGCTGTCATTCAGCCACTATATGGTCTCCTCATGCTTCAGCCAATTCCAGGCTGTGCCATTCAGCCACTATATGGTCTCCTCATGCTTTAGCCACCTTCAGGCTGTGGCATTCAGACACTCTATGGTCTCCTCACGCTTCAGCCACCTCCAGGCCTGGGCCATTACCTAAATATATTTTATGGTAGCACAAGCTACCATATATCTTCGATTAAAATTTTAAAATTCATCTTTAATCTTAGGGATTGTGAAGCCCAATTGCCATAGCGTCAATGTGGCAGCAGGGAGACCATATGGTGTAAAAATTGAAGAATAAAGAGATTTTTTATCTAATTTTTATTTAGTTTAATTTGAATTTATTTTAATTTTTAAGTACCCATTCTGGTGAGCATCGAGCTGGTGGTATTCCGCCAGGCGAGATACCGCCTGTTCCAGCCCCTGCCTCTCAGCGCCCCTCTGACTATTAAAGTGCAAATGTTTCATTTAATCAGTTATGGTTCATGCTTATCGCTCATAGTTGTTTCATTTGATTCTTGTGATACTTCCACAGGTAATATGACGTCGACGACCATGGGGCCTCAGTCTTGAAAAGATTACATAGATTTCTTTAAATTTTAAATTTAAGATTTATATTCGATTCCAAAGTTTAATATCCCGGTGTTTACTTTGAACTAACACTGCATGACCACAAAACCCAATCTAACAAGGAGTCACATGGCGGCACAATGACAGAGCATAGAGGTGGCAGCAGCATGAGGAGACCATAATCTGTCAGAATGACACAGCCTGGAATTGGTGGCAGCACAAGGAGACCATATAGTGGCAGAGCGACCCAGTCTGGAGATGGCAACAGCCTGAAAAACCATAGGGCCTCACAATAGAGAAGATTAAAGATATTTTTGAGAATTTAAATTGAAGATTTATGGTAGCTAGTCCAATGGAGTGTGGGCATCCCTGTATACTTGTATTATTTACTACTTGGTGGTTTTCTGTGCTATATATGTTAAGATTGTTCTACCTCTTGGCTATATGTGTAATATATGGTCACTTGAGCCTGTACTGTTTGTTTACCATATGGCTCTATATGCACTTTTTATAGCCACTTTACCCCTAGACTATGGTTTACATGTGTTTACATTTGCCCCACCATTGTTTGATGCTGATAATCTCCTGACATCATATATGTATTGGTTTTAGGTCTATAATAGACCCAATTTTTTACTTAAATAAACTGATTGTTATATATTTCTACAAGTAACTCCATGCTTTTCTGTTCTTTAATTAATTATTCTTTAGGAGCGGACATTGTGTGACCGATGCAGCCTTGGTGATCACATTCCATACTCCTGGCATCATGGCTTCCATCACTGAGCAGTGATGTCTTGAGTATGGAACGTGACCACTGAGGCCACTGATATGGCTGCAGTGGTCACAAGACATCTGCTTCTAAAGTAAGCCTGGAATGCTGAATGGGGATCAGAGATGTAAGTTTCAGTTAGTATGTTGTTTTAGTAAATTTTTAGCCTTTTAATTATTTATTATTTTTTTTTGTTTTGCAAGACACATGTCTCTTAACCCCTTAGGGACAAAGCCCATTTTGGCCTTTGGGACACAGCCAAATTTTGTTTTTGCACCCTCCTTTTTCTTTCTTGCCTTTTGAGGCTAGTTCACACGCCAGAATTTCCGTGCAGAATTCCACAGCAGCACAGTTCTATTGATTTCAATGGGATTATGCTGCACTGTGCACATACAGTGGGGCAAAAAAGTATTTAGTCAGCCACCAATTGTGCAAGTTCTCCCACTTAAAAAGATGAGAGGCCTGTAATTTTCATCATAGGTATACCGCAATCATAAAAGGAATAATGAAAAAAATCCATAAAATCATATTGTCTAATTTATAAAGAATTTATTTGCAAATTATGGTGGAAAATAATCATTTGGTCACCTACAAACAAGCTAGATTTCTGGCTCTCACAGACCTGTAACTTCAAGAGTTTCCTCTGTCCTCCACTCATTACCTGTATTAATGGTACCTGTTTGAACTTGTTATCCGTATAAAAGACACCTGTCCGCAACCTCAAACAGTCACACTCTAAACTCCACTATGGCCAAGACCAAAGAGCTGTTGAAGGACGCCAGAAACAAAATTGTAGAACTGCACCAGGCAGGGAAGACTGAATCTGCAATAGACAAGCAGCTTGGTGTGAAGAAATCAACCGTGGGAGCAATTATTTGAAAATGGAAGACGTACAAGGCCACTGATGATCTCCCTTGATCTGGGGCTCCACACAAAATCTCACCCGTGGTGTCAAAATGATCACAAGAATGGTGAGCAAAAATTCCAGAACCATACGGGGGACCTAGTGAATGACCTGCCGAGAGCTGGGACCAAAGTAACAAAGGCTTCCATCAGTAACACATTACACCACCAGGGACTCAAATCATGCAGTGCCAGATGTGTCCCCCTGCTTAAGCCAGTACATGTCCGGTCCTGTCTGAGGTTTGCTAGAGAGCATTTGGATGATCCAGAAGGGGATTAGGAGAATGTCATATGGTCAGATGAAACCAAAGTAGAACTTTTTGGTAAAAACTCAACTTGTCCTGTTTGAAGGAGAAAGAATGCTGAGATGCATCCAAAGAACACCATACCTACTGTGAAGCATGGGGGCGTGGAAACATCATGTTTTTCGGCTAAGGGACCAGGACGACTGATCTGTGTAAAGGAAAGAATGAATGTGGCCATGTATTGTGAGATTTTGAGTGAAAACCTCCCATCAGCAAGGTCATTGAAGCTGAAACGGGGCTGGATCTTTCAGCATGAAGATGATCCCAAACACACGGCCCGGGCAATGAAGGAGTGGCTTCGTAAGAAGCATTTCAAGGTCCTGGAGTGGCCTAGCCAGTCCTCAGATCTCAACCCCATAGAAAACCTTTGGAGGGAGTTGAAAGTCCGTGTTGCCCAGTGACAGCCCCAAAACATCACTGCTCTAGAGGAGATCTTCATGGAGGAATGGGCCAAAAAAACAGCAACAGTGTGTGAAAACCTTGTGAAGACTTGCAGAAAACATTTGACCTCTGTCATTGCCAACAAAGGGTATATAACAAAGTATTGAGATGAACTTTTGATATTGACCAAATACTTATTTTCCACCATAATTTCCAAATAAATTCTTTAATAATCATGTGATTTTATGGATTTTTTTTTCGTATTATGTTTCTCATAGTTGAGGTATACCTATGATGAAAATTACAGGCACCTCTCATCTTTTTTAAGTGGGAGAACTTGCACTTGGTGTTTTGCCCCACTGTAGCAGAATTTCAGCGTCGGAAAATCTGGTGCGGAAATTCAAATTCCAGTGTCCACAGAAAGAAAGAACTTGTCCATTTTTTTCTGCGGACTCCATTCTGACGTGAAGAACCATTAACTTTATCCATCTACAGGCCTAATTGAGGGCTTCTTTTTGTGTGACCCATTTTACTTTGTAATGAGACCTTTCATTATGTATGGCAAAACAAAAAAAAAATTGTGTGGGGAAATTGAGAAAAAGGGGGGTTTGTTGTCACAGTGTGCTTTATAAAATAAAAAATAAAAATATATTTATTCTGTGAGTAAATATGAATGAGTGAATACATGGATTTATGATGGCTAATTATTTTGCACCATGACCTGTAGATTTTATTGGTGCCATTTTTTTATTTTAATTTTATAATTTTTTTCTGATTATATAATATGATCAAAAATCAGCAATTCTCGATTTTGGTATTTTTTACATTTACGATTTTTTTACAATGGACGATTTTACATGCAACAATACCAAATACCGTATTTATCGGGGTATACCACGCACCGGCCTATAACACGCACCCTGATTTTACCACGGATATTTGGGTAAAAAAAAGTTTTTTACCCAAATATCCATGAAAAAATGAGGGTGCGTGTGTGCGCGTGTATACCCCGATATACCCCCAGGAAAGGCAGGGGGAGAGAGGCCGTCGCTGCCCGCTTCTCTCCCCCTGCCTTTCCTGGGGTCTAGAGCTCTGCTGTCGGCCCTTTTCACCCCCTGGTTATCGGCGCCGCTGCCCGTTCTGTCCCCCTGACTATCGGTGCCGGCGCCGATAGCCAGGGGGAGAGAAGCGGCGCCGACAGCCAGGGGGAGAGAAGGGGCAGCGGCACCCATTGCCGGCGCCGCTGCCCCGTTGCCTCCCCCCATCCCCGGTGGCATAATTACCTGAGTCCGGTCCGCGCTGCTCCAGGCCTCCGTCGTGCGTCCCCGGCGTCATTGCTATGCACGGCGCGGCGCATGACGTCAGAGCGCCGCGCCGTTCAGCGCATACCAATGACGCCGGGGACGCACGACGGAGGCCTGGAGCAGCGCGGACCGGACTCAGGTAATTATGCCACCGGGGATGGGGGGAGGCAACGGGGCAGCGGCGCCGGCAATGGGTGCCGCTGCCCCTTCTCTCTCCCTGGCTATCGGCGCCGGCACCGATAGTCAGGGGGACAGAACGGGCAGCGGCGCCGATAACCAGGGGGTGAAAAGGGCCGACAGCAGCGCTCTAGACCCCAAGAAAGGCAGGGGGAGAGAAGCGGGCAGCGACGGCCTCTCTCCCCCTGCCTTTCCTGGGGGTGTATCAGCGTATAACACGCACACAGACTTTAGGCTAAAAATTTTAGCCTAAAAAGTGCGTGTTATACGCCGATAAATATGGTATGTTTTTTTTTTTTTTTTGTCTCTTGTTTTTTTAACGGGGAAAAGTGGGTGATTTTAATGTGTGGTACTTTTATATCCTTTCATAAAACCTTTTTATTTATTTTATACTTTTTAAGGCTATTATATGCAATTATTAGATTGCATTTACTGTACAATGCTATGCTATTGCATAGCACTGCACAGGGAGATCAGCTGGATCATTGGTCCAGTGGCAGGAGCAGGGTAAGGGGACCTCCGTCTCTCAATTGTAATTTATCGGACCCTTACAATCATGCTGTGGGATGAGCACCACAAATCACTGATTTTTAAGGGTTAATGGTGGCAAGATTGTCCAGATAGTAGCCCTCACTCACCTGCTATGAAGTGAGAACAGCAGCTGTGCTCATTTCATAGACACTTGGTGCCATGTGTTGTCTAGGGGTTAATGAGTCTACCAAATACAAAGGCAGGATGAGTTTACTAAAGACTATCATGGTAAATGCAGTTTTTCCCCCCCCAAAAAAATATTTACTTCATTTTTTTTTATTTTTGTACTTATTTATTTTTGTACACTCTAGTCCACTAGGTGACTTACCTATATTTACCACAGCATCTAGGGAGTGAAGGAAGCACTCTGAGAACTTTGCTGCTTATGAAGTGCAGAGATTTTTGTATGTTGGAGCTAATGTGGCAAGCATGGGTTTTCACCCAAACTGATTTTTATTTTACCACTGAAATGATTCTTAAATAGAGAAATAGCGAGGAGCAAGTAATTTGACCTAAAATGCAAATTAAGGTGTTTTACGAAAATCCAAAGTCTTCAGGATGTGAAAATCGCAGCTAAAATGACAAGTTTGTACTCCGATTTGTGCAATCGACATAAAATAGCTAAATTTTTGCAGTGATTTCAGGTCAATATATACTGTTCCCAAAGAGAGAGAGATTAAAGACAGACCACTTCTTGAAACAATGTACTATAGAGACAATAAGACAAGAAGAGCGCGATCCTAGTGTAATACCATAAAAAAATGCAGGCAACATTTGCAATTAGATTATGCTCACTGGAATGTGTTATGCTTAGAGCATAACATCTACAACAGCTCATCAGATAGCGGGTCAGCAGCCTTGGAGCACCCGATCCTCCAGGGGAGTCGGCAGATAAAGGTAGAACTTGGTAGCAAAAAGGGAAAAAAAATTATCCAAAACCAGGCACTCCTCCCTATAAAAGGTTTTCTTCATTCCATCAAAGTAGGTGTAAAAGATTAAAAAGCACTTTCAACGCGTTTCTAGCTCAGACGAGCTCTTTATCAAGACGTGCACGTACTTCTTAAAACACACAGGGGGTTTATCAAAACCTGTGCCAAGGGAGAGTGATGTAGTTGCCCATAGCATTTTTTAGAGGTCTCTTTAAAAATTAAAGAAGCAATCTGATAGGTTGCTATGGGCAACTGCACCAGTTTTTCTCCACATTTTTTGATCTCCCTCATACAGTCTGGTCTTCTGAGTGTTAGTCACATGACCCAGCTACTGTAATGAAATGTATAGCTGCAGCAGAGCTGGAATGGAACAAACTGCTGAAGGAATAGTGGCTGTGGTTGTGCATTATATTGGGGGAAAAAGCATGATCTCTAATGCAGAGTGCCAACTCCTGAGACTGCTCTGTACATCTCTACACAGCATATCTTGTACATGTATGTCACATGTTAGAGGATAAAGTGGCCTAAAGCAGAAAAGCAAATCATTTATCTAGTGACCATTCACAATAAGCAATGAGTTGAGGTACTTTTCTGAAAGGGAATCAATACCGTAAAGGAGGAGAGTATATATAAAAGAAAAAACTGCCACATGAGGAAATAGTTTTAAATTAGAGGGGCAAAGGTGTATGCAGAGAGTAGTGGATGCCTGGAATAGCCTTTGCAAATGGCTATCTTCATATAAAATAGGGATAGACACAAGGCTATCCATCATAGAAGATAGGGTTAAGGACTATTCATAGTATTGAGAATATTGGGCAGACTAAATGAGCCAAACAGTTCTTATCTGCCGACACATCTTATTCTATGTTTCTATGCATGGGAATTTAAGAAATCCTTCAGTATGTGCCTACTGCAGATACCCCCAAAGAAACCTAAGGATTGGATTCAGTCACATAAATTTCTGCAAGTCTGCTACACATAAATTCCCCCAAAATGTTACAAGCAGTGTATTTGTCACTTTAAAGAGGTTATCAAACATAAGGTGACTTTAGAAATTAAGTGTCATACCGTAATAGACATGTTTACCAAGGATCTGTGCTTGTGTTGGAGGTAAATGGCCATGTCCTGTGTCTCCCATAATGCTGCTGGCTTGTTTTTTGGGATTTGGCTACTTCTTGTTTCTGTGGCCTCCCCATTGTGGATCCATTGTTTCAAGGAGGTAGGTGACTTATTTTTCCCTCCCACACATTGGTCGCCCCACCCGTAGCAGTACAACAGAAGCTGTGGATCACATATACACTAGTAATGTCATCAGGGGGCTGGCTTTACACACAACAAATGAAGTAGCCAAGCCCCTTTTACAGCACTTGACTTGTGATGTATTGTCTGGGGCCGCACAGCAAGCTGGAAAAGGTCTGAGACAATACTCATTTTTTAGGCTGCAGAAAATGAACTTCTGGGGAAAAGAGAGACTAATAAATTCTATACCAGCCATCAAACATAGGTAAGTAAAATATATTAGTAACTAAACTAACTTTGCTGCCCGTCTTCCATTCAAAGAATAAAAAATCCTGGAATACCCCTTTAATACTTTTGTAAGCAGAAAAAGTAGTGGTAAATGCTGTAGCAGCTCCATTATCTTACGCCTTGTCATATACAGTGCACATTGTGAATATCATTTTTATTTTGACCTGACATTTTTTTTCAACAATACACTTTGCTCCGTTGTGATCTCATTAGTCCTGGGAACAGTTTGCAGTGTTCTACATAAGATAAGATTAACATGCCAGTAATGAGGTTGAGAAAGTGCCAGTAAAATACCATCTGTGCCTTCACAGTTATTCTGGGAATTCTGGAAAATGCCACAGACTCAATAATGGCTGTGTGTAGCTCCTAGATTAAGCTACTAGTTTGTTCACATTTTAAAGTAATACTTTATATCTCTCTTTTTGTAGTCTGAATGTACATTTTCTTTTCTGTACATGATAATGGGGACACCTTTCATTCTTAGCATTGAGTTTTGCTTTACTGCAACTACATCGTAGGAACCACATGTTTGCTCTGTCACCCACATGGCTTGTGGCAAACTCTAAATGGGATTTCTTGCGGCTCACTTTCAATAACTCCTTTCTTCTGGCCTGTCAGGCCCAAGGCATGATTGCGGAATCAATTATATTTGTGTATAATGTCCAAGACGGGTGAGGATTCAGACTCTGTATCTTCTGTTTTGTGTATTCCTGTTTTATTGGTGGGGACCTGTTTGTGTTTTGTCTCCTTTGAAGCCAGACAATTGTCCATTATAAAACGAACTAACATACGGGATCAGGAAAGAGAGATACTGGTTCCATCCCACCTGGTGGGATCAGATGGGAAGAGGACATAGATTTGTTTCCCTCCAAAATGCAGCTATAAACCTTAGATGTTGTTCACAAACCTTGGGTACAATCCTGTGTCACAAAAGCTGGGCTCCACATCCGGGAAACAGCTGGGGATCTCCACTCAAGGACTGATGTAAGGACTTTCTTTTATTTAATTAGCTTGCTGAACGCTTTTATATATTTTTGTACCTGTATTTTAGGTTTATTTTATACATAACACTGTGATACCTTTTTTTCAGACTTGTGTTTAACCTTTTAAACGCAGGGCGTACAGGTACGCCCTTGCGTCCCGGTCCTTAAGAACGCAGGGCATACCTGTATGCCCTGGTCCCATTACCTGGGTTTGAAGCATGCTCATGAGCTGAGCATGCTTCAAACCTGGTGGGTCTCTACTGCTATCAGCAGCCAGGACCCAGGGTTAACGCTGGACACCGCCGATTGATCGTGGCATCGAAAGCAAAATGATCTGCCGAGCTGATCGGGACAATGGCAGTGAAACCATGATGTCCCGATCAGCTGAGAGGATGGTGGGAGGGCCCTTACCTGCCTCCTCGCTGTCCAATCTGTGGTCTGATGCTCCCAGCCAGCCATGCAGGCTGGAGCAACAGAGCACTGATAACCCTGATCAATGCTATGCTATGGCACAGCATTGAACAGTATATGCAATCAAATTATTGCATGTTATAGCCCCCTATGAGGCCCCTATTGCCCGTCATTACGCATGGAGTGAGTTAGCTCTGTGCAGTAATGATAGTGGGGTGCCGCAGTGGAGATCTCGGGGGTCCCCAGCAGCGGGACTGCGGCGATCTGACATCTGGGATAAGATGCTAGGGGTGGAGTGCCCCTTTTAATGGGCACTCTCATTAACCCCTTAACGACGCAGGACGTATATTTACGTCCTGCGCCGGCTCCCGCGATATGAAGCGGGATCGCGCCGCGATCCCGCATCATATCGCGTGGGTCCCGGCGCTAATCAACGGCCGGGACCCGCGGCTAATACCACACATCGCCGATCGCGGCGATGTGCGGTATTAACCCTTTAGAAGCGGCGGTCAAAGCTGACCGCCGCTTCTAAAGTGAAACTGAAAGTATCCCGGCTGCTCAGTCGGGCTGTTCGGGACCGCCACGGTGAAATCGCGGCGTCCCGAACAGCTGATCGGACACCGGGAGGGCTCTTACCTGCCTCCTCGGTGTCCGATCGACGAATGACTGCTCCGTGCCTGAGATCCAGGCAGGAGCAGTCAAGCGCCGATAATGCTGATCACAGGCGTGTTAATACACGCCTGTGATCAGGATGAGAGATCAGTGTGTGCAGTGTTATAGGTCCCTATGGGACCTATAACACTGCAAAAAAAAAGTAAAAAAAAAGTGTTAATAAAGGTCATTTGTGGTCAGGACTTTGAACCGTGCATGGGCTTACCTGTTATCTCCTGCCAAGGCCACCTGCAAGAAACTAGATTTACCAAGACCTAACACAAAACTCTACTTATAACATAGAACAGCGGTTGAGGTGTGCCTGAAAACCGCGTTGAGGGTCCGCCTATAGAGGGCATTCCCTTATGTATGGTGATGAAGAAAAGGGTGAGGAGGGTGGGTTTCGCCAACCCAGCATACGCCCAGAGGGAGGGGCCGATGGATGTTAAATAGCCAAAGCCCCTCCCACAAATTCAGCCTGATAGGCTTCCCACTTGTGGTCAGGACTTTGAACCGTGCATGGGCTTACCTGTTATCTCCTGCCAAGGCCACCTGCAAGAAACTAGATTAACCAAGACCTAACACAAAACTCTACTTATAACATAGAACAGCGGTTGAGGTGTGCCTGAAAACCGCGTCGAGGGTCCGCCTATAGAGGGCAAAAATACACCACCAGTTAGGGTAATTAAGTATCATTTATTTATAATGCCAAAAATTGAAATGCCTCTGCCATTTCCCTTGAGGGATCTGGGACATAAGTGGTATATGCATCAGAACGCCACCTCCCCAACTTCTGGATGACATGTACAGGCACCTTGTGCCTGGAGGCCGCCGATGCTGCTCCTATGCGGAATGAGTGACCTGAGAACTCTCTGGGGTTGTGTCCTAAATTGCCAAGCAGCGTGCGGACATGCGATGTGAAAAGAGAAGTGGTAAGAGCACCCCCACCGAAAGGCAACAGTGGCGACTCCGGAGGCTTATCATGGAGGAACTCAACCAGTTGTGCCAACACCGCCACCGGGCACCAGTTGTTGCCTGAAGGAAAATACTTAACCACCGCCCCCCACCTGCAAGTTTCTGTGACAGACAGTGAAACTTCGAACCAAGAACCCTGCCACCTTAAATGAGCCTTCTGTGGATGTGTCGCTCCCCGCCTGACACATGAAAATTCACCCGGCCGGAGGAAGCCATAGAAGGCTAGATAAATGGCAGATTTGATTATCAGACTGCGCTCGAAGCCAAACGGGTTATTGGCTAATGCGTCAGACATGGCTCGGAACAGCTCGCCGCTGATCGGTTTCCTGAGAGGTGGCGCTGTGGCGCTACGAGCCACCACCCCTCTGAGCGCAGCCTTGACAGCCTGAGATGATAGGATAGATAGCCTGTCTGGGTGGGATAAAGAAATGAAATGCTGGATGCCCGAAAGGTAAGATTTAATAGTGCTACGAGACAGGTGCAGAGAAGAGTGGCAGAAACCGATGAAAGATAGAATGATAGTGGTGTCGTAAGAAAAGGGGATGCTATGTTGCGACAGATATGACCTAAAGGTGTTGTGTGCTGCATGATAGGCCTTTCTGGTATTGGGGGCTAAGGCGTCCGACATTAACTCCCGGGCCACCTGTGTGTAATAATTCAGTCCAAGATTAATTGTGCCAGGCAAGGGGTTTGTGTTCCTACTGCGTCTGCTTGCGGAGCCACCTGTGAAAAGAGATGGAAATTAGCCCTGGACAGAGCATCTGCGGCCGTGTTGTCTACCCCCGGTATGTGTCTGGCTACAAAATTGAAGTTGTGTTGTAAGGACACCCAGACTAGCCTGCGCATGAATGACATTACAGTAGCATGCCTGGAACTGCCCTTGTTGACTATGGCAACTGTCGCCTGATTGTCACACTGAAACTCCACCGTCTGCCCTGACCACTTGTCGCCCCATGTCACTGCAGCTGCTACAATGGGGAAACCTCAAAAAGTGCCGAAGTGCTGCTGAAGCCTGCCAGAGCCAATACCTGCTTAGACCATTGGCCCGCCATCCACCTGCCGCCCCACACTGCACCATAACCGGTGGAAGATGACGCATCGGTGCAGATCTGGGGGGACAACTCGGAGGCTGGCGGGACAAACATAGCCGTCCCATTCCATTGTGCCATGAACCTGTCCCACATGTTCAGGTCAGCCAGGGCTTGGCAATCTAACCAAACCCTACTGTGTTGATGAGGGACACCATGCAGCAAAGACAATATTCTGGATACGAACACTCTGCCCTGCGGAATTGCTCGCATAGCAAATGCCAGCATTCCCAGCAAGCTCTGCAACTCGCCCTTGGTCGTGACCTGGGAGACCGTGTACTTGTGGATAGTGTCTCTGATACGGTTGAGTTTGTCAGTGGGCAAGCTGACTTGCATTGCGACTGAATCTAGGATTACTCCCAGAAAGGTGAGACACTTAGTTGGACCGACCGTTTTCTTGGGAGACACTGGCACCCCAATATCAGTGAACAGTTTCAGAAATCTGACCAACTGGTCCAGCTCTTCCCTCGGGCGACTGAGCAGAAGAAAGTCATCCAAATAATGGATGACCTGGCTGCATCCAGAGACATTAACCAGCAGCCAGTGCAATGCCTGGGCCAGTTGGTCAAACAGCCACGGGCTGCTCTTGCATCCGAAAGTCAACTTGGAAGCAAAATAATATGCCCCCTGCCATTTGAGCCCAAACCATTGCCACTGGTCCTTGTGCAATGGCAGCAACTTGAAGGCATCAGTGATATCCGCCTTCGCCATCCAAGTCCCTGGACCGAGCGCCAAGATGACCTGAATAGCCTGGTCTATGGAAGAATAATGCATGCTAAACTCCTCGGATGGAATGAGAGAGTTGATACTGGGGACAAGTGACCCATGGGGAGCCGACAAGTCAAATATCAGTCTCTTTTTCCCATTGAACTTGCCTGTTACCACCCCTACCGGACTGACCCTCCAAGACCTGAATGGAGAAACTAACAAGGGGCCAATCATATAACCTTTCATTAGCTCAGCATTTATTAATTCAGTGACAACAGCGGGATCGTTTACGGCAGACAGCAGATTGTCGCATTCAAATGTGGCCTGCGGCAGTGTGACCATGCCGGCGTGGAAGCCTCTATCAAAACTATTGATCAACCATTGGACCCAATCTGGGTCCGGGTGATCCGCGAGCAGAGCGGCCAGGACTGGGGTACGTACCCCGCCTAGTCATGCTGGCCCTTTCTGCCTACATGCAGAGCCCGGATGTGCCCTGAAGCAGTAGAAGCAGACATGTAATAACCTGCAATTGCTGAAGTTGCACGAAGACATGTTATAGTTGTTACAAATTTGTGAGCCTCCGAGATAGTGTACTGGACGGCCCAACTTATCCACGGAAGGTGCGGACCTGCTGAAACTCTCCGTGGAAGTGGACGGTCTGGTGGCGCTCTGCTCGCCCTGTTGAGCCAGCCCTACACACCACGCCGTAGTATGCGTGATTGATTGACAGGCGGCACATGCGGGGAATTTGAGATTTGCGAAGTGGCTGCAGAACATCTGTGAATCTTCGATGCTCCAGTCCGTGAGGTACCCATCTTGGCTGAAGGCCGCCGCTGCCATGGCTGAGAAACTTCTATGATAATCGTAGAAATGGGTACCACCGTATTTGTATGCGTATTCAGTAACCCTCAGCAAATACAGGTCGAGCTCCTCTCTGCGCTCCGGCCTGGCTGAGCATATCACCTCCCTGTATTTGCTGAAGGCAATCACTAACTCGTGGATATTTAGCTTCCGTTTCAGCCTGGTGTCCTTACTCGTAAGGACAACAGATAAGTCAGCGCACGCTACCGTTCTAGTGTCCTCAACGTCGAAGGCAGATAGCAACAGGGCCGCCAAATTGATGTCCTTCCCTTCCAGTATGTCCTTTCTCAGGGCCGCTGGGACAAAATGGACTGGTGACACCCTTGGTGGCTCAGAGCGCCTACCTGGGTTGCCTACCGGAACAGGGGCAGACATCTGTGTAGGCGTTGGCGCCTGCAATGCTGCTGGAGCTGGGGGCCCCTGAATGCCCCTTCTCTCCAGAGAATCCAGCCTGCCCAACATGGAAGTCATCATTGCATGCAGTTCTGAGAGGGTGGACTGGCCCGAGGTCCCCTCCTGGCTGTCGCCAGCCCCCTGATCCGCCATGAGGAGTTTGTACAACTCTGCTTTTCGGGCGGTTGCTGGAAATGGAATTGCCCTCTTGCGCAACTCCTCCATCAACTTGGGGATCGTCCAAGCCCTGTAAGCTGCAGAGGAGGGCGTCCCTCGCACGGAGCTTCTAGCTGGTGTATCAGGGATGGACATTGGGTCCTCTATGTCTGACACGTGAGACATGACCTGTCCGGGCCGTAACGGGTGCCGGGGAAAAAAACGGTAATCGTGAGTCACCAGATATGAGAAACGTGTACCCCCCTCGCTGAGTACTGACTGACCTTACCACCACTGTAACACAACAGTAAGACGCCTGAAACGAACAGCAAATCGACTGTAACCCTGCAAACAACCGAATACATACTTAATGTTAGCTTACAGCTGCAGACTGCCCGTGCAATGTGGCCGAACCCAAGAGTGCTGACCGTAGTGCCAGTGCGACCCAGAGTACCACCTGAATAGTTTGAAATGAGGCCTTACCGTGTGTGACCGAGAACGTGTGCATGACGCGTATAGTCATGAATAATTAAACCGTGAACACCTCCTGACTGCGAGTCAAGATTACAGTGTGCAGATCGCAGTGACCACTACCCGTGTAAACGAAATGCTCTGTATGCGTGACAGTAGCCATGACGCCTTGAACCCTATCTGACATGTCGAGTCAGATATACAGTGATTCAGGGCCTATGTGTAACAGTAGCAGTGCGTAACATTAACTAATGTAACAGGAGTATTAAGCATTTGACTGAAATGACGTGAACTAGCGTCTGCTAGCGAAAGTGATGACCACCGTGAAACGTGAATAAATAACATGAACAACCGCCGTACGGTTGGTACTGACCGTAGCCAAGTTTGCAATGACCAGGAACGTAACGACCACCTAACTGGATACAGCCCACCTAATCTGCAAGAGAAACTAACAGTGTACTAACCATATGGTTTACGCGCCACCTACCACCTCTGACCCATACATGCTGGCACCCCCTAGCCCCCCCCCCCTATGCCTGAAACTACCCCAACCCCACTAATTGCTTGACTACCCCAAGCCTCTGACCCGGTACCCCGATATGCATG
The DNA here is from genome assembly GCF_029499605.1 of Hyla sarda. Lineage (NCBI taxonomy): Eukaryota > Metazoa > Chordata > Amphibia > Anura > Hylidae > Hyla > Hyla sarda. Next base: position 259,256,315 of record NC_079191.1, on the reverse strand, counting down.
ACCACCCCCCCCCCCTTTTACCGAAGCCACAGTAATATGGATTATCATGTTATTAACTTTACAAGCTGCCCCTTGTCTGCGACAGTGCATGTGTCAGGAACTGTGGCCTGACACCGGTGCACCATGAACCAGCCCCTTATTACTGCATGGTGCCAATACACTCTGTAAGCCTAACACATTTCCTCACACACATTTTTTTTTTTTTCTTCAGCGCCACCTGCTGGCCATCCGTGGAGCTATACCGCCGGCTCACTGGCATGCTGTGACTCCGCCCGTTCAGAGCCCCGTGTTACACGTGAGACGCCGGCACAGGGAGACCCACGTGGGTCGCATCTCCCCGCGCCTGCCATGCCGCCAGCTGCCGCTGGATCCAGAGGCCGTGTTTACTGCGGCCAGCCCGGGCATGCGCTGCACCGACGGACCGCCGCCTACATAACACGCTGGGTGCCGGAGCCTGCCCGCCAAACGAGGGGAGCAATAGCAACAGACCAGTGCCCCAGTAAAAGAAACCTGCCGGTCACCCGGCACTTACCTGCACCACCACACACCTGACCCAGCGTACGCAACGAAAGAACCCCCGCAATTTCGCCAACCCAGCATACGCCCAGAGGGAGGGGCCTATGGATGTTAAATAGCCAAAGCCCCTCCCACAAATTCAGCCTGATAGGCTTCCCACTTAACCCCTTCCCTAATAAAAGTTTGAATCACCCCCCTTTTCCCATAAAAAAAATAAAACAGTGTAAAAAAAAAAAAAAATAAACATATGTGGTATCGCCGCGTGCGTAAATGTCCGAACTATAAAAATATATCATTAATTAAGCCGTACGGTCAATGGCGTACGCGCTAAAAAATTCCAAAGTCCAAAAAAGCGTATTTTGGTAACTTTTTATAACATTAAAAAATGAATAAAAAGTGATCAAAAAGCCAGATCAAAACATCATACCAATAAAAACTTCAGATCACGGCGCAAAAAATGAGTCCTCATACCGCCCTGTATGTGGAAAAATAAAAAAGTTATAGGGGTCAGAAGATGACATTTTTAAACGTATAAATTTTCCTGCATGTAGTTATGATTTTTTCCAGAAGTGCGACAAAATCAAACCTATATAAGTAGGGTATCATTTTAACCGTATGGACCTACAGAATAATAAGGTGTAATTTTTACCGAAATATGCACTGCGTAGAAACGGAAGCCCCCAAAAGTTACAAAATGGCGTTTTTTTTTCGATTTTGTCGCACAATGATTTTTTTTTCCGTTTCGCCGTGCATTTTTGGGTAAAATGACTAATGTCACTGCAAAGTAGAATTGGCGACGCAAAAAATAAGCCATAATATGGATTTTTAGGTGGAAAATTGAAAGGGTTATGATTTTTAAAAGGTAAGGAGGAAAAAACGAAAGTGCAAAAACGGAAAAACTCTGAGTCCTTAAGGGGTTAAACAGGATTTTTAAAGGGGTACTCTGGTGGAAAACTTTTTTTTATTTAAAAAAAAAATAGTTAAACAGATTTGTAAATTACTTCTATTAAAAAATCTTAATCCTTTTAGTACTTTTTTAGCAGCTGTATGCTACAGAGGAAATTCTTTACTTTTTGAATTTCTTTTTTGTGTTGTCCACAGTGCTCTCTGCTGACACCTCTGTCCGTGTCAGGAACTGTCCAGAGCAGTTTAGGTTTGCTATGGGGATTTTCTCTTGCTCTGGACAGTTCCTGATATGGGCATCAGGTGTCAGCAGAGAGCACTGTGGACAAAACAAAAAAGACATTAAAAAAATTAAGATTTTCCTCTCTAGCAAACAGCTGCTAAAAGGTACTGAAAGGATTAAGACTTTTTAATAGAAGTAATAATAAAAAAAAAATTATAATTTCCACTTAACGACAATGGACGTAAATGTACGTCATGGTGACGTGGTACTTAGCGCACCATGACGTACATTTACGCGCCGCCATGATCACGGGCACCGGAGCGGTGCTCGCGTCATGCCCGGCAGGTCCCGGCTGCTATCAGCAGCCGGGAACCCGCCAGTAATGGTGGACATCCGCGATCGAACGGATGTCCACCATTAACCCCTCAGATGCCATCATCAATACAGATCACGGCATCTGCGGCTGTGCGGTACTTTGAATGGATGATCGGATCGCCCGCAGTGCTGCCGCGGGGATCCGGTCATTCAGCATGGCAGCCAGAGGTCCCCTCACCTTGCTCCGGCCGTCTCCCGGGGTCTTCTGCTATGCTCTGGTCTGAGATCGAGCAGACCAGAGCAGAAGATCCCCGATAATTCTGAGCAGTGCAGTGTCCTATACATAGCACTGAACATTATTAGCAATCAACTTATCGCAATGAATAGTCCCCTACGGGGACATAAAAAAATTTAAAATAAAGTTAAAAAATTTGAAAAATCCCCATCCCCTATAAAAAGTTAAACATCCGTTTTTCCCATTTTACCCCCCAAAAAGCGTAAAAAAATTATTAATACATATATTTGGTATCACCGCATGCGTAAAAGTCTGAACTATTAAAATATATTGTTAATTATCCCATACGGTGAATGGCGTAAACGTAAAAAAATAACGTCCAAAATTGCTTCTTTTTTGTCCCATTTTATTCCAAAAAAAATAATAAAAAATGAATAAAAAGTAAAACCTAAGCAAAAGTGGTACTGATAAAAACTACAGATCATGGCGCAAAAATGAGCCCTCATATCGCCCCATATATACAGAAAAATTTGAAGGTTATAGGTGGTCAAAATAGGGCAATTTCAAACATACTAATTTTGTTAAAATGGTTTGAGATTTTTTTTAAGCGGTACGATTATAGAAAGGCATATAACATGGGTATCACTTTAATTGTATTGACCCACAGAATAAAGAAAACATGTAATTTTTACCGGAAAATGTACAGCGTGAAAACAAAACCTTCCAAAATTTGCTAAATTTCTTTTAAATTTTCCCACATAAATAATATTTGTTTGGTTGGGCCGTATATTTTATGGTAAAATAAGTGATGTTATTACAAAGTACAATTGGTGACGCAAAAAAACAAGTCCTCATATGGGTCTGTGGATGGAAATATAAGAGAGTTATGATTTTTAGAAGGCGAGGAGGAAAAAACGAAAATGCAAACATAAAATTGGTCTGGTCCTTAAGGCCAAAATGGTCCTGGTCCTTAAGGACCAGGGGTTTTTCCGTTTTTGCATTTTAGTTTTTTCCTCCTTACCTTTAAAAAATCAAAACTCTTTAAATGTTTCACCTAAAAATCCATATGAGGGCTTATTTTTTGTGTCACCAATTCTACTTTGTAATGACATCAGTAATTTTACCCAAAAATCTACAGCGAAACGGAAAAAAAAATCATTGTGAGACAAAATTGAAAAAAAACACACCATTTTGTAACTTTTGGGGGCTTCCGTTTCTACACAGTACATTTTTCGGTGAAAATTACACATTCTCTTTATTCTGTAGGTCCATACGGTTAAAATGATACCCTACTTATGTAGGTTTGATTTTGTCGTACTTCTGGAAAAAATCATAACTACATGTAGGAAAATGCATACGTTTAAAATTGTCATCTTCTGACCCCTATAACTTTTTTTTATTTTTCCGCATATTGGGCAGTATGAGGGCTCATTTTTTGCGCCATGATCTGAAGTTTTTAGCGATACCATTTTTTGCATTGATAGGACTTATTGACTATTTTGGACTTTGGAATTTTTTTGCGCGTACGCCATTGACCGTGCGGTTTAATAAACAATATATTTTTATAATTCGGACATTTCCGCACGCGGCGATACCACATATGTTTATTTTTATTTACACTGTTTTTTTTATGGGAAAAGGGGGGTGATTCAAGCTTTTAAATGATCTTCACTTTTTTTTTCACTTTTTTTCACTTTTTTTTTTTTGCAGTGTTATAGCTCCCATAGGGACCTATAACACTGCACACACTGATATTTTACATTGATCAGTGGTTTCTCATAAGAAACCACTGATCGATGATTCTGCAGCTTGACTGCTCATGCCTGGATCTCAGGCACTGAGCAGTCATTCGGCGATCGGACAGCGAGGAGGCAGGTAGGGATCCTACAGCTGTCATGTAAGCTGTTCGTGATGCCGCGATTTTACCGCGGCGATCCCGAACAGCTCCCTGAGCTAACCGGCATGGTTTCACTTTCATTTTAGACGCAGCGTTCAACTTTGGCCCCGCGTTATAAATTGGGAGCGGACTCAGGACGTACAGGTACGCCCTGGATCCTTAACAGATTAAGGGGTTAAAGGGGTACTCCACTGGAAAACTTTTTTTTTTTAAATCAACTGATCAACAGAAAGTTAAACAGATTTGTAAATGATTTTAAAATGATATTAAAAAATCTTAATCCTTCTAGTACTTATAGGCTTCTGTATGCTCCACAGGAATGTATGCTTCTCAGGAACTGTCCAGAGCAGGAGAGGTTTGCTATGAGGATTTTCTCCTACTCTGGACAGTTCCTAAAATGGACAGATGTGTCAGCAGAGAGCACTGTGGTCAGACAGAAAGGACATTTAAAAAGAAAAGTATTTCCTCAAAAAGCTGTTTAACTTTCTGGCACCAGTGGATTAAAAAAAAAATGTTTTCCAGAGGAGTACCCCTTTAATGACCAAGCGAATACCTGTACACCTTGGATTGTTACATGACTATGAAGCGAGTGCAGGAGCTGTCAATGGCTAGGCACTCATCGCTAATGATTGGAAGCAGCGATCACAGAGCTGCCCTTCATTAATCCTTCAGATGCTTTGCTCAATGACGATCACAACATCTTAAGGAATAAATCACAAATGCTGGTAGCCTAGTGGTGCCCATTGGATCCCCGCAATGCTTTAATGGGGTACCATGAGCTAAAATCAAGGATGAGGAACCCCTTTGTCAGCTTTCATCCAACAGATCGATGCTCCAATGATGCAGCCTGGCGGTTATGGTAGAGAAATGTTTCCACTGCACAATACTATGCAATAGGCATAGGATTGTACAGTAAGTAAATTCAATCTAATGATTGTGTGATATTTTCCCCTATGGGAACATAAAAAGTGTAAAACAAAAGAATATTGCCACGCGCGGAATTGTCCAAGCTATTAAAATATAATATTTATGATCCAGCATGGTGAACAGCGTAAATGTGCAAAAACACCATAATCACCAGAAATGCTAACTTTTGGTCACATCATACATGTCACATCATATATGAGTAAAAAAAAGTAATCTAAACAAAAATGCTACTAATAACTACAGCCCCCTTATATGAAAAAAAAATTAATAAAAGTCAGAATAGGGCAATTATAAGTTAGATTGTTTAAAAAAAAGTGTTTCCTTTTTTTTTTTTTAAGTAGTACAATAATAGAAAACCTATATAAATGTAGTATCATTTTAATTGTATTGACCCACAGAATAAAGAAAATATGTCAAGTTTGTATGATATTTTACCATAAAGGATGTAACAACTGTGTAAAACCAAAACCCCACAAAAGTGGCAAAGTTGTTACTTTATTTTCAATTTCCCCCTCACAAATAAAAGAAATGTTGGTTTTGTCATACACTTTATGATAAATTGAAAGGTGACATTGCAAAGTATAATTAGTTGCATAAAAAAAAACAAGCCCTCAAATAGGACCGTACATGGGATGAATAAAAGTGTTAAGGCCCTTAACCCTTTCCCGCTACAGGACATCTGCAGATGCCCTAGCACCTGACACGTTCGCATGCTGGGGCATACGCCTACGTCCTGCTGATCTCCTAGTCTGCAGCGCGCAGCTCAGGAGATCGGCTGTGGGAACCGGCTGTCAATCACAGCCAGGGTCCCGCAGCAGCTGCCGAGGCTGTGATCGTGCCAGTCCCGGTAGCATTAACCCCATAGATGCTGTGATCAATCCTGATCACTGCATCTATGGTGTTGACAGGGGGGGGGGGGTGCTCCCCCTGTTCACCAACGGCAATACGATCTTGGGTCGCTGTTGGTTGCTATGGCAGCAGGAGGTTAGCTAATAGCCTCCTGTCTGCAAGCTATGGAAGCCCTTTTGTAATGTGTGCAGCTCATCAGGTTATACTGTGCTGCAGTGCAAATGTATTGCAGCATAGTATAACCTGTAAAAAGTGAAAAGTTAAATAATAAAAGGTTCATCAAGTATGAATTTTAAAAATATATTAAATAAATGCCCCTTTCCCAATAAAAGCCCTGTATTATCATAAAAAAAAACATCATATACATACTAGGCATTTCCATGTCAATAATGATGTGTACTACAAAGCTATACTGTAAATTATCCCGCACGGTGAACACCGTAAAAAAGAACAACAAAAAATCGCAAAATTACCCAGAATAAAAAAATAGAATAAAAAAAGATCAAAAGGTAGCATGTTTTACAAAAATTATACCAAGAAAAAGTACAGCTCATCCCGCAAAAAAATAAGCCCTTACTCAATGGCATCGGACAAAAATACAAAAGTTACAACTGTCGGAAAATGATAAAAATAAAGGAAGAAAATGAATTTTGCTCAGAAAAGGAAAACAAACATAAAAACCTATTTAAAATGGGTATCACCATAATCGTACTGACCCACAGAATAAATATAACATCACTTTTACCACACTGAACACCATAAAAAAATACTAAAGCAAGAAATTTTCCAATTTTTCACAATGTTTTATTTTAGAGTTTTTCACAAAAAATGCTGGATGTGTCAACAAAAAATGTTCCCCTTATATAAAGTACAATATGTCACGAAAAAACTATCACAGAATTGCTTCATTTAGAAAAAGCATTCTAAAGTTATTACCATTTAAAGAGACACATGTCAAATAAAAAAAAAGCCTGTCATTAAGGTAAAAAACTGGGTCTATCTTTAAGGGGTTAAAAAACCCAAGAAGAAAAAACTAAAATGCAAAAATGAAAACTGGCTAGGTCCTCAAGGCCAAAATGGGCTGTGTCATTAAGGAGTTAAAGGGGTACTCCACTGGAAAATATATATATATATATTTTAAATCAACTGGTGCTAGATTTGTAAATGACTTCAATTTTAAAAATCGTAATCCTTCCAGTACTTATCAGCTGCTGTATGCTACACAGGAAGTTCTTTTCTGTTTGAATTTCCTTTCTGTCTGACCACAGTGCTCTCTGTTGACACCTCTGTACATTTTAGGAACTTTCCGGAGCAGGATAGGTTTGCTATAGGGGATTTGCTCCTACTCTGGACAGTTGCTAAAATGGGCAGAGTTGTCAGCAGAGAGCACTGTGGTCAGACAGAAAGGAAATTCAAAAAGAAAATAACTTCTTGTGGAGAATACAGCAGCTGATAAGTACTGGAAGGATTAAGAAGTAATTTAAGTAATTTACAAATCTTTTTAACTTCCTGGCACCAGTTGATTTAAAAAAAAGAAATGTTTTACAGTGGAGTACCCCTTGAACATGGAATACAGACAAAAGATTAGCTCTGATGGGATCTCCTCCCAAATCTTCTCTATCTATAATTTTTTATTTAGTTTTAGTCTAGTGGTGTTAAAAAACTATGATGAAAAAGATAAGTCTATTAAAATGATTAGTCGACAAAACTAACACTGGATGAAAGGTGATTCGAAGGGCAAGAAATTGGATGCATGTGCACTCGATGGGCAGAGCTAGAAGTGTCAGGAGCAAATGCACAAACAGATGTCATGGATGAAAGGTAATCTGGAGGCTGTGCGTGTTCAGAGCAGCAGTACACTGGCTGGAGTAGACTGCTGACACAACAGTGAAAAAAAAGATGAACACTTGAATATTATAACCTGTAGAATCATCTGTGTGTCACTCAACCTTAAAGGAGTACTACGGCGCGCACTTTTTTCAGCCTATCACCGGCCGCAGCCTCGGCTGGTGATAGGCTGAAGCTCCGTGTGACGTGCTGGGCTAACAGGAAGTAAGAAGAATACAGCCTGGGGACAGAACACCTGTACCGGAGTGTACCGGAGCTCCGGGGGCTCGTTGGCAGGTAAGAGAAAGTGTGTTTTCTTTTATTTTGCAGCCCGGACGGCATAAAAGGAAAAAAGTGTGCGCCGGAGTACTCCTTTAACCAAAGGATTTCTATACAGTGATTCCTCAACTTACGATGTACTAAAGTTACAATATTTTCCATATACAATGGTCTTTCCTGAACTATTGTAACTTGAAACAAGACTGAACATACAATGCTACAAACAGTCCAGTTCTGCTAAATGGCTGGAAGAACTGACCCATCAAAATGGGCATTTCACAGTTAAATACAATACAGGAATATGGGTGCACTACTGTCAGCACCAGCAGGGTTAGCAGATGCTGACAAGGTGTTGTTGCAAGGTTGCCGGGTTACGCCCTGCTGTCTGAGTGGCTAGCTACTGATTGACCACATGTGCATCTCCCTATATTACCAGGCATCAGACACTGGGAAGATGCCTGTGAAACTGGTCATTACCTGAGTAGCTAGCATTGCCTTATTCCCTTGTATACCCGGAAACTTGACTTCTGGCTTCCTTTCTGACTTCTCTTTTGTTATAGCGATTCGGCACCTCTTCCTACTCCTGGCTAGACTCGGTTTGACTGACATTGACTTTATGTGTGTATGTTTAGTTTGTCTTTGTTAGTTGCTTGTTTCCCTGTTGCTCCTGACAACTGACAGGATTGTATTTTATTGTGTTGACATTTGACTCCCCTCACTTATTTAGGAAGGGATTGTCGACCAGTTGCCGGCCTATCATTTAGGATAGGCGGACAAGTAGGCAGGGACAGGGGCATGGGTGAGCTTAGCGAGCACTCCTTCCCTGCCCAAATGTGACATTTTCACAGGCCCAAACTACTACCTGCATCTGCTATGATGGAAGCAATGACTGCTTTAGTAGAGCAAATGCAGGGATTAACCCAGTTAGGGAATTCTCTTGCTGAGAGGGTTCAGGCTCAGGAGACAGCTAATGGTCAGTCAGTGGTCTGTCCTCCAGCTGTTTCAAGTGTGGTGTCCCAGTACCGCATTTCATACGGTACTTATTTATCTATGGGTCCCCGTAGCCAGAGTCCCTAGGACTTAGTAATCTCTGTTGGTTAGTCCGTCCCTAGTCGCCTCTATTGTAGTATATAGACTTCTAATTTGTCCATAGAATAATGTATATAGTATTATTTCTGTATATAAATGGTTAATTACTTGTTTCCATGGTGTCGCAGGGCCTTCGGGTCATGTGATGCGTTCCAAGACTCATTCTGGATGCGTTCCAGGCCTCACTTTGGTATCTCTAGCCTCATTCTGGTTTTATAATGTATATAGATCCTGTGATGTAAGCAATCCCATCACACCATGTAAAGTGAACGGCAGACATTCGGACCATATAAGGGAGCGGCCATCTTATCGCTCTCTTGTTCCTGGGATAGCAAGCAAGCAAGCAAGACCTGTATAGCAGTAATCGCAGTGAGTTAGGCCTGAGCCTGGCAGCAATGGCTGAATGATCTAAATTATAGAGTGTGTCATCCCCTAAGCACTCTGCAGTATCACCAGACCCAATATTTTCCCTAAATCCAGACGGATCTGCACATCACTCCCTAAATTCAGAGACTATAAGTTTAATGCAAGGTCCGCAACTTCTGCCAGTCGCTAAGCAACCTAAGAACTGTTATATGAGACTGTTACTACGCATTGGATATTGCAAGCACTGCAGTAAAGTTATTCAAGTTCAAGTTAAATCTGCTTGTGGACCTTCAGTCATTTCATTGCACCTATCGCTTCTGGGAAGGGCGGCGATAGGCCGGAACATAGATTCAGCATACCAGCCCTCACTCTGGCGTCACGAGTGACAGGGTTAATATTAACCCCTCATATACCAACATTATACCATCCCTACCATACACCCCCCAAGGGCTACCACACAAGTGACCCTAAAATGTATCTTCCTGACCGTTTTTCAGGTGACCGAAATACATTTGTTGTCTTCAGAGAGAGTTGTAAGCTCTATTTTCGCATGAGACCACAGTCTACTAGCACAGAGGATCAGAGAGTAGGACTTATATTGCCTTTGTTGCAAAGAGACCCTCAAGAGTGGGCTTTCTCCTTACCTTCCTCAGCTGCTGAATTAAGTTCAGTGGAGGCTTTCTATTCTGCTTTGGGCCTTCTTTATGATGAGCCAGACCGTGCAGCCTTTGCAGAATCGCAGCTAGTCAATCTTAAGCAGGGAAAGAGAACAGCAGAGGAGTACTGTGCGGATTTTCGAAAGTGGTGCACGGCTTCAGGTTGGAATGATCCAGCCCTTAGGTGTCAGTTCAGACTAGGATTATCTGATGCTATTAAGGATGCTTTTGTAAGTTCTCCACCACCTGACTCATTAGAACAAGCCATGGCATTAGCTATACGACTTGACAGACGTATGAAAGAAAGAAATCGAGAACAGACTTTTAATTCTGTTCCTCACTCTCCTTCCTCCATGTTTCCTTCTTTTCCTGTCCCTCATGTCTCTGCCGAGGAACCTATGCAGATAGGGAAATTTTCCCCTCAGCAGAGAAAATCCATTCGGAAGAAAAGCACATGTTTCTTTTATGGAGACGAAGGACATCGGTTCCAGAATTGCATCAAACGCCAGCACCTAAATGACAATCAGGGAGGTCATTTAGGCGCATAGGTACCTCCGAATTTATCTTCAAAAATGTTGTTACCAGTGCAAATATGTTTTCAAAAGAGAAAAATATTTGGTAAAGCTTTTGTTGATTCTGGTTCTGCTGCTAATTTTGTGGATCTAAAATTTGTTAAGTCTTTAAATTTACCTTTAAGACGGTTGGAGGACCCAATTCCCATTTCTGGAGTGGATTATACACCCTTGTCAGGGGGTTGTGTCAGTTTTTCTACTCCAGAAGTGGGATTATTGGTCGGTTCTATGCATTTTGAAAAAAATCACCTTTTTTGTTCTTAAAAATTTGTCTGTAGATGTGATTCTGGGCTTACCCTGGTTAAGAAATCATAACCCTATTTTTGATTGGACCTCAGGGGAACTTATCAAGTGGGAATCCGAGTGTTCTAACAAATGCATTACCGTCTCTCTTGCTACTCTCGGTGAGGGTAAAAGTATTCAACCCAAATTTATTTCTGATTTTTGTGACGTTTTTTCTGAGGAGGCCTCCTCTGCTTTGCCCCCACACCGAGATGTCTGTGCTATTGAACTTTTACCTGATGCGCTTCTCAGCCTATAGACTCTAATCCTGAGACTATTCTTCCAGAAGGTGTGGTTATCTCTGCAGTATCTGCCGGTTTAACATCGGAAATTTTGAGCAATCAAGGTTTGGTTCCTCCAGAGATTCCTAGAGGCAAAATCTTTGTACCTAATCAGTTTCGCCTCCATATAATCGAGGAATCTCATTGTTCTCCGTTAGAAGGTCATCCTGGTATCCATGGTACAAGGAGATTGCTTCAAAAGAGATTTTGGTGGTCAACCCTGAACAGGTATGTGAAAGCTTTTGTTGCTTCTTGTGATGTGTGTGCCCGAGCTTAGACTCCTCCGATTCGTCCTGCAGGGGAGCTGTGTCCATTATCTATTCCTAAGAGACCCTGTACCTATATTGATAGGGATAACCCTGAGGTCAACACCACTATGAGTAAACTGTGCACAGTTTGGGCTCAGGTTCAGAAGAAAATTAAGAAATTCCACGATTCTCACCCAGACAAACCTAGACCCAGTTTTAAGGGTCCGGTGGCCCCTCTTAAAAGGGGGGGGGGGGGTACTGTCAGCACCAGCAGGGTTAACAGGTGCTGACAAGGTGTTGTTGCCGGGTTACGCCCTGCTGTCTGAGTGGCTAGCTACTGATTGACCACATGTGCATCTCCCTATATTACCAGGCATCAGACACTGGGAAGATGCCTGTGAAACAAACTGGTCCTTACCTGAGTAGCTAGCATTTCCTTATTCCCTTGTATACCCGGCAACTTGACTTCTGGATTCCTATCTAACTTTTCTTTTGTTATAGCGATTCGGCACCTCTTCCCACTCCTGGCTAGACTCGGGTTGACTGACATTGACTTTGTGTGTATGTTTAGTTTGTCTTTGTTAGTTGCTTGTTTCCCTGTTGCTCCTGACAACTGACAGGATTGTATTTTATTGTGTTGACATTTGACTCCCCTCACTTATTTGGGAAGGGGTTGTCGACCAGTTGCCGACCTATCATTTAGGATAGGCGGACAAGTAGGCAGGGACAGTGGCGCGGGTGAGCTTAGCGAGCACTCCTTCCCTGCCCATACGTGACAACTACTGTGTTAGATGTATACAATGACATTGACTATCCCTCAACACTGATGTTAAAATTGAGACATTCGCCAGTATATCCTCATATGAAGGACACACCAGAGCCCGCACACCAACGCCAAGGTTTCTCAAAATGTGCGTGATAAGCAAAACAGGGGCCAGTGGGCAATTACGGCAGCATTCGATTGACTCACAGCCTCCTCCTGGGTACCCTCCAACATGACTGAGCACACATACAATGGGAGGGGGGAGGCAAGCTGCAAGCCCCACCTGAGTTGGCTAATATAGGTGCATGGCCTCACAGGTGCTACACTAATGCTGCCTGGAAGATATTCAAGGCGCATTAACTATGGAGTTTACACACCTCCAAGTCTAAAATTTAAACAAACAACAAAAAACGTGGTCTCAAATGGCTGGAGGTGCTCAACCCCAAATGCGGTTGTGCATTTATACTGGGGGAGCAGATCCTGCCCTTGTAGTCCGTTGCTAAGGGTGATCCCCAGCATAAAAATGCATACAATGGAGGATGCCTACAGCGGACTACAAGTGCCACAATAGAATCCTACACCAGATAGACGTTGTGGATGTGTAACAATTAGAATAATACAATACAGGAATATGGGTTCACTACTGTGTTAGATGTATACAATGACATTGGCTATCCCTCAACACTGATGTTAAAATTGAGACATTCGGCACTTGTAGTCCGCTGGCAGGCATCCTCCATTGTATGCATTTTTATGCTGGGGATCGCCCCTAGCAACGGACTACAAGGGCAGGATCTGCTCCCCCAGTATAAATGCACAACCGCATTTGGGGTTGAGCACCTCCAGCCATTTGAGACCACGTTTTTTGTTGTTCATTTCACAGTCAAAACTCGTGTTTTACTGAGTGCATACACTGACTGCTTGTCTGGTAGTGCCTCCCTACAATACAGGGAGGTACTATATGTTCTATGCTATACCAGAGTTTTCTGCTCCTTGGAAACCAGGTGAGGGTGGTTCCATTTAATCTTTTTTGGGACACTATGTGCACTGTACAGGACCCAGAAGAGAGCTTTCATCAGCACATATATTTATATGTAAGTACTTGCTTTATCTGTATTAGTTTATCTAATTTTCTTTAAATGGGCACGGTCAGTATCAAAAACTTTGTATATGTTGTACATCTTGGAAAAACAGTCACCTTTCTAATATACTGCGTAAGAAAAATGCATTTCCTTTTTATAGAAATCATGGCTTATAAAATCATAGCTTTGTCAAAGTGAGGGTGGGCTAGTACGTCTCTGTGCTCTCTCCTGTCTAATAGTACTCCTCTCTGATATCTCCGGTCTGATAGTACTCCTCTCTGATATCTCCTGTCTGATACTACTGCTCTGAGGACAGGAGAGAGCAGTATCAGGCAGGAGAAAGCACAGAGGAGTGCTATCAGACAGGAGAGAGCACAGAGGAGTACTTTCCAACAGGAGAGAGCACAGAGGAGTGCTATCAGACAGGAGAGCGCACAGAGGAGTGCTGTCAGACAGGAGAGAACACAGAGGAGTGCTGCCAGACAGGAGAGAACACAGAGGAGTCCTATCATACAGGAGAGCACAGAGGAGTCCTATCATACAGGAGAGAGCACAGAGGAATCCTATCAGACAGGAGAGAGCACAGAGGAGTCCTATCAGACAGGAGAGAGCACAGGGGGAGTGCTATCAGACAGGAGAGAGCACAGAGGAGTCCTATCAGACAGGAGAGAGCACAGAGGAGTGCTATCAGAGGAGTGCTATCAGACAGGAGAGAGCACAGAGGGAGTGCTATCAGACAGGAGAGTGCACAGAGGAATCCTATCAGACAGGAGAGAGCACAGAGGAGTCCTATCAGACAGGAGAGAGCACAGAGGAGTCCTATCAGACAGGAGAGAGCACAGAGGAGTCCTATCAGACAGGAGAGAGCACAGAGGAGTCCTATCAGACAGGAGAGAGCACAGAGGAGTCCTATCAGACAGGAGAGAGCACAGAGTCCTCCTATCAGACAGGAGAGAGCACAGAGGGAGTGCTATCAGACAGGAGAGAGCACAGAGGGAGTGCTATCAGACAGGAGAGAGCACAGAGGAGTCCTATCAGACAGGAGAGAGCACAGAGGAGTCCTATCAGACAGGAGAGAGCACAGAGGGAGTGCTATCAGACAGGAGAGAGCACAGAGGAGTGCTGTCAGACAGGAGAGCGCACAGAGGAGTGCTGTCAGACAGGAGAGAACACAGAGGAGTGCTGCCAGACAGGAGAGAACACAGAGGAGTCCTATCATACAGGAGAGCACAGAGGAGTCCTATCATACAGGAGAGAGCACAGAGGAATCCTATCAGACAGGAGAGAGCACAGAGGAGTCCTATCAGACAGGAGAGTGCACAGAGGAGTCCTATAAGACAGGAGAGAGCACAGAGGAGTCCTATCAGACAGGAGAGAGCACAGAGGAGTCCTATCAGACAGGAGAGAGCACAGAGGAGTCCTATCAGACAGGAGAGAGCACAGAGGAGTCCTATCAGACAGGAGAGAACACAGAGGAGTGCTGCCAGACAGGAGAGAACACAGAGGAGTCCTATCATACAGGAGAGCACAGAGGAGTCCTATCATACAGGAGAGAGCACAGAGGAATCCTATCAGACAGGAGAGAGCACAGAGGAGTCCTATCAGACAGGAGAGTGCACAGAGGAGTCCTATCAGACAGGAGAGAGCACAGAGGAGTCCTATCAGACAGGAGAGAGCACAGAGGAGTCCTATCAGACAGGAGAGAGCACAGAGGAGTCCTATCAGACAGGAGAGAGCACAGAGGAGTCCTATCAGACAGGAGAGAGCACAGAGGAGTCCTATCAGACAGGAGAGAGCACAGAGGGAGTGCTATCAGACAGGAGAGAGCACAGAGGAGTACTTTCCAACAGGAGAGAGCACAGAGGAGTGCTATCAGACAGGAGAGAGCACAGAGGAGTACTTTCCAACAGGAGAGAGCACAGAGGAGTGCTATCAGACAGGAGAGAGCACAGAGGAGTGCTATCAGACAGGAGAGAGCACAGAGGGAGTGCTATCAGACAGGAGAGAGCACAGAGGAGTCCTATCAGACAGGAGAGAGCACAGAGGAGTGCTATCAGAGGAGTGCTATCAGACAGGAGAGAGCACAGAGGAGTGCTATCAGAGGAGTGCTATCAGACAGGAGAGAGCACAGAGGAGTCCTATCAGACAGGAGAGAGCACAGAGGAGTCCTATCAGACAGGAGAGAGCACAGAGGAGTGCTATCAGACAGGAGAGAGCACAGAGTGCTAACCCACTTACTTACTGGACTTTGTTCATGCCTGTGCTTTAGCTTGGACAAAGCCATGATTTTATAAGCCATGATTTATATAAAAAGGAAATAACATTTTCTTATGAAGTTTATTAGAAAGGTTAATGTTTTGCCAAGATGTACAACATATAAAAAGTTTTTGAATCTGACAGTGCCCATTTAATCCTTCAGAGCCAGTTATCAGGGTTATGGAGTTATGGTCTCAATATACAAAGGTAATCCTGGAACCAATTAACATTGTAACTTGAGGGACCTCTTACTTGAAAATAGGATTTGCCCAGCATTTTGGAAGGGTCACAGTTGTCTTCCGGTCATAATATACCAGGTATCATCTGCACAACACAGCTTGCTTTTCTTTTTTCTTTTTTCTTTGCTGCTTGTGAAATCTACAATACTAATCAGTTCAAGAACAATATATACACCTCTTAATGGTGTTAGGCTCATATGCACATGTCAGAGGGACGTGGAGCATCACCCACTTCCTAAGACATGCATACGAGGGCAACAAGCCTACTTGTTCTATAAATAGTACAAGTAGACCTATTACTGTTAATTATAGCAAACAATCCTATATATGATACAAATTTTCATTGAACTGAAAATTGACTAACACACATTTCCTTTTATCAATAATTGGTGTGATATATAGTGGAAATCAATCTTAGCTCAGAACTATTGCAGATATCCACACACAGTGCACAGGCCGCAGCAGCAGTGGCAGGTTATTTGTGAGGCGCAAGCGTTTTACTGAATGTGCCATATCTCACGGCAGCAGAACTAAACACTGAAACCCTGGCCTTAGTAAAGTTACCTCATAGTGTTGTGCATTTTGTCCTAAAAAGGCGAATCTGTACACATAACATTTTCCCAGAAGCACCGAGAAACATGAATTTGGTCTCAGACAAACTTGAGATGGTGGCAATGTTTTTTGGATAGCAACATCTAACTTTATGGTGTCCTTTCATGATCACCTTCAATGTTCAATGTTTTCCTAGTGGCAGAGGCGGCTCTCTAATTAGGCGATTTAGGCGGTCGCCTAAGGCCTCGCGCCCGCCTAAATGGTGTAGTTAGAGCAGTGAGTTTGGCGCCATTTTTTTTTTTTTTTTTTTTTTTAATGTTCCGCGCAGGGGGAGAAGGGAAGCCTGCGTGCGCACACTGCGTCCTCCTGCGTCCCCCTTGCGTCCCCTGCGTGACCCTCCCCCTTCCCCTCCCCCTTGTGGCGCAGTGAGCCGAAAATGGTGCCTGACGGCGGAGCGAGCAGCATTTACGCCGGACTGCCGTAGAACTGCAAGCTGCGCGGGCCGGAGTGAGGTGAGATTTCTGAAGGTACCGTACCCTTTCCACACCCCTGTTACCCCTTCTCAACTCTGTCCAAACCCCCCCACCGTCACCCAGGTCCACCCTCTGCACCCCCCCATCACACATGTCCACCCCCCATTTCATCCATGTCCGCTTTGTCTACCTCCCTGTCCATCCCTGTCACCCATGTCCTACCCCCCCTGTCATCCATGTCTAGCCCCCCTCAAACCCCCGCCAGCCCAGTGTTTCCCAACCAGGGTGCCTCCAGCTGTTACAAAACTACAACTCCCAGCATGCCCGGACAGCCTTAGTCTGTCCAGGCATAATGGGAGTTGTAGTTTTGCAATAGCTGGAGGCACCCTGGTTGGGAAACACCGATCCAGTCCATACTCATCCCATACCATGGGCAGTTAGGATGTCAGGTGTTTACACTGTCCGTAATAATGTTATAATAACACGTCCACCCCCCCTTGTCACCCATGTCCACCCCCGTCACCCATGTCCACCCCCGTCACCCCTGTTCACCCCCCTGTCACCCCTGTTCACCCCCCTGTCACCCCTGTTCACCCCCCCGTCACCCCTGTTCACCCCCCCTGTCACCCCTGTTCACCCCCCCTGTCACCCCTGTTCACCCCCCCTGTCACCCCTGTTCACCCCCCCTGTCACCCCTGTTCACCCCCCCTGTCACCCCTGTTCACCCCCCCTGTCACCCCTGTTCACCCCCCCTGTCACCCCTGTTCACCCCCCCTGTCACCCCTGTTCACCCCCCCCTGTCACCCCTGTTCACCCCCCCCTGTCACCCCTGTTCACCCCCCCCTGTCACCCCTGTTCACCCTCCCCTGTCACCCCTGTTCACCCCCCCTGTCACCCCTGTTCACCCCCCCTGTTACCCTTGTTCACCCCCCCTGTTACCCCTGTTCACCCCCCCTGTTACCCCTGTTCACCCCCCCTGTCACCCCTGTTCACCCCCCCCTGTCACCCCTGTTCACCCCCCCCCTGTCACCCCTGTTCACTCCCCCTGTCACCCCTGTTCACCCCCCCGTCACCCCTGTTCACCCCCCCTGTCACCCCTGTTCACCCCCCCTGTCACCCCTGTTCACCCCCCCTGTCACCCCTGTTCACCCCCCCTGTCACCCCTGTTCACCCCCCCCCTGTTACCCCTGTTCACCCCCCCCATGTTACCCCTGTTCACCCCCCCCTGTTACCCCTGTTCACCCCCCCTGTTACCCCTGTTCACCCCCCCTGTCACCCATGTCTACCCCCCTGTCACCCATGTCCACCCCCCCCCCGTCACCCATGTCCATCCCCCCCCGTCACCCATGTCCACCCCCCCGTCACCCATGTCCACCCCCCTGTCACCCATGTCCACCCCCCCTGTCACCCATGTCCACCCCCTGTCACCCCCGTCACCCCCCTTCACCCCCCTGTCACCCGTGTTTACCCTCCTGTCACCCGTGTTTACCCTCCTGTCACCCATGTCCACTCCCCTGTCACCCATGTCCACTCCCCTGTCACCCATGTCGACCCCCTGTCATCCATGTTCACCCTCCTGTCACCCATGTTCACCCTCCTGTCACCCATGTTCACCCTCCTGTCACCCATGTTCACCCTCCTGTCACCCATGTTCCCCCACCCTGTCACCCATGTTCACCCCCCCCCCTGTCACCCATGTTCACCCCCCCTGTCACCCATGTCCACCCCCCCTGTCACCCATGTCCACCCCCCCTGTCACCCATGTCCACCCCCCGTCACCCATGTCCACCCCCCCTGTCACCCATGTCCACCCCCCCTGTCACCCATGTCCACCCCCCCCGTCACCCATGTCCACCCCCCCCGTCACCCATGTCCACCCCCCCGTCACCCATGTCCACCCCCCCCGTCACCCATGTCCACCCCCCCCGTCACCCATGTCCACCCCCCCTGTCACCCATGTCCACCCCCCCTGTCCCCCCGTCACCCATGTCCACCCCCCCCGTCACCCATGTCCACCCCCCCTGTCACCCATGTCCACCCCCCCTGTCACCCATGTCCACCCCCCTGTCACCCATGTCCACCCCCCGTCACCCATGTTCACCCCCCGTCACCCATGTTCACCCCCCCCCCATCACCCATGTTCACCCCCCGTCACCCATGTTCACCCCCCCCCCCCCTGTCACCCATGTCCACCCCCCTGTCATCCATGTCTACCCCCCCCCCCCCCGGCACCCATGGCCATTCATTTGGTGGTATTGGGAAACCCCTTGGAGCCCTGCTAGCTCATCGAGGATCAGGGGCCCTTTATGTGGTGTTATTCTGGCAGCTCTGGATGTAAATATAGCAATATAATCAATGATATAAGTATACAGTCCAGTGTTTCCCAACCAGGGTGCCTCCAGCTGTTGCAAAATTACAACTCCCAGCATGCCCGGACAGCCTGTTTGTCAAGGCATGCTGGGAGTTATAGTTTTGCAACAGCTGGAGGCACCCTGGTTGGGAAACACCGATCCAGTCCATACTCATAACCACCACACCATGGCCAGTTAGGATGTCAGGTGTGTACACTGTCCGTAATTATGTTATAAAACATGTCCACCCCCCTGTCACCCATGTCCACCCCCCCTGTCACCCATGTCCACCCCCCCCTGTCACCCATGTCCACCCCCCCTGTCACCCATGTCCACCCCCCCTGTCACCCATGTCCACCCCCCCTGTCACCCATGTTCACCCCCCCTGTCACCCCTGTTCACCCCCCTGTCACCCCTGTTCACCCCCTGTCACCCCTGTTCACCCCCCTGTCACCCCTGTTCATCCCCCCTGTAACCCATGTCCACCCCTGTCACCCATGTCCACCCCCCTGTCACCCATGTCCACCCCCCTGTCACCCATGTCCACCCCCTCTGTCATCCCTCTACACTCCTCTGCCACCCATGTACACTCCTCTACACCCCTCTGTACACCTCTCTGTCACCCATGTACACTCCTCTACACCCCTCTGTCACCCATGTACACATCTCTACACCTCTCTGTCACCCATGTACACTCCTCTACACCCCTCTGTCACCCATGTACAGTCCTCTGTCACCCATGTACACTCTTCTACACCTCTCTGTCACCCATGTACACTCCTCTACACCCTCTATCACCCACGTACACCCCTCTGTCACCCATGTTAACTCCTCTACACCCCTCTGTCACCTATGTACACTCCTCTGTCACCCATGTACACTCCTCTACACCCCTCTGTCACACGTGTACACTCCTCTACACCCCTCTGTCACCCATGTACACTCCTCTGCACCCCTCTGTCACCCATGTACACTCCTCTACACCCCTCTGTCACCCATGTACACTCCTCTACACTCCTGTCACCCATGTACACTCCTCTACACCCCTCTTTCACCCATGTACACTCCTCTACACCCCTCTGTCACCTATGTACACCCCTCTGTCACCCATGTACACTCCTCTACACCCCTCTTTCACCCATGTACACTCCTCTACACTCCTCTGTCACCCATGTACACTCCTCTACACTCCTGTCACCCATGTACACTCCTCTACACCCTCTATCACCCATGTACACTCCTCTACACCCCTCTGTCACCCATGTACACCCCTCTGTCACCCATGTACACCCCTCTGTCACCCAAGTACACTCCTCTACACCCTCTATCACCCATGTACACTCCTCTACACCCCTCTGTCACCTATGTACACCCCTCTGTCACCCAAGTACACTCTTCTACACCTCTCTGTCACCCATGTACACTCCTCTATCACCCACGTACACCCCTCTGTCACCCATGTTAACTCCTCTACACCCCTCTGTCACCCATGTACACTCCTCTGTCACCCATGTACACTCCTCTACACCCCTCTGTCACCCATGTACACTCCTCTACACCCCTCTGTCACACGTGTACACTCCTCTACACCCCTCTGTCACCCATGTACACTCCTCTGCACCCCTCTGTCACCCATGTACACTCCTCTACACCCCTCTGTCATCCATGTACACTCCTCTACACTCCTCTGTCACCCATGTACACTCCTCTACACTCCTCTGTCACCCATGTACACTCCTCTACACTCCTCTGTCACCCATGTACACTCCTCTACACCCCACTGTCACCCATGTACACTCCTCTACACCCCACTGTCACCCATGTACACTCCTCTACACCCCTCTGTCACCCATGTACACTCCTCTACACCCTCTATCACCCATGTACACTCCTCTACATCCCTCTGTCACCCATATACACCCCTCTGTCACCCATGTACACTCCTCTACACCCCTCTTTCACCCATGTACACTCCTCTACACCCCTCTGTCACCTATGTACACCCCTCTGTCACCCATGAACACTACTCTACACCCCTCTTTCACCCATGTACACTCCTCTACACCCCTCTGTCACCCACGTACACTCCTCTACACCCTCTATCACCCATGTACACTCCTCTACACCCTCTATCACCCATGTACACTCCTCTACACCCCTCTGTCACCCATGTACACCCCTCTGTCACCCAAGTACACTCCTCTACACCCTCTATCACCCATGTACACTCCTCTACACCCCTCTTTCACCCATGTACACTCCTCTACACCCCTCTGTTACCTATGTACACCCCTCTGTCACCCATGTACACTCCTCTACACCCCTCTGTCACCCATGTACACCCCTCTGTCACCCATATACGCTCCTCTACACCCCTCTTTCACCCATGTACACTCCTCTACACCCCTCTGTCACCTATGTACACCCCTCTGTCACCCATGTACACTCCTCTACACCCCTCTTTCACCCATGTACACTCCTCTACACCCCTCTGTCACCCACGTACACTCCTCTACACCCTCTATCACCCATGTACACTCTTCTACACCCTCTATCACCCATGTACACTCCTCTACACCCCTCTGTCACCCATGTACACTCCTCTACACCCCTCTGTCACCCATGTACAGTCCTCTGTCACCCATGTACACTCTTCTACACCCCTCTGTCACCCAAGTACACTCCTCTACACCCTCTATCACCCATGTACACTCCTCTACACCCCTCTGTCACCCATGTATACCCCTCTGTCACCCATGTACACTCCTCTACACCCCCTTTCACCCATGTACACTCCTCTACACCCCTCTGTCACCTATGTACACCCCTCTGTCACCCATGTACACTCCTCTACACCCCTCTTTCACCCATGTACACTCCTCTACACCCCTCTGTCACCCACGTACACTCCTCTACACCCCTCTGTCACCCATGTACACTCCTCTACACCCTCTATCACCCATGTACACTCCTCTACACCCCTCTGTCACCCACGTACACTCCTCTACACCCCTCTGTCACACATGTACACTCCTCTACACCCCTCTGTCACCCATGTACACTCCTCTACACCCCTCTGTCACACATGTACACTCCTCTACACCCCTCTGTCACCCATGTACACTCATCTACACCCCTCTGTCACCCATGTACACCCCTCTGTCACCCATGTACACCCCTCTACACCCCTGTGTCACCCATGTACACTCCTCTACACCCTCTATCACCCATGTACACTCCTCTACACCCCTGTGTCACCCCATGTACACTCCTCTACACCTCTCTGTCACCCATGTACACTCCTCTACACCTCTCTGTCACCCATGTACACTCCTCTACACCCCTCTGTCACCCATGTACACTCCTCTACACCCCTCTGTCACCCATGTACACTCCTCTACACCCCTCTTTCACCCATGTACACTCCTCTACACCCCTCTGTCACCCATGTACACTCCTCTACACCCATCTGTCACTCATGTACACTCCTCTACACCCCTCTGTCACCCATGTACACTCCTCTACACCCTCTATCACCCATGTACACCCCTCTACACCCCTCTGTCACCCATGTACACTCCTCTACACCCATCTGTCACTCATGTACACTCCTCTGCACCCCTCTGTCACCCATGTACACTCCTCTACACCCTCTATCACCCATGTACACTCCTCTACACCCCTCTGTCACCCATGTACACTCCTCTACACCCATCTGTCACTCATGTACACTCCTCTACACCCCTCTGTCACCCATGTACACTCCTCTACACCCTCTATCACCCATGTACACCCCTCTGTCACCCATGTACACCCCTCTGTCACCCATGTACACTCCTACACCCCTCTGTCACCCATGTACACCCCTCTGTCACCCATGTACACCCCTCGACACCCCTGTCACCCATGTACACTCCTCTGTCACCCTCTATCACCCATGTACACCCCTCTGTCACCCATGTACACTCCTACACCCCTCTGTCACCCATGTACACCCCTCTGTCACCCATGTACACCCCTCTACACCCCTCTGTCACCCATGTACACTCCTCTACACCCTCTATCACCCATGTACACCCCTCTGTCACCCATGTATACTCCTACACCCCTCTGTCACCCATGTACACTTCTCTACACACTCTATTACCCATGTACACCCCTCTTGCTTCCATGTACACTCCTCTACACCCCTCTGTCGCCCATTTTCACTCCTCTACACCCATATGTCACTCCTCTACACCCCTTTGTCACCCGTGTACACTCCTCTACACCCCTCTGTCACCCATTTACACTCCTCTACTCCCCTCTGTCACCCATGTACACTCCTCTACACCCTCTATCACCCATATACACCCCTCTGTCACCCATGCACACTCCTCTACACCCCTCTGTCACCCATGTACACTCCTCTACACCCCTCTGTCACCCATGTACACTCCTCTATACCCCTCTGTCACCCATGTACACCCCTCTACACCCCTCTGTCACCCATGTACACTCTTCTACACCCCTCTGTCACCCATGGAAAAAAAAGTTTGGCGCCTACTAGGTTTTTATTGCAGGTTTAACGGTGAAGAATTGTGGGTGGAAGAAATTGTCAAGATGGCCCAGACCAAATGGAGAAGAGAAGGCAACAAAGCAAATTAGAGAAGACGTCATAGGTGAGTTGCTGTATAAAGCAGCACTTTAAACTACATACCCACTGATAAATAGATATAGTGCATTGCGGGGTTTTTTTATCGCACTTGGGGGGTTCTCAGATATATTTTTGCCTCAGGCCTCAAAAAGTCTAGAGCCGCCTCTGCCTAGTGGACACATGAACAGAGGATTTTAGAGTTTGTGGTCTTTTGTAGGGATTTTGCTTAAACCCTTTAGTTCTTTCTCACATTTTAGGATTGATCACTGTGCTCTTGGAGTGATATTAAAGGGATTATCCAAGATTCAAAAACAGGCCTAATTTCTTTCAAAGATCGCTCCCTGTCTGTCTCCAGGTTGGGTGTGGTATTACAACTTGGCTCCACCATTTCCTTTAAGGGAACTTGGCTGCAGAACCACACTCAACCTTGAGACAGTGAGGGAAATTGTCTGTTTTTCAGTTCCTGGATAACCCCTTTAATAGGATGTTTTCTCATAGGGAGAACAGCAACATTCCCAAAGTAAATGTTTTCCCATTTTTTGGACTATTTATATAACTGTCTTCACTAACCACCTTTTCATGAGAAGAACACTTTCACATCATCTTAATTGAAACACCTTTTACGCAAATTTGCTCCTGGAGAAGTAATTTACACAGAAGTTCACTTTTTCTCTGTTCACTGTGGATGCTTACTTAATCTGTTTAAAGGAAACACATCAGTGTCAACTGCACTATCCTTTTATACAGGCTTCTAGTGTGGGTGACACTAATCAAAATGATACTTACCCCGTTGGGATCAGTTACTCCATTCTGCCATTAATCTTCTTTTTTCCGTATGCTAATGAGCAGCTTGAGGCATGGGCGGCACTTTGCTGGCTGGACATGGTGATGTCATCGCTGCCAGGTCGGGACTCTGCCCGGCTCATACATCCTCATAGCCTCCCTCTGCCTGCTCGTTGTTAGCTTCACACTACAGACAGAGGATGAATATGAATATGTATAGGCTGGCCAGAGTGCCGACCTGGCAGCGATGATGTCACCATGGTTGGGGAAGCCCCAATTGATCATTAGCATACCGAAAAAAGAAGATTAAAAACGGAATAGAGCCACAGATTCCCATAAGTAAGTATCATTTTGATCAGTGTTACTGTAACGGAACTGGATGTGGATCCTCTACCTGTGTGGCAATAACTCGGACCATATCGGGGAATGGAGTCTAAGGTGCCGCTGATCTTCACCAGAGCCCGCTGCAAGGCAGGATGGTCGCTACCCCCGACCCAGGTCGCTACCCTCGACACGGCTCGACCACACAAGTAACTGGGCAAGGCGAGGTACTGAAGGAGGAGGCTGTAGCGTAGTCAATGTAGCAGAAGGTCAAGGCAGGTGGCAAAGGTTTGTAGTCAAAAAACGTAGCAGGAAGGTCTGGATACACGGGTATGGCAAAACACGCAATAGGCACTGAAGATCCAGCAGGGTGGTGTAGGAGGTGCAACAACTTATAATCTGCTGTCAGGTGCTTTTACTAATTATGGGCGTACTGATTTCAAAGCTCCAGCGTGCGCGTCCTAAGGAACGGGTACGCTCACGCACCAGAGCTGAGAGAGTAAGAGCGCTGCAGGAGCGTGACAAGGTGAGTGACTGGCCGCATCCCACGATGCGAATCCCGGCCCCGTGCTTGCGGCCGGAGCGCAGTGTGTAACAGTTACACAGGTTTTTAGTTCGGGTGACAGATTTCCTTTATGAACAGACATAAATGTTAAGACTGTGTGTTACTTACTTTGTGTTTGTCATTAAGACTGGGTTCACATATACCTAGTAAGGCGTGTGGGTTATTTGGAAGCAAAACCACATGAATTTCTTTATGGGTTGCTTGTGGTTTGTGGCCGTGTGATAGTAAGTACAAAACTTGTTTTTTTACTTGTAAAAGCTGGACATTAACAAACCACAGTCCAACCTTATTGAAACATATGTAATAATCAGAGCACATTAGTTTTGTACACTATGCAAAAAAACAGGTGATTCCAAAGTGTCCACTTACCTTTTTGTTCCAACTGTATATAAAGAATCATAAACATTTCCAATATGTTTTCACTTGCCTTGCCAGAATAGTTGCATTGTGTTAAAGGGGTATTCTGGTCAAAAACTCCAGAGCTCCAGAAAGTTAAACAGACTTGTAAATTACTTGTATTAAAAAATAGTAATCCTACCAGTACTTATCAGCTGCTGAAGTTGAGTTGACAACAGTGCTCTCTGCTGACACCTCTGCCTGTCTCAGGAACTGTCCAGAGCAGGAGAGGTTTGCTATGGGGATTTGCCCCTACTGTGGACAGTTCCTAAGACAGATAGAGGTGTTAGCAGAGAGCAAGCACTGTTGTCAGACAGAAAAGAACAAGTTAACTTCAGCAGCTGATAAGTACTTGTAGGATTAAGATTTTTTAATTGAAGTAATTTACAAATCTGCTTAACTTTCTGGAGCCAGTTGATATTAAAAAAAAAATTTTTTTCACTGGAATACCCCTTTAAAGTGCAAAATTTTTTTTTAATATGAACATCATTTTCTATATTTGTTTATATTCACTATGATGTGTCGATTTAATTATTTTCTTTGTTTAAAATATACTTGTTTAGTGTATGTCTCTGATCTAGGATTGCACAGAAATGTAATCAATCTGAAGCAAGGATTACTCTGTTACTTTCTATACACTAAGATAAACCCTTGGGCATAATCTATAGAGTGTTACTTGCTGTCATTTCCTGAATAAAGCTACAATATTTACTGTCAAAAAACTTATTCCAGCTAACTGCAATGTTTCTAACTCCTAGATGAAGAGAATATAAACCAGAGTTCTTCCCAGCTTGGGCAGAAATCACAAAATGTTCTCAAACGTCAAACACATGTTGATGGGATATGCTGAAAAGAGATGGCTCTTATTGCTAAACCCCTCTGCTAAAGAAAAGCTATTGCTCTCCTTATTATATGTCATATAAAGATAGCAGAAAATGTCACGGATTGCTTTATAGGATGGAATATACGTAATCCAGTAACACAAAAAAGCACAGGAGGTGTAGTCACCATTAAAAGGCAATATATGTCATATGATGTGTACCTCCAGTTATAAACAACTTTCCATAAATCAATAATACAAGCAAGGCTAAAACACTTTTTAGTATATCTTAGTAAATATGTTTTTTTTTCCTGTACTGATCACTTACTGGCAATTTCTGTCTCAAGGGAAACAGAGGTGACATCTTATCAGCTCACTGAGGGATCAGGTTACAGGTACTCTCAGTAGAGGCCTATAGAGAGGGGAAGGGGAGAAGGAGAGATGATATTGGCTTCTGTTTCTTGTAAGTGTTCTATCTACTGTATAATTTCTTTAATTTGGGTGCTTTTGTGCATGTGAGAGAGAAATTCCCATTCAGAGAATAATCAGCAATGTTTGTGTTTCTCTGCAGTCTCTTATTTTGCCCTTTCACTTCCTCATAGATGTTTATGGGTAAGCCTGGGTTCACACTACAGAATTTCGCTCTGAAATTCCGCTGCCTGGGGGTAAAATGTGAGTGAATGGGTTTTTCGTTCACCCATTCATACTGCAGAATTTTCTGGGTGGAATGTCTGAAAATTCTGATCTAAAAATTCAGTCAGAACATGTTCTGGCGGAATCCGTGCTGCAGACGTTGCTGTCTATTGGGACAGCAATGTCAGCACGGTCCTAGTGCTGCCTGATTTAGTCGGCGCTGGCCGCACTTCGAATCTCCAGATGGATTTTCTCTAACTGGAAATCTTCTTTCACGTATACTGATTTTTTTTGTGAATTCCCTTTAGGTGACCAAGAGGATTTTCACTGTTGCCACTTTTTTGTGTCAATCTTATGTTTTACAAAACTAAAATTATTTAAAGGGGTATTCCTTTTTTATATATCAACTGGCTCCGGAAAGTTAAACAGATTTGTAAATTACTTCTATAAAAAAATCTTAATCCTTCCAATAGTTATTAGCTTCTGAAGTTTTCTGTCTAACTGCTCAATGATGATGTCACGTCAGGGGAGCTGTGCATGATGGGAGAATATCCCCATAGGAACTGCACAGCTCCCGGGACGTGAGTCATGAGAGAGCAGTTAGACAGAAAACAACAACTCAACTCAGAAGCTAATAACTATTGGAAGGATTAAAAATTTTTTAATAGAAATAATTTACAAATCTGTTTAACTTTCCGGAGCCAGTTGATATAGAAAAAAAAGTTTTGGCCTGGAATACCCCTTTAATGAATGTTTTAAAACAAAAAAGAAAAATATGCCACTGGCAAGGATACGATATCATGAAAACAAGATTTTTTCCCCCCAATGAGCTTCAATACTAGAGGCAGCTATGTGAATGAGCATTGCTATTTTTAATATTGCAGCTAATTATATTGATCGTAAAGGTCATGTGATTGTTTCCCTTGGGAACTTATCCTAACTAATGGCTTTGTAATGTGCATTGTTCTCTATAATAATGCATAGAGAATCACGATAAATTAAACTTACATGAGAAAAATGTCCTTTTCTAAATTCAGTTTTTTCTGGCACCGAATTCTTGGTTGAAACTGGTCCCTAAATTGCTTCGCTTCTCCTTACCAAAGAAATTGAACTTTATAAAAATGCTAATTTGTCAGAATAATATCTCCCAAGCAGATTAAAGGTATATTTCCCCTTAAAAGCAGTTATTCAGCAAAGCTCCTGTGCTACTTTTTAAACATGAATTACACCAAGGAAAGCTTGACAAACCACCAAGGAGTTAGTGGTATTTAAAATTAATTTGAAAAGTTCTTCATTGTACCTCCAGCTGTCAGAAATGCACTTTAGATATGTCAAACATATTTCAGTCCGCTTTCTCTGCCTTTTCATGATATATTAAGCAATTTTCCTTTCCACAGTAAATCTTTAATAGACAAGTGCCATTTAATGAAAGGCTTGAAGACAGTTCAGTTAAAACAGTTGTAAAGAATTGGATGTTTTTTAATGTGTTATATGGAGGAGAAAATGGTTTCATTTATCCTCGCAGAGCAGAGTAATTTCAAGCCAATTAAAAATATTACAAATGTAGCGTTATCAGTTTTATGCCTTTCTAGTATCTGTTTGAGATAAGACTTTTGCCTAGAATAAAAGAGCCCCTGTGTAGAGAGATTTTATTTTAAGTAACTATCTTGCTGTTTTGCAGAATGTAAGATTTTAGATGGGTTTTTATGCATTCTTATTGTATATTCTGTATTTAGTACAAGTATTCTGGGATCTCTGGTGACACTGTCTTCAGGCTCTTATACTTTGCTGGGAAAAAGAGAAAAAAATAGTTTTGTAGAAGGTCACATGTTCTGATCCTGGAACCATCAAAAAGTTGTTTAGCACAAAGAATATTTTCATATTATGCTAACCAACAGCCTGGCGGTAGCAAGAAGTGTGTGTGTGTGTGTGTATATATATATATATATATATATATATATATATATATATATATATTCAGCACTCAGGTATCTGTGCAAACAGCAGTGGGTTTATTCAACTCGTGTCAAAGCAACATTTCAATTCCATATAAGAATTCCTTTCCAGCTTAAAGGTAACCATTAATCAGATTTTTCCCTATATAATGCTTGGCATAGAGTTAACATATAGGGTAAAATCTTTATCTTCACCATCCTCGGGGGATGCTCCTGCCACCAGGGATGGTGAAGATTTGAAGTTGTAAACTAGTCCCAGCCGACCCCGCAAGTAGTCCCCTCGGAAGGGAGCTCCACCTACTCCCGTTACTTCGGACGGCAGCGACGTCCCTTCGGCTTGATTGACGGGCCGCGTCATTGCTCTGCTCAGTCTGTTCAGTGAGCAGAGCGATGACGCGGGACGTCGCTGCTGGCCGAAGTAACGGACTAGGGGAGAGGAGCTCCCTGCACAGGGGACTACTTACGGGGCCAGCGGGGACTAGTTTATAAGTTCATATCTTCACCATCCCTGGAGCAGGAGCATCCCCCGGGGATGGTGAGGATAAATATTTTACCCTATATAACGCTATGCCAAGCATTATATAGGGTAAAATCTAATGATTGGTTTCCTTTAAGGGTAGGGTCACACATAACAGATCCACTGGTGACCCCACCCATAGTGTGCCTCCAGCTGTGACCAAAAGCTCTGCTTTGTACTGTACTTTGTTGCAGAGTGCAGAGTTGTCTAAGACAAAGGTTCTACAGGTAAACAAGGGTTTTAATTGATTTTTTTCTCAATCTGTCGGCTAAAGTCACAAGGAAATAACTTTTCGCATTCACACTGATGTCTGCCATTAACCTTTCAGATGCCGTGATCAATATCGAGGCAATGTGGTCTTTGAATTGATGATTGGATCGCCCACGGCGATGCTGTGGGAATCCGATCATCCAACATGGCAGGCGTAGGTTCCCTCACCAGCTCCAGCCATCATCCCAGGGTTGTCTTCTCTGCTCTGACATCGAGCAGACCAGAGAAGAAAATCATTGATAATATTGATCAGTGATATGCCTGTGCATAGAACTGTTCAGTATCTGCAATCTATTTGACTGCTATAAATAGTCCCCTATGGGGGCATAAAAAGTAAAAAGAATAAATAAAAATAAATTTTTTTTAAAAAAAGCCCCTCCCCTCAACATTGGATTAATGCATGTAAATGGGGAGAAGGTAAAGAAGAAAATAAATATGATAAATATTTTAAGTTTAAAGAGGGAGATAAAGGAATATCTAGAGCGTATAAAGCCCTACAATTAAAAGAAATACATGTGAAATGGATGTACCAAAAGAAATGGGAAAAGGACTTGGGTTATGATATATCAGATAAAGCATGGTATAATGTATTCTCAATTCCATTTAGAATCTCACATTGTGGGGGACACCTTGAGACTTCTCGTAAGTTAATATATACATGGTACCTAATTCCTGTTAAGATAGCTAAGTTTAACCTTAATAACTCGCCAATATGTTGGCGATGGAAAAAGAAAAATGGAACAGTAATACATATTTGGTGGGAATGCGAAAAGATACAAGGGCTATGGAGGAAAGTTCTAATATTGTTAATGAGGATATTAGGGGAAGATATTAATATAAATTGGGGTCCGGGGGTAGCACTTTTAACATTAGGTTTGGAAGACCTATCAATTAGGGAACCTACATTGATTTTCCATGTTCTTTCAGCGACAAGGAACATTATTGCAAGAGCATGGAAAGAACAAGCACCACCAGACATAGCCCAGGTGACGATACTTCTCAAACAAGCTGCTATTATGGAAAAATTATTAGCAGAGAGAATGGAAAATGCTAAAGATAAACAGAAGAAATGTGAAATGTGGTAATACTGTATAATGAAGTTAAATCAAGTAATTAAAAAGATTTAAAAAGAATATATACATATATATTTTGGGAAGAGGGAAATGAGGTCAGAATGTCTGAATGATGGTGTGGGAAAGTGAGGTGGAGTAAGATATGTGAGTAAGTGTGTGAGAGAGATTAGGTTGAGATATGAGAGAACGGATGTTGTTAATATGTGTTGGAGTATTATTTTGTTATACTTATTTGTCTGTATTATTTAC
Source organism: Hyla sarda (assembly GCF_029499605.1). NCBI lineage: Eukaryota > Metazoa > Chordata > Amphibia > Anura > Hylidae > Hyla > Hyla sarda. The sequence continues at coordinate 259,224,916 of NC_079191.1, read as the reverse complement.
CATGGAAAATTTATAAAATATATATATAAAAAAAAAAAAAGCCCTCCCCTAAAAAAAAAAATGTAAACGACCCTTTTTTATCAAATTTTTTCCCAGAAAGCGTAGAAAAAAAATGTACTAAACATATTTGGTATCAAAATATAATGTTAATGATCCCATATGGTGAACGTAATAAATAAATAAATAAATAAAAAGCTGAAATTGCTGCTTTTTTTTGTCACATAACATTCCAAAAACTTTTGGGCAATGTGATGAGACAAAAAAAGCAGCAATTTCGGCCTTTTTTTATTTTTATTTTATAAGAAGCGATTAAAAAGTTACATAGACGCAAAAGTGGTACCGATAAAAACTACAGATCATGAAGCAAAAAATGAGGCTTAATACTGCCCCATATAGGGAAAAATTAGAAAGTTATAGGTCGTCAAAATAGTGATTTTAAACATACTTATTTTGTTAAAAAAGTTTGAGATATTTTTAAAGTGGTACAATAATAGAAACGTATGTAATCATAGGTATGTCATTTTTACCGTAAAGTGTACAGTGTGAAAACCAAACCTACCATTTTATGGTAAAAGTAGTGATGTCATTACAAAGGACAATTGGTTGCACAAAAAACAAGCCCTAATATGCATCTGTCGATTTATGATTTTTAGAAGGCGAGGAGGAAAATGAAAAAATAAAATTGGCTGTGTCCTTAAAGAGTACCCGTCAGACCCGACAATGTTTTTTTTTATATATCACTCAGTATCTAATCCTGATCATGTACATCTCATTTTTATGTGTCTAGCACCTTTATTTATTTTTTTATTACACTTTTTTAATGTAGCTCACTAGTCTGAATTCCTCTCAAAGGGAGGGGGCGTGGCCTCACTGTGCAGGTCTCCGCCCCCTCCCTCAGTATGCTGTCTGCTCACATCTCCACTAACATTATCAACACTAAAACTCCCAGCTTGTCCTCACTGACAGTAGAGTGACACAAGATGACAGTGAGAGGATTTTTCCAGTAGCTGTGAGTCCTGTGCTCACAGCTGTCAATCAAGGAAGTCGGTCCATGACATAGGTGATGATACATGGACACAGCAGGACTAGTATATGTCCAAGCAGGAAGCGGGGGAGGGGGGGTAGGAGGGGGTCAGTTGTTTGACTGGCTTTTTCAGTATGAAATATTGAAAATTTTCTAATGAAAGCAATTGCAAAACCTATTGGTTTGCATGCTTTAAAAGATATCAAAAGTTTTTGTATCAGACAGTGCCCATGTAAGGCTAAAATGGGCTGTGTCCTTAAAGTGTTAAACCCACAAAAGGTATGGATATACTGCACAAAAGGTTTATCCACAGGGAGTGAAATAGATTGTAAGAAAAATAATTTCTTAATCATTAACTTCTCTGACATTAATGTCTCTGGCACTAAAAAGACCTAAATGTTAGCATAGGTCATTGAATACAAATTTGTTGTAGTTTGTTGCAGATTTTCCACAAGGGAATCAGTAAATATATTTGTGCAACAAATTTGCTGCATGTGAATTTACAATCTTGTAGATGCCACTAGTTCATTAAGGGCTATTCCTGTAGTCACAACAGACTCTTCAGCTCACGTCCCACTGGTCTTGTGTGGATCCTCAGCCTGGCCCAGCTTGATACGTAGTATTATGTAGAAAAGTTGTTCAGGATCCAGCAATTCCATAAAACTTCACTTTTATTTGTAATCCACAACGTTAAAAATCTTGCAAGATAGCACTCACGACACACCACCTAGCCAGTGATACACTGCAACAATGTTGCAGTGTATCACTGGCTAGGGGGTGTGTCGTGAGTTCGATCTTGCAAAAGTTTTATCGCTGTGGATTACAAATAAAAGTGAAGTTTTATGGAATTGCTGGATCCTGAACATTTTTTCTACATAATACTATTCCTGTAGTGTCATAACATGTGTATTATGCTGTACGTGTATATAACCTCATTATACAGTATACTTTTGTTTTGTCTATGCTTGATATCACAGTGTACATGGTGGCCTTTGTTGTGTATGTTATTCCAGTTCCATATCAAGAAGTACATTATCTCTGTATGATGACATTACTGTGTACATTTCCCTGTACTGTGATATCACTCTATTTATAATCCCTGTGCACATTCATTGACATCACTGTATGCATCATGCCTACACAATGACATAATGGTGTGCATTAAATCTATGCATTAGAAAGACCAATAAATCTATTTTTACTGTCCAAATTTTTTACTGTGTACTGTGTTTTTTGTGTAAGACAGCAAAAGACAAACACTAAAATGCTAATAATATTAATAAACTGGGTTTTATTATTTAATTAGCAGTAAATATACTATACAGTGTTTTTCAGACTTTTAGATGCAAATTACTATAGGACACACCCCTGGTTTAGACAATTGAAAACAAAAGAAAACATTTTTATACTTATTAAAGGGAACCAAGCTTTACAATTTACCATATATAATGCTTAGCAGCGCGTTATATATGGAAAAATCTTCATCCTCACCATCCCCGGGGGATGTTTTTTCCCCAAGGGATGGTGAGGATATGAAGTTTGTAAGTCTCCCCCACCGCCTCGTAAGTACGCCCCTGAGCAAAAAGCTATACTTATGTGGTAGCCCTTGGGGGGTATAGTGTAGGTGGGGTGTTGCTTCAGAATATAAGGGCTTAATTTAACCCCTGTCACTCGTTACACCAGGGTGAGAGTTAATACGCTGATGTAAATCTCCGGCCTATCGCCACGCTTACCAGGAATGATAGGTGCGTGCTTAAATGAATAAAGGTCCTCAATGGAGATGAACTTGAACTTGCATAAACTTTACTGAAGTACTTGCGGTACATCCATTTAACAGCAACAGTCTTAGTAATACAGTCTCTATATAGCATGGCAGTGATTGTCAGATGCTGAGGACCATTGACTTATCCAAAGAGTTATTAGATTTAGGATTTTTGAAGGGATCCGTCCGGATTTAGGGGAATATTTAGGTCCGGTGATCTTGCTGAGGTAATAGGGATTGAAGTAACTCACAGTTTTGAGAGATGGCTGTTGGCGCAAGGCTTAGGACTGGTTACTGCTGATGACAGCTGCGCAGATCCGTCCTCATCAGCAGCCCACGAGGAAGGAAAACTAGTAATGGCCGCCGCTCCCTTATACGGGCAGGGCCATTTTGGATTGGTCCGTGTCAGCTGTCACTCACCATTACAAGGCATGGTTGGGTGAACACGTCACGGGGACCTCCAAAGGTCCTTCAGCAAAACCATAGAGTTTCTACCTGATCACGTGACCCGCAGGTCCTGCTACGCTCCGTACAGGCAAATAACCAAATATATACAGTTTCTATACCTATAGCTATATAAATATCAAATAGAATTACTATATATCTACTGACTAAGTGAGAGGTGACAAGGGGAAGGCTAGACAAGAGGGACCCCTACGTCCTAGGGAACATCGGCAGTAACAGTAAAGTAGACATGTTTGGAGTCACATACTCTTTGTAAAGGAGGGAATTTCCCATTCTGTGGAGTCTATGTTGAGTGTTGTTTTGATGGAATTATTTGTGGAACAAAATATCTTTTATGATACTGTCTTGTTTTAGATGAAAAGAACATATCAAATACAAGTACAAATTTCCTTTTTGTATGTACATTGCAGTGGTCCATTGCATATATTGGGGTACAATTCTTTTATCTCAATATAGTGAATAAGTGGTGAGATACTGTAATTTTAGCAGTGCTCCTGGTGTTCATTTTAAACCTGCAGACTGCTATACATGTACGAAAGCTACACCCTAAGGCTATTTTCACATGAGAGATGTCCGCACGTCTCGTAGACACATTCTTTCTGCAGACATGGAAAACAGAATTTTTTTTGCCTGAAACATAGGATTCTGGACCCTTAATCATGCCATGATTAAGGGTCCAGATTGATCCAAAATGTGTTGGCTATTGTTCCCGTTTATATGCATGTGATCAATAATAAAGAGTTTTTGTTTCATCCTACATACTGCGCTGGACATCTCTTCTTGTCGTTCCCTCAGAGCTTCTCCTCATACAGCGCACACCTTTACCACACTTGAGCTAAGCACACTAAGAACTGGACTAACTCCTCCCCACACTATATAGTTAACAGTTTAGGGGTTCCCATTGGCAGGCAAGGTCACATAAGCTTGGACTGCTCCTCTGCCCTTAAAGGTATAACATGTAAATAACATACAACACAGTTCTTATGAAAAATTTAAGAAATATTTGATAAAATGCTTGAACATGATAACTGTAACAACCAGTCCCTCAGTGGGCCCAACACCAGTGTCGCAGGGCTACCCAAAGAAGTCCAAATTTCACAGGACAGCCTTTGGTGCTGGGATACCACATGTGTACGGCATGGAATATACAGTATGTCATAAAAAGACATTGCTATTATGAAAGTAACAATTATTAGTTATTGGACATAGACATTTTCCTGTTTCTTCATCTATAAAGTTTTTGTAAGATTACAAAATACTCTTAACTCCAATGTTTAGTATTAAAGAGGAGATTCACCAAAACTTGTGCAAATAAAACGATGACCAGTTGTACATAGCAGCCAATCGATCTTAAAACGGCCACTGAAAAATAGAAGAAGCAATCTGATTGGTTGCTGTGAGCAACTTTTCCTCAGCACAAGGTTTGGTGAATCTCCCTTTAGTCCCCAGTATATATCTAAACTTTATACTGAGTTTAATACAAATGAAAGTTAAGCTGATAAATATAAAAATGTTGGTATGGGCTTCAACTATTGGGGTGAGGCCTGGGCACAGATATGTTTTTTCTGATAAGAACCCAGTAAAAAAAATATTTGACATGCACTGCATTAGAGAGCGGTACAGGAAAACGAGAAAGGTGCAACTTTATCTGTCAAAACGTACATTTCCATGCTAATCGAAGCAACAGCTGTCTTGGTGTGAGCAATCCTTACCACTGCAAGCAAGAAAGACAGGTGCTTCCTCTGCTTCTCACAAATCTACCTCTCATCCTTACTCTGTACCTAGAGCTGCATATTTCATTTACAAGTCTATAATGTATCTTTAACCCGCCCTTTTATTTTAGGAGATTCAGACATTGTATTCATCAGCAATATAGAGTGACCCCCCGACCTACGATGGCCCCGACATACGATCATTTCAACATACGATGGCCTCTCAGAGGCCATCGCATGTTGATGGCAGCATCAACATCCGATGCTTTTGTATGTCGGGGCCATCGCATAAACAGCTATCCAGCAGCGCAGACAGCTTCAGCTGCTGCCGGATACCCGTTTACGGTGCCCCGTGTGGTCCGCTGACGATCACTTACCTGTCCTCGGGTCTCTGGCGCGTCCTCTTCGGGATCCCCCGCATCGTCGGCGCTCTCCATCGTTGTCATCATGTCGCTGGACACGCCGTCCCGTCATCCAATAGGAGCAGCGTGCGTAGCGACGTGATGGCGGCGACGTGACAGCGAGGATGCCGGGAAAGCAGAGGCCTTGCCAGAGCATCGGGGACACCCCGGGACAGCGATGGAAGGCGATATCCAGGGCAGCGGTGATGGTCCGGAGCGGCGGGGATACGTGAGTATAACCTCCAAAACCAGTGGTCTTCAACCTGCGGACCTCCAGATGTTGCAAAACTACAACTTCCAGCATTCCTGGACAGTCGTTGGCTGTCCGGGCATGCTGGGTGTTGTAGTTTTGCAACATCTGGAGGTCCGCAGGTTGTAGACCACTGTCCTATTCTTTACATTGCACGGATCCCTCAACATACGATGGTTTCAACAAACGATGGTCCGTTTGGAACGGATTACCATCGTATGTTGAGGGACCACTGTACTGTATTACATAATACTATAGATAAATTATACATGTACACACTGTAGTAGGGGTTTAGTAGATAAGTGTAGACACGAAGCTCTTGTTTTGGTGAAGAAGATCCATCTACGTATTACATGCCTTGTTACACTTGACCTGTAGGGGCTGCTACAGGGAAAATGTATCACAAGCTGTATATTCTAAATTCACTTGCCCTGGATCCAGAGCTGGTGCAAGGATTTTTGCCACCCTAGGCAAAAGCTATTTTTGCCGCACCCTTGACACCTCCCTGTAACAACCCCCCCCCCTCTCCTCATGTAATCACCTTACTAGTGGGGTGACAGCATAGCGGCTGGAGAAATAACTTACTTGCGGAGGGCAGAACTGCGCCCCCAATCAAGAGTGCTCTCTAAGCCGTTGCATATTTTGCCTATAGGTGGAGACGGCCCTGGATCTTTAGAGACAAGCAATGATTGGAGACTACAATATATATTTATATTTAACAGTCTCTTCCAGGACAGCAGCACTCCACAAAAAAATATGCATGGGTGCACATTGTGTTCGGTCCGGATTAGGGACCCTTTGTTACTACAGCTTACTGATAAACAGCGGCACTCCAATAAGGTCTTTATTCACACAAACGGGTGGGCATCACATTTATTGGAGTGCCACTGTTAGTTAGATGCATATATATATATATATATATATATATATATATATATATTGCCATCTTGAATTTTGTTTATATTTTGCCAATTTTTGAAAAACACACTACAACGGATTTTAAAGGTACCAATCTGTCAGTAAGAACTTGGGAGAAATTTGTATTCCACAACGAATGCAGTATGTTTCAAGCTGAACTTGGAAGTGAAAATACATTGTTTTGGTTTTGATTTTGAATTCACCTTGTGTTGTACATTTGTTTTATGCCTTCTGATCTACAAGTATCTTTATTCTGATTGTTTTCTTCTAATGTCAGCATAAACTCTTTGAACCGTCTGTCTTTGAGAATATGAACTTCTCAGGGTATCCTCGACAGAATGCAAAAACTTTTCTGCTTACAGAATTTAAATGCACAAAGTACTCAGCTTGTGGTTAGTTTTTCCACAATGTCAGTTTTTATCGACATTTGAAAACACACAAATTGACAGGAAAAGGAGCCAAATGTTAATAGTTTACCTACATAAATTATTTTAAAAAATTCCGCACAGATATTTTCCTATCACGTTTTCTCATGTACAATAAAAAGGGTAATTGTGTAATTAGATCCATTCTGACTCCCCATTGCAGCCAACTGTTAGATACCTGGTTGCAACGCACCTGACATACAGAAGTCCCATCTCCACTATCCCCCAAATAAGAGGGCCCAGAAAAGACTGAAGATTTCTACTAAGGTGAGAGGTGAATCATTTGGGTGAACAAAGTCTAATATAAGGGGGCTATAGGGTCTCCACTTCTGCCCTACTCCTCCCGAATGTCTTACCTCTTGTAACACTCCCTTTTTGCTTTTGTTTCTTTTTCTTCTGCGTATAGGAGAGTTGGCCGAACATGCACATGGCCTACTGCACTGAAGTATATAGGAACCCAAACATAGTGTAAAAAAGAAGTTGAAATGGCGGTCAGGGATCGGCATGTTTCTGAAAAATTCCTCCCTTATGTCTATAAGACTAGACCCATCTAATTTAAAGGGGTAGTCTGCTGGAAAACTTTTCTTTTAATCAATTGGTGCCAGAAAGTTAAATTTGATTTGTAAATTACTTCTATTTAAAAATCGTAAGCCTTCCAGTACTGTATGCTGCAGAAGAAGATGTGTAATTATTTTCAGTCTGAACACAGTACTCTCTGCTGATACTTCTGTCCATGTCAGGAACTGTCCAGAGCAGGACAGGTTTGCAATTGGAATTTGCTCCTACTCTGGACAGTTCCTAAAATGGACAGAGGTGTCAGCAGAGAGCACTGGGGTCAGACTGATAAGAACAACTCAACTTCTATAGTATACAGCAGCTGATATGTACAGGAAGCATTACGACTTTTACATAGAAGTAATTTACAAATCTGTTTAATTTTCTCGCACCAGTTGATTTAATAAAAAAAAAAAAAAAAAAAAAAAAAAAAACATGTTTTCCAGTAGAGTACCCCTTTTAAAGAGAACTGAGTAAGATTAATAAAATCCATACTTTGGTAAGTCCTCTTTATTGGCCTGGAATTTATATACTGCTCAAAAAAAATAAAGGGAACACTTAAACAACCCAATGTAACTCCAAGTCAATCACACTTCTGTGAAATTACACTGCCCACTCAGGAAGCGACACTGATTGACAATCAATTTCACATGCTGTTGTTCAAATGGAACAGACAACAGGTGAAAATTATAGACAATTAGCAAGACACCCCCCAAAAAAAAGAAGTGGTTCTGTAGGTGGTGACCACAGACCACTTCTCAGTTCCTATGCTTCCTGGCTGATGTTTTGGTCACTTTTAAATGCTGGTGGGGCTTTCACTCTAGTGGTAGCATGAGACAGAGTCTACAACCCACACAAGTAGCTCAGGTAGTGCAGCTCATCCAGGATGACACATCAATGCGAGCTGTGGCAAGAAGGTTTGCTGTCTGTCTGTCTGCGTAGTGTCCAGAGCATGGAGGCGCTACCAGGAGACAGGTCAGTACATCAGGAGACATGGAGGAGGCCTTAGGAGGGCAAACCCAGAGGCAGGACCGCTACCTCCGCCTTTGTGCAAGAAGGAGCACTGCCAGATCCCTGCAAAATGACCTCCAGCAGGCCACAAATGTGTATGTGTTCACTCCAATGGTCAGAAAATGACATGAGGGTGGTAAGAGAGCCAGACGTCCACAGGTGGGGGTTGTGCTTACAGCCCAACATCGTGCAGGACGTTTGGCATTTGCCAGCGAACACCAAGATTGGCAAATTCGCCACTGGCACCCAGGGCTCTTCACAGATGAAAGCAGGTTCACACTGAGCACATGTGACAGACGTGACAGTGTCTGGAGATGCCGTGGAGAACGTTCTGCTGCCTGCAACATCCTACAGCATGACCGGTTTGGTGGTGGATCAGTAATGGCTCCCCAGACCTGAATCCAATTGAGCACATCTGACATCATGTCTCACTCCATCCACCAATGCCACGTTTCACCACAGACTATCCGCCACCTCATCAGGAGCATGCCCAGGCGTTGTAGGGAGGTCATACAGGCACGTGGAGGCCACACACTACTGAGCCTCATTTTGACTTGTTTTAAGGACATTACATCAAAGGTGGATCAGCCTGTAGTGTGGTTTTCCACTTTGATTTTGTGTGTAACTCAATATCCAGACCTCCATGGGTTGATAAATTTGATTTAGCTCAATAGTGGACTATCTTAGTTCTGCACAGTGTGCAAGGAATTGACTACCAGAATGGAATGACAGAAGCAGACTTCTGTTTTGTATAATGTGCACTGTGTTGCTGAAGTTTGTTTGCTGTGGATGAGGAATAAAACTGTCTGAGGTCAGTTTAAAACAAACATTTCTTATTGTACTGTAATTTCTGGTGTGGAAATCATTTGAGACCCAGGAGATGGCTATCCCCATGAGGGAATGGCCCAGACTTGGTCCTCCTCCTGGCTCCCACAAGCTTGCCGATGTTCTGTCAATCTGTCAATTCCTTGCACACTGTGTAGACCTTAGAAAGCCCACTACTATACACCATCACAGTGCACACCCAAGTTGTCACAATAGTTATTTCTATACACCACAGCAATGCATCAGCCTGCTTGGAAAGATGGCACTACAATGGCCACCTGCAAAATTTTACGTGCAGCTAACAAGGTGATTAGTGGGGAACTACAGGCTTTCTTGCCCCAGCCAGACTCTAGGATTTCCTAATCCTATTGATGTTTTTATAATCTACTTGGAAGCCTAGGCAGAGAGGGTGAGTGTCTGAGGCCCCAGTGCATTTGTATCTTGTGCCCTCTTAATAATCCAGCCCTGTTACTACATGTGAATTATCAAATGTTTTCATATAACCGATCAGGGGAAGTGGCATCTTCCTCACCTTCAAGCATCCTAAAGTTCCTGTTTTTCTGCCTTCAGGCTCGGTGTAATTGTTTAACATTCTCCTCAAGGGAGATGTAGCTTCAGGCTCTATGTCTTAGCATTTCAGCGAAACAGCATCTGGAAGAGCTAGAAGAGGAAAGCAGGACGAGACATCTGGCCAGAGAACATCGCAACCTGTAACCATCCAAGTTGTTGTTGATGCTGACGAATGGCATCTCAGCGCAGCAAAATTTTAGTCAGTCTGGTTTGAATGTGGCTATGGACAATAATATAATTTAAACACACACAAAAAATGTTTTCAGGGTCTATGAATAGATAAAACAAGTGGTTTTGAACAAGCTCTAAACTGCTGTTCATTATGGCAGAATAAAAATAGTAAAAATAATGATAATATAACCATGAATATGCCCACGCAGCAACCAAACGTACAACACAGAAGAGATCTTCTTGCATCACAATGAAAAGGTAGAATATGTTAGTAAATGAGGAAACTTAGAATACCTTAGCCTATATATAAAATGTGTTTTTAAACCACTATTGTGTTTCAACTTCCACCTTGAGAAGTTTCTGCATATGGCTTATGGTAGGAACATGAAATGCTATTTAAATCACAAAGGCTTTTTAACCAGACATACATGAAATGCGTGCAATGATGTGCTGTTGGTTGAACTCATTTCTCAGTTTGTGAAGTGCAGAAGAACAGGAACTGTACATCAGTCAGTGACATATAAAGCCTCTTCCTGTCGGCAGCTCTTAAAACCAAGTATTGTCTCTGTAGCTGGATTTTGCACACTTTACCTTTTTTTTTTTTATATCAGTGCGAAATCTTCTAGCTGACTGTATGTCTTGCATTACATGATGACAACTACACTTCAGGCTTTCGTGCAGTCCCTGGATCCCAAAACTCTACCAAAGGTCCTGCAGATACAATCTGGATTTTATCATGGAGGTAAATGAGCTAAATAATTGTTCATTTTGTACAATGATGGTTTTTTGTTGGGGTATTTTCAACAAAGTTGAACTTGGCAATGTTCGGTATCTCTATAGAAAATAAATGGAGTACAGCGCATATACAGTGACCCCCCCGACCTACGATGGCCCCGACATATGATCATTTCAACATACGATGGCCTCTCAGAGGCCATCGCATGTTGAAGGCAGCATCAACATATGATGCTTGTGTATGTCGGGGCCATCGCATAAACTGCTATCCGGCAGCGCTGACTGCTTCAGCTGCCCCCGGATAGCCGTTTATGGTGCCCCTGTGTGCCCCCCCCCCCCTACGATCACTTACCTGTCCTCGGGGCTCCAACACGTCCTCTGCGGGATCCCCTCCATTGTCTGCGCTCTCCATCGCCATCATCACGTCGCTGCGCACGCCGTCCTGTCATCCAATAGGAGCGGCGTGTGGAGCGACGTGATGGCGGCGACGGAGAGCGAGGATGCGGGGAAGCAGAGGCCTTGCCGGAGCGTCGGGGACACCCCGGGGACGCGGCAACAGCGATGGAAGGCGACATCCAGGGCAGCGGTGACGAGCGGTCATGGTCCAGAGTGGCGGGGACAAGTGAGTATAACCTCCAATACCAGTGGTCTTCAACCTGTGGACCCCCAGATGTTGCAAAACTACAACTCCCAGCATGTCCGGACAGCCGTTGGCTGTCCGGGCATGCTGGGTGTTGTAGTTTTGTAACATCTGGAGGTCCGCAGGTTGTAGACCACTGTCCTATTCTTTACATAGCACGGATTCCTTCCACATACGATCTTTTCAACAAACGATGGTTCATTTGGAAAGGATTGCCATCGTATGTTGAGGGACCACTGTACATGGTTAGCGCTCCATTTATTTCGGGGAAAATTTTCCTCTGTTCTCAGGATCAGTGGGGGTCCCAGAGGTCGACCATCCACCAACAGCTAACTGTCTCCTCTCCTGAGGATAGGGGTTTAACATTTGATGTTGAAAATACCCCTTAAAGTTTTTTTGTCATAAAGATAATAAAAAAACATAGAAAAGTAAAGTAGATTTATTTGGAATTAACATAGCTGGTTACTCAAGAATCTAGACTCACCCAAAGAATGGAGTATTAATTGAAAAAAATTCCTAGACATTTTCTACATTAAAGCAAATTAATGTAGAAATAAATATTGGAATTGAATCACTGTTTACGTAACTACATCAGCAATTGTCTTTTAATAGGTTCTGCTCTTGTGTAAATATATAGTTACCTGATATTTAATAGTGATATATACGGTAACTATTGGATGGTTGGCATCATGCTTCCTGCATCACTTTGTAAAATTTATAATTTTCATAATATTTACAATTTCCCATAACTGAAACGAGAAACCTATTCAAACTGGGGCAAATGTCTTTTTTTTTTTTTTTTTTTAAATAAAGTTACTTGTGCTGATCCTAATCCTTTTTGTCTACAAATGGTATATAACAACAGAACAACATACTATGGCATGGTAACCAGTCAGCAAAGCGAGCAGTGGCAACAGCATTGCATTTCAAATTTTATTAAACTAAAAAAAATAACTCTGACATTTGATTTAGAAAGTTCTACCGTTCATAGCTGCATCATGAATACTTAGCCCGGGTTGGTCCCTGCATGGTCCTACGCAGTATTTCTAGCACAGATGAAGGATCTAGAAATATTTCCGCCGTGAATACTTATGGGAAGTTTTTTTGTGTGATTTTCATTATATTAGATGAGAGAGCAGATTTCACGTGGCATTACCTTTTGTAGTTTATTTATTTTTTTATTTTTTTTTTGTAGCAGGGATTAGGCTATATCTTTCTAAAACAAATTTAGCTTTCTACATGACAGATCTAGAACATATTTGTTGACTACCAAATATATATATATATATATATATATATATATATATATATATATTTTTTTTTTTAAACATAATTGGCAACAATTATTTTTACAACATTGCCATAGTGATAGAAGTGTATTTCTACATTATGACATACTAAGAGTATTCTGCATGTGCAACTTGTACATCTTGTAGAATGGATTTTGAAAGCTATATGTATGCAAAGCACAGAGGAGTCTAAGGGTACATTCACACAAGCGGATCCCCAGCGCGTATTACGATGCTGATCCGCTGCTGAAGGACCGCTGTATGCTGCCTTTACAGGTGCCTGCTCGGAGTGGCAATATGCCGCTACAAGCAGACACACTGAAGCAATGTGTGAGTTGCTGCACATGCACGGTGTACTCGCACACATTGTGGCTGCTCCTCCCTGCTCAATGAGCTAAGTTGAGAGCTGTCGCGATGTGCGAGTATACTGCGCAGGCGCACGGCAACTCGCACATCGCAGTGTATCTGCTTGTAATGGGGTATTGCCGCCCCGAGCAAGTGCCTGTAAAGGTAGCATACAGCGGTCCTTCAGCAGTGGATCCTCAATGTAATACGTGCCGGGGATCCACTTGTGTGAACATACCCTAAGGCTAGGTTTCCCAACAGTTTTTTTTTTTTTTTATGGCTTATTTTTAATTTTGGGGGGAAAAACTGCCACTGTGGTTTTTGAGCCAAAGCCAGAAGTAAAACTAGTAGACATAAGTATAAATGCTTCATATATTTCTCATTCCTTTTGTATCCACTTCTGGCTTCGGCTCAAAAACTGCAGTGGCAGTTTTCCAAAAAAACTCCAGAAAAAAACCTGTGTGGAAACCAAGCCTTATAGTATAATAGTAGTTTGTTGTGTTGGTTGACTCTGTAAGGTGTGTAAGCCTTTAGATATAGCTAAACTGAAATGTAACAATTAAACATGTGTTTCATCAATTTGGCTCATATTTTATATACTCTATATACTTTATCTACTCCATATCTTCTTGTATTCTTAACCGCATATATATATATATATATATATATATATATATATATATATATATATATATATATAAATTTAGCAGAAGTCTACCTAGAACAAGGAGAAGCATGAATGAAATGGTTCCCTTATGTAGCATACAGACTAATGTTATGCCATAGTGAAACTATAAATCTTGTTGACTATAATAAAGCTTTTTTTCCTTTATCTTGAAGTGGTTCTGTAATTGAAACTGATAGATGTATCTGTTCCACTTTAAGTGGACATACAAATATAGGAGTTTATTTTATCTACAAAGTACTGTAGAAGAATGCCTATGGATGAGAATGTGTAATACATAATGAATTACTAACTCAAAATAATACTAGATTTTACATTAGTTACAAATAAAAAAAAGTTATATGCAGGTCATGGAATAGAAACATATTTTACCAAAAACATTTCTGTTACAAAAATAAAAACGGAGTAGGGAATATATAACATCTGTTTAATACTAGGTTACTAAAATATATATTAAGTTTAAATCCCCTTTAAAAAGCAAAAAAAACACACAATCTATATATCAAAACCGAATGGGATGTCATTATATTTCTAAATCTATTGTTCATTTGTTATGTACCATAGATGATGATATCATAAGGGAATTTTGTGGATTGTTCAGTTTCTGAGGCTCTCTGCTATTAGTTTACTTTGAGGGCACTATGTACTCCAAATTTTTCTGCTAAGAGTTTCTAATTTCATATAGGTTATGTAGACATGTCAGAAGCTTACATTGTTGTAGAATATATATGTTTATACAGTCCAATATTGAAAGCAATGGCATTTAGGAGTTTTGGAAATGTAGGTTAGACATGAATGAGCTTGGTTGTGTTACCTGGGTCAATGTTGGTCATTTATTGGCACTAAACAAATTTCCTGCAGCGGATGAGTCCTAGGAATCTTTGATTGTGACAAGTCTTAATTTTCTTTTTAGTTGGGCTGAGTATCAGAAAAAATCATTGATTTCTTTTTAAAGTATATTAAGTAAATGTTTACAATTTCTAGTAATATAATCACTTATATTATATTTTCCTTTATGTTAACTGTGGAGAGCAGTCCTTAGGTGTATCTGATGAGCCCATACCAAAATAATGAATATGTACCAAAAACAAAATAAAAATAGATTACTGTATATACTCGAGTATAAGCCGACCCGAATATAAGCCGAGGCCCCTAATTTCACCCCAAAATCCCAGGAAAAGTTATTGACTCGAGTATAAGCCTAGGATGGGAAATACATCATCCCCCCCTGTCATCATCCAGACCCCCGTCATTAACACCCTCATCATCATCACCCTGTCATCATCATCACCCTGTCATCATCATCACCCTGTCATCATCATCACCCTGTCATCATCACCCTGTCATCATCCCCCCTTCATCATCACCGCCTGTCATCATCCCCCCTTCATCATCACCGCATCATCACCACTTCATCATCCCCCCTTCATCATCCCACACCCCCCTTCATCATCCCCTTGTCATCATCCCCACCCCCCTTCATCATCCCCTTGTCATCATCCCCTTGTCATCATCCCACACCCCCCCTTCATCATCCCCTTGTCATAATCCCACCCCTTCATCATCCCCTTGTCATCATCCCACACCCCCCCCTTCATCATCCCCTTGTCATCATCACCACATGTCATCATCATCACCGCTTGTCAATGTCTGATACAGTGGTCTTCAACCTGCGGACCTCCAGATGTTTCAAAACTACCACTCCAAGCAAGCCCGGACAGCCGATGGCTGCCCAGGCTTGCTGGGAGTTGTAGTTTTGAAACCTCTGGAGGTCCGCAGGTTGAAGACTACTGTGGCCTTCAACATCATCCAGCCCCCTCTCACCCCCTTTAGTTCTGTACTCACCTCCGTTCGGCAGGACATTAGGGTCCGGTGCTGCAGGACTGTCCGGTGGGGAGGTTGTCCGGTGGGATAGTCGTTCAGGGCTGCCATCTTCACTGGGGGGGGCCTCTTCTCCGCGCTTCGGGCCCGGAATAGAGGCGTTGCCTTGACAATGATGCAGAGGGACGTTTATTAATGAACGTCCCTCTGCGTCGTCGTCAAGGCAATGTGACTATTCTGGGGCCGGGCCCGAAGCGCAGAGAAGAGGCCCCCCCGGTGAAGATGGCAGCCCGGAACGACCATCCCACCGGACGACCTCCCCAACGGACAGTCCTGCAGCACCGGACCAGCGCACCCTAACATCCCGCCGAGCGGAGGTGAGTACAGAACTAAAGGGGGTGAGGGGGGGGGGGGGGGCTGGATGATGTCGAAGGCCGCAGTGGTCTTCAACCTGCGGATCTCCAGAGGTTTCAAAACTACAACTCCCAGCAAGCCCGCAAGTTTTGAAACCTCTGGAGGTTCGCAGGTTGAACACCACTGAGGGCGGAGAGTTCACTCGAGTATAAGCCGAGGGGGGTGTTTTCAGCATGAAAAATCGTGCTGAAAAACTCGGCTTATACTCGAGTATATACAGTAGTATGTACTAGAATAAATAAATGTATATACTCATGCAATATTATTTAAAAAAAAGTACGGATATGTGACCATAGCCCTCTTATGGGGGGTATATACTCCCACTTTCATACAGGTATATGGGGCTGTATGGCCTCCACTGAGAGGGTTATAGGATCTATTTTATAGAGAGGAATATTGCGTTTTTAGCTTCAGCTTTTGGAGTTAAGTTTAGAGGAAGGCACTTATAATGTATTCAATAGAGTTACGTTTTCATGTGACGCCAGGCAGCGCTCACCCGTCTGTAGCTATGCTAGGGCTGGGAATGTATGGTCCACAGTAATAATGCCAATGTCATCTTGTATGTAGGCTCTTGCTTTGGCTGTTGTACTGCTGTATACAATGGGGATCAAAAGTTTGGGCACCCCAGGTAAAAAAAATTATTAATGTGCATAAAGAAGCCAAGGAAAGATGGAAAAATTTCCAAAAGGCATCAAATTACATATTAGACATTCATATAATATGTCATAAAAAATAAGATGTTATTTCCATCATTTACACTTTCAAAATAACAGAAAACAAAAAAAATGGCATCTGCAAAAGTTTGGGCACCCTGCAGAGTTAATATTTTGTACTGCCCCCTTTGGCAAGTATCACAGCTTATAAACGCTTTTTGTAGCCAGCCAAGAGTCTTTCAATTCTTGTTTGAGGTATCTTTGCCAATTCTTCCTTACAAAAGTCTTCCAGTTCTTTGAGAATTCGGGGCTGTCTGTCAAGCACTGCTCTTTTAAGGTGTATCCATAGATTTTCAATTATGTTGAGGTCAGGAGATTGTGAAGGCCATGGCAAAACCTTTAGTTCACGCCTCTTGATGTAATCCCCCGTGGATTTCGAGGTGTGTTTAGGATCATTATCCATTTGTAGAAGCCATCCTCTCTTTAACTTAAACTTTTTCACAGATGGCATCAAGTTAGCATCCAAAATTTGCTGAAATTTTATTGAATCCATTTTTCCTCCTACTCATGAGATGTTCCCTGTGCCACTCGCTGCAATACAACCCCAAAGCATGATTGATCCACCCCCATGCTTAACAGTTGGACAGAGGTTCTTTTCATTAAATTCTGTTCCCCTTCTTCTCCAAACGTACCTTTGCTCATTCCGGACAAAAAGTTCAATTTTAACCACATCGGTCCGCAGAACTTGTTTCCAAAATGCTTTAGGCTTGTCTATATGTTCATTTGCAAAGTTCAAACGCTGATTTTTGTGGTGAGGACGTAGAAAAGGTTTTCTTCTGATGACTCTTCCATGAAGACCATATTTGTACAAGTATCTCTTTATAGTGGAATAGTGTACCACAACTCCAGTGTCTGACAGATCTTTCTGGAGGGATTGTGCAGTCAAACGTGGGAGGATATTGACATCTGAAAACATTTTGCGATCTTCTTATAGCCTTCTCCAGCTTTGTGAGCGTCAACTATTTTCAGTTTCAGATTTCTAGACAACTGCTTAGAATAACCCATGGTGCTGATTAGAGATGAGCGAACTTTTCAAAAATTTGATTCGGCCGATTCGCCGAATTTTCCGATAAAGTTCGTTTCGATCCGAATTTTTTCGCGGCAAATCTATATTAAAAAAAGGCTATTTTTAGCCTACATACAGCCTCTATAGGGGTATAGAACACTTTGCTGTGTTCTAAAACGCATATGGAGTGTGCTGGGTTAGTGAAATAATACTGTTATTCAGAATAACATGCAGATTACGGGCATCGCTTTTATAATCACTGCCGCACAGCACCACAATTACAGAGCCTGGTGGTGGCATCAGTGTCAGGAGACCATATAGTGACTGAATGACACAGCGTGGAGGTGTTGGCAGCATAAGGAGACCATATAGTGGCTGAATGGCACAGCGTGGAGGTGTTGGCAGCATGACACAGCTTGGATGAGGCTGAAGCATGAGGACACCATATAGTTGCAGAATGACATAGTGTGGAGGTATTGGCAGCATGAGGAGACCATATAGTGGCTGAATGGCACAGCGTGGAGGTGTTGGAAGCATGAGGACACCATATAGTGGCTGAATGACACAGCTTTGAGGTGTTGGCAGCATGAGGAGACCATTTAGTGGCTGAATGGCACAGTGTTGAGGTGTTGGCAGCATGAGGACACCATATAGTGGCTGAATGACACAGCTTGGATGAGGCTGAAGCATGAGGACACTAGGCCTTCACAATCCCTAAGATTAAAAGATGAATTAAGAAATTTAAACCGAAGATTTTGGATAGCGGGTGCTACCTATGAGAACATTTAAAATTCCCAGACCCAGGCCCCACAGCGGCATCAGTAACCCATATATTGCCTGAATGACACAGCCTGGAGTTTGGCTGATAAACGAGTACACACCAGGGCTTCACAATCCCCCCCAAAAAACACCGCAATTTTAGAATTTTTTTTTTAAAGATTTTGGATAGCGGGTGCTACCTGGTGATGGTTGTATCTCTCTGTATTGTAGCAGGTATTCCCGTGGTATTTGAAGGGCGGAGTGTATTTTCCTAGGTTTGTATCCTTTTTGTTTGAATTTCTCAGAAAGTGTTTACAGGTGCAGGTCTCTGTCATCAGGGTTAGAGCAGATGCGATGGTACCTGGTAGCTTGGCTGTATATGATGCCTTTCTTAGTGTGTGATGGATGGAAACTGGATTTATGTAGATAGCTGGATCGGTCTGTGGGTTTTCTGTATACAGATGTTTGTAGTGTGTTCCTGTTTATTGTGACAGTAGTGTCCAGGAAGTTCACACTTTCTGTAGAGAAATCCATTTTGAGTTTGATAGACGGATTGAATGTGTTAAAGGCATCATGAAACTTTCTGAGTTTTTCTTTTCCTTCTGTCCAAATGATGAAAATATCATCAATGTAACGGTAGTATCTGTAGGGTTTGTGAAGTTGTGTGTCTAGAAATCGTTGTTCAAGGTCAGCCATGAATAGGTTGGCATATTGTGGTGTTATCCTGGTCCCCATTGCAGTGCCCATCATTTGTAGATATATGTCACTGTTGAAACTGAAGTAGTTGTGTGTTAGGATGAATTAGTTTAGTGATGACTCCAGGGCTGTATTTCCGGTTGTGGGTTTGGGATGAGAGGAACAGTGAGCAGGCATCAATTCCATCTCTGTGAGGGATGTTGCTATATAGGGATTCTACATCCATTGTTACTAATATGGAGTTCGCAGGCAAGTTTGTAATCTGTTTGAGTTTAAGAAAGTCAGTGGTGTCCTGTATGAAGCTGCTGGTGTTTTTGACAAAGGGCCTTAATAGGTTTTCTACTAAGCCAGAGATCTGTTCTGTTAATGTGTCCATACCGGTTATTATTGGTCTGCCTGGGTTCCCAGTTTTATGGATTTTTGGAAGCATGTAGAATGTCCCTGTTATGGGATTTGTGGGTATGAGTGTCTCTAATCCTTTCTGTGACTCTTTTGGGAAGGATTCGATCAGTTTCTTCAATTCCAGAGTGTATTCTTTGGTGGGGTCTTCTGTCAGTTTCTTGTAGTATGTAGTGTCTGACAATTGTCTGTTTCCCTCTTTTATGTAATCCTCAGTGTTCATTATCACCACTGCTCCTCCCTTGTCTACTGGTTTGATTGTTATGGTTTGACAATCAACAGAGGGATTATAAATATTTCAGATTATGAACTATCCAACTCTGAGAGATCTGTTCTCTCTAAAGGACTATCATTCTGTTCAAGCACTAAACTAGATGACATTAAACTATACTCAGACTTGGAAGTATTCTTTAGGAGACCCTGGATTACAATATCAAGAAAAAGAATTCTGATTTTACTCCATCACCAGGACGCAACAGCAAACTGGACAGCTACATTGCAAGTTTCAGATTAAGAACAGCATCCCTGGTCAAAAAACAACATTATAAAACCAAGTACAATCTCTCAAAACTTAAACAGACGCCATCAAAAACTTAAAGAATAATCAAACCATAACAATCAAACCAGCAGACAAGGTAGGAGCAGTGGTGATAATGAACACTGAGGATTACATAAAAGAGGGAAACAGACAATTGTCAGACACTACATACTAAAATAAACTGACAGAAGACCCCACCAAAGAATACACTCTGGAATTGAAGAAACTGATTGAATCCTTCCCAAAAGAGTCACAGAAATGATTAGAGACACTCATACCCACAAATCCCATAACAGGGACATTCTACATGCTTCCAAAAATCCACAAAACTGGGAACCCAGGCAGACCAATAATAACCGGTATGGGCACATTAACAGAACAGATCTCTGGCTTAGTAGAAAACCTATTAAAGCCCTTTGTCAAAAACATCAGCAGCTTCATACAGGACACCATTGACTTTCTTAACAAACTCAATCAGATTACAAACTTGTCTGCCAACTCCATATTAGTAACAATGGATGTAGAATCCCTGTACAGCAACATCCCTCACAGAGATGGAATTGATGCCTGCTCACTGTTCCTCTCATCCCAAACCCACAACCGGAAATACAGCCCTGGAGTCATCACTAAACTAATAGAATTCATCCTAACACACAACTACTTCAGTTTCAACAGTGACATATATCTACAAATGATGGGCACTGCAATGGGGACCAGAATGGCACCACAATATGCCAACCTATTCATGGCTGACCTTGAACAACGATTTCTAGACACACAACTTCACAAACCCTACAGATACTACCGTTACATGGATGATATTTTCATCATTTGGACAGAAGGAAAAGAAAAACTCAGAAAGTTTCATGATGCCTTTAACACATTCAATCCATATATCAAACTCAAAATGGACTTCTCTACAGAAAGTGTGAACTTCCTGGACACTACTGTCACAATAAACAGGAACACACTACAAACATCTGTATACAGAAAACCCACAGACCGATCCAGCTATCTACATAAATCCAGTTTCCATCCATCACACACTAAGAAAGGCATCATATACAGCCAAGCTACCAGGTACCATCGCATCTGCTCCAACCCTGATGACAAAGACCTGCACCTACAAACACTGTCTGAGAAATTCAAACAAAAAGGATACAAACCTAGGACAATCAATAGGAAAATACACTCCGCCCTTCAAACACCACGGGAATACCTGCTACAATACAGAGAGATACAACCATCACCACGCGTACCACTGGTAGCCACATACAACACGGCCCTTGAAGAAATACGAAAAATTTTCAAGGACCTACAGCCGATATTGGCGGAATATGAGATGCTAAAAGAAATCTTCCCTGAACCTCCCATCTTGGCCTTCAGACAACCACACAATTTAAAACAAAAGCTGGTCAGCAGAAAATTACCTACAGAAAGAACAGACACCGACAATGGGATCAAACCCTGCAACAAACCACGCTGCTAACTCTGCCAACATATGTGCACCAAGGTGGAAGCCACCCACAACAACATGACCTATAACATTATTGGATTATACTCCTGCACATCCCCAAATGTGGTCTACATGATACAATGCACCAAGTGTGACATGGGATGCTACATTAGTGAAACCGGCCGGAAACTCAATGAAAGGAGGAATCTACACAGACATTCCATCAACCACCATAAAGAAAATGACTACTGCACCCCAGTTGGACACCATTTTACCCAAACAGGCCACTCCATACACGACCTTACAATCAGGATACTGAGAGGGAACTTCAAAAACACTCAAGAGAGAAAGACATTTGAAGCCAAAATGATACTGTTTTTTGACTCGAAAAACAGGGGACTTAATGTGGATTTGAGCTTTTTATCTCATTATCAAAATTTCTTATAACCTGTGCTATATACTGGATTCTCTTATAACCTGCACTGTGTTCTCTTTTGCATCTCACTATGTCCTGCTCCAGTCTCTCCCCTGCTCCCCCCTCCCTCCCACTTTTTCTCATCCTTATCTATTCAGTCTATGTTTCCATAACAGGACAATTTATGGCCCATCTTAGTGTTAATTCTCCACAACTATTGTCTTAACCCCTGACTATTTGTGAGATGTAACCTGTGTCTTCTGCTGGTGAGCTTAGATTTGCTTTGGACTTGATTAAGGGAGGAATCTCGAAAGCTTGTCTCTACAAAATGCTGTTAGTCCAATAAAAAAGGTATTACAAGATACTGCAACATTTTATGATTTGCATCTGCAAATAAAAAAGACAAACATTTTTGATGAAAAATTTTAACGAAAATTTAGGACAGCGAGTGCTCTCTATATATTACCAGAATGAAGCAGCCTGGAGTTGGCTGCAGCATGAGGAGACCATTGAAATGTATGATTTTTTTTTTTGTTTGAAATTTAAATCAAAATTTGTGTCCCGGACCACGCCGTGTGGGTAGACAGGACCTAATCTCAAAAGCACCCACAGGGCTCATGTGGCCGTAAGATGTAGGCGCAACGTCTCCATTGCCCTGACCGGCCATTTTTGGTTTTTGTAGCTTTGTTTAAGAACAAGGGCATATCCAAGAGTCCAGAAGACTCTATAATGCAGGACGGTGGACCACCAAAAGACATTCTTCTATAAAATAATTTTTTATGAAATAAAGAAGCAGAGTTCATCCATCTGCGTATTTTTTTGAAAATTTTACTTAAAAAATCACACGCAACAATCGTTCAATGGTATAATGGTTATTATTGTGATAATGCAAGAAAAAGACAGACCAAAAGATAAGGGAGAAAAATAGGTGTGTGATAACAATAATCAATAGTGTACCACTGTAACACCCTCCCTAAAAGTATTAAACCCGTAAATGTGACTCAAAACTAAACAAAACAAAAAGAAAGCAAGAAAGTCCCAAAAAGAGTCACTTTGATGAAAAAGTAAAAACAAATTTTATTGGTATGCACTAAAATTAGACACACACAAAAAGAGGAAGACAATGCATCACAAAACACGGCACCACCGGATATTCTGCAGAGAAGATGGTAGTATGAGGGTATTGCACATGAATCCGTAATCAAACAGTACATATAAATATAAGTGTCACGATTCGGCTGGCAGGAGGTGGATCCTCTGTGCCAGAGAGGGATTGGCGTGGACCGTGCTGGTGGACCGGTTCTAAGTTGCTACTGGTATTCACCAGAGCCCGCCGCAAAGGCGGATGGTCTTGCAGCGGCGGTAGCAACCAGGTCGTATCCACTAGCAACGGCTCAACCTCTTCTGACTGCTGAAGATAGGCGCGGTACAAGGGAGTAGACAAGAGCAAGGTCGGACGTAGCAGAAGGTCGGGGCAGGCAGCAAGGATCGTAGTCAGGGGCAACGGCAGGAGGTCTGGAACACAGGCTAGGAACACACAAGGAAACGCTTTCACTGGCACAATGGCAACAAGATCCGGCGAGGGAGTGCAGGGGAAGTGAGGTATAAATAGGGAGTGCACAGGTGAACACACTAATTAAGCCAACTGGGCCAATCAGCGGCGCAGTGGCCCTTTAAATCGCAGAGACCCGGCGCACGCGCGCCCTAAGGAGCGAGGCCGCGCGCGCCGGGACAGGACCGACGGAGAGCGAGTCAGGTACGGGAGCCGGGGTGCGCATCGCGAGCGGGCGCCACCCGCATCGCGAATCGCATCCCGGCTGGGAGAGGTATCGCAGCGCTCCCGGTCAGCAGGTCTGACCGGGGCGCTGCAATTGCGAGGATGTTGCGAGCGCTCCGGGGAGGAGCGGGGACCCGGAGCGCTCGGCGTAACAGTACCCCCCCCCTTGGGTCTCCCCCTCTTCTTGGAGCCTGAGAACCTGAGGACCAGACTTTTGTCTAGGATGTTGTCCTCAGGTTCCCAGGATCTCTCTTCTGGACCACAGCCCTCCCAATCTACCAAAAAAATTCTTTTTCCTCTGACCGTCTTGGAGGCCAGTATCTCCTTCACGGAGAAGATGTCAGAAGAACCGGAAACAGGAGTGAGAGAAACAAGTTTGGGAGAGAAACGGTTGATGATGAGTGGTTTAAGGAGAGAGACATGGAAGGCATTGGGAATACGAAGAGAAGGAGGAAGAAGGAGTTTGTAAGAGACAGGATTAATCTGGCACAAGACTTTGAAAGGACCAAGATAGCGTGGTCCCAGTTTGTAACTGGGGACACGAAAGCGGACATATTTAGCGGAGAGCCATACCTTGTCTCCGGGAGCAAAAATGGGGGGAGTTCTTCTTTTCTTAGGAAGCCTGTAAAAGAGAATTTTGGGTCTCTTTCCATATGGTGGAAAGATCACGAGTCACTTCATCCACAGCGGGCAAACCAGAGGGCAAGGGAGTAGGGAGGGGGGGAAGAGGGTGACGGCCGTACACCACGAAAAATGGGGACTTAGCAGAAGATTCAGAGACTCTGAAGTTGTATGAGAATTCGGCCCATGGTAGAAGATCTGCCCAGTCATCCTGGCGGGAGGAAACAAAATGCCGTAAATAGTCACCCAGGACCTGGTTAATTCTTTCTACTTGCCCATTGGATTGGGGATGATAAGAAGAAGAGAAGTTTAATTTAATCTTGAGCTGTTTACAGAGGGCCCTCCAGAATTTAGACACGAATTGGACGCCTCTATCCGAGACGATCTGCGTGGGCAAACCGTGAAGACGAAAAATGTGTACAAAAAATTGTTTTGCCAACTGAGGCGCTGAAGGAAGACCAGGAAGAGGAATAAAATGTGCCATCTTGGAAAATCGATCAACGACCACCCAAACAACAGTGTTGCCACGGGATGGGGGTAAGTCTGTAATAAAGTCCATACCAATCAGTGACCAAGGCTGTTCGGGGACAGGCAGAGGATGAAGGAGACCAGCAGGCTTCTGGCGAGGAGTCTTATCCCGGGCACAGACAGTACAGGCCCGCACAAAATCAAGAACATCCGTCTCCAGAGTCGGCCACCAATAGAAACGAGAGATGAGTTGCAAGGACTTTTTGATGCCCGCATGGCCTGCGAGGTGGGAGGAGTGACCCCATTTGAGAATCCCGAGACGTTGGCGTGGAGAAACAAAGGTCTTCCCTGGAGGGGTTTGCCTGATGGAGGCTGGAGAAGTGGAGATCAGACAGTCAGGAGGAATGATGTGTTGCGGAGAGACCTCTACTTCCGAGGCATCCGAGGAACGAGAGAGGGCATCGGCCCTAATGTTCTTGTCGGCAGGGCGAAAATGAATTTCAAAGATAAAACGGGCAAAGAACAACGACCACCTGGCCTGGCGAGGGTTCAGCCGTTGGGCAGACTGGAGATAGGAGAGATTCTTGTGATCGGTGTAAATGATAACTGGAAATTTTGATCCCTCCAGCAGATGCCTCCATTCCTCAAGTGCCAATTTAATGGCCAGTAGTTCTCGATCCCCGATGGAGTAGTTTCTCTCCGCCGGAGAGAAGGTCCTAGAAAAAAAACCACAAGTAACAGCATGCCCGGAAGAATTTTTTTGTAGAAGGACTGCTCAAGCTCCCACAGAGGAGGCATCTACCTCCAATAGGAAGGGTTTAGATGGGTCAGGTCTGGAGAGCACGGGAGCAGAAGAAAAGGCAGACTTGAGCCGTTTAAATGCGTCTTCCGCTTGGGGAGACCAGGACTTGGGATTGGCATTTTTCTTGGTTAAAGCCACGATAGGAGCCACAATAGTGGAAAAGTGTGGAATAAATTGTCTGTAATAATTGGCGAACCCCAAAAAACGTTGGATAGCACGGAGTCCGGAGGGGCGTGGCCAATGTAAGACGGCAGAGAGTTTATCCGGGTCCATTTGTAATCCCTGGCCAGAGACCAAGTATCCTAGGAAAGGAAGAGATTGACATTCAAACAGACATTTCTCCATTTTGGCATAAAGTTGATTGTCTCGAAGTCTCTGAAGAACCATGCGGACATGCTGGCGGTGTTCTTCTAAGTTGGCAGAAAAAATCAGAATATCGTCCAGATACACAACAACACAGGAATATAAGAGATCACGAAAAATTTCATTAACAAAGTCTTGGAAGACGGCAGGGGCGTTGCACAGGCCAAAGGGCATGACCAGATACTCAAAGTGTCCATCTCTGGTGTTAAATGCAGTCTTCCATTCGTCCCCCTCCCTGATGCGGATGAGATTATAAGCACCTCTTAAGTCCAGTTTGGTAAAGATGTGGGCACCTTGAAGGCGATCAAAGAGTTCTGAGATAAGAGGTAGGGGGTAGCGGTTCTTTACCGTGATTTTATTAAGTCCGCGGTAATCAATACAAGGACGTAGGGAGCCATCTTTTTTGGACACAAAAAAAAATCCAGCTCCGGCAGGAGAGGAGGATTTGCGGATAAACCCCTTTTTTTAAATTTTCCTGGATGTATTCAGACATAGCAAGAGTCTCTGGAGCGGACAGAGGATAAATTCTGCCCCGGGGTGGAGTAGTGCCCGGGAGGAGGTCAATAGGACAGTCATAAGGCCTGTGAGGGGGTAAAGTCTCAGCTTGCTTTTTGCAAAATACGTCAGCATAGTCCATATAAGCCTTAGGGAGACCGGTTACAGGGGGAACCACAGGGTCACGGCAGGGAGTACTGGAAACCGGTTTAAGACAGTCCTTGAGACAAGAAGTACCCCACCTCTTGATCTCTCCTGTGGACCAATCAAGGGTTGGGGAATGGTGTTGAAGCCACGGTAATCCAAGGAGAATTTCGGAAGTGCAATTGGAGAGGACCAAAAACTCAATTTTTTCGTGATGAGGTCCGATGCACATTAGGAGGGGTTCCGTGCGGTAACGCACGGTACAGTCCAATCTTTCATTGTTAACACAATTGATGTAGAGGGGTCTGGCGAGACTGGTCACCGGGATGTTGAACCTGTTGATGAGAGAGGCCAAAATAAAATTTCCTGCAGATCCGGAATCCAAGAAGGCCATAGTAGAGAAGGAGAAGGTAGAGGAAGATATCCGCACAGGCACAGTAAGGCGTGGAGAAGCAGAGTTGACATCAAGAACTGTCTCACCTTTGTGCGGAGTCAGCGTACGTTTTTCCAGGCGGGGAGGACGGATAGGACAATCCTTCAGGAAGTGTTCGGTACCGGCACAGTACAGGCACAGATTCTCCATGCGGCGTCGTGTCCTCTCTTGAGGTGTCAAGCGAGACCGGTCAACTTGCATAGCCTCCACGGCGGGAGGCACAGGAACGGATTGCAGAGGACCAGAGGAGAGAGGAGCCGGGGAGAAAAAACGCCTCGTGCGAACAAAGTCCATATCCTGGCGGAGCTCCTGACGCCTTTCGGAAAAACGCATGTCAATGCGAGTGGCTAGATGAATAAGTTCATGCAGGTTAGCAGGAATTTCTCGTGCGGCCAGAACATCTTTAATGTTGCTGGATAGGCCTTTTTTAAAGGTCGCGCAGAGGGCCTCATTATTCCAGGATAATTCGGAGGCAAGAGTACGGAATTGGATGGCGTACTCGCCAACGGAAGAATTACCCTGGACCAGGTTCAGCAGGGCAGTCTCAGCAGAAGAGGCTCGGGCAGGTTCCTCAAAGACACTTCGAATCTCCGTGAAGAAGGAGTGTACAGAGGCAGTGACGGGGTCATTGCGGTCCCAGAGCGGTGTGGCCCATGACAGAGCTTTCCCAGACAGAAGGCTGACTACGAAAGCCACCTTAGACCTTTCAGTAGGAAACTGGTCCGACATCATCTCCAAGTGCAGGGAACATTTTGAAAGAAAGCCACGGCAAAACTTAGAGTCCCCATCAAATTTGTCCGGCAAGGATAGTCGTAGGCCGGGAGCGGCCACTCGCTGCGGAGGAGGTGCAGAAGCTGGCGGAGGAGATGATTGCTGAAGCTGTGGTAGTAGCTGCTGTAGCATCACGGTCAGTTGAGACAGCTGGTGGCCTTGTTGCGCTATCTGTTGCGACTGCTGGGCGACCACCGTGGTGAGGTCGGCGACAACTGGCAGTGGAACTTCAGCGGGATCCATGGCCGGATCTACTGTCACGATTCGGCTGGCAGGAGGTGGATCCTCTGTGCCAGAGAGGGATTGGCGTGGACCGTGCTGGTGGACCGGTTCTAAGTTGCTACTGGTATTCACCAGAGCCCGCCGCAAAGCGGGATGGTCTTGCAGCGGCGGTAGCAACCAGGTCGTATCCACTAGCAACGGCTCAACCTCTCTGACTGCTGAAGATAGGCGCGGTACAAGGGAGTAGACAAGAGCAAGGTCGGACGTAGCAGAAGGTCGGGGCAGGCAGCAAGGATCGTAGTCAGGGGCAACGCAGGAGGTCTGGAACACAGGCTAGGAACACACAAGGAAACGCTTTCACTGGCACAATGGCAACAAGATCCGGCGAGGGAGTGCAGGGGAAGTGAGGTATAAATAGGGAGTGCACAGGTGAACACACTAATTAAGCCAACTGGGCCAATCAGCGGCGCAGTGGCCCTTTAAATCGCAGAGACCCGGCGCGCGCGCGCCCTAAGGAGCGAGGCCGCGCGCGCCGGGACAGGACCGACGGAGAGCGAGTCAGGTACGGGAGCCGGGGTGCGCATCGCGAGCGGGCGCCACCCACATCGCGAATCGCATCCCGACTGGGAGAGGTATCGCAGCGCACCCGGTCAGCAGGTCTGACCGGGGCGCTGCAATTGCGAGGATGTTGCGAGCGCTCCGGGGAGGAGCGGGGACCCGGAGCGCTCAGCGTAACAATAAGCACCATTGTAAGTAAAAGTAACATATATATAAACAGTATAAAGAGTGCAACAC
This sequence comes from Hyla sarda, assembly GCF_029499605.1. Lineage (NCBI taxonomy): Eukaryota > Metazoa > Chordata > Amphibia > Anura > Hylidae > Hyla > Hyla sarda. The sequence goes on along the minus strand of NC_079191.1, from coordinate 259,196,025 downwards.
TGCAAGTCAATAAGGTGCTGTATGTTAAGATGTATAGACAATCTATACACCAGAATTAAAGTATATAATAATACAAGTAATACAATGCAAAATACCCACAACAGATATAACAATCGCTGGAAGACTGCAGGAACCGGGGTGCCGCCACTACAACGCGCGTTTCGGCATGCTGACCTTCGTCCGGGAGTGGCGGCAACCTCAGTCAAAATACCTTATATAATGCTGAGTACCCAATGGCAGATCAGTACATAATCAAAAATATGTAAAACACATGTACAGGACTCACTGTGTAGCTGTTGGTTGCGCGCGCCGAGCTGCTGACGCCATCCCCGTCCTCCGGAGAGGCCGTGTCACATGACCCGGCCATGTAAACAAAGGTCACATGTCCGGAATCACAAAGACGCGACCTCCCGGACGCCTGCGAGAGGCCGAAGCCAGAAGCGCGCCACAGCAACACATTAAGTGCACAGTGACATCTAGTGGTCGGCGGACAAATTACAACTAATGAATGAAAAATCATACAAAATAGTACTGGCTAGCATGGAATGTATCCTCAAAAACGGGACAGGCATGGACTCAAATAATAATAAAAATGTATAATGAATATAATGGAGCAAAAGAACAAAAGAAACCAGAATTTTTATGAATATATAAAAAATATTAAAAATATATATATAAATAAATATATGTATATCTAACGTGATAGATAATAAATATGTGACATAGTACAGACTATATGAACTTATATGTTATAGAGGGTGAATGGAATAATAAGCAATAAAAATTGATTAGATTTAGTAAATAAATTAAATTAATTGTGGGATACGACAAACCAGACTAAATGGGGAAAGTGAATAAAAATATATAGGACCTGTGCAAGAACATATATATGTGTATGTTATGTGTTTATACATGTGTGTAAATAAAAAAGGGTAAATATATGTGAAAAATTAAAAAACAAATGGGTGTATAGAGGTGTGTAAGGATGAATAAATATGTATAAATACACGTGTACGAATACATAAACACTAAAATAATAATAATGAAGATGTAAAAAAATGAAAAAATAAGAATTACAAAATATAAGGAAAGTGTATATAATATATGTGTTTACATTTTCATTAAAAAATGTAATATATATATATATATATATGTGTGTGTTATGTGCTAGTATAAAGTGCAAGTGCAAGGACAGACACACAAAAAAATATATATATATGTTATACACTATAAGATGTAAGGTGAAAAAGTGCGAAGAAACAATGTGCAAGACCATACAAAGTTGTGAAAAAAGCAAAAAGTGCAAGGAAGGGGAGGAAGGGGAAGTGAGGGGAGGAAGGGAGGGGGGGGGAGGAGGGGGAAAGGGAGGTAAGAGGGTGTGAATGAGTAATGACAACAGTGACACAGTGAAGATCATACATAAAGTCCGGCTAGAGGGAACAATTCAAAAAAAAATTGTAAATTAAGCTAAATGGATAGAAAGAATAAAAAGTATAGATAATCCCATAAGTCCATAAAAACAGAAAAGCGTAAAAAAAATTAGAGAAATGTCTAGAAAATGGTACATAAGCATATTTATAGAAATACTAATAAAAATAACATATTTATAGAAATAACTAAGAGGACAGATACCATAGATGTGATAGCCATATTTATAATCGTACATTCAAAAAATGATATCCATATTAATTATGAGGATGATGTTAAATAGATGACGTCCAGGGAGCAATTTCGAGGAACATATAACGAAAGGCGACCTGGGTAAGTAGATATTCAAGATCCAAAGGGTACTAGAAAGAATAAAAATAAAAATGTGTGTTACTAAAGATAAAATATACCTAAAAACATAATACAGAGAGGCCGGATGAACAAGGAAAACCTTTCCAACTTCAACAGATCAGAGAAACGGGGCATAGCTGAGAACCTCATTCAGACCTGCCGGGTGCAGTGTATGGAGTTTCCAAATCCATCGGGCCTCACATTGAGCGAGGCGTTTGGCCATATCCCCTCCTCGAATATTAGGATAGAGCCGATCAATCCCACGTATCTTAAAAACTGATGGGTCATACTTGTGACATTGTTTGAAGTGTCTCGGGACCGGTTTGATTTCTTCCAAATTAGTCACACTGGTAGCAGCTTTTATATCCCGGACGTGTTCCCTTATTCGAACTTTGAGGGGTCGTGTAGTTAGGCCGATATAAATCCTGGGGCAGGAGCAAATGACATAGTAAACAACAAATCTTGTAGAGCATGTAATCTGATGCAGAATTGTAAATGTTTGTTTACCAGTTGAGTCTACAAATGTGGTGGATCTCTCAACATTGGGGCAGGCCACACATTGGCCACATGGGGTACAGCCCCATTTTGGGCCCTTGGTACCAAATGGATTAGATACTGGTGGTCGGTACTCGCTCTGGACCAATAGATCTTTCAAGTTTTTTGCCCGTCTTGCCGTAATCGATGCTTTAGGTGAAATATAGTACTGTAAAATTGGGTCCATGGTGAGTATCGGCCAGTATTTCTTTAGACAATTTTGCATTTTTGACCAATGGGAATGGTAATTAGTCACAAAACTAACCACTTCATCGTTATGCTGTATCTTTGAAGGTTGAAGGAGTTGTGACCTAGACTGGTTCCTTGTTCTTTTATAAGCCTTCTTGATAGTCTTATGGCTATAACCCCGATCCAAGAACCGCATCCTAAGATCATCAGCCTGCTTCTGGAATGATTCCTCCGTAGAGCAAATCCGTTTTGCTCGGAGATATTGTCCATATGGAATTGCACGAAGAGTGTGATCCGGATGAGCTGAGGAAACAAGGAGATAAGAGTTTACTGCTTTTTTTTTGCGAAATAAATCGGTCTGGATAAAACCATCAGCATCTCGTTGTAATACAACATTAAAGAATTCCACTCGATCTTTATCACAAGAGTATGTCAAATTAATATTTTTGTTATTGTTATTGAGCGTGGCAATGAATTGAGACAATTGGGTAGAGTCTCTCTGCCAGATCATGAGGATGTCATCAATGTACCGTGCCCAAAAGAGGACCTGGTCCATTGCGACACCCCCACGATCCGACAGGAAGAGGTCCCTCTCCCACAACCCCAGGAAGAGACAGGCATACGAGGGCGCACAAGCCGCCCCCATAGCCGTCCCCTGGAGTTGCAGGTAGAGGGACCCATTGAAGCAAAATAAATTATGGAAGAGAATAAATTCTAGTACCTGTAATGTGAATTGAGAGATTTCTGGTGAGTAATTGCTAGTGTCGAGGAAAAATTTGGACGCTGTCAGCCCATCTGAGTGCCTAATATTAGTATATAGCAATTTAACATTGCATGTCACCAGTAAGGTATTGTCCTCAAGTTGTATTCCATCAATGCGTCTCAGCAGGTCGGTTGTGTCTTGGATAAAAGATGGTAGAGTTCCAACCAATGGTTGTAGTTTAGAATCTACAAATTCAGAGATCTCTTTCTCCCATCCCTCAAATTGTTTCTCCATTTGTTGGTTGAAAGCTTCTAAATCCTCCCTGGACACCTCATTTTGCAATAGAGTGTTGGTCTGCTCAATTTCCTCCTCAATTTTAGTCAGCCTGTCCTTATTTAGATTGACTAGCAGTCCCATAAATTTTAAGGAGGAGGTTGTACATATTTCCTCCCACTGGGTAACAAATTCTACATCATTAACGGGAAAAGGAGGGAAAAACTTGAATCCAAAGGCCCCTAGGTATCAGTCCTCTTCGAATATAATTCTCAAAAAATACCTTGTTTCACCAGGTTTTTAATCGTTTTTGTAGTCCAAGTGCGGTCTCGTCCCCACAAATCCATGATATCAGGTGTCTGTCAAGAAAAAAGGTGTAAATAACACCAACATACAATAATAATGCAAGAAAAAGACAGACCAAAAGATAAGGGAGAAAAATAGGTGTGTGATAACAATAATCAATAGTGTACCACTGTAACACCCTCCCTAAAAGTATTAAACTCGTAAATGTGACTCAAAACTAAACAAAACAAAAAGAAAGCAAGAAAGCCCCAAAAAGAGTCACTTTGATGAAAAAGTAAAAACAAATTTTATTGGTATGCACTAAAATTAGACACACACTAAAAGAGGAAGACAATGCATCACAAAACACGGCACCACCGGATATCCTGCAGAGAAGATGGTAGTATGGGGGTATTGCACATGAATCCGTAATCAAACAGTACATATAAATATAAGCACCATTGTAAGTAAAAGTAACATATATACAAACAGTATAAAACAGTACTCAATGTGCTGCTGTGGCGCGCGTCTGGCTTCGGCCTCTCACAGGCATCCGGGAGGTCGCGTCTTTGTGATTCCGGACATGTGACCTTTGTTTACATGGCCGGGTCATGTGACGCTGCCTCTCCGGACGCCGGAGATGGCGTCAGCAGCTCGGTGCGCGCAACCAACTGCTACACAGTGAGTCCTGTACATGTGTTTTACATATTTTTGATTATGTACTGATCTGCCATTGGGTACTCAGCACTATATAAGGTATTTTGACTGAGGTTGCCGCCACTCCCGGACGAAGGTCAGCGTGCCAAACGCGCGTTGGAGTGGCGGCACCCCGGTCCCTGCAGTCTTCCAGCGATTGTTATATCTGTTGTGGGTATTTTGCATAGTATTACTTGTATTATTATATACTTTAATTCTGGTGTATAGATTGTCTATACATCTTAACATACAGCACCTTATTGACTTGCAGTGTTGGACTCTTTATACTGTTTGTATATATGTTACTTTTACTTACAATGGTGCTTATATTTATATGTACTGTTTGATTACGGATTCATGTGCAATACTCCCATACTACCATCTTCTCTGCAGGATATCCGGTGGTGTCGTGTTTTGTGATGCATTGTCTAATTTTAGTGCATACAAATAAAATTTGTTTTTACTTTTTCATCAAAGTGACTCTTTTTGGGGCTTTCTTGCTTTCTTTTTGTTTTGGTTATTATTGTGGAAAATTCTAGTTTATTACTGTTAAAATTATCAGAAAATTTGAAAAAAAAACACTACCCAAGAGTGTTTAATAACCCCATACATTGCACCATAAATATTGAAATTGAAATTAAGCATGTATGTATGTATTTCAAAAATCCTAAAATTAAAGGCCCAAGCCCAGAAGCATCATGAAGTCAAGTAGTTCCTGAAAGACACAGGAGCAGTCAGGAGTAGGCATCAGCAGTACCCAAGAGGCTTTAATAACCCCTAATATTGCATGATCACTCGCGAGATCGACCAATAACAGGTGTGTTATGCCCTCAGATGTCCGGTGCTGCACGCACGCTACACTGAATGGACCAGCGTGTGTCTATCCTTCACCGACAGGTGCGGGTAACCCGCTGAACCCCGTTCGCGATAGGGATCAGGGATTGCAATTATTTGCCAGGAAAGAAGAATCCCAACTAAGCGCCGGTCATAAGCTCGGGCTCATTAAGTCCCTGCCCTTTGTACACACCACATGTCTCTACTACCGATTGGATGGCTTAGTGAGGTCCTCGGATCGGCCCCGGCGGGGTAGGAGAAGGCCCTAGCAGAGCGTTGAGAATTTAAAGATCATTGTTGAAATTTGCATTTTCCATGTATTAGCTACTGCTAAACTTCCAAAAATTGAAGGCCCAAGGCCTAAGGCATCAGAGAGGCAATTATTTCCTGAAAGACACAGAATGAGTCAGGAGCAGTCATTCGCAGTATCCAAGAGGGTTTCATAACCAACCCCTTACATTTAAAGATCAATGTTGAAATTTGCATTAAGCATGTATTTAGCTACTGCTAAACATCCAAAAATTGAAGGCCTGAGGGCAGGGAGGCAAGTAGTTCCTGAAAGACACAGAATGAGTCAGGAGCAGGCATTCGCAGTACCCAAGAGGGTTTCATAACCCCTTACATTTAAAGATCAATGTTGACATTTGCATTAAGCATATATTTAGCTACTGCTAAACATCCAAAAATTAAAGGCCCAAGGCCAGAAGCATCAGTGAGGCAAGTAGTTCCTGAAAGACACGGGATGAACCAGGATCAGGCAATGGCAGTACCAAAGAGGGTTTCATAACCTTAATTGATAACCCAAGAGGGTTTCATAACCAACCATAATTGTGAAATGTTGGTGTAGCAGCATGGTCAATCTACTCTGAGGCATCTGGCATTGGTGGCTGGAAATCCTGGCTGATCCATCCCTGATTCATCTTGACAAATGTCAGTCTCTCCACATTTTTAGTGGACAGACGAGTTCGCCTTGGGGTGACTATGGCCCCGGCCGCACTAAACACCCACTCTTATGGCACACTACTGGCCGGGCAGGACAGCTTTTCCAGGGCAAACTCTGCTAGTTGTGGCCATAAATCAAGTTTGGCTGCCCAGAAGTCCAGCGGATCTTCAATGGTTGTTGGCATGGCAATGTCAAGGTATGCTACCACCTGCTGGTTCAGGTCCTGCTCCATGTCTACCTGCTGCTGATAAGTTGCTTCACTATGCGGGTGAAGAAAGCTACTCATCAGCGACAGTAGACTCAGGCTTCTGCTGATTGAGCTGGTACTGGTCCTCCCACCCCTCCCCAGCAGCCATGGCCGTGGAAGGTGAGCGAAGAGGGCCCCCCGAGTCAGACCTGCGAGTGGATGGACCATGTGGCCGATGGAACTGACTACGTAGAATGTCTCTGTAGTAGGTCAGTTTGTCCTCCCTCTCAGTGGGGGTAAAAAAGGCCCCCAGTTTGGGACGGTAGCGAGGGTCTAATAAGGTGGAGATCCAGAAGTCATCCCGCTGACGAATTTTGACAATTCGGGGGTCACTGCGCAAGCAACTGAGCATGCATCGTGCCAATTGCGCCAGTGACTCGGAGGGACTACCTGCCTCCATCTCCACTGCATACTGCCACGGTGTGTCTGGGTCCTCTGTCTCAACTTCCTCATAACCCTCCAGCTCCTCTGGCTGCTCCTCTACTCCTGTCCGATGACTGGAAACACCGGCCATCTCATCCAACCTAAACAGTGCTCCGCTCTGCCCCTCATCATCCTCCTCCTCCAGTTCAGCCCCCACAGGGCTCATGTAGCCTTGAGATGTAGGTGCAACGACTCCATTGCCGTGACCAGCCATGGTTTCAATCATTTGTTGTAGGAAATTTAGGAGTGGAATTACGTCGTTCATGGCGTAATCCAGGCGACTAACAAATAATGTGGCTTCCTCAAAGGGCCTCAGGAAACGGCAGGTGTCACGTATGAGCTGCCACTGGTTCACATTGAAGTTACACAGAGGAGTACTCCTATCTGCTTGGATCATCAAGAAATCGGTGATGACTTTTCTTTGTTCGTATAGTCTGTCCAACATATGGAGGGTGGAATTCCAACGTGTGGCAACGTCACAAATAAGACTATGTTGTGCGATACCGTTCTGACGCTGCAGCTCAAGGAAGGTGTGCTTGGCGGTGTACGAGTGGCTTAAAGGGAACCAATCATCAGATTTTACCCTATATAACGCTTGGATGCTCCTGCCCCCAGGGATGGTGAAGATATGAAGTTATAAACTTGTCACCGCCACCGCCTAGTCACCTGGGCGGGGAGCTCTTCTCACCAACTCCCGTTCTTCTGACGGGAGCGACGCCCCCTCCGCTTGATTGACGGGCAGCGTCATCGCTCTGCTCTGTCTGTTCAGTGAGCAGAACAATGACGCAGCCCATCAATCAAGCGGAGGGAGCGTTGCTCCCATCAGAAGAACGGGAGTTGGTGAGAAGAGCTCCCCGCCCAGGTGACTACTTACGGCGGCGGCGGTGACTAGTTTATAACTTCATATCTTCACCATCCCTGGGGGCAGGAGCGTCCCCCGGGGATGGCGAGGACAACAATTTTACCCTATAGAACGCTCTGTCAAGCATTATATAGGGTAAAATCTGATGATTCCCTTTAAGTGCATGCACAGTTTCCTTGCCATTTTCAGGATGTTTTGCAAATGGGGTGAAGACTTGAGGAAGTGCTTGACAACCATATTCAACACGTGTGCCATTCAGGGTGCATGTTTCACACTTCCTTGTCGCAGCGCGGACACGATGTTCTTCCCATCTTCGGTCACCATGGTTCCCATTTCCAGATTTCGTGGAGTAAGCCATACTCGGATTTCTTTACGAATGAACTTTAGCAGTTCCTCCCCTGTGTGACTCCGTTCACCAAGGCAAACCATGTGAAGAACAGCTTGACACCGGCGTGCCCTACACACATGGTACGATGAAGGGCCACCGAGATTTGGACGTGCAGTGGAGGCCGAGGACACGGTGGAGGATGAGGAGGCGGCGTCGCACACTGTAACAGGACCAACTGCCTGGGAGCTAGAGCGTGGAGGAGGAAGCAGTGTTACCTGTCCAAGTTGCTGTTGTGGCTGTGCAGAACCACATTTACCCAGTGGCCCGTAAAAGACAAGTATTGTCCCTGCCTGTAGTTACAGCTCCACATGTCGGCGCTGCCGTGCACTTTTGAACACACCGACAGGCTCAGGCCGACCTTCTCTTGTACAAACTTATGCAGGGCTGGTACTGCCTTTTTCGCAAAGAAATGACGGCTTGGGACTCTCCACCTCGGCTCGGCACAAGCCATCAATTCTCTGAAAGGTGCAGAGTCCACCACTTGAAAAGGGAGGGACTGCAACACCAGCAACTTGGACAGGAGCACATTCAACGTCTGCGCCGTTGGATGAGTGGGCGCATACTGTTGTCTCTTGGACATGGCTTCGCCGATGGATTGTTGGCGGAATGGCTGACTAAAAGCGGGAGAAGCAGGAGCGACAGAAGGAGGGTTTGACACACAGCTCCCTTCAGCTGAGGTGGTGGAGCCTTGGCTGGATGAAGGAGGGAGCGGATGGCCACTGGGTGATGCAGCAGGCTGGACCACTACATTGGAGCCACGGTTCTCCCAGCTTTATGGTGGCGAAGCATGTGTTGACGCAGGGCCGTGGTGCCGCCATTGTGACCCTGGCCACGCTTCACCTTCTTCCGACAGATCTTGCATGTGGCTATGTGAACCTCCTCCGGATGCCTTATGAAAAACTTCCACACCGCCGATTAGCTGATTTTCCCACCCACAGTCCGCACTAATTGACTGCTACTGGAGTCATCTCCAGGAACCCCTGTTCCACTACCTCCCGGAAAGGTAGGCTGCCGCGAATCAGGTGGTCTCCCCCGGGCACGTTTGGCTCCTGAATTTCTACTACTGCCACCACGCTGACTGCCAACCGTGCTACCGTCTTGCTGCCTCAAGAGAAACCTGCAACTCTCTTCTCCTGATTAGTGTTGAGCGGCATAGGCCATATTCGAATTCGCGAATATTCGCGAATATATGGACGAATATTCGTCATATATTCGCGAATATTCGCATATTCGTTATATTCTCGTTTTATTTTAGCGTATGCGAAAATACGCGCATGCGAAAATTAGCATATGTGGAAATTCGCATATGCGAAAATTAGCATATGCGAATTTTCGCACGCCAGTCTCACACAGTAGTATTACAGCCTTCTTTACACCACACAAGCTGGAAGCAGAGAGGGATGATCACTGTGATGTGTACTGTGAAGAAAAAAAAAAAACGCATATTCGTAATTACGAATATATAGCGCTATATTCGCGAAATTCGCGAATTCGCGAATATGCGATATTCGCGAATAAAATTCGAATTGCGAATATTCGCGAGCAACACTACTCCTGATGATGATGATGAAGCCCCTTCTGCACCCGGCTCCCAATTGCGATCGGCCTCATCATCATCCACAGGTGTGTGCATGTTACTGATGTCCTCCTCAGGTTCCCCAACAGTGTCTGTTTCAGGACCCTGAACCCTTGCAACACCACCACCCACGTCACTCTCCGCATCACTACTTGGCCGCCTAGCGGAGCAAGCGGTGCATGTCTCCTCCCCTTCTTGGCTGTCCAGTAGCTGCTGACTGTCCTCTATTAGATCGTCCTCAGTAAATAGTGGAGCTGAACCCACAGCATAAGATACTTCTTTAGGAGAGGGAACAGCATAGGACTAAGGCAATGGGAGGACAGGGACTGCTCCCGGGCCATGCCAACTGAGGGTTGTGTCTGAGGAACCCACTGACTGTTGACTGGGGGTGTCAGATGTCACTTGTGATGATGTGGTTGAGCGTGTTAACCAATCAACGACGGCAGATGGGTTGCTGGTGGAGACGCGACCGCTGGCTGATAACGGAAGCTCAGGCCTCTTGCTGCGACTCCTGCTGCCACTCGCCCCAAGTCTGCTGCCAACTCTGCCTGAAGTATTTAGGCCTCTGCCACTCCTCTGTGCACGTCCTGGCACTTCTCTGCCTGACATACTTTGTGCATTTATGAGGGTATTACAACACGCTACACTACTCTTTAAACAGTATTTGTGTAGAACAGCAGCAGGTGATTACTTGCGGCTGTCCTTTCACAGTATGTAGGCCCTTGACAGATTAACAGGTACTAGATGGTACAATACTTGGAAGTACCTATGCGGTATGCACTGATGAGGGCAGTAATATGCCTAACTATATGCAGAAAAAAATCAGTATTTTTGTAAAACACCAACCGGTGGTTACTATTGTTTGGACTTTGATGGTTTGGAGCACCTTGACAGATTAACAGGTAAGTAGTAATATGCGTAACTATACGCAGAAAAAACTATTTAAAAAAAAAAAAAAAAAGTGAATACTATTGTTTGGACTTGCACAGTATGTAGCCCTTGGCAGATTAACAGGTACAAAATGGTACAAATGCACTACAGTCCACTGAACAATCACGTATTTCTGAACAGCAGCGGGACCCAACAGTGCAGCACCACAAAAAAAAAAATCCAGGGATTAAACCCTAAATTGCACTCTGTCACACAATTCTGAGCAGCAGAAGATTTGGGGAGCAAAAAAAATAAACTCAATTGGGCTGAAAAATGAGGAGATAAGATGCTTCAGAAAGTTCAGGCAGCTTGGAGATCTGTATGAGGCAGCTGACAGCTATCTGCCCCTCTCTGCTGCAATGCTCAATAACGTGAATAGGAGGTTTAGCTATCAATGATCCTTCTCAGTGTAACAGCACAGCACTCTGCACTCCTGCCTTTCCCTAATGCTGATGTGACTAGCAGTTGCAGTGTAACGCTGGGGTATGAGCTATTCACACACACGCAGTCACGTCCTCTCCATCTGAGTGCATAGATGAAATGAAGAGAGACAAGATGGCCGCCGATTATATAGGGCCTGTGACATCACAGGGGCCAGTGAACACTGATAGGCTGCATCTCACATGTGGTTCTGGGTCAGCCCGCCTACCTTCATTCCTGCCGCTGTTTCCCGCCCTCCCATAATCCCATGTACTCACATGTGGATCCGCCATCTTAGGTCTCCAATAGCCTGGAACGCTGTAAAATGGAGTTTAATGAAGCAATTCGCACGATCGAATCGCAGCGATATTCGTATTCGTTGCGAATCGAATTTTTCATGAAATTCGTAACGAATTCGGGTTCGTCAACTTCGATTCGCTCATCTCTAGTGCTGATTGTTGGGGCAAGGTCAGATGAGTCTGGATATTTAAAACCTTTGAGATTGACATCACCTGGTCTTCCCAGATGATGATTGAGAACAATCCATGACACCGGCAGGTCTCAGCTTTGCAAAGGGGGCAGTGCATGCTATAAATTCTGCAGGGTGCCCAAACTTTTGCAGATGCCATTTTTTTGTTTTCTGTTATTTTGAAATTGTAAATGATGGAAATAAAATCTAACTTTTGTTGACATATTATAAGAATGTTTAATCTGTAATTTGATGCCTTTTGGAGATTTTTCCATCTTTCCTTTGCTTCTTTATGCACATTAATACACATTTTTACCTGGGGTGCCCAAACTTTTGATCCCCACTGTATATGTAGCTGGTCAGTTCACATGGAAGGTCATATATTAGGAAAGTTAGTTCCACAAATTGGTATCGGTAAAATATAAAATCCAGATGGGTTTCCAAGGTTCCTTGATCCTTTTCCTCAGTAGCCAGGATAATAGTAGTAACGGAGCACCAACCTGAAAATATTAATTAACCCCTTAAGGACGCAGCCCATTTGGGCCTTAAGGACGCAGAAATTTTTTTTTACGTTTTCATTTTTCCTCCTCGCCTTCAAAAAATCATAACTCTTTTATATTTTCATCCACAGACTAGTATGAGGGCTTGTTTTTTGCGTGACCAGTTGTACGTTGTAATGCCATCACTCACTTTACCATAAAATGTATGGCGCAACCAAAAAAATACTATTTGTGTGGGGAAATTAAAAAGAAAACCGCAATTTTGCTAATTCTGGAAGGTTTCGTTTTCACGCCGTACAATTTATGGTAAAATTGACGTGCTCTTTATTCTTTGGGTCAATACGATTAAAATGATCCCCGTGATAACATACTTTTCTATTACTGTTGCACTTAAAAAAAAATAACAAACTTTTTAACCAGATTAGTACTTTTAAGATCCCCCTATTTTGAAGACCTATAACTTTTTCATTTTTCCGTATAAGCGGCGGTATGAGGACTCATTTTTTGCGTCGTGATTTTTACTTTTTATTGATACAATATTTGCTTATATAAAACTTTTAATACATTTTTTATAAATTTTTTTGGGAATAAAATGTTATAAAAAAGCAGCTATTTTGGACTTTCTTTTTTCTACGTTCACGCTGTTCACCGTACGGTATCATTAACATTTTATTTTAATAGTTCAGATATTTACACATGCGGCGATACCAAATATGTATATAAAATATTTTTAAACACTTTTTGGGGGTGAAATAGGGAAAATGGGGCAATTTACGTTTTTATTGGGGGAGGGGGTTTTTCAAAATTTTTTTACTTAATTTTTTCACTTTTTTTACTTTTATTTTTACACTTTAATAGTCCCCATAGGGGACTATTTAAAGCAATCACTCGATTGCTAATCCTGTTCAGTGCTATGTATAGGACACAGCACTGATCAGGATTATCGGTCATCTTCTGCTCTGGTCTGCGGGAAGGCAGATCAGAGCAGAAGACTCCCGGAAGACAGCGGAGGCAGGTGAGGGGACCTCCGGCTGCCGTGCTGCGGGCGATCCGATCATCCAATTAAGTGACCGCGATTCTGCAGATGCCGTGATCGGTATTGATCACGGCATCTGAGGGGTTAAGGGCGGACATCCACGGTATAGTGGATGTCTGCCACTACCGGCGGGTCCCTGGCTGCGATCAACAGCTGGGACCTGCCGCGCATGATCTGGGCATCGCTCCGATGCCCGCGGTTATGCTTAGGACGTAAATGTACGTCCTGGTGCGTTAAGTACCGCATCACCAGGGTGTACATTTACGTCCTTCGTTGTTAAGGGGTTAAAGGGGTATTCCGAAATCTAAGCTTTTATCCCCTATGCAGAGGATAGGGGATACAATGTCTGATCGCGGGTGGCCTGCTGCTGGAACCCCCTGCAATCTCCCTGCAGCACCCGCATTGTATGCGGTGCTGCATCTCCAGTGTCGGAAACTTCTGGGTTTCCAAGACTGGAGATGTGACGTAACGCCACGCCCCCTCCATTCATGTCTATGAGAGGGGCGTAACGGCCAGAAGTCTCCGACACTGGAGATGCTGCCCCGCATATGATGTGGGTGCTGCAGGGAGATCGCGGGGGGCCCAGCGGTGGACCCCCCCCACGATTAGACATTGTGTCCCCTATCCTCTGTATAGGGGATAAAAGCTTAGGTCCCGGAATAACCCTTGAACGTGTTTTTTTTTTTTTAGATAGAAAATGGCCACTTGTTATTGTTTCTTTGATAAGGAGTTGAAAGTAAAGTGAATATATTCTGTTTATATAGGGGGGGAGGAGGGGGAGGAGGGGGAAGATGAGATATAGTAGTATTTTGTTGACTAGCAAGAGCAAAGATCTTATTACTTGCTCATTAATGTTGAAGCATTATTGTTCTATGCCTGGGGATGACCACTGTCTCATCTGTAAAGTTGATGCTTGCTCCACATGGAAATTCCGGCTCATATTTTGTGAAATGTAAAAGGTATGCCGCGGCTGTGACAGAGGTACAGGCGATGAAGCAGTGGATGCCGTCTAGACATTTTAAGCTCCATTACCTTTCACCTGGTTCTTTCCTCTGGTGGAAATGCTGCCAGCTTTGAACATAAAAATCACAACCCAAGGCAAAGTACAAAGCAATGATGAATCCTTAAAACATAACATGCAGTATTTCAAATCCTTATGATGAAGATGTATTGCTTACATGTGCCTTTAAAAATCTTAATAGACCTCAGAGTATGAATAGTACAGCTCTATTATAGCTACAGATACACATGTAATGTACCGAATGCATTTTTATTACTAATAATAGAGATGAGCTTTTTCAACTCTATCTGACAGGATGAACATATTCAGAAAAATTGCCTAGACTGAATATCCCCTCATTTCTTTCTACAGTAATAAAACTGCAGGTGGCATTTGCAGTGCGAACAGTATCTAAACTTCCTTTAAACCTAGTTAATGAATATGTCCCTGGAAAGAAATTATATCACTTATCTACCAAGCAGCAAAAATGTCTCCCTGGGCTGCTGGTGTGAGCATCTGTCTACCAGTAACAATTAATGTCCCCTGCCATCCACTATGCATGGCGGTCTTCTCTAGAAAAGCTTTCTTGGAAAATCATTATAATATCATTGAAAATACATACAGTACTAACCACTTGCAAATTTGCTTTTAAATAACATTTCCTTTCATTTTCGTCTTCTTTGCCCTTATTAAGGAGGTTATTTTAAGACTCAAGCTTCTTCATGAAGCACAATAAGAAGTATAAAAATATATATTTTTTGCCTTTAACAATATATAAATTTTTTACTGACATTCTGACTTGAGGGAAGTCTAATTAGTTATTCTAATTATACTGGCATAGTGATGTGACAGGCCATGGTTATTCTGTGGACTCTCAAATGTATTATTAGTCTGGCATATAGGAAATAGAACAAGGAACTAGCTCATAATTTATACATTCCTAGAAACTGTAGTAAGGTCCAGGATGCCTCCTTACATGTGGAGGATAGGTGTTTAAGAAATCACTATGCCCATTCCTCACCACTACTACCTTCTTCCTAATAATTATGTTGCCACACTTAGCCAATCACTGACAGCAGCAGTGTCCCACATCAGCCAGTGATTGGCAGAGAGGGCAATTCCTGATGACATGATGTCTTGGTAAGAATAAGGAAGTAGCGGTGAAGACCAAGCAGCAGGAGCCTTGCAGCGGCAGCTTCGGGAACCAGGAGAGGTAAGTATGGATTGTTTTTATTTCTAACCCACCCCAGCTATATATTCATATTTTTTTTCATATTCTGGGATAATACATTTAATATAGTGATGCACCATTTTTCATATAATCAAGAGAATGTATTTCATTTGATTTCACCCATTGTAACACAAATGGCTACATAGTCAACATTATTTATGGTCATTTCCTCTGGATCAAGATCTAATGCTGACTATGCACCTTCAATAGCTGCTGTACAATGCCTGTTATATCAAATCCTCCCATACTTTGTTTGGCTAACTGCAAATATGTTCTCATTAGGAAGAGGACACTAAGCTGCTGCCAGACACCACTTGGTTGCCTGTAAAATGTAGCTGCTGTAAAATTCCCTATAATATGGTCTGGTGACTGAAATAAATGCCACTTTATGTCTTGTTCTCAAAAGTACATTTGAAAGTGAGACCATCACTATTGTGCAACGTACACCCTGTGGATAGGATTGGATTAAGCTAGTAGTTGCCTGTAGTGGGCTGTTAAACACTCATAGCATAATGCCTACTAGGGAATTCTATTGTGTAAGACCTTGAGCATATAATAGCGTTTTCCTTGAATATTTTATAGTATCTCTCTTGGGAATTTCACTGTATATAAAATATGCACGTAATGTGTTTTCTGTGTCTAACCTATCCATTGTATTTTTATGTATTTACTATATATTATGGAATATCACCCCTTTTTTCATGCAAATGTTCCGATTTTTTTTCCATCGATTCTTTTTTTTTTTTTTTTTATCTATCCCTATTTTAATATGTACTATTGAAGTATTAATCCCAATGCCTATGCATTTGAATATGTACCATTGAAGCATATATATATATATATATATATATGTGTAGAAAAAAGCAAATTGGACATAATGTCACACCAAACTCTAAAAATGGGCTGGACAAAATTGGCACCCTTTCAAAATTGTGGAAAAATAAGATTGTTTCAAGCATGTGATACTCCTTTAAACTCACCTGGGGCAAGTAACAGGTATGGGCAATATAAAAATCACACCTGAAAGCTGATTAAAAGGAGAGAAATTCACTTAGTCTTTCCATTGTGTGTCTGTGTGCGCCACACTAAGCAGGGACAACAAAAAGAGAATATTCTGCAGGCTCAGGAAGCATCAGGGTCAGCGCGAACTTTCCGTCGACATTTAAATTAAATGAAATGCTATAGCAGGAGACCCAGGAGGACCCCACTACTGACACAGAGACGTAAAAAATCAAGAATACATTTTGCCAAAATGAACTGGAGTAAGCCAAAATCCTTCTGGGAAAACGTCTTGTGGACAGATGAGAACAAGATAGAGCTTTTTGGTAAAGCACATCATTCTACTGTTTACCGAAAACGGAATGAGGCCTACAAAGAAAAGAACACAGTACCTACAGTGAAATATGGTGGAGGTTCAATGATGTTTTGGGGTTGTTTTGCTGCGTCTGGCACCGGGTGCCTTGAATGTGTGCAAGACATCATGAAATCTGAGGATTACCAACGGATTTTGGGTCGCACTGTACAGCCCAGTGTCAGAAAGCTGTGTTTGCATCCAAGATCTTGGGTCTTCCAGCAGGACAAGCATACGTCAAAAAGCACCCAGAAATGGATGGCAACAAAGCGCTGGAAAGATCTGAAGTGGCCAGCAATGTGTCCAGATCTAAATCCCATTAAACACCTGTGGAGAGATCTTAAAATTGCTGTTGGTAAAAGGCGCCTTCCAATAAGAGAGACCTGGAGCAGTTTGCAAAGGAAGAGTGGTCCAACATTCCGGCTGAGAGGTGTAAGGAGCTTATTGATGGTTATAGGAAGCGACTGATTTCAGTTATTTTTTTCCAAAGGGTGTGCAACCAAATATTAAGTTAAGGGTGCCAATAATTTTGTCCAGCCCATTCTTGGAGTTTGGTGTGACATTATGTCCAATTTGCTTTTTTTCTTCCTTTTTTGGTTTAGTTCCAATACACACAAAGGGAATAAACATATGTATAGCGAAACATGTGTTACTGCAATCCTTTTGTTTGAGAAATACTTAATTTTCTAGAAAAATTTCAGGGGTGCCAACATTCACGGCCATTACTGTGTGTGTGTGTATGTATATATATATATATATATATATATATATATATATATATATATATATTTATATATAAATACATATATATATATACCGTATTTATCGGCGTATAACACGCAATTATTAAAACTTAAATTTAAGGCAAAAGGCCTGCCTGCGTGTTATACACCGATAAATCTTCTGGTCACTGATTTAAAGCGGCCACAGCAGCTTGTTAAGTATTAGCAGCACGGCCGCGGCCACTTTAAATCAGTTACCAGCGGCATCCCCTCCCCGTTCTGTAAAACTGTCACTTGTTTTCTCCCGCACTATCGAAAGTTACTCGTGGATAGTGCGGGAGGCGCTGATTAAAATGAACCCTACCTTATTCGGATCTGCCCGGCCTTTTAATCAGCGTCTCCCGCACAATTCACCAGTACCTGTGGATAGTATGGGAGAAAACAAGTGACAGTTTCACTTTTCATTTTCCCTACCTCCCCCCTCCCTCATCATTCCCCCTTTTCCCTGCTTTTTATAGTTTTTTTTATTTTCCTTACCTGGCTGCGCTTTGGCAGGTCAGGTCAGGCGGGGGGTCTTGCGGGTTACGGTCAGTGAAGCAGATGAGTGACGTCCTCTGCCGGCTTCTCTGAGCGGCATCATTGAAGTCACTTTTCATTTCCTGTAGTCGCCGCCGAAAAGTGACATCCCTGATGCCGCGCAAGGAGCCGGGAGAGGACATCACTCATCTGCTTCACTGACCGCAGCCCGCAAGACCCCCCCGCCCGACCTGACCTGCCGAAGCGCAGCCAGGTAAGGAAAGGGGAAGAGTGGTCTTCAACCTGCGGACCTCCAGATGTTGCAAAACTACAACTCTCAGCATGCCCGGACAGCAGTTGGCTGTCCGGGCATGCTGGGAGTTGTAGTTTTGCAACATCTGGAGGTCCTCAGGTTGAAGACCCCTCATAGGAGGAACATGATGGGGGGATGATGAGACAGGGGGAAATGATGAGGGGGGGATGATGGGGGATGATGGGGGGATGATGAGACAGGGGGAAATGATGGGGGGATGATGAGACAGAAGGAAATGATGGGGGGGATGATGAGACAGGTTGGGGGGATGAGGGGGGAATGATGGGGGACATGATGAGACAGGGTGGGGGATGATGAGGGTGAATGATGGGGGACATGATGAGACGGGAATGATGGGGGGCATGATGAGACAGGGTTGGGGATGATGGGGGGGATGATGAGACAGGGGGAAATGATGAGGGGGGGAATGATGGGGGACATGATGAGACAGGGTGGGGGGATAATGATGGGGGACATGATGAGACGGGGTGGGGGATGATGAGACGGGGAAATGATGGGGGGGAAATTATGGGGGGACATGATGAGATAGGGTGGGGGATGATGAGACGGGGAAATGATGGTGGGGGGGAGGCACTAAATGCTTAATGTCTGTATGGCTAGTGGTGGTCTATGACAGGGGGAAATGATGAGACATGGGGGGGGGGGGTGGCGATGAGAGTGGTAAATGTGGCACAGGGACTTATAAAAGGGAACGAATGATGTGGCACTGGAGGGGACAGGACCAAACTGAGGTGCAGAAGAAAACGAAGTTGGGGGGATGATGTGGCATTTAGTCCAAGTCATTTATTTAACATTTTATTTTTTTTACTTAAATTTCCCTGTTAAAACTGGGGTGCGTGTTATACGCCGATAAATACGGTATATATAAATGAGTCACCTACAATACCTGAAAACATCTGGAGCTGTTTAGCCGCCGCTCGATGCTGACAATCACCATATCATCACTGTGCAACATACCCCGTTTCACTAAGAATCTGGTCATAGTTACGGACATCAGAATAGCCAACACGCTTAGAAGCATCCAGTTTCTGGCCATTACGGTCATGTGAGCAGCCACATATGTTCTGTTGTGTAAACCATCATGCCAGCAACTAGACCTAACTGGATGCGTCCACGCTACAACCTAGTATAGTACATCAAACTGACAGCCGTCATATACTTTAGCGTTTTTGCTCACCATGACAACCACTAAGCACACTCGTGAACACATCACTTCTGCCCTTGGTGATGTCCCGAATCTCTCCCGCACAGATTTGAAAATTCTCCCCATATAAACCAGAGGTACAGGTTTCAATTATACCAGCCGGACGAAGCGGGGGCCACCCCGCGGAACGCATTGCTTCTCTTTGTTTTATCTATTTCATTTTGTTACCATACTCAATAAAACAAATATCCATTACAATTTGGATACTTGTCTTTTTATTGAATTAAACCCAATCCTAAGGCGCCGCAAGGAGACATCCTTTTTTCCCTGGTAACCGCAGGAGCTGCTTGTTACAGGACCCTCTCTTCCATTGCAAAGACCGACATTGCTGATGATCAGGTGTGGATGCTGGGCTGCCAGAGGATCACTTAAGAGTGGAATTACACTCCACATATTCACTTAACAGTGTTGTGCCTGCAGCACTGCACCAATAGGTGAGTGAGATACCATTCCCCACCTATAGATGACATCTGTCACCTTCCACTGTGCTAACAGCGGTACACTGATGCATCGATCCACTGCAGAAGTCTATGCACCACATATAGACATATATATAAGTACCTTCGCCATCTATATGTCTATATATCAACAATCATTTTTTATTTTTATCATCAAATTGTAACGCCTGAGCTCCGGCCGAACACGCCGCCCGTGAGCGCTCTTTGCTCATGTCCCTGCTGCTGGCGGGGCTGTGATTTGTATCGTGGGATGCACCCGCATGCGAATCCCAGCCCGTCACTCACCTTCCGTCTCTCCGTGTCCTCGCAGTCCCAGTGCACGTGCCTCCGCCTCCTAGGGCGCACGCGTGCCAGAGCTCTCATTAAGTGTCTACACCTGCACCCTGGTCCTTAAATATCAGCTCCTCCCTTGGTTCCCTGCCTGATCTTTGGTTGTCTATTGCCATTGTGAAAGTTCTGTGTCTCTATTACTGTGTACCTGTTCCTTACTACCTGCCCTGACCCTGCACCTGTGCCACCTGCCCTGACCTACTGCCATCTTGCCACATCCTGCGAGTCTCCTTCTGTGCCACACCACCTCCCAGCTACCTATGTGGACGAGTCGTGCCAGGGGTAGCGACCTGGGTGCCGGCTGCCGCAGCAAGACAATCCCGCTTTGTGGCGGGGTTTGGTGAAAACCAGCGGCACCTTAGACTCCGCTTCCTGGCACGGCTAACGTCATCATCCATACAGGCCCAGAGGATCCACCACCTGCCGTGACCATAAGACATATTGATATACACAATTGTTTTATTATCTAATCTGTACGGCACTTGGCGCATTTTTCTGTTCCTGCTTTTTTCTATATACCTCGATCCATAATGCCTACCAGCACATATATTTGCTTTGAATGAAATATGGACATTGTACTTCAATATTGCTAGTTGTCACTTGGTTCCTTGACAACAGATATGTTACAATTCTCTTTGTCAGATCTGTTATATAGATGACACATACTGCTAATTGTATTTCACATAATATGACTCATGTGCGCACCTGTCATTGTGTGAAACAATTTTCTGTGGCTCTCAAATCTTGGCAAATAAATGCTCACAGCCTTTTAAACTCATTGTGCAGAGGAGATAATGATAAAACACTCTTTGTGATTGATTTTGTCAAAGTGCAAAAAGATCAAAATCTAACTTCAACTTGTAAATTCTACCACTTCTACTCTTTCTAATATATTTAATTCTCATGCAAAGCATGGTATTATGGGTCAATTCACATTTTACTGGGAAAATGAGTATGCCTAAAATTGTCATGACCCCTATAACACCGTTATTTTTCTGTATACAGGGATGTTTGAGGGCTCATTTTTTGCGCAGTGATCTTTAGTTTTCATTGGTATCATATTGGTTTTGATTGGACTTTTTTTAAATAACTTTTTATTAAAAATTTTTATGGTATTTGAAGTGACCAATATCAGTAATTCTGGACTTTAATATTTTTTTCTGTTTATGCCATTCACCATGTGGTTTCATTAACAAATTTTAATAGTTTGAGCATATCCGCACGCAATGATATCAGACAACACAGAGGCAGGTAGGGACCCTCTGGCCCTCTTGCAGGCTGATCTGATTGCTGCCATTACCCTGCAGAGGTCCAGATATGCCACCCCCCTCCTCAAAGGACGACAACACATTTTTACCCATTTCTGGTGTTGCAAAGGGTTAATGTCGATAATCGGTGAATTCAACGATGACTGGCATAAGTAGAATGCCAGGCTGTTGATAGCTTCATACACTGTGACCAAAGTGTTCATTTCCATCCTGTATTTAAATCCTGTGTTTTAGTAAATACTTACAGTATTTCCCATAGGATAACAATTACAGTGTATCTTATAGCTCTGTTCCTTATAGCTCTTTTTAGCATATCTTGGTAAATACTGGAAACATTTTTTATGACATATAGATACCAACACAGTCAATACTTATGGACAATGTCAGACTGTGTACTGACACACTCCCTTGCCAAGTGGAATAGTAATTCCAATTTTTCAAAGGGGTAACTAGTTTTGCTTCACAGATGACCCTTCTTTTGGCCAAGTATACCTACTTGTTGTTGCCAGGTCAATTCTGTTGCCCATAGAGTTTTATAATGTTTATGTTAAATATAGCTTTTGTGTAAATTCTAAGCTTAACATGAAACTTAGTCATGCTCACGTCAAACAACAGGTTATGCCCGGGCTTGTAAGTTGTCTAAAGTAGTATAATAGAGAGAATGACTAGAAATGATTTAATGCCATTTTTAACATTTAATTTGACTCTGTTCCACTTTATTTAGGTTCCCATTATGAGCTCTCTGGAAATGAATGTTCCCTTTCAACAGGAGACATTATCAAAATCACAGAGCTAAAAGTCAAGAAAGTCATAGCAACTTACAATGAACACAACAAGTTGCCTGCCGCAGAGTTTCCACCTGACTTTCCAGGTATCATAAAATAGTTGTCTTGTAATACAGTATCATTTCAGCCTAATGGAGGAGATTTATCAAAACCTGTGCACAGGAAGAATGGTGCAGTTGCCCATAGCAACCAATCAGCTCGCTTCTTTCATTTTTAAAGAGGCCTGTGAAAAATGAAAGAAGAGATCTGATTGGTTGCTATGGGCAACTAGAGAACTTTTCCTCTGAACAGGTTTTGATAAATCTTCCCCATTAATGTCCTTATAATATAATGGGTTGTTTTCAGTTCTTTTGTCTGCACTAGTAACATGATAAACTATCATTAAGAACACAAAGAATGGGCATATTAATTTCATATTGTTACGCCTAGCGCTCCGGGTCCCCGCTCCTCCCCGGAGCGCTTACGGCGTCTCTCTCTCCACAGCGCCCCGGTCGGTCCCGCTGACCGGGAGCGCTGCACTGTCATGGCCCTCGGGGATGCGATTCGCACAGCGGGACGCGCCCGCTCGCGAATCGCATCCCAGGTCACTTACCCGTTCCCGTCCCCTGCTGTCATGTGCTGGCGCGCGCGGCTCCGCTCTCTAGGGCGCGCGCGCGCCAGCTCCCTGTGACTTAAAGGGCCAGTGCACCAATGATTGGTGCCTGGCCCAATTAGCTTAATTGGCTTCCACCTGCTCCCTGACTATATCTGTTCTTTGTCCCTGCACTTCCCTGCCGGATCTTGTTGCCTTAGAGCCTAGTGAAAGCGTTACTGTGTTTGTCCATACTGTGTATTTGACCTCCTGCTTTTCCTTATTGACTACAATTCTTGCTGCCTGCCCCGACCTTCTGCTACGTCCGACCTTGCTTTGTCTACTCCCTTGTACCGCGCCTATCTTCAGCAGTCAGAGAGGTTGAGCCGTTGCTAGTGGATACGACCTGGTCACTACCGCCGCAGCAAGACCATCCCGCTTTGCGGCGGGCTCTGGTGAACACCAGTAGTGACTTAGAACCGGTCCACTAGCACGGTCCACGCCAATCCCTCTCTGGCACAGAGGATCCACCTCCTGCCAGCCGGCATCGTGACAGTAGATCCGGCCATGGATCCCGCTGAAGTTCCTCTGCCAGTTGTCGCCGACCTCACTACACTGGTCGCCCAGCAAGCCCGACAGATCGCCCAACAAGATCACCAGCTGTCGTACTTGACCACCATGACACAGCAACTCCAGTCGCAGCTACAGCAGCTTCAGTCACAGCTACAGCAATTTCAGTCTCAGCTACAGCAGCAACAACCATCTCCTCCGCCAGCTCCTGCACCTCTTGTTTCAAGGACTGCCTTAAACCGGTTCCCAGTACTCCCTGCCGTGACCCTGTGGTTCCCCCTGTATCCGGTCTTCCTAAGGTCTTTATGGACTCTGCCTGCCATAAGAAGTGCCTCTCCCTCCCTCCCAGTCCAGTCAGGCAAGCCTCGGTACCTCCTCATGGCCCCCGTCCTGGTGTCACACTGCCCCGTGCCAGGCCTCGCCCTCTGCCCTCCCTCCCCATTCCCACTCCTGCTGTACTGCCTGCCGTTGAGGAATCCCTCCATTCTTTCCCGGTGTCCTCATCCCAGGGGAGGCAGTTACCGGACAAAGAGAAGGGGAGACCTAAGGGGGGGGGGTACTGTTGCGCCTAGCGCTCCGGGTCCCCGCTCCTCCCCGGAGCGCTTACGGCGTCTCTCTCTCCGTAGCGCCCCGGTCGGTCCCGCTGACCGGGAGCGCTGCACTGTCATGGCCGTCGGGGATGCGATTCGCACAGCGGGACGCGCCCGCTCGCGAATCGCATCCCAGGTCACTTACCCGTTCCCGTCCCCTGCTGTCATGTGCTGGCGCGCGCGGCTCCGCTCTCTAGGGCGCGCGCACGCCAGCTCCCTGTGACTTAAAGGGCCAGTGCACCAATGATTGGTGCCTGGCCCAATTAGCTTATTGGCTTCCACCGTCTCCCAGACTATATCTGTTCTTTGTCCCTGCACTTCCCTGCCGGATCTTGTTGCCTTAGAGCCTAGTGAAAGCGTTACTGTGTTTGTCCATACTGTGTATTTGACCTCCTGCTTTTCCTTATTGACTACGATTCTTGCTGC
Source organism: Hyla sarda (assembly GCF_029499605.1). NCBI lineage: Eukaryota > Metazoa > Chordata > Amphibia > Anura > Hylidae > Hyla > Hyla sarda. The sequence continues at coordinate 259,171,582 of NC_079191.1, read as the reverse complement.
CTGCCCCGACCTTCTGCTACGTCCGACCTTGCTTTGTCTACTCCCTTGTACCGCGCCTATCTTCAGCAGTCAGAGAGGTTGAGCCGTTGCTAGTGGATACGACCTGGTCACTACCGCCGCAGCAAGACCATCCCGCTTTGCGGCGGGCTCTGGTGAACACCAGTAGTGACTTAGAACCGGTCCACTAGCACGGTCCACGCCAATCCCTCTCTGGCACAGAGGATCCACCTCCTGCCAGCCGGCATCGTGACACATATTAACCCTTTAAGGACCGGGCTGATTTTAGTTTTTACACTTCCTTCAAGGACCGGGCTGATTTTAGTTTTTACACTTCCTTCAAGGACCGGGCTGATTTTAGTTTTTACACTTCCTTCAAGGACCGGGCTGATTTTAGTTTTTACACTTCCTTCAAGGACCGGGCTGATTTTAGTTTTTACACTTTCCTTTTTTCCTCCTTGACGTTTAACTCTTTTTTTTTTTTCTCTTTTTGTTACGTTGTTTATCATACATTCAAACTGACTTATTATTTTGGCATTTTTTTAATGTTTACGCTTCACTATGTAGGATAAATAGTGTTATATTTTAATAGTTCAGACAATTGTACGTTCCAGCCAAATTAAAGATGTTATGTAAAATGGGAAAAGGGGGATGGCCTTAAAGGGGAACTCCGATGGGAACTTACTTGGAAATTACTTCTATTAAAAAATCTTAACCCTTCCAGTACTTATCAGCTGCTGTATACTACAGATATACTACAGAGAAATTTGTGAAGTTCTTTCCTGTCTGGCCACAGTGCTCTCTGCTGACATCTCTGTCCGTGTCAGGAACTGTCCAGAGCAGGAGATGTTTTCTATGCGGAAATGCTTCTAATCTGGACAGTTCCTGACACGGACAAAGGTGTCAGCAAAGAGCACTGTTGTCAGGCTGGAAAGAACTGCACAATTTTCTCTGTAGTATACAGCAGCTGATAAGTACTGTAAGGATAAAGTTTTTAAATAGAAGTTATTTACAAATTTGTATAACTTTCGGGCCCCAGTTGATTTGAAAACATTTGTTTTCCACTTGTTTCCACTGGAGTTTCCCTGTAACTTTTAGTATTGAAGGGGTTAATGTACATGTGTAAAACCTTTAATAGGGACCGGCGTTTCGTGATGTCATGGCTCCGCCCCTCATGACATCCCGCCCCACCCCTTAGTGCAAGTCTATGGAGTGGGGCGTGACATCACGAGGGGCAGGCCATGATGTCACCAACCTCCGGCCCCTGTCATCAGCCATGGAACAAACTTAGCTCCGGAGAGCTGATGACTTGGGGGGCTGCATGAGAGATCACAGGGGTTCCCAGCAGCAGGACCCCTGCGATCAGATGTCTAGGGGCGGAGTACCCCTTTAATGGCCCTATCATGTTATGGGTCATTAAGGTATCTTACTCAAGCAGGGAGCAACTAATAAAGCCCTAAAGGGGTACTCCAACATAATGTAAAAAAAAATAATAATGATGTAAAAGAAGTATATAGCGTTCCTTAGCTGTCGGCCCCAGTTTTCAAACCACCAAAAATCCATTTGTTTTGGGCATCTGTAGTCCTCCCCCTATTATGTCAGAAACAATACTTTCTGGTTAATTAGTTTCTCACTTCTACAATTCCCAGAATGCATTGCTTTCTTTCAGTTCTTCACAGCCTCTCCACCCTGATTATTCTCTTCCCACCACACTCCTACCAGTTTCTCACCCAGTGCTGCTGCAGAAGATTGCTCTACAGAGAACAAACTGCAAGACTTACTGTATGTATTTCCTGTCTGCTTCTCTGCCTACAGCATTGCTCAGCACAATGCAGCATGGTATATACACACCTCATTATTCCCTAAATAAGATATATATATATATATATATATATATATATATATGTGTGTGTGTGTATATGACATGAATTTTGTGGTATATGCACTGTCCTAATGACTGCAATGCAATTGTGGAATGAACTTGTTCATTCTTTCAGAAAAATCTGGTTCCACCTTGGAAGGTTCCGGCACAGAATTCCATACTGTGTGCAGATCAGATGAGATTCTGCCGCATGCGGAATTCCGCTTGGGGCAATTCCAAGCACAACTTCCCCAGTGTTCATGGGCTCTTAAAAGGGGTACTCCACTGCCTCAGCGTTTGGAACATTTTGTGTGCGGGCGCCAGGGCTCGTGACATCACGGCCATGCCCCTCGTGACATCATGCCACACCCCCTCAATGCAAGCCTATGGGAGGGGGTGTGGCGGCCGTCACGCCCCCTCCCATAGACTTGCATTGTGGGGATGTGATGTCACGAGGGGTGTGGCCATGACGTTACAAGCCCCTGCGCCCGCACCCAGTGTTTGAAACAAAATGTTCCGAACGCTGACGCAGTGGAGTACCCCTTTAATAATAAAAGTTTATTGACTGCTACACTCGGCATGCATAATTGTTTATTAAATATTTTTGTTCCATGTAGGTTTGTTTACAATTGTTCCTGATAAGAAACCATATCACTCAATTGAGGAAATCGTACAGACACTACATATTGGATCCTTACAGTTTGGCAAGCCAACTCTTTATAGCCACTCAGAGCTTCTTGTTGGAGATATAACTATCGATAAAGGCAAAAATATCATATTCAACTCTGTAGAAGAAATAAATGGAGTAAAGTCAGCATTATGTAAAGTGACAATTGAGGGAACAAATCATGTATTTATGTTACCTCTTTCCCACACTGGAGTGTTTTATGAAAGCCAGGATGAAAGAACGTATACACTCAAAGAGATTGTGGACTGGAAAATTCCAACGAACAGGTCTAGAACTGTAATACTAAAAGATATTATGGGCAATTGTCAAAAACATTTCTATAACGCTTTTATTAAAGGAATTATGGTTCTAAAGCCAGTCTATGAAGTGAAGGCACTTACACAATGTAAGTATAATGATCTTGGAATACTAATAGATTACATAAAATTCATATATTGCATAATGGGGAATCTGCTTTTTAATCTATTGAACACTTTTTTTTTTTTGTTTAAAGGGGTACTCCAGTGGAAATTATTTTTTTTAATCAACTGTTACCAGAAAGTTAAACAGATTTGTACATTACTTCTATTTAAAAATATTAATCCTTCCAGTACTTATCAGCTGCTGTATGCTACAGAGTAAGTTGTATAGTTATTTTTTGTCTGACCACAGCGCTCTCTGCTGACACCTCTATCCATGCCAGGAACTGTCCAGAGCAGGAGAGGTTTGCTATTGGAATTTGCTTGTACTCGGAACAGTTCCTGACACAGCACTGTGGTAAGAAAGAAAAGAAATTTAAAAAGAGAAGAACTTCCTCTGGAGCATACAGCAGTGGATACATACTAGAAGGATTAAGATTTTTTTATAGAAGTTACAAATCTGTTTAACTTTCTGGAACCAATTGATGTACCCCTTTAAATTCTTAATACTCAAGAATACTGTAGCTTTGGCTTGGAGAGGATTCAGATGGCAAAAAACACTGTAAAAAACAATATGCAAATCTAAAGAGAGCAATAATCTCTCATATGGCAATCAACTAGCTATCATGAACCATAGGAATCACTGGCACATGCAGTCAATCAAATAGACAGTAGAAAGTGTTGCTATGTTAAGGTTGTAACAGTCCCCTTTTTTCAGCATTCCTTGGCAGCTGCAAAGGTTGCATATATGGTATAATGGTATATATTATGTAACACTGTATCATAAATACATTAAACATGTTAAACACTAATATGTGGCTGCGGGATTCACACAAGTATCAGGACTTCTATTGTTGTTCCTGCATGCATACAAGATTTAACCTAGGACTCAGATTGGTGTTACCGGTATTATGTTCCTTCCCTTTTATGCACCATTTACATGTTAACTGCTCTATTGTTGGAGAATAAAAAATGCTCTAATGAAGAATGTTGAATATTTTGGAAGATAAACAATAACATGGAACTTTGCCGTTTCAGATGGAGGTTTATTTAATCTGTCATCAGATCTGGATGTAGAAGTTCTGGATATCACCCAACACTGTGATTTGAAACTCTTCACCCAACTGTTAAACATTCAGGATATCTTTGAAAAGACCACTAATGAATTTCCATTAGTCGCTGAAATTCTAGAAGGACCATCGAAACGTTGCAAGGCATTAAAAGGATTAAGGTGTGGCAAAAGAATCATTGTTCACAAAAAGTATCAAGCTGAAAGAATTATTGCCTCAGAATCAAGTAGTGATATTACAAAGAGACATTTCCTTATTCCTCCCAGCTACAAGGGAAAATGTAAAAGGCGACCCCGCTTCTTCCCAACTGTCTATGACTTAAATATCGCCATGAGAGAAAATGTTGACTTGCATGTGGTGGCAACAAAATCATTTCATTCAGGACTGAAAGAATTTTCCTCACTAAATATTGGAGACATTTTACAGGTGAAGAAGTTTAATTCCTGTGAAGTCCTGTGTGAAGGAACAAAAACTGTTGTAGATACCCTGGAATGTAAACAGACAAAAGATGGGGACTCTGTAAAAGTAATTCTTCCACTCTATGTAGATGGCGGTTTTAGGGAGATTGTGCATGATAGCAAACAGTACTCCCTATCAGAGCTTTGCAAGAATTATCAGCTACCTTTGAATGTAAAGGTCTCCGTAAGGGACCTGTTTACAGTGGGAGAGGACATTTTAGCCAACACATCAGTATTAAAACTGGAAGAACAGATTACAGACTCATACTTGCTTATTAGTTTATATGACAAACCAGAAGATGTTTGGGAACTTCCAGTATTCAGACTAAGCATTTCTTTTCAGGTCATTGGTCATTTTAATGGAAAAGTATTTTCTCTACCAACAAAAACAAACATTGAAGAAATTAATGAAGAGGAGTATTACATGGTAAGAAGATATGAAAACCATGTTCAGCTCCCACCACCACGACCTCCTAAGACTCCATTGTATGTGAATAAATCAAGGCCAATAATTGTGCAAGAGGTACTTTTTTATTTGATTTATTGTATAATTGTTATCATAGTTGTGCTGTGGTCATCTTTTTCAGCATCTGTCTATCTACCTTTCTATCCATCATGTATCTGTGTATGGGTCCACTGCAAAAAGCCACTGTTATAGAACTGGTTCCGATTTAATATTTTTTTATTATATTACTTTTTATTTAAAGGGGTACTCCGGTGGAAATTTTTTTTTTAAATCAACTGGTGCCAGAAAGTTAAACAGATTTGTAAATTACTTCTACTAAAATATCTTTATCCTTCCAGTACTTTTTAGGAAATTATTTGCTTTTTGAATTTCTTTTTTGTCTTGTCCACAGTGCTCTGTACTGACACCTGATGTCCGTATCAGGAACTGTCCAGAGCAGGAGAAAATCCTCATAGCAAACCTATGCTACTCTGGACAGTTCCTGACATAGACAGAGGTGTCAGCAGAGAGCACTGTGGACAAGACAAAAAAGAAATGAAAGAAAGCAAAGGATTTCCTCTGTAGCATACAACTGCTAATAACTACAGGAAGGATGAAGATTTTTTAATAGAAGTAAATTTACAAATTTACTGTTTAACTTTCTGGCACCAGTTTATAAAAAAAAAAAAAGTTTTCCTCCGGAGAACCCCTTTAAGTTTAACAGGTGAGAAAACAATAGGAGACAGACTACTGTGTCTGTAGGCTTCAAAAGAGCAGAATAAACAGTGACAATGACACTACAATGGTCAAAATATTGATATAGGCAAGTAAGTCAACATGAGAATATACTTTAAAAGCAGGAAACTCCAAGGGCTTAGAAATTGCAGTACTAAACTAAAGCAGGGAGGTTTACTAACTGTAGTATTTTGGTATGCCACACAATAGTAAAGCTCTGCTAGAAGCTGGAGTATATTTCTGATTGCAAGTTGGCCTGAAAGTTGGTGTGCCGATGCTGACACACCCTCTTCATGCGAGGCTAATCCCCCTTCTAGTACCCTTTATCCTTCCTTCACGTCCCCTTGGCACGACTGGCGTACAAACTCCAAATGAGAGACATTTCAGCATATGTTAAATTTTTTTAATATGCTGTACTACCAAATTGTATAGGCTTTTTAACACTAAAGTAAAGATGCAAAAGTATTCCTGCTTGAGTTAAAATGCCCAAGAAGGTTTTGGAAGACACATTGGACGACATTTATCATAGTCTTTAGACTGTTTTTTGTGTCTAGAAAAGGCGCAAAAAAGGCACAAGCAGGGTTTATTTGTACCTTTTTTGCACGTTTGGGTTTTTGGTTTGGTGCTCCTACACGTTATCAACACACAAAAAAGGTGTAGAAAAATGCTTCACCTACAATGATAAATGCCAGCCAATGGCTTTTTCCAAGTGTTCTAAAAATACTCCCTTTTTGGGAATAGTAACAGGTTTTGAGTCTAGCAAGTGAAAATTAATTTTTCCTAGTGTCATAAAAGTTCTCCCTTTTAGTCATTTCAACAGGATTAGTGTCCCAAAATAGTGAAGAATAAAAAGCTTTGGATACAACAGGCTTTGGTGGACTGGTTTTGCAGACAACAGGCTTTGGTGCACTGGTTGAACTTGTAGTAACCAGCAGTCAGCAAACAATGATGGACTGGTGGAAGTTGTGGAAGACAGCAGGCAGTGGTGGACTGGTGGGACTTGTAGTAGCTAGCAGTGGCAGACTGATGGGAGTTGTAGTAGCTAGTGGACAGGACAGCAGTCAATGCTAGACTGGTAGGAGCTGTAGTATCTAGTGGACTGCAGAAGTTGCAGCACGGTCTAATTAATTGCATCTGGCACAGGAATTTTACATTTTTCACTGATCAATGCCTGATTCATTTTAATAATTGTGGGTTCTTCCATGTTGCTGGCAGACAATTTAGTTCACCTAGGGGGGACAATAATGCCTGCCTAACTGAGCCAATGGTCTAATCTGGCGACCCAGAAGTCCATAGTCTCTGGACTCATGGTGTCTGTCAGAGAATGGGCACAGCTTGAAAGGTATGCATCAATCTGGTTGTTCATGTGGTGGAGTTAATTCCTTAGTGACTCATGCCTTTGGTGACAATTAATGCCAGGGGAAGCGCTGGCAAAGGAAGTAGAGCACTGACGTATTGGGGCACAGAGAGTGAACCCCTGTCTGGCAAGTTTTTGTTGCTCGAAAGCTGTGGCAAGCTGGCTGCATAGCTTCTTCCTATAAAAATCCAATTTATCCTCCCCCTCGGCAGGGGAAATTTTTTTTCTCAGGTGCTTAATATACCTGTCAGTGCACAACCAAGAAAACATGCAGTTCACCATCCTTGCCAGCTTTTCAGAGGGCCGAGCTTGATCAGCCTCCATCCCATACTGCCAAAGATGGTTATCATGGCCCTCATCATCATCATGATCATCATCATCACTGTCATCTTGTGTTGGTTTCTCTTCCCCTATCCTTTCGATACATAACATCTCCAAATCCTCCTCCTCAGGTCCAAATTTCTCATGCAACTCATCCAACTCCTTGTCACTGAACAAACACAATTGGCTAACAGGCAATTGCGTAAACTGGATCCTATCATAACCTAACTACACCAAAAGAAGAAGATACCAGTATACTGATTTGGATACAAAAATAGTGGATAAACTTTATTCAAGTGCATTATAAAATCATACATAAAATACAAGGTACTATACAGATGAAAGCTACAGAAAAAGGTAGTGGTACTAAATCCACAATGGTAGACAATACAGATGGCAGGGATACAGTCCACAGATGTCAAATTGCAACATGCCCATAAGTAGTAGAAATAAATAATACAACATACATATAATGAATGTATAAAGCTGGTATATGTCCTCAAAGGGGCTATGGGTAAAGTGCAAATAACAAATTGTATGGCACCTAGCCCTATTCAGAGGTTAGTCAGCAGCATTAGATAACAACGAAGATAAGAGCATGAAAGACAGCATAAAGTAACAAATACCTGCCATACACCAAAAGGGGAGATCACTACCTGTACCCCAACGCGCGTTTCGCGTATGGGCTTCGTCAGGGGGCCCCCTGACGAAGCCCATACGCGAAACGCGCGTTGGGGTACAGGTAGTGATCTCCCCTTTTGGTGTATGGCAGGTATTTGTTACTTTATGCTGTCTTTCATGCTCTTATCTTCGTTGTTATCTAATGCTGCTGACTAACCTCTGAATAGGGCTAGGTGCCATACAATTTGTTATTTGCACTTTACCCATAGCCCCTTTGAGGACATATACCAGCTTTATACATTCATTATATGTATGTTGTATTATTTATTTCTACTACTTATGGGCATGTTGCAATTTGACATCTGTGGACTGTATCCCTGCCATCTGTATTGTCTACCATTGTGGATTTAGTACCACTACCTTTTTCTGTAGCTTTCATCTGTATAGTACCTTGTATTTTATGTATCATCCAACTCCTCCAACATCCATACTGCTGGCAGCCAGATGTAAACCTTCCTCAATCCCCCTTGCTCAATCACAGTGGGCGTTTGCTCCAGAAGGAATATCAGCGGCATAACATCACTAATTCTATCATTGTCCTTGCTGACAAATATTGTTTCCTCTTCGAAAGGCCTGAGCACCCGATAGGTGTCTCTGATCCAAAAACTCTGTGTCTGTCATTATGAAGCCTGTCACTGCTTTGCACTGCTGGTACAGGTGATCCAACATATGTAATGTTAAGTTCCACCGTGTTGGAACGTCTCAAATAAGGCAGTGTTAAGGAAGACCATTTTGGAGCTGTAGGTCAAGGAGGGCATATTTAAAAACATAAGAATAGCTAAACTGAACTGACTGCAAACTTTCCTGCACATAGCAAGCACATGACTCAGACAATTTTTCAAGAAACATTGACAACAAAATTTAGCTCATGTGCCATACAAGGAGGGTGTGTTATGCTGCCTAGACGCAAGGCAACCACAATGTGTGTGCTGTTATTTGTGACTACGTTTCCCAATCTCAGATTACAACCAGAGAGCCAATGTGCAATTTTCTGCTGCAGACTGGGCAGCAAGTCCTCCACTGTGTGGCTTTTCTTGCCTAAGCTTTGCAGATGCAATACAGCATGGCAGCACTTGACTTTGCACCAATTAAGAAGGGTAAGCTACGCTCCTCCCTGTAGCGAAATGCAAGATATCGGTGGAGGAGGAAGAAGAGGATAGGCAACAGGTGTCGGAAGCTAAACTGGATCGCTGCAACAGTGAAGGTGTCACTACTATTTCCTGGCCTCGTTGCAGTGGAGCATCATTCTGTAAGATGTTGACCCAATGTATTTACTATGGCATGCACTGTGCTGCACACTGACAACTGCATGGAGTGGCCCACTCTCTCTGTCACATGATTATGCAAAGTGGGGACTTTTTTGGGCAAAATAAAGGCAATGCTGGGCTACATCATCTCAGTGTTCCTAGTACTTCCTCATTCATTCAGGTGTCAAAATGCCATGTGTTCCTCATCCTTTCTGCTAATAATAGCTCCGTTGCCATGCTGGCACAAACCACTGAGCCTGGCAAAGTTCGAATGCTCGACGAGCCACTTTCACCCAAAAGTTACAAGCAACATCCAGGTTCGCCAGACTCAGCTCGCTCATCTCTAATCTCAGGAATGCAAATTCATTGGCTAGAAACAAAGCCATTGCAACAGTAATGACAATTGTTTACCAATCCACAAGAGATCTGTATTCCTGTTGTTTATAATCAAAATAATCTTTTTGTAGGTAGATTATAAAAGCAGGTAAGCATCAAAATTACAGAACCAAATTACCATAAAGATGCAGTTTTATTAGCTTATTTCAATTGTATTTACACCGCATCATTGTTTGCTTTTCTTTTTTATAATTTTATACTCATTTTCTCCCTGCATTTTCCTCTCAATTACTCTGCCATTAACACTGTCACTCAAAATATTAGCTATTATATGCTCCCCGCTGTAAATATAACTGCATCAACACTCAGCTCTGCAAAGCTATATTTTCATTTTATCAGCTGTCTTCCTAGGCTTCACTGGTTACAACACATATGAGAACAATATCGAGCATTACTTTATTGCTTTACAATGGCAATACATTTTTTGAGGTTTGCACATTCTCCAAATGATTTTGATTGATTGTTTTTAAAAACAAAAAAATAAATAAAACCCGACATTCAACTTACTTGAAGAAAATGAGAATTTCAACAAGCAGAAATGTAATAAAATGGAATATTGTTTCCAGACATTTTACATCATGCCATGATTAAGGACTGTTGTCCAAAACCAGTTGTTGTTTCTAAACCGTGTGAAATTGCACAATTTTTGTGGTTTTGACCCTTTTTTTTTCTTATAAAGATTGTTTATATTGTGAATTTTGCTACTGGAATGCAATATTTCCCTTATGTGGAGTTTTCTTACATATGTAAAAATAGAGGTACTCTAGTTATTTTGTTATACCCATGTACATTAGTACACTAATTGGCCAGTAGACCCACAGCAGGGGTCAAACAATGGGCCTAATGCAAAATGACCTTAAAGGGGTATTCCAGGGAAAACATTTTTTTTTATATATATCAACTGGCTCCAGAAAGTTGCAGATTGGGGAATTACTTCTATTTAACCTGTTCAGGACCCAGGGCGTAATTTTACACCCTGGCGCCCTGGAACTTAAGGACCCAGGGCATAAACTTACGCCCTGACGTTTTCCGGTCCCTGCCGCGCGCCAGGCAGAGTTCGTAAGCGTATGCTTGCTGAAATGCTTCAGCAGGCATCAAGGGCAATGCCGAGGGGGGTCATGTCTGCCCCTGCGATCTGCGGCGATACCGGGCTGATCGGGTCTCTGGGACCCAACCGCCCGGTAATTTTGCATGATCCCAGTTGTCACAGACAGCCAGGATCATGCTGGAGGCTAGGAGCGAGGTGGCAAGCCTGCCACCGCCTCCTTTCCCCTGTGATCCGTCGGTTAGCTAACCGACCAATCGCAGGGTGGGGGGCGGTTACTTCCTCCCGCCCTGCCCGGCCCCTGGAAGTCCGGAGAGAACGGGAGGAAGACCGGAGGACGCGGCGGGGGACGGGGGAGTGCTGGGGCCCGGCCCCGGTACTTACCTCGTCCCTGAAGACCCGGATCCCAGCAGCGGAGATGGCGGTGGTGGTGGCGACAGGTGAGTGGATCTTCGGCGGCGTTGAGCCATCTGGACTGCTCCATCTGGTCCCCTTACACTACAACTCCCAGCATGCCCAGACAGCCCTTGGCGTCTGGGCATGCTGGGAGTTGCAGTTTTGCAACATCTGGAGGTCCACAGTTTGGAGACCACTGTGCCCTTCCAGATGTTGCAAAACTACACATCCTCAGCATGCCCTTACTTTCTAGGCATGCTGGGAGTTGTAGTTCTGTAACATCTGGCACTTCAGATGTTGCAGAACTACAACTCCCAGCATGCCTGGACAGTTTTGGCATACTGGGAGTTGTAGTTTTGCAACATCTGGAAGGGCACATATTGAGAAACACTGTATTAGTGGTCTGCAAACTGTAGTTCTCCAGATGTTGCAAAACTAAACCTCCAAGCATGCTGGGAGTTGTAGTTCGGCAACATCTGTCTCTAAAGATGTTGCCGAACTACTACTTCCAGCATGCCGGAGAATTTTGGGAAATAGTGGTTTTGCAACAACTGGAGGCACACTGGTTGGGAAACATTGTCTGTTTCCTAACTCAGTGTTTCCCAACCCAATTTTTTTACACTAACATGCTGGTGTTGCCCTATACTTTTCATTTTGACAAGAGGTAAAAGGGGAAAAAAGCCCCCCAAAATTTGTAATGCAATTTCTCCCAACTACGGAGATACCCCATATGTGGGCGCAAAGTGCTCTGGGGGCGCACAACAATGCCCAGAAGGGAGAGTGCACCATGTACATTTGAGGTGATTTGCACAGGGGTGGCTGATTGTTACAGCGGTTTTGACAAACGCAAAAAAACAACAACACATGTGACCCCATTTCGGAAACTACACCCCTCACGGAATGTAATGAGAGGTGCAGTGAGAATTTACACCCCACTGGTGTCTGACAGATCTTTGGAACAGTGGGCTGTGCAAATTAAAAATTTTGTACAGCCCACTGTTCCAAAGATCTGACAGACACCAGTGGGGGGTAAATGCTCACTGTACCCCTTGTTACATTCCTCAAGGGGTCTAGTTTCCAAAATGGTATGCCATGTGTTTTTTTTTTTTTGCTGTTCTGGCACCATAGGGGCTTCCTAAATGCGACATGCCCCCCGAGCAAAATTTGCTCTCAAAAAGCCAAATATGACTCCTTCTCTTCTGAGCATTGTAGTTCGCCCGTAGTGCACTTCAGTTCAACTTATGGGGTACCTCCATACTCAGAAGACATGGGGTTACAAATTTTGGGGGGTATTTTCTGCTAATAACCCTTGCAAAAATGTGAAATTTGGGGGGAAACACACATTTTAGTGACATTTTTTTTTTTAACATATGCAAAAGTCGTGAAACACCTGTGGGGTATTAAGGCTCACTTAATTCCTTGTTACGTTCCTCAAGGGGTCTTGTTTCTAAAATGGTATGGCATTTATTTTTTCTTGCTGTTCTGGCACCATAGGGCTTCCTAAATGCAACATGCCCCCCAAAAACCATTTCAGAAAAACGTACTCTCAAAAATCCCCTTGTCGCTCCTTTGTTTCTGAACCCTCTACTGCACCCGGCGAACACTTTACATAGACATATGAGGTATGTGCTTACTCGAGAGAAATTGGGCTACAAACATAAGTATACATTTTCTCCTTTTACCCCTTGTAAAAATTCAAAAATTGGGTCTACAAGAACATACGAGTGTAAAAAATGAAGATTGTGAATTTTCTCCTTCACTTTGCTGTCATTCCTGTGAAACACCTAAAGGGTTAAAATGCTGACTGAAAGTCATTTAGAATACTTTGGGGGGTGCAGTTTTTATAATGGGGTCATTTGTGGGGTATTTCTAAGATGAAGACCCTTCAAATCCACTTCAAACCTGAACTGGTCCCTGAAAAATAGTGAGTTTGGAAATTTTGTGAAAAATTGGAAAATTGATGCTGAACTTTGAAGCCCTCTGGTGTCTTCCAAAAGTAAAAACTTGTCAATGTTATGATGCAAACATAAAGTGGACATATTGTATATGTGAATCAAAAAAAATGATTTGGAATATCCATTTTCCTCACGAGCAGAATGCTTCAAAGTTAGAAAAATGCAAAATTTTCAAATCTTTCATCAAATTTTTGGATTTTTCACCAAGAAAGGATACAAGTTACCAAAAATTTTTTACCACTATGTTAAAGTAGAATATGTCACGAAAAAACAATTTTGGAATCAGAATGATAACTAAAAGCATTCCAGAGTTATTAATGTTTAAAGTGACAGTGGTCAGATGTGCAAAAAATGGCTGGGTCCTAAGGTGTAAAATGACTGGGTCCTTAAGGGGTTAAAAAATCGTAATCATTTCATTACTTATGAGCTTCTAAAGTTAAGGTTGTTCTTTTCTGTCTAAGTGCTCTCTGATGACACATGTCTCGGGAAACGCCCAGTTTAGAAGTGGTTTGCTATGGGGATTTGCTTTAAACTGGGCGTTTCCCGAGACACGTGCAGTTCGGAGAAAAACATAGGTTCAGAGGGAAAAAAAAACGCAAAGTGGGTTTGGCATCTTGCTTTTCACTATTGACTCCCTGCTAACATCTGGCCACAGCATTTTTCCCACGGAAAAACGCCATACGGTTGTTTTGACATTTTGTTTGGGCCAAACGCCCCCCCCCCCCCCAAAAAAAAAAAAAACAAGTAGAAACATAGCCTAACAAATAATACAAGATACAAAGGTACTAGAATGTCTATTCGCTATTGTCAAATACTGTAAAAAAAAAAAAAAAAAAAGAGAAAAGAAAAGAAAACAATATAAATATAACAATATAAATTGCATATAAACACGTGTTACATTACACAATAACAAGAACCAGGCCCTCTTTATATAGTGCTGGATATAAGGGGGAAAAAGGGATATCAAAACTATATGATATATCACAAACATGTGTATGCAAATTGAAAATAAAGCATATGTGGAGCAATAAAATAATTTGATCAGATACTGGATTAACATATACACAGAGGAATTTATATAGAAAATGCATGGTGAATTTAGACTAGTGCATGGAGATCAGGTCCATAAACAGTAAAGCATGAAACCTTAATTATTATATGAATAAATAATGCATATAAAAAGTAGTAAATAATAAATATAGTAAACCATGATAAATACATTATGCTTAAAGACAATAAGATGTGTGGTATATTATAAATTTTGTACATTAAGATCAAATACTGATAAAAAGGTCGACAATATGAAGGTATTTTTATCTTGTATATTCCGAATATTTAACGCTTACATAAATGATGAAAACTGTCACATAACTGATAAAAAGTATAAAAAGTGTAATGCTACATTCTCCAAAATTACAAACGTTGCAGCAAGTATTAATTATTACGGCAACATTTCGCCAAAATCATGATTTTCGATGACTATACACTATTTCATTTACCACATCTGAGTATCGTGATGATGATTAAGATTTTAAAAGCTGGACATATTTTTCAGTGTGAACATGAGATACAGTTTACTAAATGATGTGACTGATATCATTTCTATAAGCAAATTATTTGTATTCTCTGTTTTAAAACTTAGTAAATGAATTAACAGTTACTGAACTGTGTCTTTATCCTTCTCCGGTGACACCATGTTATTCAAGGAGTTGTGTGTTAAAATGCACAGATTTGTGATAATCCAGGATTTGATGTAGGATGGTAGCAAACTGTTATGAATTTCGGTGTGTGGTTTCACGTTTCCACTTTATCTGTGAATGTTTTCTGGCCTGGCTTCACTCTTTGCCAAATCCCCATGCTTTTACGTCCTGTATAGTGGCCTTTGTTTTTAAAAAACTATGGGTCCACTTTCCTCTTTTTAGCTGACTTCATTCCCTACATCCTGTCAGTGACCCTCATGCACCTTTCTAATTATAAATTCATTTGTGGGATCTGGGAGCATGAGGAAGACCCTTTTCACCGGTTAAAGTTGTGTACATTGTATATTAGGCACTTAGAACTGGTGGAGTTTTAGACCGTTTTATTTATTTCCCCCACTGTCATTTTAAAACCATATTTGTAATATACCAATGGTGTTTGTTTATCTTGATGCAAAGTGCTTGGGTAATGCATCCAATTACTGGAAGACATTGTTGCATTTGACTATGTCAGTGTTTTTTTTTCAAAGAGAATACTAGTTGGGGGGACATGAGCTTCTTAAAGGGGTACTGCAGCCAGAATGAACTTGCCCCATATACCAAATACCGAGTTTTTTTCCCTGTACGATATGAATTTTTCCCATACCGCAATCCCGGTTGTGCCCCCCCCTCGAATGAATGAATTATCAGCTGCAGCATGCTGTCCCCACATTGGGGAACTAATCATATGTGACCCACGGACACTTTTCTGCAATGTACTGGCTGGGGCACTTACCAATGAAATCTTGTCAAAAGGTTGTTGTGCAAAAATGATGCGATTTTTTGACCATGTGACTTCACATGGTAGGGGCGTTGCCACCCCTGTTCAGTGAATGTAACAAGGTTTATTCTTGCTAGTAAGCACAAACTGTGTTTAAAATCTCTGCCAGCTCCTAGCTGGTAGAGATCTCAGGAAGAGGCGCACAGGCAGCCCTAATGCGCAGGGATTTATGTAGAGGTGCATTTCTCCATTACATAAATCCTGAAAGCCTGTAAAATCTCCTGATTTCATTGCCCCTGTGACCACATTTGTTCAATTTATTATAAGGTGGGATCCAGATAGACTTTTGTGTTGCGCACATTTTGGTATCAAAATGCATCAAAAGCCAAATCTTCACAGAAATTGCATCTAATCTTCTATCCATTTGGCCCTGATTGTTGGAGTTTTCAGATGGGATGTTTCAGATTTGCATGATTCTACCTTATATACTATGGGTATTCACAGATTCACAGGTCGGGAAAGTTCAGACCTGCTTTTTCTTGGTGGAAATTTTGAACCATTTATTCACAGGATTTTCTGTAAATGTAATAGTAAAATTGGTTTAGTTGTGAACACACCCCTTTTCCTGCCATGCCCCCCTTTTTTTTTTCCACCGGCCAACTTCTCTTTTCGGTTAGTAGGTTTATTTTGGTGCAATGTGCCAAAATATCTGGCACTGACAGAACTTGGGGCGCAATGCGCCCATTTGTGCGGCACTGCACAACATTTTCCCACACATAACCCGACAAAAGCAGGTCAGATGTAAGGAGTCGCGCCACAGTCATACATGCTGGCCGCGGACGCACTCCTTCTCTGCTGCCCGGCGGGGTCTGTGCTGTGATTCACTTCCAACAATGCGATTGTGCCCAACCCACTGCCCGTTACCTTCCCCGTCGTCCCCGTGTCTCCTCTGTTCTTCCTGCCTGTTGGCGTGCACATCCCCGCCTCCTAAGGCGCGCCAGCTCTCGGAAATTTAAAGGGCCAGTACGCCACTAATTGGTCCTTGTTGTTCCCTGCCCCTTTATATGTCTGCATATAAACCCCTGCCGGATCTTTGTGTCTTGCTGCCTTAGAGAAAACGTACCTCCTGTGTGCTCTGCTATTCTGTGTACAAGTTCCTTTAGCTCCGTTCCCTTACCTCGTTACTGTGTCGCCTGTCCTGACCTTCCAGCCTGTCCCCGGCTATGAGTTTGCCTCATCCTTCCTGTACCACGTTACACTTCGGCAGCCTGAGTGGATGAGTTGTATAAGGGGTAGCGACCTGGGTGCCGCCTGCCGCTGCAAGTCCATCCCGCTTTGTGGCGGGCTCTGGTGCAAACCAGCTGCACCTTAGACTCCGCTCCCTGGTACGGTCCACACCATCATCCACACAGGTTCAGCGGATCCACTTCACCACTGCTGTTACATCAGGTTTACAATAAGAAACCAGGGCCAATTGTTTTTAATGGGAATACACACATCCATTTGCACTGTTAGCTGCAGCACATATTTTGTGGACCACATGTTTCACATACACCTGAATGACCCAGCGTGGGGGTGACGGCAGCATGAGGAGACTATATAGTGGCTGAACAACGCAGCATGAGGAGACCATATAGTGGCTGAATGACACAGCCTGGAGTTGGCAGCAGCATGAGGAGGAGACCATTTAATGGCTGAATGACACAGCATGGAGGTGGCGGCAGCATGAGGAGCTCATATAGTGGCTGAATGACACAGCGTGGAGGTGGCAGCAGCATGAGGAGAACATATGGTGGCAGAAGGAGACTGCCTGGAGGTGGCATCAGCACGAGGAGAACATAAGGTGGCAGAATGAGACAGCCTGGAGGTGGCAGCAGCTACATCAGGAGTCGTGAAGGTGACCCGGTGACAGAGTGGTGCGGTGGGTACCAATACCCGGTGACGAAGGTGGGTGAAAAAAGGAGAACTTAACATCAGATGTGTGGCATCAGGCGGGTGGCAGGATCAGAATAGTAGCTGAGGCAGGTAGGCAGAAGAAAATGTTCTTTTTTTGTAAAAGTGTTAATGTGCACAAGTAAGTATTGAGGATATGTATTACATAAAACTTAATTTTTAATAATATGCTTAGGATAAAATATATGGACCCCAATTATTATTATTTTTTTATCAAACAAAAGGAAAGTTGTGCAAAAAACACATGTGCCACCTACACCACCAAGCATTGATGTAATGCAAAGACCTCTAAAAGGTGGAAGGGAACAACGTATGGTCCATTGTAACCGGAGGGGGTAAAAACTTCCCCTGCAAGGTCCTTCTCTCACATTATTAATTCCCTTCTTGGCAAGTGTTAATCGCCCTAAAAAGGGCGGCCCCACACAGGAACCTCTCCCTATTTCCAGCTACAAACACTGCCATTTTCCATTTTTAGGTGGAAATAGGGATTGGTTTGTATGTGGGGCTGTCCTTTTTAAGACGAGTAACACTTTCCTCGAAAAGGTAGAAGGGTAACAAAGTATTGTCCACTGTAGCAGGTGGGGGTAAAAACTTCCCCTGTAAGGCCCTACTCTCACCCTATTAATTCCCTTCTTTGCAATTGTTACTCACTCTAAAAAGGGCAACCCCACACGGGAAACTCTCTCTATTTCAACCTAAAAACCCTGGAAAATGGCAGTGTTTGTAATGGGACATTGGGAGAGGTTCCTGTGTGGGGCCGCCCTTTAAAGGGCGAGCAACACTTGCCAAGAAGGGCATTAATAATGCGAGAGTAGGGACTTACAGAGGAGGTTTTTACCCTCATCGGTTACAATGGACCATACGTTGTTCCCTTCCACCTTTTAGAGGTCTTTGCATCACATCAATACTTGGCGGTGTAGGTGGCACATGTGTTTTTTGCACACCTTTCCTTTCGTTTGATTTAAAAAAAATTTGAGTACATGTATTTTATTTTTATCCTAAATAAAATAAATAGGGGTATTCCAGGATTTTTTTTTATTTGACTATGCTACAAGGGCTGTAAAGTTAGTGTAGTTCATAATATAGTGTCTGCACCTGTGTGTGGCGGTTTTCTCACAATTCTTCTGTGATTTTCACCCCAATATTAATTTTTACCAGCATACAAAATGACTGTTGTCTCAGATTTTTCCCAGCTTGCAATGCGGCCAAGATGACAGGCGGCTGATGACAGGGAGCCTGTCTGCTTCAATGGGTGGAGGGATTGCTTGGTGAGAGAGAGATCAATCTTCAACAGCTGTAGCCACCCTGATTGAAAACCACAATGATTTGAATTGATGCAGCTCATCTTTGTTTCAATGGGTGGTGTGGCTGATGTGTGGGAGGGAGGAAGATGGAATTGTGGGATTTGTAGTCAAAAAAGAAAAGTCAAACAGGAAATACCAGTTGACAAACAGCTAGCCACAGTGTTAAAGTAATCTCACAACATAGCCATTTAGCCCCAAGACAAGCGCCTATCCTTCCTAAGCATGTCCATTTCTGTCTGCCAGGTACGTACTAAAATCACCTTATGGTGGATAACCCCTTTAGGTTTTATGCATATCCTCAATACCTACTTGTGGTGTGATGCGGAGGAATGTCTGTAACTGGGGAGCAGCGCCTTAAATATGTTTAGCATTATCCATATTTGTCAAGTGTTGGTGTGGCACCATGGCCAACCTACCCTGATGCATCAGGCATTTGTGGGTGGAATTCTGGCTGAATCATGCCTGATTCATCTTCACAAAGGTCAGCCTCTCCAAATTTTTCGTGGACAGACGAGTTTTCCTTGGGGTTACTATGGCCCCCGCCGCACTAAACACCTCTGATGTCACACTACTGGCCAGGCAGGACAGCTTTTCTAGGGCAAACTCTGCTAGTTACGGCTACAAATCAAGTTTGGGTGCCCAGAAGTCCAGTGGATCTTCAAGGTGTGTTGGCATGATCATGTCAAGGTATTCCACCAATTGCTGGTTCAGGTCCTGCTCCAGGTCTACCTGCTGCTGATGAGTTGCTTCACTATGCGGGTGGATAAAGCTACTCATCAGCGACTGTAGACTCAGGCTGCTGTTGATGAAGCTGGTACTGCTCCTGCCACCCCACCCCTCTCCAGTAGCCATGGCAGTGGAAGGTGAGCGCAGAGGGCCCCCCCGAGTCAGACATGCGAGAGGATGGACGATGGTGCAGCTAGGCATCGCCCAACTGACTATGTAGGATATCTCTGTAGTAGGTCAGTTTGTCCTCCCTCTCAGTGGGTGTAAAAAAGGCCCCCATTTTGTGCCAGTAGCAAGGGTCCAAAAAGGTGGAGAGCCAGAAGTCCTCCTGCTGCCGAATGGTGACAATTCGGCGGTCACTACGCAAGCAAGTGAGCATGCATCGTGCCATTTGTGCAAGTGACTCGGAGGGACTCCCTGCATCCATCTCCACTGCATACTGCCACGGTGTGTCTGGGTCCTCTGTCTCACCTTCCTCATAACCCTCTAGCTCCTCTAGCTGCTCCGGCTCCTCCTCTCCTGTAAGATGATTAGAAAAACTGCCCATCTCGTGAAACCTAAACTGTGCTCCACTGTATCCCTCCTCCTCCTCAAGCTCAGCCCCCACAGGGCTCATGATGCCGTGAGATGTAGGCGCCATGTCTTTAGTGCCCTGACCAGCCATTGTTTCCAACATGTGTTGTAGTAGATGAAGTAGTGGTATGACATTGTTCATCCCGTAATCCTGACAACTGACTAATAATGTGGCTTCCTAAAAGGGCCTGAACAAACGGCAGGTGTCACAAATGAGCTGCCACTGGTTGACATTGAAGTTACACAGGGGAGTCCCCCTATCCGCTTGGATCATCAAGAAATTGGTGATGGCTTTTCTCTGTTCATATAGTCGGTCCAACATATGGAAGGCGGAGTTCCAGCGTGTTGAAACATTGCAAATCAGACTACGCCATTCTGACGTTGCAACTGGAAGGAAACTTTGCATGCACTTCAGCCACTTGTACACTGCAAAGTACACCCTCCAGGAGGGTGTGCTTTGCAGTGTACGAGTGGCTGAAGTGCATGCAAACTTTCCTTCCAATTGTCAGTATGTCTTGGAGATGGGGGGAACATTTCAGGAACTGCTTGACAACCAGATTGAACACGTGTGCCATGCAGGGCGCATGTCTCAGCCTTCCTTGTCACAGCACAGACAAGATGTTCTTCCCGTTGTCAGTCACCATGGTTCTCATTTCCAGTTTTCGTGGAATAAGCCATGATTCATTGAATGACTTTTAGCAGTTCCTCTCCTGTGTGACTCCGTTCGCCAAGGCAAACCATGTGAAGAACAGCGTGACACCGCCGTGCCCTGAACACATGGTATGCTGAAGGGACACTGAGACTTGTCCGTGCAGTGCAGGCTGAGGACACTCTGGAGGATGAGGAGGCGGAGTTGCACACTGTCACAGGACCAACGGCCTGAGGACTGGCCACCCACTGAGGGTGTGGAGGCGGAAGCGGCGTGACCTGTCCAAGTTGCTGTTATGGCTGTTCAGGAACCACATTCAACCAGTGGGCCGTAAAGGACATGTATTGTCCCTGACTGTAGTTACAGCTCCAGACGTCGCCACTGTCATGCACTTTGAACACACCGACAGGCTGAATGACTGGCCCACCTTCTATTCCACAAAATTGTGCAGGGCTGGTACTGCCTTCTGCACAAAGAAATTACGGCTTGGGACTCTCCACCTCCGCTTTGCACAAGCCATCAGTTCTCTGAAAGGTGCAGAGTCACCACTTGAAAAGGGAGGGACTGCAGCACCAGCAACTTGGACAGGAGCGCATTCAGCTTCTGCGCCATTGGATGAGTGGGTCCATACTGCTGTCTCTTGGACATGGCTTCACTGATGGATTGCTGGCGAAATCACTGACTTGAAGGAGGAGCAGGAGCATCTGGAGCAACAGAAGATGGGTATGACACACAGCTCCCTTCGGCTGAGGTGGTGGAGCTTTGGCTGGCTGAAACAGGGAGCGGCGTGCCACTGGGGGATACAGAAGGCTGGACCACCACATCAGAGGCACGGTTCTCCCAGGCCGCTTTATGGTGACGCTGCATATGTTAATGCAGGGCCGTGGTGCCAGCATTGGGACCCTGGCAATGCTTCACCTTCTACCGACACATCTTGCATATGGCCAGGTTAACATCCTCTAGATGCTTGTTGAAAAACTGCCAGACCGCCAAGTATCTGATTTTACCACCAACAGTGCACAATAATTGACTGCTACTGCCGCCGTCTCCAGGAACCCCTGTTCCACTCCCTCCCAGGAAGGTAGGCTGCCCCAAAGCAAAGGGTCTACCTGGGCTCGTTTGGCTCCAGACTTTCAACTTCTACCACAATGCTGACTGCCAACCATGCTACCACCTTGCTGACTCAGCTGCAGCCTCACTGGCAACCTGCAACCCTCTTCTCCTGATGATGATGAAGCCTCTTCTGCACCCGGCTCCCAGCTGCGACCGGCTTCATCATCATAAAGTTGTGTCTGGATGTCACTGATGTCCTCCTCAGGTTCCTCAACAGTGTCTGCATCAGGAGCCTTAACGCTCGCAACACCACCCTCCATGCCACTCTCCTCATCACTACTTGCCCACCTAGCGGAGGAAGCGACGGATGTCTCCTCCCCTTCTTAGCTGGGCAGTAGCTGCTGACTGTCCTTCATTAGATCGCCCTCACTGAATAGCGGAGCTGTACCCACAGCATGAGATACTTCTGTGGGGGAGGGAACAGCAAAGGGCAGAGGCAATGGGAGGACAGGGACTGCTCCCGGGCTATGCCAACTGAGGGTTGTGTTTGAGGAACTTACCGACTGTTGACTGGGGGTGTCAGATGTCACTTGTGAAGAAGTAGATAACCGTGTTAACCAATTGATGACGGCAGATTCGTTGTTGATCGAGACACAATCGCTAGCTGATACGGGAGCTCAGGCCTCTCACTGCGACTCCTGCTGCCACTCGCCTCTAGTCTGCTACGACCTCTGCCTGATGAATTTAGGCCTCTTCCACTCCTCTGTGCACGTCCTGGCACTTCTCTGCCTGACATACTTAGTGCGTATATGAGGGGAGGACAATGCACTCCAGTACGCTTAAGACAGTATTTGTCTACAATACAGCAGGTGTGTACTTTTGGCTGGCCTTTCACAGTATCTAGGTCCTTAAGACTTTAACAGGAACAAAATTGTACACCACTAAGATATATACACAGGTTACACTTAATAGAGGAAAATATTCTTTTAGTGCTACTACTGGCTGGCTACTATTAGCTTTTCAGTTGTTCTACACACCAGCGCTGCAGCACACAGTCCCAAAATTGCCCTTTCTCTCTCAATCTCTCTCCCTTCCCTATCAGTTTGGGCTTGAGGTGAATCGCTGCTGTAAAAAAGCTTTTCTGTGCAACACACTGCTCTCTGTCCATCTCTGAAGTAGAAAGCGGATGTGACTGGGAGGTGAATCTCTGCTGTAAAAATTATTTTCTGTGCAACACACACTGCTCTCCGTCTCTCTCTCTCTCTGTCTACAATAAAAGGCTGAAGTGACTGGCCGCAATATGGTTGCCGATTATATAGGGCTGTGACATCACAGGGGTGGCTGGCGTGATTCAGGGTCATCCCGCCTACCCGCCTTACCAGGATTCCTTGCCCCATGTTCTCACATGTGGATCCACCATTTTAGATGCCCTGGAGCCTGGACCTCACTAAATGGAGTTTAATGAAGCGATTCGCGGCGATATTCACATTCGTTGCCAATCTAATTTTTCCTGAAGTTCGTAAGAAATTCGGATTCGTCAGATTCTATTCGATCATCCTTCCTAACCATGTTTAAATTTACTTAGGCTGGGTTCACACTATGGAATTTCCAAGCATACTTCCTTTTAGATATTCCATTGCAGCAGTCCGATTGTTGACACTGGGTTTTCACTGCACAGTCCACACTACAAAATATCAGCTTTCTGATGCTAATAATTCCTCTGCCCAAATTCTTTTGACTGAATACCATACAGAATACATTGCCAACTATGGGCGCAGTAATGTCTGTGTGGTCCTAGCACCTCAGAATCTTCAGCCAGACTATTTCTAGATTTACCAGCCAGCGCTAGAAGAGTCTTCTAAGCATCTATTATTCTTTCAGTGAAATAATATTTTCTTGTGTTGCTTCTGACTTGCCCCCCCTTTTAGGTACTCTCAGATTTTCCCCATGTTCTTGCCTGTTCAACAATAATTCTTGCAAATTCTAATAGAAAATTTGAAATACTGTTTGACCCCATTACATGGATATAATAAGGCAATTTACACTATTTAAAAAAATAAGTAAATCTATTGACCATACAATCCCCCTATCACGTTTTATATGTATGAATTTCCTAAGAAGCAACTGAAAGTTAGTATCTATACACATAAATTGACCTTAGTCCCTGTGTTAGCACAATGGTGCTGCTTATGACTACTGTGTGAATTATTCCATTGTTAACTACAGTCATAACAGAATAATACGATAATCCAGGAAGTGGATAAGTAGTAAACTGGGGTGTGTACTATGTTTTCATATAGCTTAAACTTTTATTGTGGTGTCTCAGTAATTTACCAGTGGTTTTCCTTAACTTGCAAACCAGAAAAATATATACTTTACTGATATCTTGATAAAGCATGTTGTTTGTTATAATAATACATTGTGATGCAACTAAGAATTCCCCAGCAATTGGGGGTTTCCAGTTTAAATAATAAGAGTTTTACTGTTGTATACGTGAAAAGCACTATCTTTTCTTATTATAGTTTGTGTTTCAGTTCCGTACTATTTTCAAGATATAAGTTTGCTGCTAGTGTATAAGACCATTCTTATCTATATTCAGCATTATTTAGCATTAATGTCAAACCTATAATAGAGCCCTGAGATAAAACTAATGATATCAGCCCAACCGTAAACACTCATCTGTAGTTAGCATTGTTTTGAAGCATTGGCCACAGCAAGGGATGTTGGGACTCTTTCACTGGTTTTTGTACATAACCAACTGTTTCACTATGTTTATTTTGCATCCCCAAATGAATCGAATGACAGCCCTGTTAAGTATCTTTCGGACAGTGGGCCTGGATTGCATCGTGTGTTAAAGCATAGGTAGGGTCAAGAGGCTTTCCCTCATTGGTAAGCTAAGACTCTACAGTCTGTGTTTTTTTAATTAAGTTTAGCCAGAAGTTTTATCAAGACTTTAGGGCTGATCCTTTTCCACTATACCAGTTTTGTAGTATCTTTATGAAGTCCATTTGAATGGGTAGTGAAAGGGACCAGAGAAAGTCATGGGCCATTGCTTCCAACATCATGAAGTTGATCTTATCATCAAAGCTTGGTGGAATTAGAGAACCATCACCAAATGCTGGACTGCACAGAAGATTATCATATGTTATCTGTGCAGAGCAAGCATTCGCCATTTGCAATATAGTGCTGGTGCAGTGATCCCTTTGACTTCTGTAGGCTTGTTCACATGGCCGTCTGCCTCCGTTAATAAATGCCCTTTATCAATTCATTTAATAATTTTTTAAATCATTAAATGGCCAGTGAGCTGCTGATAGAATACTTTTCACACATAATGCTGGAGGGGCATATGCATATAGATGCGCTGCGGGTGGCCAGATATATAGCGTTATATATGTCTGTCCCCTGCATTGCTTCTACAATCATATGCCCCCCCCGCAGCACTATGTGTGAAAAGTATTCTATCAGCAGCCCACTGGCCAGCCTGATGTTCTGCTGATAGCATACTTTTCACACATAGCGATACGGGGGCAATATATGTTCAAATGCGCTGTGGGGGGCAATATGTGATTGTGCTGCGGAGGCCAAATCTATATAAATGCGCTGCGGGGGCAATATGCGATTGCGCTGCAGGGGCCATATCTATATAAATGCGCTGCGGGGGGCAATATGTGATTGTGCTGCGGGGGCCATATCTATATAAATGCACTGTGGGGGGGGGGGGGATATATAGCACAGCGGGGGGTCAGACATATAGCGATATATGTCTGGCCCCCCAGCACTGCTATATGTCTTGCCTCCCCTGTGCTTATATGTCTTGCCCCCGAAGTGCTTTTATGTACATATGGCCCCCGCAGCGCAATCACGATCCTCAATTTAAAAACCCAGCCAGGAGCCATGAATGGCCCCTCGGTGCCGGTGATTCAGGGCTAACAGCGGGGGATTTAAAAATGAAAGTAAAAATACACTACATACATCGCAGGAGAGTGGAGCATGCCGCCTGTTCCCCTGCTTAATAGCTTATGACCGGATCAGGTATCAGAAGGGAAACCCGGTGCGATCAATCCCTAAGTCCATGTACTACTACACCCAACATGGAACAGACTCTTTTCCATGGTGGGGGTAGTAGTATAAGCCCTAAAGTAGTCTCTCCAGCTGCCTGCAGACTCCAACAGCCGGGGAATTACTACTCCTATCATGGAAACAAGTCTATTCCATGATGGGAGCAGGTAGTATTCCTGGATGTGGGAGTCTGTAGGAGGGTGACTTTTCATACTAACAGATAAAAACTGCATCCGTTAGTAGTATGCTCTGTTTCTGCAGCACTGAGGGGACAATAGTGGGACGGGAGACAACGGCCGTGTGAACCTAGCCTATATTTGCCAGAGAGAGCCTCCAAAATGAGTGCTCTTTGATGTACTGTACAGGGAGAACAAGACTTTCTGCAATCCTGTGAGCAGGGATGCTGCAGGTGTGGTTCATGTGGATGATTTGTCTGATTACAGCCTTCAGACTGGTGGGTATACCAGTACTTTGGAGAAGATCTTATACTCAACTTTCAGGAATGAGATGGGAAAATCGATACACCTGTAAAACTACACCCAAAACATACCCACTGGGGAGCTTTTGCGGAAATTCATCCGTCAGGGAAATTTGCTTCTTTCCTTCGGTGCACACATGTAAGACAGCCCAAGCCACAAAGGTGCACTGACCAGACGCACAGGGCATGATATATCATAGTTGCTCTTCTGTTGGATTAGACAGGACAGGCTAGTGTTCACGCCCCATTTGCATCAGTAAGCCTTGGATGCCCATTACCTTGTTTACAGTTTACCGCTCATCTATCCTTGGACATCTTTTGGTAGGTACTCCCCACTGCATACTAGGAGCACCCCAAAAGACTCATCATTTTGAAGAGGATATTGGCACAGTTGTCTAACCATAATAATTTGGTTCTTGTTCAAAGTCAATTAGGTCCTTGCCCCCTTTTCCTGCTTCCAACACCTTCTCTTCAAAAACTGAATGTTTATTTCCTGCCTGATATATTTAAACTTTCAACGCTCTCATGGTCACAAGATGATGCATATTATTCTCTTCCCCTGTGTAAATAAACACTGAATTTAATGAATGGTTGTTTTATGTTGTACTTTTATAGATCTTCCCAGAAGAAAAAAGTCCTGAAGAAACATTACACTTAGAAAATAGCCTGAAAGACAGTTTACAACCATGCAATGAAACAGGTTCATACTGCACAACAAAAACAGCCAGCACAAGTAAGCCTATCCTTACATGCTTGTTTCTGTATTTTTTACATTTGTAATAATTGTAATTGTTTCCATTATTCCATTGTTACCAGTATCTGTGACCGATTAGTTTTGGATTTTCAGTTGTAAAACTCTATTTACTAGCATTTTACAGAATATACAAGACCGCACCAATAAGTGTCAGGAAAATCATCTTGCTGTAAATATGTCTAAACATGTAATGCCAACTATACATATTGCAATGCAAAGGATAACATTTACTGAAATGTCCTAAAAATATATCCATAACACAGTGAAATATCGGCTTTACCTAAAAGTAACAAAAAGAATGCTATTTTTCAGGGTAAACGTTCACCAGGTTCTACCCTATATAATTGGTAGCAGCATGTTCTATAAGGTAAAATAAGGTTTGTTTGTGGTAGCCCAGTACAGGATGTTGTCCGGTCTGGTAAATGTTGCCTCTACTCCAGAGTATATTGTATTTTGTTCTTTTGTTCTTTTGTTCTTGTGATTTTGTGTTATGCACATGATTATCAGTGTTACTGTATCTTTAAGGGAAGTCATGCAGCGTAAACCATGTGATCCTGATGCCCCAATGGGGTTCCCCCAGCCTTAATCCTTATGTAGTGTAGAGGAAAAATATTAGTCACAAATCTAAAGCCTGCAATCTAAAGTCTAGAGTCCATAGCAGCCATCATTTAATCCAGCAAAAGCAACTACAAGTCCAAACAAGGCGACAGGCTCCACAAGGTTATTCTGCACTACCCCTACTATGATCTGTACTGTAAAGTATTTTACCATCATCCCTTCCTCAGTAAAAGGTAGTTTTCTGTAATCCTGCATCTGTAGTCATTATTGTCCTCAGCACTTGGCCCAGGAGAACTGTCTAAACCTTGGAGCGTCATGGTTAATGCTACCCTGGCATCACAAACTGTCCCAAATTTCTACCCAAACCCACTGCCAGCGTGCATTACACCGTTGCCTTCCACATTTTACCAAGTCCCTATGTCCTCCTGCCTGTCCACTATTTTGTGCTGGCAACTGTATCCTGTTGTGTCAGGGAAGCAACCTGTTTACTCTTTTTCCAGCCCTTACCTCTTCTTTCCTGAATGATAAAATACCCAAAGAAAAAATTCCCACACAGTAGGTCCTATTCCAAAAGACATAGATTAAATTCACAAAGAAAGGCATCAAGCAGGACATATATATCAAAAAGTATACTTTATTAACATAAATCCAAAATGACAAGACATTTAAAATAATTTAAAAGATACATATACAGTAACAATCATAAATCCAAAAATGCTGAGAGAAAGTCGGGGGCTACGCATATCTGCCAGAAAAGGGGTTAAATAACCATATGCATAATAAATATTGACTCCCGTGGGCTAAGTAGAATGGACTACTGCTCATATATCATGTGTTACAGTCGGGTCAAACAAGTATGCTCAGACCACAGGTAAGTACAACAATCACAGAGCAGGATACCACAGGGAATCAGTAGAGCATTAAATGTAGGGCAAAACCAAAGCTGGACAGAAATAACAAAATACTTTACCAAGTGAAGCAAGGAGTACAACGTCACAGCCACCCGCCACCCAACGTTTCACCAATGAAGGCGTCTTCCGGGGTGTAGTCAATAGGGTGTGGGGTATGTATTTATGGAGAGACTTAACCAATTAGAGCCCAGGACTAAGTCACATGATATCGATATAAACATTATAGCCGCGCATAAGTCACTACTACCAAGCCTCGCACTCATAGCGAGGTCCGGGAGTAGATGCGTCTATCAGCGCGTCTCATGTGACATCGGGAGGTTGCGTCAGAAGACTCCACAGCGTCACTGACGACCAAGCCTCGTTTCCAAAGCAAGGCTCGGATGTAAGTACCAATCATATAATAAAATTGTCCCTCTGTCTAGCAAAAAGCCAAGCCTCAAAACGAGGCCTGAAGGTAACCTAGGTGCAGAGATCCCGACTATCGCAGGACTTCATAGCGCTGGAAGATTAATTTTAGCTATGTAGGGGCATCAGTTTATCAATCAGTTCAAACACAAATATAAATACAATAATTTTATATCAAACAGCCATGATTTAAATTGCAATACATCATATAAAGAGCTAAATACAATAAATCATAACACACAATTAAGATAAATACACATATTGCCCATAACTGGGTTACATATGATATAAATAAATACGCAAGTGCATATATTGCGATATTCATGTCACTGCACTGCACACTGGCAGTACGACGACACGAAAACCAAAGTAAGGTCCATAACGTAAGAAAAGGGAAAAGAAGGGGGGAAAAAAGGTGACAGTGACAAAAAAGTGCAAGTGCAAACAAGTGAACACTCAGTGCAAAAGTGGAAGTGCCATGCAGATAAGGAAAGGAATCAAGGAAATTGGTGAATACCTACCTAGTGGACAAAAAGAACCAGAGAATACATGTGTAAAAGTGTAAGTTATGGGAGAGTATGAAGTGCAACTTGAAATAATTAGTCCAACTCTCATAATTAAATAAATAGCTATTGGTCATAAATACTATAGAAAATTTAGACCAAAATATAGTGCATATGGGAATATGTGCAAATTTGATAATAAAATACTATAGTGTAATGTAAAAAATGTGTATAGCATGAAATGGATAAAATAAAGTGCCAGTGTAAACCTATATATGGTTATAATAAACATATTAATGTTATGCATATAATCCAATGTGAGATAAATATGATCATTTATAAAAAGTATAAATATATATAAAAATATATATATAAATAAATAAATATGTAACCCTATGTGTATAAATATATATAAACATTTTTTTATTATAGAAAAAAAGTCCCAAGAATGACTCCAATGATGAAGTAGCTCCAACGATGAAGAATGGAAAGAACAATCACATGATAGCCCTGGATGGTAGCGCATCTAGATAGACAAACAGAGTAAAAAGAGTATTAAATTATAGCAAAAACATGCAGTTAAAACGAGTGGAAGCTGCTGTGCTCTAATAAAAAAAAAATGATGCTAGATATTGTAATATATACTTTGCATTGTACTTCACAGCTAGTAAAGATTGACCATCTAATCTAATCTATCTAATCAATGTGACTTTACATAAAGTGTGTACTTAATGGCTTTGAATCAAAAAACCTTTATCACTAATTCCCAGAAATTATAGCCTGAATAAGTGGGTTTGGTATACAGCTAGACAGACATGGCAGATTGTGTAGCTTTCTTTGTGGGTTTTGATTCTCGACAGGTATATTTCCACAGTATTTACTAATGTTTCCCTATGTTTTGCACTTTTCCCTATGTTTTGCTTTTTTCCAACTGCTTTGAGCAGTGGCGTTTACCAGTGCTCAAATCAACCACATTTTTCTGTTTAAACCTTCGGAAATATGTTGGGATTTTCAAAAATGTTGGGAACACGCCCCCTTTTCGGTGATCACGCCCCTTTTATCAAAAGACACACCCTTTTTTCAGGTTTTCTGAGTAAAATGAAGAGTTGGTATTTTTTTTTTATTCTGGCACACAACCCGACAAAACAGGTTGAATTTACAATAGTAAATCAGGGCCCATATGTTTCTGTTCACTTTTAATTTGGTCAAACAATTCAATTTATTCGACTATACCTGCTAGGACTAGTTTCCACACATACTATCCCATGTCTTTGCTCTATTGTCCAAGATGTCACATGTTTGGATTTTCTTCATGCTTTATCGTTTTACCTAAAAACATCATGTCATCCAGTCTGCAAGCTTGCCACTATCTCACTTCTATCTTGTTCCTAGTTTTTAGGGACGTTTATGCAAATCTGATCAACTCTTGCACAAACACTGTTTTCTATATAACAGTTTTTTTAGAAAAATGTAAAATTTTTTCCAAAGAAACAAAAACGGAAAAAGTTATGACATATCTGGGTTGTATGAAGGTATACAAATTTTTTTGGACAATATGAGACAACCTTTGGCTATCTTGTTAACACCCGAGTAACTTAGTCTAGCAATTCCCAGGTAGAGAACGGTTGTAGTTTATGTCGATGATTTATGATACAAACCCTCTTATAGGTTACTTCTGTATTTTAAAGTCTGGTGTGGTATCCTTTATTATGCTCCTTTTTCTTTGAAATTTTAATAAAATGGGAAATATACATGAATGACTTATAGTTCTCCTTCCAACTAAATTGGCTACTGGTTTTGGTTAAAAAATGCATCAAAAACTTCAGTAGCAGTTTTCAAACAAGCACTGTATATGACATAAGCCTTCTGGTGATATTCTCATGGGGTAAATACAACACCACACAGAGACAGCATACCCATAGGCACCACTGTTCAGGTCTTTGTATATGATTTTACTGGGGCAAAGCATAGGACATTCTGTAGTGTTCTAGTACACTAGTTTGCTTTTTTGGCTGAAGAAAGAACAGTCTGTTAGGGTTGAATGTGACTAGTTGTCAAATCTAATGTGCCTTTTCTTAAAGAGTACCTTTCATCAAACCATATTTTCATAACTAACTCAGATTATATTTCCTAACTACTCCTAACACCCCTCCGAGCTTTAAAAAGCTCTCTGTCATATCTTTCCTCTTACTCACATTGTGTGAGCTCCTGGCAGGAGAAAGTGGACGTTCCCCAGCAGGCGCGACATCACTGAAGCCTGCGAGAGCTGTGCATAGCCATGCCCCACAATCACTTCCTGAGTTTGGTCTCCTGCCAGGCCGGGAGGAGACCAAACTAACTGTTTGACTTGTGGCAGGGAACAGAACAGAGCCACCTAGTGGCTGTTTTTTCAATCACATTAAAAGCATATAAAGGTTGAGAATTTTAACAGCAAGTAAATAGCAAAGTGTCTTATAAGCACATAAGGAACAATATTTTAAAAGTGGATGGTGCAGAGATTACTCTAACTTTATACACACACATAGTTGCATCCTAAAACTAGCCCAAATTTAATTTAGCCAATCAGTGTTCAGCACAGCTAGGCTAAGGGGTGTGTTTCATTAGAAAAAAAAATCTATAAAAACCCTATTAACCTGCTAATTAAGTATGGGAAATTAGTATATAACCAGAACTAGTATGGAAAATGAATATATATCCAAAAGAAGAGAAGTAGTAAGGGAGGAGCAAAAGCACAAGTCAGAAAAGAACAAGTTCATTATCTTGGCCTACCAAAGCTTGTATAGGACCAAGTTCGGCTCTTGCAAGAAACTAAAGAGACCTCTTGAGCCTTTCCCTGGCTGAGGGACGATCCTTCTGTAGCCTTTGAGAAGAAGCCCAGTGTCATTTTTTGTAGCCTGAGAAAGTAACCCTTTGTCAAGTACCTGGGCCTTCGCATATGTAGACAATTCTTTATTTTTAAAGGGGCACTCCGCTGAAAAACCTTTTTTTTTTTTTTTTAAATCAACTGGTGCCAGAAAGTTAAACAG
This sequence comes from Hyla sarda, assembly GCF_029499605.1. Taxonomy (NCBI): domain Eukaryota; kingdom Metazoa; phylum Chordata; class Amphibia; order Anura; family Hylidae; genus Hyla; species Hyla sarda. Next base: position 259,139,123 of record NC_079191.1, on the reverse strand, counting down.
ATTTGTAAATTACTTCTGTTAAAAAATCTCAATCATTCTTGTACTTATTAGCTGCTGAATACTACAGTGGAAATTATTTTCCGCTTGAAACACAGAGCTGTCTGCTGACATCATGAGCACAGTGCTCTCTGCTGACATCTCTGTCCATTTAAGTAACTGTCCAGGGTAAAAGGAAATTCCCATAGTAAACATATGCTGTTCTGGACAGTTCATAAAATGGACAGAGATGTCAGCAGAGAGCACTGTGCTCGTGATGTCAGCAGACAGTTCTGTGTTTCAAAAAGAAAAGAATTTCCGCTGTAGGATTCAGCAGCTAATAAGTACAGGAAGGATTAAGATTTTTTTTATCTAAGTAATTTACAAATCCGTTTAACTTTCTGGCACCAGTTGATTAAAAAAAAAAAAAAGTTTTTCACCGGAGTACCCCTTTAACTAGTTGAGTACCCAGCGCTGCCCGTTTTTTTCTTCCTTATCCTTGTGGGGGGAAAGCAACAAAGGAGGAAGCTTTTGTCCTCATATCCCTTCCCAAAATCCTGACCCCATATCTCCTCCTCGTATCCCGACCCCAAATCCCCTCCTCATATTCCTACCTCATCTCCTGTCCTAATATTTTGTCCTCATATCCTGTCCCCATATCCCGACCCCATATCCCGACCCCATATCATGACCCCATATCCCGACCCCATATCCCGACCCCATATCCCGACCCCATATCCCGTCCCCATATCCCGTCCCCATATCCCGTCCCCATATCCCGTCCCCATATCCCGTCCCCATATCCCGTCCCCATATCCCGTCCTCATATCCCATCCCCATATCCCGACCTCATAGCCCGACCCCATATCCCGTCTTCATATCCCGACCGCATATCCCGTCCTCATATCCCGTCCCCATAGCTAATCCTCATTTCTAATCCTCATATCCCGTACTCAGGTGGGGCTGCGTTGTGGTAAAGATATTGTAAGATAAAAATAAAAGGGGTGTGGCTTAAAAGGTGGTCGTGTCTTTGTGAGATGGGGTGTGGCTTACCATCCAGACTGACACATTAACCAGGAGATGCAGAGCGGAACTTGTGAAGTAAGGCACCAGAAGTTCTATATACTTGCATGGGACTTGAAACAAAAACCCCATCCTTCACATATGGCGGCAGGTCAGGGGTTAATTTAACTATTATATATTTTTATTTGACATATAAGTAACGTGACTAAGTATTATCGAAATATCTCCAGCTGTTTGGAAATTATGCAGTAACATGAATTTCCCAAAGACTTGTATGGGACTTTAAATAAAAACCCTGACCCTGGCAAATGGGGGTGGGTAAGGGTTAAATTACCTATCCTATGTTTGATGTTTACATATAAGTAACATGTGTGCCAAGTTTCATGTTAATATCTTTAGCGGTTTGGACGTGATGCCACACACACACACACACACACACACAGACACACACACATACATACACACATTGAGATTTATATATATATATATATATATATATATATATATCTATATATATATATATATATCGTTTTTTAATAAAGTTCCCCTTTTTAAAGTCTCGAGGGCCTAGATACTGTTAAAGGCCAGGCAAAAGTACACACCAGCTGGTGTTGTACATAAAAACTTTTTCAAGCGTACTGTAGGGCATTTTCCTGCCCTCATAAGTGCATACCACATAGGTATGTCTAAGTGGTGTACTATTTTGTTCCTGTTAAAATCTTAAGGGCCTAGATACTGTGAAATGCTAGGTAAAAGTACTCACCTGCTGGTGTTGTACACAAATACTTTTTTGAGCGTACTGTAGTGCATTTTTCTGCCCTCATAAGTGTTTACCACATACGTACATCTAAGTGGTGTACTATTTTGTTCCTGTAAAAGTCTCAAAGGCCTAGATACTGTGAAAGGCCAGGAAAAAGTACTCACCGGCTGGTGTTGTACACAAATACCTTTTTAACCCCTTAAGGACCAAGGACGTACTGGTACGTCCTTGGTCCTGCTCCCGTGATATAACGTGGGGTTACACGGTAACCCCGCATTATATCACGGCGGGCCCGGCGTCATAGTGAAGCCGGGACCCGCCGCTAACGGCTAAAAGCGAAAGTAAAAGCTGCCGGTTAACTCAGTGGGCTGTTCGGGGTAGCCGCTGCGAAATCGCGGCATCCCGAACAGCTTACAGGACAGCGGGAGGGCCCCTACCTGCCTCCTCGCAGTCAAGCGGCAGAATCATCGATCACTGGTTTCCTTTGAGAAACCAGTGATCAATGATAAACATCAGTGTGTGCAGTGTTATAGGTCCCTTTGGGAGCTATAACACTGCAAAAAAAAAGTGAAAAAAAAGTGAATGAATATCATTTAACCCCTCCCCTATTAAAAGTTTGAATCACCCCCCTTTTCCCATAAAAAAAACCACAGTGTAAATAAAAATAAACATATATGATATCACTGCGTGCGGAAATGTCCGAATTATAAAAATATATCGTTAATTAAACCGCACGATCAATGGCGTACGCGCAAAAAAATTCCAAAGTCCTAAATAATGCATTTTTGGTCACTTTTTATATAATTTAAAAATGAATAAAAAGCGATCAATTAGTCCTATCAATGCAAAAATGGTACCGTTAAAAACTTCAGATCACGGCGCAAAAAATGAGTCCTCATACCCCCCCATACACGGAAAAATAAAAAAGTTATAAGGGTCAGAAGATGACAATTTTAAACGTATTAATTTTCCTGCATGTAGTTATGATTTTTTCCAGAAGTACGACAAAATCAAACCTATATAAGTAGGGTATCATTTTAATAGTATGGACCTACAGAATAAAGATAAGGTGTCATTTTTACCGAAAAATGGACTACGTAGAAATGGAAGCTCCCAAAAGTTATAGAACGGCGTTTTTTTTTTTCAATTTTGTCGCACAATGATTTTTCTTTCCGTTTCACCGTAGATTTTTGGGCAAAATGACTGATGTCATTACAAAGTAGAATTGGTGGCGCAAAAAATAAGCAATCATATGGATTTTAAGGTGCAAAATTGAAAGAGTTATGATTTTTTAAAGGCAAGGAGCAAAAATGAAAATGCAAAAACAGAAAAAACCCCGGTCCTTAAGGGGTTAAGCATACTGTAGCGCATTTTTCTGCCCTCATAAGTGCATACCACATTCGTACATCTAACTGATGTACCCTTTTGATCCTGATAAATTCTTGAGGGCCTAGTTACTGTAAAAGGCCAGCCAAAAGTACACAGCTGCTGCTTTTCTAGACAAATACTGTTTTAAGCGTAGTGAAGCATTTTGTACTCCCTTCATATACGCACTAAGTATGTCAGGCAGAGAAGTGCCAGGACGTGCACAGAGGAGTGGCAGAGGCCTAAATTCATCAGGCGCAGGCTAAGGTCGCAGCAGACTAGGGGCGAGTGGCAGCAGGAGTCGCGGAGAGAGGCCTGATCTCCCGGTATCAGCTATTGGTCGTGTCTCGACCAGCGACCCATCTGCCGTTATCGATTGTTAACACAGTCATCCACTCCATCACAAGTGACATCTGATAGTCAACAGTCGGTGGGTTCCTTAGATACAACCCTCATTTGGTATGGCCCGGGAGCAGTCCCTGTCCTCCCATTGCCTCCCTGTCCTATGCTGTTCCCTCCCCTACAGAAGTATCTTATGCTGTGTGCTCAGTGAGGATGATCTAACAGAGAACAGTCAGCAGCTACTGCACAGCCAAGTAGTGGAGGAGACATCCGTCGCTTCCTCCGCTAGGCGGGCAAGTAGTGATGAGGAGAGTGACGTTGGAAGTGGTTTTGCCACGCATTCAGGGTCCTGAAGCCGACACTGTTGAGGAACCTGAGGAGGACATCAGTGATGTTCAGACACTTGATGATGATGAAGCCGATCGGAATTGGGAGCCGGGTGCAGAAGGGGCTTCAACATCATCAGGAGAAGAGGGTTGCAGGTTGCCCGTGAGGCAGCAGCTGAGTCAGCAAGGTGGTAGCATGTTTGGCAGTCATCATGGTGGCAGAAATGGAAATTCTGGAGCTAAATGTGCCTGGGCGAGACCACCTGCTTCGCGACAGCCTACCTTCCCAGGAGGTAGTGGAACAGGGGTTCCAGGAGACGGTGGCAGTATCAGTCAATTAGTGCGGACTGTTGGTGGGAAAATCAGCTACTCAGCGGTGTGGTAGTTTTTCGTCAAGCATCCGGAGGAGGTTACCATAACCACATGCAAGATGTGTTGGCAGGTGAAGCGTTGCCAAGGTCCCAATGTTGGCACTGCGGCCCTGCGTCAACATATGCTGCGCCACCATAAAGCGGCGTGGGTGAACCATGGCTCCAATGTGGTGGTCCAGCCTGCTGCATCCCTCAGTGGCATGCTGCTCCATGTTTCAGTCAGCAAAGGCTCCACCACCTCGGCTGAAGGGAGCTCTGTGTCATACCCTCCTTCTGTCGCTCCAGATGCTCCTGCTCCTCCTACTTTTAGTCAGTCATTCCGTCAGCAATCCATCGGCGAAGCCTTGTCCAAGAGACAACAGTTTGCACTCACTGATCCAGCGGCAGAGAAGCTGAATGTGCTCCTGTCCAAGTTGCTGGTGCAGCAGTCCCTCCCTTTTCAAGTGGTGGACTCTGCACCTTTCAGAGAACTGATGGCTTGTGCCAAGCTGAGGTGGAGAGTCCCAAGCCGTCATTTCTTTGCGCAGAAGGCAGCACCAGCCCTGCAAAATGTTGTGGAAGAGAAGCTGGGATAGTCCTTGAGCCGGTCAGTGTGTACCAAAGTGCACGGCAGCGCCGACATGTGTAGCTGTAACTATGGTCAGGGACAATAAATGTCCTATATGGCCCACTGGGTGAATGTGGTTCCTGCACAGCCACAACACCAACTTGGATAGGTCACGCCACTTCTTCCTCCACGCTCTCAGGCCGTTGGTCCTGTGACAGTTTGCGACTCCGCCTCCTCATCCTCCACCATGTCCTCAGCCTCCACTGCATGGGCAAGTCTTAGTGCCCCTTCAGCACACCATGTGTGCATGGCACTGCGTTGTCACTTGTCTCGCTGTTCTTCACATGGTTTGCCTTGGAGAACGGAGTCACACAGGGGAGGAACTGCTAAAAGTCATTCATCAAGAAATCAGAGCATGGCTTACTCCACGAAAACTGGAAATGGGAACCATAGTAACTGACAACGGGAAGAAAATCTTGTCTGCGCTGCAACAAGGAAGGTTGAGCCATGCGCCCTGCATGGCACACGTGTTCAATCTGGTTGTCAAGTGGTTCCTGAAGTGTTCCCCCCCATTTGCAAGACATCCTAACAATGGGAAGGAAACTTTGCATGCACTTCAGCCACTCGTACACTGCAAAGCAAACCCTCCTTGAGCTGCAGAGTAAGAAGGGTATCCGCCAACATAGTCTGATTTGCGATGTTGCCACATGTTGGAATTCCACCCTCCATATGTTGGACCGATTATAAGAACAGAGAAAAGCCATCACGATTTCTTGATGATTCAAGCGTATATGGGGAATCCCCTGTGTAACTTCAATGTCAACCAGTGGCAGCTCATACGTGACACCTGCCATTTGCTCAGGCCCTTTGAGGAAGCCACTTTATTACAGTTTTATTCAACAAACAGGGAAGGGAACAGTGGGTAGTGTGGTGACCGGGTGCTATATTCCCAGCGAAATCACAGTGGAAAAAAGGCTAACACACACTAATTTATTTCACCAATTCTTCTTTCTTTATATGAGTATTCTTCAGTAATACAAAAGCAAAGAATAGTGTATAATCACCCAATGTGGATCATGCAAAGTCCACAGGTAGTTACAAGGAGAAGGAGCCAGCTTCTTAGAATTCTACATGCAGCTGCACTGCCATACATCTCCGTTCACTGAAGGACAGGTGAGAACGTCTGCATTTGCTCAGGCCCTTTGAGGAAGCCACTTTATTAGTCAGTCTCCAGGATTACGGGATGAACGATGTCATTCCACGGCTTCATTTCCTACAACACGTGCTGGAAATGATGGCTGGTCAGGGCACTGGAGCATGGCGCCTACATTTCAGGGCCACATGAGCCCTGTGGGAGCTGAACTAGAGGAGGAGGGGGAGGGGCACAGTGGAGCACAGTTTAGGTTTTGCAAGATGGGCAGCTTTTCTAGTCATCTGACAGGACAGGACAGGAGGAGCAGCTAGAGGAGCTAGAGGGTTATGAGGAAGGCGATACAGAGGACCCAGACACACTGTGGTAGTATGCAGTGGAGATGGAGGCAGGGAGTCCCTCCGAGTCACTTGCACAAATGGCATGAGGCATGCTCAGTTGCTTACGTAATGACCACCGAATTGTCACCATTTGGCAGCAGGATGACTTCTGGCTCTCCACCTTATTGGACCCTCACTTCCTGCACAAAATGGGAGGCTTTTTTACACCCACTGAGGGAGGACAAACTGACCTACTACAGAGACATTCTACGTAGTCAGCTGGCTGATGCCTATCGGCGCCATCATCCATCCTCTCGCAGGTCTGACTCGGGGGGCCTTCTATGCTCACCTTCCACTGCCTTGGCTGCTGGGGAGGCCAGAAATAGCCGTTCTTAATGGCGATTCACAACATTTGGACCGAACCAAATTTTTCCGGAAAATTCGGCAAATTGCCTGAATCAATTTTTTTTTAATTCACTCATCTCTATTCATAACCATTACTGCATAAACCAAACATCCACTTTAGAGGGCTACAAAGGAATCTTTATAGAACTTGTTACCTTGAATAATAATTTCTGCAGCAGTTGTTACAAATCCACAGGAAAGCAACTTGTTTTTTTTGAACTGACATTGAATATTAGACTGTGTTCTGTTTCATTTATAAAATTATTGTATTACACTTAGTCTGGGACAAATTCACTTAACATTCTCCACATAAGTGGCGTTTCTATTACACTGATTTCAACATGGTAATGTATGCATATACATTATACAGTCATTTAATTGTTACACTTCAATTTATTGCCCTTGACCTTATAATTGCATGAACTCAATTATAATCTGAAAAAGCATTTTTTTTTTTTACTTAAACCCAGGTTGGCCAAGTTGTAAGTGCACCACAGTAACTACATTTACAAAGATTATTAATAATCCATGAAGAAATGTACTTAAAGGGGGTACTCCAGTGGAAAACGTTTTTTTTTTTTTAAATCAACTGGTGCCAGAAAGTTAAACAGGTATGTCAATTTCTTCTATTTAAAAATCGTAATCCTTCCAGTACTTATCAGCTGCTGTATACAACAAACAACGTTCTTTTCTTTTTGAATTTCTTTTCTGTCTGACTACAGTGAAACCACTCTCTGCTGACACCTCTGTCCATGTTAGGATCTGTCCAGAGCAGGAGCAAATCCCCATAGCTAACCTATCCTGCTCTGGACAGTTCCTGACGTCGAGGTGTCAGCAGAGAGCACTGTGGTCAGACAGAAGAGAACTTCCTGTGGAGCATACAGAAGCTGATAAGTACTGTAAGGATTAATATTTTTAATCAGAAGTAATTTACAAATCTGTTTAACTTTCTGGCTCCAGTTGATTTACAAAAATTGTTTTCCAATGGAGTACCCCTTTAAACCTCTCCATATTTGCACATAGGATACACACACATTCACACTAGGCTTATTGGTATGAATCTATTCAGTTCATGTATTTAATCCATCCATCAAGTAACAGCAATCAGAACCCTATAGGCTTAGTTAGTTTCTGCTTGTGCTTTAGCAACATTTACCACAATTTCTCATGTTTAACCTTTGAAAAGTCTGCAGGTTTTTTGGCAGCCATAGGAGAGCCATACTTCATCACATTTATGGGACTATTATAAACTGGGGAAAAAAAATCATTACTCGCAATCTCTCTTTACTGTCCCTATTTCTACCACCAAGTGAGTAAGAGCCCTATTAGATGTCCCGATGTGCACTGTAAACAGGGCCAGATTTCCCATCTGGCAATTCTGGTAAATGCTAGATTGGCCGATGTGCTAAATGGGCCAGTCTACTCTACCTCTGCACTTCACAGCCTAAAATTACCGGCTGTAGAAAGCTGTGTAGTGCAAAGTGACTGTGAAGAGAGAGAGAGACAGTCATCAGGTTGTAGCTATCTTTCTACCCTCTACGATTCCCCCAGCAGGCACCACCTCCTCATGGTCACCCCAGGACTGCCTTTGTAAGTATAGGAGACTCCTATCATTAGAAAATGAAGGCAGCAGGGTAATATTACTTGAGCAGCTTTTTTTTAAGGAACAAAGTGTGCCTAGGGGAAAGATCCCCAGGCAGATATAACATTCAGAAGGGCATTTTAGTTTAAAACAGTGGGGCCCAATACTAAGGGGTTGGGCTATACAGAAGTACAGACAAAGCTTTGTGGAGGAAAGGAATCTTGGGTACAGAATCCTGCCAACTTCTGCTTGCCAGTTGCAAGGTTCATTAGTACACAAAAGAAACCAGGTGAGTATACCAATGTGTGTGATGTGTCCTATTCGACTGATATTTGTACTGTGAGTGACTTATGCAATAACAGTATATGTCCATTGTATAAGTAAAATTAGCACTTTTTGTAAACTGTGTTCCATAATCTAACATATTAATGAGGTCATTGCGAGAGTAGCATGTGTAGCATATGCCCAGCATGCAAGCGCCACATATGGCTTACTGTGGTGGCCCAGTACAGAAGTGGCTCTTTTATACACTGTTGGTCCCATCAAGTGGACTCAGTCCCAGTCCCCTGGCCCCACACTTCTCAGAACTCTCATTGCCCATATAGAGTTAATGTATTGCATTATGTGTTAATGGATCTTTAAATCCTGTTGTTAAGCCCTATTTAACCAAGGAAGGTGTAAGTGACCAGGTGACTTGTTGGTGACCTATGGGACCCCTCCAAATTGCTCCCACATATAGCTGGGAGGAGCTAGCCAGCTCAGAGCAGTCTTCGTGCATACTGAGCTACAGTCAAGTGAAGACCTGAGAGTGTCTGGTGTTCCTGAGGGAGACCCAGGCCTAGTCATGCAGCGACGCAGCCACTATCCTCGGAACCCCTACAGGTGAAAGTCAAAGCCTGGTAAGCGCAAATACAGTGGAAAAGGCTTGTCAGCATAGTCAAGTCTGTCAAGTCTAAAGTCAGTGTGGGTTGCATAATTGAGTCCAAGTCCACTACAAGTCCCAGCAAGTCAACAAGCCTCCTGAAGTTCACTGGTCATCTCCTTAGGCCTAAACTAAGCTGTAAAGACTTTAACATCTGTCTGCCTCCGTAAAGTGCCATTGTTCCATAACCTTGCATAACCTCCTCCTGGCAGAGGAACCAGCGGCCATACCTCGGGTGGTGTAGAGGATAACCACGAACGTCACTAACACTAAGGGTTAATACCATCTGCCCTAAGGGTTAACAACATCTGCTCTTCCAACACCCTCTACCACAACTTTTGGTGTCCTACGAACAGGATACGGGTGTGCGCCTTATGCGGAAATACCCCTCCAGTCTGAACTGTGTCGGTATTGCTGAAAATTCACATGTCCGTGCAAAAAGAAATTGCGCCAAAATTGTATGGGACATTGTCTGTGAAACTCATATGTTCAGAGGCACTTGTGAAATAGAGGGGGAGGTGAAGAAAATGTTATTCTCTGCCATTGTAAACAGTATTGAAGTTCTTTGCTGTGTTCTAAAGTGTTTGCCGTACCTGAAGGGGTTAATCTGGTCCAGTGATTCCTGCAAGCGGTCGCAGCTCCGCCCACATCAGTCCCCAGTGGTGACGCCTCTTCAACTCAGCGAGGAGGAACAAAAAGGATCGCCATGTGTTGCACAGGGGAACACTTTCCCGACCGGACCCAAACAGGAAGTTTCCTGGGTGCAGCCATCTTAGAAGCCTCAGGCTGCTGCTTTCATGCCCGGCTGTTGTATATAAAGCCAGCGCTGCACTGCAACTCCTGAAAGCCTTACCGATCATCAATACAGAGTCTCCAGTACCCATGTCTGTTATTATTATCCCAAGATTGTCCACAAGTTTGGTTATCAAGTCTTCTGTTACCGGGTACCTGCAAAATAGAGAAGGAGTGTTTGCTGTCGTTACCCCCATCATCGAAACCGAAGCTGCTGCAGCAACTCACCAGCTCTCTTAACGGGGAATGCACTTAATCTTCCTTACAGCGACAACGCACTCAAAAATCTACAAGATGTCTGCACCACAGATCAACCGGGTGTCAGCGCCCCTCCATCTCCAGCGGTGAGCGCGCCACCTGGTCCAGCAGTTAGTGTCCTGATTCCGGCAAGCATCAACAACCCTGGTGTTCCAGCGACCGCACCGGTATTCATAGGGAATCCTGTACTTCCTACCTACAATGGAGACCCCTACACCTTGAGGGATTTCAAAGAGAGGAACCAGAGCTTGTTTGTTTTTAACTCTTTGCCTCCTAACCAACAGGTGCAACTGCTAACGGGACAACTCCAGGGACCTGCACTAGAGGAAGTCTGCACCTGGCCAGCATCTGAAAAGGCAACTGTGGAGCAGATTTTTGAAGGACTGTATCAGGTATTTGAGTCACATTCTCCATCAGAGATACGCCTCCGGCTGTATGAAAGGCGAAAAAAGGCAGGTAAGACCTTGACAGTATATGCTGTAGCCCTACAGAATGCCCTAGAGACTGTCCAGAATTTAGACGGTATAACTCCAGAGCAGGGCAACAAAGTGTTAATGGACAGATTCATTGATGGAGCTCATAATAAGTGGGACAAGGCATAAGCAGTCCAAAACCCCAACATGTCATTTCCTGCTTTTAAGAGACTTGCTATACAAGTAATTGAGTTACTTGAGTTAAAAGATGTTTGTACTCCCTTTGCACCTGCTCAGGAACCACTAGGGGCAACAGCCAGGCCTATACTATCACCATCCCCTCTCCCCGCCCCAGTGCAACCTACCCTGCCAGTCACAACAGTCTCGGATCTACAAAGTGTTAGGCAAGACATTGAACAACTGACTAAAGCTGTTAAGGAGCTTGCCGCCCGGCCTGCTCTGCCTGACCGTGAACCATCCTTACCCAGGAAATCTGCCCCTGCTCCCCGCAATCCCAGTTACCGTAATCCTCCACTCAATAGATATTCAGGGACTCAGAAACCTTTTTGCACTTACTGTAACAAGCCTGGCAATTGGAAATTGCAGTGCTGGGATTTAAACGGATTCACCCTGAGGTCGAGGACCGTCTCTCAGGAAAACAGTCAGCAGGTCCAAACCTCCAACCACCTAAATCAGGACTCTCACTTTATGTCGCCCCCTGCCCCTTATAATGGTTGTTGTAGAAGGTGTACCTTTAGAAGCCTTAATAGATACAGGGTCACAGGTGTCTACCATATTGAAATGTGTCTTCTACCAGCATTGGGATGCTAGTTTATTGTGTGAGCCTGATGATGTTAATTTTAGAGTAGTTGCAGGTAATGGGCAACCAGTCCCCAGACATGGATACTGGGAGCCAACCATTCAATTGGGTGAACATGTACTTACAGGGCAGGGAGTGATTGTAACTAATGTGACAGATAAGGGGTCTGCTGAATTCATATTGGGGATGAACATTATGAGACATTGTTTTACTGAGATTCTAGATGCCTTGTATGCCTCTCTTCCTAATATGCCCCCTTCAGACCATCAGACTGTGCAGCACCACCTGAAAGTCCTACTAGCGGAAGAGAAGTTTGCCAACATGCAAGGCGAGATCTGCAGAGTATGAGTCCAAGACCTCAAATCTGTAACCCTGCAACCCAACACTGAGACCATCATATGGTGCCGTGCACATCCCGGAATCAAAAATTGAGATTATCAGGCCCTGCAGGAACCCATGCAACTAGAAGATCACCCACTAGTTCGAGCTGTGAGAAGTCTCATCACCTTCTCAAACGGAAGAGTACCAGTTCGGTTAGTGGACCTGTCTGATTTTGCTAATGTCTTACCCAAATAGACTCCAGTAGCCCAGTCGAGAGACATTGTGACTGAACATCTAGTGGCCCAACAGCGTGCGGCTCAAGTCACTGGTGGGTCCAGTACTAATCCCCCAGAACCCTGGTAGGCACAGCTCCAGGTTGGGGACGCCACTGCCCCCTGGGACCAGGTCAATGGAGTTGTGAACATCGCCAAGAGGTGTCATGAAGCTTTCAGTAAAAAACGGACTTTGGGAAGACTACAATGATCCAGAATCGTATCCTTAAAGTCAACAGGCTGCCTATCAAAGAGAGACACCATCCGGTGGCGCCTGGCATGTATCAAACCGTCAAGAAGATGCTGGCCAACATGAAGGAGGCGGACATGATCCACAAAAGGTCAGAGTCCCTGGGCAGTGCCACTCGTCCTAGTCAAAAAGAAGGATGGAATTATCTGCTTCTGTGTAGACTACAGGGAGCTGAACAATGTCCCACATAAGGACACCTATCCTCTGCCACGAATTGAGGAGTCGCTTACTGCCCTCGGGTCTGCTGCTTACTTCTCTACCCTGGAATTAACCAGTGGGTACTGGCAAGTGCCCATGGCCTCAGGGATCGGGAGAAGACCGCCTTAGTGACACCTATGGGGTTGTTTGAATTCAAAGGTATGCCGGGGCTGTGCAATACCCCTGCTACGTTCCAGCATCTGATGGAAAGGTGCCTGGAACATCTGAATTTCCAAAGTGTCTTGTTGTACCTGGACAATGTCATTGTGTATTCCAAGTCTTACCAGGAACACCTCAGTCATCTGTCAGATGTCTTTCAAGTCCTGATCAAGCATATGCTGAATATCAAGTCATCCAAGTGTCACTTGCTCAAAGCCCAAGTCCATTACTTGGGCCACATTGTCAGTGCAAAGGGAGTGCAGCCAAATCATGAAAAGGTGGACGATGTCAAGAACTGGCCTACACCACGCACGGTGAAAGGTGTTAGGAGCTTCCAGGGATTCGCCGGCTACTACCGCCGTTTCATCCCACACTTTGCCCAAATTGCAGAACGGCGAAGGAGAATTACACCAGAAGACTGCCTATTGATATGGCCGAAGAGCAAAAGACAGCGTTTCAAGCTTTCCAGCATCTTCTGACGGAACCACCCATCTTGGCATATCCGAATTACACTCAGCCATTCCAGATATACTGATGCCAGTTTTGAAGGCCTAGGAGCCGTCTTGTCCCAAGTCCAAAATGGTCTTGGGATAGAGAGCGATTGCCTACGCGAATCGAAATCTGCAAGGGGCGGAGAACAACAATATCAATTATAGTTCGTTCAAGTTGGAACTTCTTGCCCTGGTACTAGTACGCAACTTACTGAATTTGGCAGAGGATCTTCAAGAGGACATATCTCAGGACCTACTGGGCATATTGTAATTCTCACTGTAGGCTCTGTTGTTATGAAATAGGTGAAATTTACCAGAAAATCAAGGCTCACAGCTCTGTTATACAAAGGCAGCTGGAACCCCTTCAACCGGGACCACTGTTCAGACGCGCGCACTTAGCCACAAGGACGCCGCTCGGTATCATTACCGTCTGCCTCCACCATTTCACCGCATCCTTACCGCATCTCGACATCGCATTGCTACCATCCATACGGCCAGACGCATCCCCGTGCCACACCAGGAGGACATTGGGAATCCACTCAGTGCGCAGACATCACCACTGAGCCAGATGCCCAGCTGTGCCAGTCTGCAGAACGGAACCCAGCTAAAGCAGGGCTACCATCCCGGGATCTTGAGTGCCAGTGGTGCGGTGAGTGGTGCAGAGCACCAAACTACTAACTACCTTCTGTGGAACATTGTGAATTAGTTATCCGCAAATAATAACATTTAATGCGGTGAATAAGAGGCCACAAAACGGTTTCACAAAACTGTTAAAAAAAAAACTGCTAAAAACTGTTTCAAAAAACTTTAAAAAAAAACTGTTCAAAAAACTGGTTGCAACTATTACTACATAATAAGGAGGCTGCTATACAGACAATTCTATATACACTTTACCCTATTACATTATTATTATTTATTACGTTTTTTCATCTAATTTTATGTATAAAATTAATAGTCCATTTCAAGGAACCCTGTTTGGACTATCTATTCTACTATAATAAATATTATCAATTATACAACTAGTCTGTTACATTCATCATACATATATATATATATATATATATATATACAGTAACAGGAGAATACAGCAGCACACTGCTAGCACAAAGATATATAGATGAAACATGAGTATATAGATAAAACATGAGTATATAGATATAACATGAAAAGCTATACAGCTGTGATGCAATAAATGAAGATATGAAACTATGAAAATATGAGGTACTTAGCTTGAAAATTTGGTGCCAAATAGCGTGGACCGTCCCACCACGGTAAGGTGACCTCATTCTGGGACGGACCCTACACTGTGTATATGCCTCTGTGTGAACAGTACAACAGGCATTGCAAGGGCTGAAACATCCAAGGCACCTTATATACACCTAATAGAGGTGGGTGGGGTGCAGGAGCCAACATGGAGGTAGCCACTCCCCCGTATGTGTAATTCAACCAAAGGATAAATTGGCCAGCATGATTGATCCAAACTATTGTAAAAACCTGGCTTGCAGGTGCAAGCTGCTGGGCTAAATATACAGCAACAGGAGAATACAGCAGCACACTGCTAGCACAAAGATATAGATGAAACATGAGTATATAGATAAAACATGAGTATATAGATAGAACATGAAAAGCTATACAGCTTACCTCCATGTTGGCTCCTGCACCCTACCCACCTCTATTAGGTGTATATAAGGTGCCTTGGATGTTTCAGACCTTGCAATGCCTGTTGTACTGTTCACACAGAGGCATATACACAGTGTAGGGTCCGTCCCAGAATGAGGTCACCTTACCGTGGTGGGACGGTCCATGCTATTTGGCGCCAAATTTGCAAGCTAAGTACCTCATATTTTCATAGTTTCACATCTTCATTTATTGCATCACAGCTGTATAGCTTTTCATGTTCTATCTATATACTCATGTTTTATCTATATACTCATGTTTCATCTATATCTTTGTGCTAGCAGTGTGCTGCTGTATTCTCCTGTTGCTGTATATTTAGCCCAGCAGCTTGCACCTGCAAGCCAGGTTTTTACAATAGTTTGGATCAATCGTGCTGGCCAATTTATCCTTTGGTTGTATTACACATACGGGGGAGTGGCTACCTCCATGTTGGCTCCTGCACCCCACCCACCTCTATTAGGTGTATGTAAGGTGTCTTGGATGTTTCAGACCTTGCAATGCCTGTTGTACTGTTCACACAGAGGCATATACACAGTGTAGGGTCCGTCCCAGAATGAGGTCACCTTACCGTGGTGGGACGGTCCACGCTATTTGGCGCCAAATTTGCAAGCTAAGTACCTCATATTTTCATAGTTTCATATCTTCATTTATTGCATCACAGCTGTATAGCTTTTCATGTTATATCTATATACTCATGTTTTATCTATATACTCATGTTTCATCTATATCTTTGTGCTAGCAGTGTGCTGCTGTATTCTCCTGTTGCTGTATATATATATATATATATATATATATATGTATGATGAATGTAACAGACTAGTTGTATAATTAATAATATTTATTATAGTAGAATAGATAGTCCAAACAGGGTTCCTTGAAATGGACTATTAATTTTATACATAAAATTAGATGAAAAAACGTAATAAATAATAATAATGTAATAGGGTAAAGTGTATATAGAATTGTCTGTATAGCAGCCTCCTTATTATGTAGTAATAGTTGCAACCAGTTTTTTGAACAGTTTTTTTAAAAAGTTTTTTGAAACAGTTTTTAGCAGTTTTTTTTTTTAACAGTTTTGTGAAACCGTTTTGTGGCCTCTTATTCACCGCATTAAATGTTATTATTTGCGGATAACTAATTCACAATGTTCCACAGAAGGTAGTTAGTAGTTTGGTGCTCTGCACCACTCACCGCACCACTGGCACTCAAGATCCCGGTATGGTAGCCCTGCTTTCCATTCTGCAGACTGGCACAGCTGGGCAGCTGGCTCAGTTGTGATGTCTGCACACTGAGTGGATTCCCAATGTCCTCCTGGTGTGGCACGGGGATGCATCTGGCCGTATGGATGGTAGCAATGCAATGTCGAGATGCGGTAAGGATGCGGTGAAATGGTGGAGGCAGACGGTAATGATACCGAGCGGCGTCCTTGTGGCTGAGTGCGCGCGTCTGAACAGTGCTCCCGGTTGAAGGGGTTCCAGCCGCCTTTGTATAACAGAGCTGTAAGCCTTGATTTTCTGGGAAATTTCACCTATTTCATAACAACAGAGCCTACAGTGAGAATTACAATATGCCCAGTAGCGTGCACCTGCAGGCCAGGTCCATATAATAGTTTGGTATCAACTAAAGTGCTGGCTGACTTATTCTTTGTCTGTATTACACAGACGGGGGAGTGGCTACCTCCATGTTGGCCTTGCACCCCACCCACCTCTATCAGTTGTGTATATAAGGTGTCTTGGAAGTTCCAGATCCTGTCATGCTTACTGAACTGTTCACACAGAGGCATATTCACAGTGTAGGGTTTGTCCCAATGAGGCCACCTTATCGCGGTGGGATGGTCCA
The DNA here is from genome assembly GCF_029499605.1 of Hyla sarda. Taxonomy (NCBI): domain Eukaryota; kingdom Metazoa; phylum Chordata; class Amphibia; order Anura; family Hylidae; genus Hyla; species Hyla sarda. The sequence continues at coordinate 259,122,544 of NC_079191.1, read as the reverse complement.
AGCTATTTGACCGCCGGCGGAGACAAATTTGTGAGCTAAGTGCCTCACTATCTCATAGTTTCACATTTGCATCTATTACACCATAGCTGTATAGCTCTCCATGTTTTATCTGCATGTTCACCCTATACCCTTGTGCTGGCAATGTGCTGCTGCATTCTTTTGTTGCTGTGTGTGTATATATATATATACTGTATATATCTTGAGGTCTGTACCATTTCTCGTATATTCTCAGTCTGTGAATATGTTCCTGGCGAAGGGATACACCCCTCTATGGATTTTCCCATTTTCTCACCCATGCAACCCACATACATCTGTAAATCTCCACCTCCTGGCTTATCTCCATTGGCTCCAGTCTATATGCCGACTCCAAGAGCTCCGGAGGTAATCACTGCCACACCAACCTATGCACCAGCTCCTACAGCACCAGCAGTCTCTGTTCAAATGGTTTTGGAATAAGTGCAAGCAGAAGTTCAAGTTCCTGTCGAAGAAGTGCCTGCTGAACTTCCAGACTTACCTCCAGATCCTGGTTCTCAAGAGGTGGTGCTGCGCAGGTCCCGGCGGTGTATTCAAAGCCAACTGCCTGCGAGATATAAAGAGTAAAATAATACCCATATATAATAGTCAAAAATGTACTATTATTGGCTAGTCTTGAAAATGTTTATCCACTACATAATGTCATGCACAAATAGAGAGTCAGTATAAATGTATAATAGTGAGTAGTTTATATATTACCTTTAAAGTATAGGAAATAGTCATATACATTATTAAGATAGGACTGTTAGCTTATAGCCAATATATTTATACTCAGTCCATAAAAATATAAAGTGTCTAATGTTTATTGTTTTCCTATTCACTGTGCACAGGGTTCTCTTGTGGCCAGAGAGAGCACCTGGTGAGCGTAAGTAGCACAAAAGTGGCAAAGCTATTGTATATGCTGTTGTCATGTATTGTCAAATATATAAGGTCAATATTACTGCTAGTCCATTGTTACGGAGAGAAGTAGCTGTCAAGCCAATGGGCCCCATTAGCCCAGGCATCAGGGTTGAAAGCCTCAGGCAGCCCTATCCACACCAAAGCAGTTGCAAGGTTAACTGACCTCACACAAGCTAAGATAATTTCATCTATTTGGATCCTGGTTAAATACTCCATTTGTATATGAGTATGTTTGGACATTCATCTACTATGCTGCATGAACTCTTCCCCAGTTACCAGCCCTGTGCAGGACATTTACAAAATGCCCCAGGAACTGTTTACCCTTGTCTTGGGCCAGTGGCCTTGTTCTTCATATGTCCTCAAGGACTGTACGTCGAGAACGGCTTCATTTAATAGGGGGAGTTGGTGGTGGCCCAGTACAGAAGTGGCCCTTCTTTACACTATTTGTTCTATCAGGTGGACTCAGTCCCAGTCCCATGGCACCCACACTTCTCAGAACTATCATTGCCCCTATAGAGTTAATGTATTGCATTATGTGTTAATGTATCTTTAAAATCCTGTTGTTAAGCTCTATGTAACAAAGGAAGGTGTGAGTGACCAGGTGACTTGTTGGTGACCTGTGTGACCCCTTCAAATTGCTTCCATATATAGGTGGGAGGAGCTAGCCAGCTCAGTGCAGTCTTAGTGCATACTGAGCTATAGTCAGTCAAGTGAAGACCTGAGAGTGTCTGGTGTTCCTGAGGGAGACCAAGGCCTAATCACGCAGCCACTATCCGTAGAACCCCCTACAGGTGAAAGTCAAAGCCTAGTAAGTGCAAGTACAGTGGAAAAGACTAGTCAGCATAGTCAAGTCTGTCAAGTCTAAAGTCAGCGTGGGTTGCATAATTGAGTCCAGGTCCACTACAAGTCCCAGCGAGCCAACAAGCCTCCTGAAGTTCACTGGTCATCTCCTTGGGCCTAAACTGAGCTATAAAGACTTTAACATCTGTCTCAGTAAAGTGCCGTTGTTCCCTAACCTTTAATCTGAGTGATTATTTACCCTGTGCCTGGTCAGGAACCAGTGGCCTTACCTCGGGTGGTGTAGAGGATAACCATGCCCTGGTGTCATGAACACAAAGGGTTATAATACCATCTGCCCTATGGGTTAACAACATCTGTTCTTCTAACATCCTCCACCACATTATGCCTAGTATGTGTGTGGCACATGTGGTATATGTCCATTATGAGAGTAGCATGTGGTGGCACATATGGTATTTGTGGTATGTGAGTAGCACTTGTGGTATATGAGAACCCCTGAGCAAGTTGCCTCAAGGTGACGTAGAATTTTTAATTCGGGTAGAAAAACAGACAGACATGGTGCACATCTACAATCTTGTATAATGATCTGATTGCTTCTCAGCATAATATCAAAAACTGACAGGTTGTTAGTATACATTTTTGATCAAAAAGTATAAGCCCACTCACCACGTCAAGGCCACCTACCCAGAGTGGGTCCCTAACGTCCCTAGCATAAAATGGCGCAGCACCGGGCGGCGACCACCACCGTCGTGACACCAGTGCCCACAGGGGGGGGAACGACCCACTGGCAGAGCGGCACCATGTCTGTTTTTCTACCCGAATTCACACGTAGATTTTTAAATGTCTCTAGAGGACTCATTTTGCATATAATTGTACATGTTGCTTTTCAATAAAGTCATTTTCTAGAACTGAAACAGATGTGCACTATATATAGAGTGTGGTATATGCCCAGTATGTAAGTGGCATTTGTAGTATATGCAACTTTAAAGAGGGAGAAAAAAAAGGGACTTATAGCGGTATACCCTGTGCCTTTATCTCTTGAAGACAAGAGTGAGTAAGTGTGCAAAGAAACTGCTCACCTTGTTGTGTTGCGCTCTGAGCACAACACCGATGATCGCCTATGGGGGTGGACATGAATGCCATCAGCAGCCCGTGTCTGTCCATACCCAGGGACCTGGGGCGGTATACAGAACTGGAGATGACCACGACCTTGCAACGGTGTGGAGAGGAAAATGAACACTTCCCTGGCGCTTCCTAGATGTAGGTCAGTAGTAAGTATTCCAAACTTCAGGGTAGTTGTAGTGAAATAGCATTTTTATTTAAAAAAAACTTGGGTGGCAACGCGTTTCGAGGGGAACAGAAACACTTTTCCTCAGGTCAGGGGGGAGGGGGGGTTGACACATAACAATGGCTTCCTTATATACATGCAAGCTGGAAAAAATCCTGAGAAAACCATCATGGCCCGGGGGCAGGGCAAGTGACGTCCTCACTGGCCCATGTGGAGGCCCGTGTATGTGTAAACAAACTGACACACATGTTAAAAAAATTTACATCGTTAGCAGAAACAATAAACCAACATATAGGGTATAATCTTAGTTTCCATAAAAGTGTGTTGGGATATGTACATTGTTGTTTTGTTGTCTGCATTATTTGCGGGAGTTCAGCCTGGACAGCACTGATCAGCCGCGCTCTGGCACCACAGGGCAGCGGAGATCAGCTGTCTGAGGTGCAACGGAGCGATGCAACATACTGGAACTGGAGTGAGTTGTAGTTGTTGTTTGTTTCCTTTGCGGGAGCGCAGCCTAGACAGTGCGGTTGGTCGCACTCTAGCAGCACAGGAAAGCGGTGATCAGCTGTCAGAGGTGCAGCAGAGGGGCACAATGTGCAAGACACAAAGGAGGTGGACAGCAGTCCTGCACACCAAGCTAGCGTAGTGTAGAATATGGCCAGTATGTGAGCATTTGAGGACCATGCTTTTGTGGTGATTACTGATATGATGTTGTGGGTTATAATAAAGGTAGTAGTCCCTGATATTACTTTCACATAGATAAGTGATGCTAACCTAATGTGAACCACAGCATTTTTTTTCTAATGAAGCCGTTCCATTAATGAGACCTCTAAAGCCCAGGTTCAGTGAAACAATTTAAAGTTTACTTAAAGGGGTACTCCGGCCCTGAGACATCTTATCCCCTATCCACCCACCTGTTTGAGTTGCATGCCGCAGTGCCAGCTCACAAACAGCTGGATAGTGACCACGGGGCCGTAGTATAGTGATGTCACGACTCTGCCCCCCTGTGACGTCACCCCCTGCCCCGCTAAGCAAATCTATGGAATGGGGCATTACAGACACATGAATGTAGCAACTTTGGATTCAAGAGAAGAAGAGTTTAGTCTCTCTTACTGAATGCTGTACATGAAAATGTTCCCTACAGATATGTGTAGATGTTACAGCTCTCTGGTACTCTACCTCACACTCCAAATTACTGGACAAGGATCTTCATAGGGGGAAACCATGGTGTAATGCGAACTACAAACTCCACTTTACTCATTCTTGTGCTAATTTGTGAAATGACAATGAAGCATATTCAGAGGTAGTCCTCCCTGACTTACAGACATGCTGACAATGGTCTGCCCAGAGGCTAATTAAAGATCCAGTGAAACTCAGAAAGTCCCTTGTTCATCTCTCTCTTTGCTTGAAGAAATCCCTCTTAGGGCAGAAATGTAGAGAAGACTATCCTCGAAACAATCTAAAAATCGATTCAGGAACAACTTTGTTGCATGCAGGACTAATGGCTGCTATGCTACCTATAAGTTAGAGGTATGCTTTACATTAGCAGTACGTAGGCTAACATTTTTAGTATCCTCAGGAAATAACAGGACTGAGGGAGGAGACATGTGCATCTGACAAAGGCCAGGCTTCAACTTACTAGGATGTAAGATGAGGTCTACTTAATTTCCCAGAAGGGCAGAGTAGACTGGCTTCTGCACTGATTGGTCAGGAGTCCTACATTATTACTGTGACAGCATTTTGTTTCAGCTGAGCACAGTGTATGCTCAGTCTAGTGGTACAAAACAAAAACACATTAGGAATACGAAAATATAGTTTGCATGTCCATACAATACTTTATGCTATATATGCATCAGCCACCCGAATGGTCCAGTGGGTAGCAGCTGGAACAGCTTGTGTTGTGCCACCACACTTTATCCATTATATACCTTATATTCTTATCCCCTGAAAGCTGAGCAGTATTCTAAAACCTAATTAAAGTTGTGATCATTTATGTGTGCTATCATCAGTGCTGCCTTATTGCTAATTGCTCCATGCATGGCTATAATGTCTATCTCCAAGTATTTGCATAAAGCAATTTTCCTTTCTTGTTCATAAATTTAAATTGAAAATGTACCAATCAAAAGGTAAAACGTTCTATAAAATGTACTGAAAGATGCTATCCCTTCCTTAAACAGCTGCATCCATTATGTATCTAATTCATAAATTAGAATAGGTCATATACAAAATCTAATTAGGATTTTGTAATAAGATGTGTCATGTAACTTAAAATAAAAATTACATTTTATACCTAGAATTATATTTCTGGCATCAGTGCTGAATTGTTAAATGACATACTGTACCATCTATCTTTAAAATGCTCATTATGTCATATACAATATTTTTTTCTTTCTATCTATCTATCTATCTATCTATCTACCTTCCTTCCTGCTTACCTATACTAATATATTTCCATTACTTCATATTATTGAGTACTGTGCAAATGAAAATGTGATTTTAAGATGGTAGCATACCTACAGAGAATAAAGGGGTTCATCTCTTGCAGATCTGTTACATCTTTAGCTGAGAAACAGTTAAGGGGTTGGGGATGGCTTAAAGGGGTATTCCAGGAATTTATATAATTTGACTATGCTACAGGGGCTGTAAAGTTAGTGTAGTTCATAATATAGTGTCTGTGTGTGACGGTTTTCTCACAATTCTTATGTGATTTTCACCCCAATATTTATTTTTAGCAGCATACAAAATGACTGTTATCTCAGATTTTTCCCAGGTTGCAGTGCAGCCGAGACCTGACATCACAAGTCAGCTGATGACAGGGAGCCTGTCTGCTTCAAAGGGTGGAGGGATTGCTTGGTGGGTGAGAGATCAACTGCAACTAATGCTACAGCTGTAGGCAAGTATAGTTCAAGATGATCCAGCTCGCTCCACCAATCCAATGTACCCCCGACACGGATCCGCACCCAGCCCGGTGCACACAAATCCAAACAAAGAGAAGTAATCCAGCGTGGGTAAGTAGAAATCCAGACTTTATTGGAACTCACGATAAAAGCAGTACAAGCAACCAGCATATCAGACGCGTTTCATGCGCAGTGACTGACGAAGGGCGCATGCGCCTGAAACGCTTCTGATCTGCTGGTTGCTTGTACTGCTTTTACCGCGAGTTCCAATAAAGTCTGGATTTCTACTTACCCACGCTGGATTACTTCTCTTTGTTTGGATACAGCTGTAGGCACCCTGATTGAAAACCACAGGTCTTTCAAATGAATGCAGCTCATTTATGTTTCAATGAGTGGGTGGCTGATGTGTGGGAGGGAAGAAAATGGAATTATGGGACTTGTAGGCAAAAAAAGAAAAATCAGTTCACAAAGTACCAGTTCACAAAAAGCTAGCCACAGTGTTATGGTAATCTCACAACATAGCCATTTTGCCCAAGGACAAGCGCAGATCCTTCCTAAGCATGTCCATTACTGTCTGCCAGGTACATACTAAAATCACCTTATGGTGAATAACCCCTTTAATGATCATTTTGTCCTACTGCAGACAGAGAATTGTAGGAAGGACCCTGCTTCAGCCAGACATAGGACAGTGAAGAGGACTAGGGGATATGGCTGATTTACTGGGATAATGAATAATGGATCAGCTTCTGACTTAAGGGTTGATTTTCCTGTGTTTGGCTGAAGCATCATGCTTTGCTGAGATGATGCTCTGGCCTATCAGAAGGCTTTGATATAGAACCAATTACATCTGGTCTCAGCGTCCATGCCCTTCTCAGGTGTAATAGTATAGAGAATTTTGGGTGTCTCCCAACCGAGTAGTGACAATACTCCCAGTAAATTATGCAATCAAAGAGGGGGGGGGGGGGAGAGGAGTGACTAAGACTTAGCTTTTAATCAAGTAATCTTAAAAAATATATAAATATATGTGAATGTACAGTGTGGGGTAGATCTGATAATATCTCCCCACCATAAGGATGCAATAATTACACACTGTTAAATGACCACGAGTGTATAGTATTGTAATTTTAGCATCATCAGTTATTTCCCTTAATGTCCGACACGTTTCGGTCACCGTCCATGACCTCCTCAGGGACAGGTAGGGTGCTATTTAATATACCAGATGAGCCCTGCTTATAAGCGGTACAGTCATAAGCCACGTCTACATATAGCAGGGAACAAAACACTCATCACAAGCAGGCAGTGATACAGTACCGCCTCTTGATATTACTTTAAAATTGATATCCAGAGTCATAAATAAACAGATAGCAGACCCTGGAGCGCCTTGGATATGGTCAATCCCTGAAAAAAAGCACATATAAACACAAGCTGCTGTCAGGTCACGTCGCATAATCATTATTACCCTGAAAGAAAAAACAGCCATGTTACTTACAGTTAGGCGTCTAGCGATAGACACGTATGGGGAGATCAGGCGAGAGGAGTCATCAAGACATATGTCACTGTGTCTTGATGACTCCTCTCGCCTGATCTCCCCCATACGTGTCTCAGTGCCTATGCCCATCCGTCATAAAATACATAGTCCTTACATTACATCATATGCATAATCATATAAGCCCCTCCCATCTTTCTTCACACATGTCCCAAATAATTTCTGATTTATTCTTCACTTTTGACCAATAGTCATACTTTGACAAGTAAGGCTACATTGTTGCAGTATTAGCTAGTCTAAAAACCTTTGGTTCTACTCATTTCTGTAAACCATGTCCTTTTGTCCGGGCACAGTGGAGTTAATCGGGTTGCCTAGTTACCGCTCTCTAACACAGAGCGGCTACGCATCTCAGGATCGGCGGCGTAAACCGGAAGTTGCGTCACCCGGGCCCTGCCTCCATTCCGCCTGGCGATCGGATATTACACAGAACGCCGCGGCTTCTCTCCATGTGCACTGTAGAAGCCGACAGGACTGTACGGCTCCCCGCAACCAAGCGGGTATGCACATGGAGACTATCGCTAGACGCCTAACTGTAAGTAACACGGCTGTTTTTTCTTTCAGGGTAATAATGATTATGCGACGTGACCTGACAGCAGCTTGTGTTTATATGTGCTTTTTTTCAGGGATTGACCATATCCAAGGCGCTCCTGGGTCTGCTATCTGTTTATTTATGACTCTGGATATCAATTTTAAAGTAATATCAAGAGGCGGTACTGTATCACTGCCTGCTTGTGATGAGTGTTTTGTTCCCTGCTATATGTAGACGTGGCTTATGACTGTACCACTTATAAGCAGGGCTCATCTGGTATATTAAATAGCACCCTACCTGTCCCTGAGGAGGTCATGGACAGTGACCGAAACGCGTCGGACATTAAGGGAAATAACTGATGATGCTAAAATTACAATACTATACACTCGTGGTCATTTAACAGTGTGTAATTATTGCGTCCTTATGGTGGGGAGATATTATCAGATCTACCCCACACTGTACATTCACATATATTTATATATTTTTTAAGATTACTTGATTAAAAGCTAAGTCTTAGTCACTCCTCTCCCCCCCCCCCCTTCTCAGGTGTACATAAATAGCTTCTGCATACTCCTTACTTTTGACTCTTAGCTTTGTGACCCGACTATGCCTCCATCATCTGTTTTTGTACTGCGAGCTTTCTTAGTTTGATTCAGCTTGTCTGAGTACACTTTCTCTGTTTGTCATTTTTTCCCTGTGTTTTGCCTAAGAGGGTCTACTTTGGAAAGTTCATAGGGAATTTCAAAGAGATTTAATGTAATGACTGCTAAATGCGTAATGATCTATCTGTATAATATAATATTATGTCACATTTATGATTTATATTTTTAACTTTTAAGAGTCTAATACACCAATGGAAGACAAAAAGGATCAATGTATAGATGAAACCATTATTACTCCATTCTGCAGTACAAGCTCCAAGATACTACATTAGTAGGTACCGTATTTATCGGCGTATAACACGCACTTTTTAGGCTAAAATTTTTAGCCTAAAGTCTGTGTGCGTGTTATACGCCGATACACCCCCAGGAAAGGCAGGGGGAGAGAGGCCGTCGCTGCCCGCTTCTCTCCCCCTGCCTTTCCTGGGGTCTAGAGCGCTGCTGTCGGCCCTTTTCACCCCCTGGTTATCGTCGCCGCTGCCCGTTCTGTCCCCCTGACTATCGGTGCCGGCGCCGATAGCCAGGGGGAGAGAAGCGGCGCCGACAGCCAGGGGGAGAGAAGGGGCAGCGGCACCCATTGCCGGCGCCACTGCCCCGTTGCCTCCCCCCATCCCCGGTGGCATAATTACCTGAGTCGGGTCCGCGCTGCTCCAGGCCTCTGTCGTGCGTCCCCGGCGTCGTTGCTATGCGCTGAACGGCGCGGCGCATGACGTCAGAGCGCAGCGCCGTGCATAGCAACGACGCTGGGGACGGAGGCCTGGAGCAGCGCGGACCCGACTCAGGTAATTATGCCACCGGGGATGGGGGGAGGCAACGGGGCAGCGGCGCCGTCAATGGGTGCCGCTGCCCCTTCTCTCCCCCTGGCTGTCGGCGCCGCTTCTCTCTCCCTGGCTATCGGCGCCGGCACCGATAGTCAGGGGGACAGAACGGGCAGCGGCGCCGATAACCAGGGGGTGAAAAGGGCCGACAGCAGCGCTCTAGACCCCAGGAAAGGCAGGGGGAGAGAAGCGGGCAGCGATGGCCTCTCTCCCCCTGCCTTTCCTGGGGGTATATCGGGGTATACACGCGCACACACAAACCCTCATTTTACCATGGATATTTGAGTAAAAACCTTTTTTTACCCAAATATCCTTGGTAAAATGAGGGTGCGTGTTATAGGCCGGTGCGTGGTATACCCCGATAAATACGGTATATTATCTTGTTGAGACATTGAAGTAAAATTTTATACGACTGCATCTAGAATTAATAGACACCATAAGTTATAAACATATTACTCCATTAATAATCAATGCCTCTCTCTGTCTTATAATGTTTATGGCAATGGTTCTGGTGGGTATACCTAGATAAAAGAAACTTTTTTGACATGACCAGTCTCCTCCAGGAGGATGGTTTTCTCAGAAAAGATGGCTAATATACATAGGTTAGAAAAGGTATACAAAAACTGTCACAAAAAATCTAAGCTAGATTGGAAAGGGTTTTCTGAAAGAGATTTAGGAGATATTTCGCTGCCGGTATAGTTTTTGTGAAAAAGACGAATTGACGTTAATGTAATTATAGAGAATGCCAATTTAACAACTTTAAGAAAAGGAAGAATGTATAATTTAAGGCTTGGATATTTGTTTAAATGATATAGTCTGTCAGGAAAACAACTTTGTTTAAATTATAGTTGGCTCAGATCCTCAGAAATCTCTTGCAATCAGCTGTTATCTCTGGGGGAAATCCACATCAGACCACACATTCCTCTGCAATGGCCACTGCAGGGGACATACACCCTTATACCTGTCACTTAGGCCATGTTAATGCATCCATAGCCATGTCTTGCAATGTGTAAAAGAAACAGCTTACAGGTGCACCTTTTGCTAACATGTACATATGCCTGCATTGGGGACAGTTGGGTTGCCCTCATAATCACTGGATTGGTGGGTGATCCTATTTTTATTGGCAACCTTTGTCAACATTTATGTATTATGTATGGCTACTTAAACTTAGCAATGCATAACAAAACTCTATTAGGCTGGGTTCACACAGGCAAAAATGTGCGGAATGTCCGTACGGAATATTTTGCTGCCACAGAGTCCCATTGACTTTAATGGGATTCTGCAGCACTGTTCACACAGCAGAATTTCTCCACTAGATGTTTCTGGAGTGAGAATTCATTCATCTACAGGACCAGTATTTAACAGCAAATATTAAAACAGAAACAATATTGGGGGACATTTATCAAGGGGTTTAGTCAGGTTTTCTTTACTATAATTGTCGCAAAATTGTCGCAACTGCGACTACGTGTGTTTTCATGCGTGTTTTCATGCGTGAAGAACAAGAAAACCAAGAAAATTCAAACTTGCTTACGTAGTAAATTTTTCAAAATGGATTTGCTTTAGTCAGGTATTTATTAACTGCGACAGTCACAGCTGCGCAATAAAATGTTGCAACGGCCGTAAAAATTTACTATATTACCTCCAGCTCCAACATGGAGCAGGCAAAGCTACTGCCGCCCGGGCTCCGACATACTTTCTCCCCGCTACCCTCACTTTGCTACAGGGACACTGCAGTGATTTACATCCCACCCCTCTCACATGCCAGCGCCACACAACTCCCATCTGTCTGCTAACTGTTGCAAGACTACAAGTCCCAGCATGCCCTTACAGTGAGGACACGCTGGGAGTTGTAGTCTTGTGGCAGCGGGAGCTGAGTGGCGCGGGTGGGAGACAAGGGGGGATGTATATCAGTGTCCCCATCATTAAGTGAGGGTAGCGGGGAGGCAGTATGAGGAGCCCGGGCGGCTGCACTGTAATGTCAGCCCGGGCTCCTTATAACATATACCGTACCGTAGTCTGTCAGCAGGGGGGGGGGGGGTCTGTCAGCACCCCCCCCCCTCCCACGGCTTTCACCTCCGTTTGTGCCGGCCTCCGCTCCAACGTCTTCGGTTGCGCCGGCCTCCGCTCCCGCGTCTTTGGTTGCGCCAGCCTGACGGCTCTCCGTCAGTGATGTCACTCGCAGGGCGCCCGGAGTGATGGGTGAGTGTGTGTGTCTGTCTCTCTGTCTGTCTCTATCTCTGTCTGTGTGTGACTGTGTGTGTGTGACTCTGTGTGTGTGACAATGTATGTGTGACTCTGTGTGTCACTGTGTGTGTGTGACTGTGTGTGACTCTGTGTGTGTGTGACTGTTTGTGTGACTCTGTGTGACTCTCTGTGTGTGTGTCTGTGAGTGTGTTGTGTGTCTCTCTGACTGTGAGTGTGTTTGTGTGTGTGTGTCTCTCTGTGTGTCTCTCTCTGCAGGACTACAACTCCCAGCATGCCCTTACTGTAAGGACATGCTCGAAGTTGTGGTTGTGCAGTGCAGGCGAATGACAAGTTTGTCCCCTGCCCCCAGCTGCAGGACTACAACTCCCAGCATGCCCTTACTGTAAGGGTATGCTGGGAGTTGTAGTCCTGCAGCTGGGGGCAAGGAATAAGCTTGTCCCTTGCCCACACATCTCCTGCACCACACAACTACAACTCCCAGCATTTCCTTACTGTAAGGGCATGCTGGGAGTTGTAGTCGTGCGGGGCGGGAGATGTGCGAGCAGGTGATAATCAATGTGCTAACCCATTTTTTGCATTTTTTTTCTCTTCTCATTTCAGATCCGTGTATCCTGTGGACTCCTTCGGATTCGGTGGACTACTTCAATGACCAGCGTTTTTCTTTGTATGATTTTAATAAAATGGTTAACGAGGGGTTGTGGGGGAGTGTTTTTTGTAATAAATTTTTTTTTAAACCTGTTGTGTTTTTTCCTTACTTTACTTGACAGGCTTAGTAGTGGAAGCTGTCTTATAGACGGAGTCCATTACTAAGCCGGGCTTAGCGTTAGCCACAAAAACAGCTAGCACTAACCCCCAATTATTACCCCGGTACCCAACGCCACAGGGGTGGCGGGAAGAGCCGGTACCAACAGGCCCAGAGCGTCAAAAATGGCACTCCTGGGACTAGGTGGTAACAGGCTGGCATTATTTAGGCTGGGGAGGGCCAGTAACAATGGTCCTTGCCCACTCTGGTAATGTCAGGCTGTTGCTGTTTGGTTGATATTTGGTTGGCATTTGGTTGGCATAGGGGACCCTATGCGTTTTTGTTTTTTTAAATAAATAATTAAATATTTAAAAAAACGCATAGGGTCCCTCCTATTTTTATTCTCAGCCAAATACCAACCAAACAGTAACAGCATGACGTTACCAAGGTGGTCGAGGACCATTGTTACTGGCCCTCCCCAGCCTAAATAATGCCAGCCTGTTACCGCCTAGGCCCAGGAGTGCCATTTTTGACGCTCTGGGCCTGTTGGTACTGGCTCTTCCCGGCACCACTGTGGCCATGGGTACCGGGGTAATAATTGGTGGTTAGCGCTAGTTGTTTTTGTGGCTAAGTCCGGCTTAGTAATGGACTTCGTCTATAAGACAGCTTCCACTACTAATCCTGTCAAGTAAAGTTAGAAAAAAACACAACAGGTTTTAAAAAATTTTTATTACAAAAAAACACTCCCCCACAATCCCTCGTTAACCATTTTATTAATCTCGAGCAAAGAAAAACGCTGGTCATCGAAGTAGTCCACCGTATCCGAAGGAGTCCACTGGATACACGGATCTGAAATAAGAAGTAACAAAAAAAAAATGAGTAAGTACATTTAGGTAGAAAAATCTGTGGTAAAATTTTTTTAATAAATACACACACACGTGTGTATATATATATATATATATATATATATATATATATTGCTGCAAAGTGGTGTTCTGTAGTCATTATTTGGTTTTTGCTCATGTAAGCCAAATTTATCAACCCCCTGTGATAGTATGATAAATATGTCATACATAAGCAAAAAAATTGCAAGAAAAAAATTACTACAGAACTTGCATACCAAAGCAACGATGATAAATGTCCCCGATTGACTCTAACACCTGGGGACATGTGAAATAGCAAAAGTAGGTTAAAGGGATGGAATAGTAAGATGCTAGTTTGTGGTTTACACCAAGTCATACTTATGCACACTGTGTAATGTTCTGAAGTTATTTTATATTGTCTTTTTATTTTCTCTGTTGGCTGGAGATGGATTTTTTAAGAATATTTTCTTTCTTAAATTGTTACTCATCATTTCTTTTCATTTGTGACAAAGTCTGGTGTCTGCTTTGTCTTTAGTGCATAAAACTAGTGAACCAAAAACTAGTGTAACAAAGATTTCTTTTAAAAATCCAAGACAACATGGATTTTCTCCATGTACCTTTCTTCTGCAGTTATGGCCTGGAAGAAAAAAACAATGAGTACCTAAACAGAACAGGACTTAGCTTGATTGGTCTCCATTGCATACAGAGTAGCGGAAAAGATTTCTGCTGCTTTTAAATACGTATAAAGTAACCTATGTGCTTCTATTGCCCCACATTTGGTATTTCTACATTAGCATTGTAGAGAGTAGTAGAAGATGGGGTTTAAATAGATGCTTTCTGGGAAACACAGAAATTGTGAACTTCTAGCAAACTGGGACTCACAAACTAACACTGGCGTAGCACTGGGCAGTGACCATGGCCGCCACGACACCAAGCTCACAGGGGGAATGACCCAGCTGCCAAGCAGCCCCACTGCTGCCCTGGGCCTCACCACCCCACAGACAAAGCACCACAGCAAAAATGGCTGTCGCAAACCACCAAACCAGTGTGAACACCTACCATGTGCTAGGAGAATGTTAGGAGGAAACCCTTATGCAGCCTCCTACTGATTAAAAATGCCTCGGCGAATGGGTGGAGTGGAGTGCTGGCCATGGAAAAACAAAATAAAACAGGGAACAGAATACAAATGTAACTCTTAAATAGTGAAACAGAACATGGTCATGCATCCACAACTTGTGCTATGATCTAATTGTTCTAACAAACTGAGGCTCCCTATGGATTACTCAGATGGCCATTCATCTGAATACTACACTTCTTATGCAGTGGCCACTGCAGGGAATATAGGCACCAGGAAGCAACTTCCCCCAGCAAAATCAGTTGCTTGACAGAAACTCTGAGAGCTATTTTCTTCCACCATTTTCTTATTGTGATCAGAGCAATGTTGTATATGTCTTGTTTCCAATATAAGAAAGTTTTATGCCAGGCACACTTAACCAGCAATTTTACCAAGCCTCACAAGCCACACAATCATGTCCTTTCGGAGCTCTACGATAGGGGTGGTCATGGGTTGGTGGCTTTTGGCATTTCAGGGAATGGGAGGAGCAGCTTTAGCCACTGCCTCCTTTCATTGCTCTGTACCTTCTTCCTGCCTGTGCGTTTGATTTTATAGTAGACGGGGCGCAGACTCAGGTACTCCTGCAGGACACCTGTAACAGGAACAGCGTTCCTGTTGTGAAAAAAGTGCAGAACGTCGTTCCTATGGTTTCCTGCTGGACTTAAGCCCTGCATTTGGACCATTTGTGAAAGCTTGTGCACTGAAATACTAAAGATGTTATCCATAAATCCAGATCAGATTTCATTTTTCTACAGAAGGTTAGACCAATGTTTGTCAATGTCTCTACACTAAGAACTGTCATACCAAAATAAATGATCCCTATAACCCAACCCAATTATAAACTGTGCTTTGTTTTTAAGGAGAGCACAGCTGTAAAAAAAAAAAAAAAGTGCAAACTCAACATAGAGACATAATGGACTGGGGAATAAAACTGCCTGCACCAAAGTCTGATGTAATGGTGTGCCTAAATAAAATAAATTGCACTATATTTTGCACACTTTTTATAGACATCTTTTCGTCTTCTTTAACATTTGGGTAAGGCTTCTGTGGCTTGTTTAAAATGATACAGGAGCAGGTTGCGGGAGATCCCACACGGGGATTTATCCCAGAAAAAACCTTGGCGTGTGAAATCGCTTCTCCGTTGCAAAAAATAAGGTTGCTGGAAACTTCTTGGATAAGAAGGGGGGGATTTATTGACGGTTGGGTTTACAGAAATAAAGAACACAAAAAGTAAAAAATAGAAAATAAAAAAATATAAAGCATAAAGCAAACAGGATTGGACAATGCGTTTCAAAAGGGTATCCCTTTCTTCTTCAGGTCTGCTGGCTTAATGTAACAAGTGTGCTTATATACACAGTGTGAGGGGTGTGGTCACAGGGGGCTGGGCTGTGACGTCCGTCCCTCCAGGCTTCTGGGGGGAGTGTCTGGAGACTAGAACTGAGGTCCCTTTAACATAACTGAAATCTCTCCCTTAGAACCAATAGACTAGTGTGGGTCTATGGTAGATGCTGTGGGCTGGGAAACAAGCTAAGCAGTACTTGTGATGGTTTGAGGCTGTATGGGAGATGTCTGAGAGCTACCTAAATAGAGGTATAT
Organism: Hyla sarda; assembly: GCF_029499605.1. Taxonomy (NCBI): domain Eukaryota; kingdom Metazoa; phylum Chordata; class Amphibia; order Anura; family Hylidae; genus Hyla; species Hyla sarda. The sequence continues at coordinate 259,106,556 of NC_079191.1, read as the reverse complement.
TCTTTAATTGAAAATTACATTTAGGGTTAAAGGTTAATTGGTATGTGGCTCCTGTGTAGTAATGGTTACATTTATAACATTGTGGTGAGCATGATTGACAAGTGAGGAAGTAATTCATAAACAATGTTACATGGTAATCGATAGTGGAAGGATATGGTTGACATTATAACATTGTGTAACAGATGTGTATAACAGATGTATGAGTATGATGGACATGACTGGGATGTAGTCAAGGCACCACAGGTAAAGGCACCATCAAGGCGCCACTTCTGTGTTTTTTCTCTTCACATTGTTTAAAATGATGCCACAAATGTGCCAAAAACTAAGCCAACTTAGAGAAAGTGCAACGCTCAGCTAGACATTCAGAAAGATACAGATTTTCAATCAGCCTGAGATACTGTTATAAATTACACACAGTATTTTAGTCAGTATATTTTAGCCAAAACCAGAAGTGGGTACAAAACACAGTAAAAGGTGCAAATCCCATTATAGTTTTTCTTTGTCAGATCCACTCTTGATTTTGGCTAAAAATACTGATCAAAATACTGAGTGAGGGAATTTATTAAATAGCGTGCCTGCTTTTTAGACATAGAAAAGGCCTTGTTTGCACAAAAATGTGTGAATTTTTTGCTCTTTTACACTATTCATGTTTTTTAAAGTGAACGTGGCCTGGTGTAAAAGGGGACATGACTTAACCACATATCTAATTTATTACAATATGCACCAGCGAGCTAGTTTATATTGACGCTAAAATCTACACTAGCATGGAATTGGTGTAAATTTACAGTGCAACGTGCAGGGCTAATAAATGGGCCAAATGCTCCAACTTTAATAAAGACTGGTGGGTGAAACCTTAGCCTTAGTAAATAATCCCCTATGTGTAAATCCAACCTTAGACTACTTACCGTATTTTTCGCCCTATAGGACGCACCGGCGTATAAGACGCACCCTATTTTTAGGTGCAAAAATCTAAAAAATTAAAGATTTTGAACCTAAAATAGTGGTCTTCAACCTGCGGACCTCCAGATGTTGCAGAACTACAACTCCCAGCATGCCCGGACAGCCGTTGGCTGTCCGGGCATGCTGGGAGTTGTAGTTTTGCAACATCTGGAGGTCCGCAGATTGAAGACCACTGCATAGGAGGTAATACTCACGTGTCCCCGCCGCTCCGGACCGGTCACCGCTGCCCTGGATGTCGCTCCATCGCTGTCGCCGTGTCCCCGTCGCTCCGGAACGTCTCTGCTGCCGGACGGGTATCCTCGCTCTCCGTCGCCGTCATCACGTCGTTACGCACGCCGACGCACGTACGCGACGACGTGATGACGAGGAAGGAGAGCGCCGGCCATACAAGGGATCCCTGAACGGAGAAGACACCGAGGAGCCAGGTAAGATCCCTCCCGGTGTCCTGTAAGCACTAACCCGGCTATTCAGTCGGGCTGTTCGGGACCGCCGCGGCGAAATCGCGGCGGTCCCAAACAGCCCGACTGAACAGCCGGGTTAGTGTCACTTTCCCTTCAGACGCGGCAGTCAGCTTTGATCGACGCGTCTGAAGGGTTAATACAGGGCATCACCGCGATCGGTGATGTCCTGTATTTGCCGCGGGTCCCGGCGGTTGATGGCCGCAGGGACCGCCGCGATAGGGGTGTATTCGCCGTATAAGACGCACCGACTTTTTCCCCCCAGTTTTGGGGAAGAAAAAGTGCGTCTTATACGGCGAAAAATACGGTACTTTAAGCTTATACTATCTAGCTTTTTACTTATCCCCCCCCCCCATGTGTATCCATAAGGATACAAGCACCACAGGTTGAGAACCTGGAGGTTAGAGAAAAAAAGGAATTATCTACTATTATGATGCCTCAATATTTGCTTGCTGTTATGTACAGTTCATTGGTTATTTTCTACACTTTCAATGTCTCTCTTCTAGTTTCTCTTATTATTCTTTATATTAATAAACAAAGAGGAAAAACAGAATGACAAAATTAGCAGAAAGTTTTATTTCCATTACAGTTTGAGATAACTTAGTTTCACGGGTTGTCAAAAAACAAGGTCTAGAAAGTGCTGACTTTAGACTATATAGTTAAGGGTAATTTAGGATTGTGCGAATATAAACACATCAAATGAATCAGTGTGAATTGGATTAAATTCTTGTCGGCACATGTTAATTCAGCGCTACCTAAGAATTTGTTAATTAATACTATGACTCTACACAGAGCCGGAATACCCTTCACATTTGCTATGCATCTCATAACTTCCCAAGTGATAAAATGCATGCAGTCACTAAACAAATAAAATTATCACAGTAACAGCAATTACCACATAAATTTTAGCATGGGAAATAAGTATCCCAGGGGAAATTACAGGTGGTGTGATTGATTTGTGTATTTTAGCATAATATAACATGTTTGTACAGAGGCTGATAATCTGGGGAATGACGTACAGCTTACCCATGCCAGATCGTCTCCAGGGAAAACTGCAGTTACTAATGGCCATATATGATATGTACTAGATAGATACAAGCTTTTGTGAAACATCTATGTGTAGCTAAATGCCATAATCTACCTGAACTACATTCACTTGTGCCATCTAATTGCTTCTTAGCACTGATGTGGTGCTCTGTGGCGGCCATTGTTGCTGTGGTGCTTTGTCTGTTGGGTGGTGTGGCCCAGAGCAAAGGGCTTGGTCAGGTAGCAGTTGGACTGCCTGGTCACTGGGTCGTTCACCCTGTGGCCTTGGTGTTGTAGTGGCAGTGGTCGCCGCTACGCCACTGTTGGTTTAGGGACCCACTCTTATCGAGTGGCCTTGCATGTTTTGATCAAAACATACACTAACAACCTGTTTTTGAAATTATGCTGAGAAGCATTTAGATCATAGTACAAGTTGTGGATGTGCGGCCATGTTCTGGTACTTGATAGATCACAAAGAAAATTAACTTTACACAATCACCCCTCCACCTTTTGTGAGTCATGCTCACTCAGCGACCACAGCTGAGATTGTCAAAATTTTATTTTTGTGTAAAGTGGGTGGGTGTGGGCATGATCAAGGCCCCCCTATATCCATATATATATATATATATATATATATATACAGTAGCACATATATAAAGCACACACACACACATATATATATATATATATATATTCAGGTAGAAGAAACAGACATGGTCGCACATCTACAATCTTGTATAATGATCTAATTGCTTCTCAGCATAATATCAAAAACTAAGGTTGTTAGTATACATTTTTGATCAAAAAGTACAAGCCCACTCTTCACGTCAAGGCCACCTATTTAGAGTGAGTCCCTAACGTCCCTAGCATAAAATGGCGTAGCACTGGGCGGCAACCACCACCGCCGCGACACCAGTGCCCACGGGGGGGAACGACCCACTGGCAGAGCGGCACCAATGCCACTCAAACCAGTCTATAGGCCGCACCTCCCCACAGACACGGCGCCACGGCAGCAACGGACGCCACACAGCACCACACCAGTGTGAACAAGGTGTAACAGCACACTTACCATGCTCTCCCAGTCAAACTGGGAGGCTGCTAGGAAAGAAATGGCCCTTGTGTAGCTAACTACTACTTATATAGGGTTGGGCTGAGGGGGTGGGGAAGAGTGCAGACACATGTTCAAACATAAAAAAAGGAGCGGATAGAAAACACAATGTGAATTCAGGTAGAAGAAACAGACATGGTGCACATCTACAATCTTGTATAATGATCTAATTGCTTCTCAGCATAATATCAAAAACTAACAGGTTGTTAGTATACATTTTTGATCAAAAAGTACAAGCCCACTCGCCACGTCAAGGCCACCTATTTAGAGTGGGTCCCTAACGTCCCTAGCATAAAATGGCGTAGCACTATAGCACTACGTAGCACTACGTAGCATATATATATTTTTTTACTCATTTACATTAAAACAACGAAATAGTGATCAGAGGGAAGCATACTGTGTATTAGGGTGTGAATTGGCAAGAATTTGGCGATACAATACGTATAACGATACACGTATGACGATAAGATATATCCCGATTCTGTTTCAAAGACGACATATTGTGATTTTTCCTATTAATATAGGTTAGGAAAACCTAATCTGCACATCAATACAACATTCACACAAATATTACTGTATAAAATACATTTATTTTTTCTTTAATTTTTTTTAAGAACAATGAGGACTTACAAAGTCAAACAAGTGTTTAAACAACAAACTCTGGTGCTTGCAGGATTTCTTTTTCATAACAAATCAAATACTTTGACACAGCTTAGTGTTTGATACTAGATTTCACAAATAAATAAAATTCTGTATAAAATAAATACCAAGGCATGTGCCTTATCAATAAGGTTATTCCTTCCAGTATGCTTTTTACAAAAAAAAAAGAAAATGAAGTGCAATCCTGCTTTAATTCATTTTCAGAGTTCGCAAAAAGGTGCAATATAATAACAGTAGACAACTATTATAAACGCTACACTTAAAAGTGCAACAGCAAAACATCTGTGCAGTATAACAGAGACCAACGCCTGGAATAGGAGAGTATCCTCACATAGGCAGAGTACTTCCTCACATAGGTAGGGTACTAGCCAGGGCTCTAGTCCTGCAGGAATGCATGGGAACCAAGTTCATGCACTTTTTTTTTACAGCAGTAACACTGTTCCCATTACCAGGAGTCCCGCAGGACCAGCCCTTGAGTGGAAATCTTTGATGAGTTCCCAGGCTTTTTATTCTCCAGGACTTGACCCCTGGTACTAGCAAAGTGTTTTGTCTGCATCCCTGGTACAAGTGTCTCTGCAGAATAAGTACAGTAGTAGTAAGACAAGTTAGACAACTATTATAAACTCTACACTTAAAAGTGCAACAGCAAAACATCTGTGCAGTATAACAAAGTAATCGCTCCTATGACATGACTAACATAAAAGGAACGTGTGAGCTTATTTTTTATTTTAATCTTCAGATTCTTGTTGAGGAACACAAGCTGATCTACATGCCCAGCTATAAGGACACTTCTTTCTGCAGACACAATGTCTCCTGCATTGGAGAAAACTTGTTCTGCAGAGACACTTGTACCAGGGATGCAGAGAAAAAACTTTGCTACTCTACCTATGTGAGGATACTCTGCAATGTGCTTCCTCCACCAGTCAAGAAGGTCATCACTGAGAGACAAGGGGGTTTCATCCCTAAACATTCTAACCTGTTGCTTCAACCTCATGTGCAGATTTTGGTGCTGGATTGTGTTTGGCACAGGCAAAAGTTGGTCCAAGCAGCTAAGCCAATGCACATGATGCTCTGGGTTTCTTCATGGGTGGCTGGATGTTGGTTGCTACTCAATTGTCTTTTTTTGTCCTCCTCTTCTTCTTGCTGCTGAAAAACAAAAACAAGCGGTATTAATCATAAGTAATTGAAAATTAAGATATGAAAATATATAAAGTCAATATTGCTTTCACTTACCATAGTAGCAGTAGTTAGCTTTTGTATCTCAACCTCCACAGCTTCAGTCAGTCATGGGTAGATGTCATCAGCCTCTTCATCAGGTAGGAAGGGTAGATTTTTGAACTGAGGGTCAACAGCTGATGCCATGTACAGGGTCTCCTTTTCATTTGCATATCTTTTTTTTTTTTTAGATCTTGTGCTATTGCTTTCTTAATATCCTTGACTGTATCTGAATCATCAGGACTTTGTTCAGTGCCCATAATGAGCTTGGTATGAAGTGGTGCAATCAGTGACAGTGTTGGCATGCTCTCCTCTGACATCACTAATGTGGCATCTTTCATAGGCTTCAGTGCTTTGAGGATCTCTTCTGCACATGTGATGTCCTTTTAATTTTTTCTGACCTCATTGGAAAGAAGTGCTGCACATATTGCTAGTTGCTGTTCTAAAAACCTCTCAGTCATGTCATAGGAGCTATTCCAGCATGTAACGACATCTGTAATCAGCCTGTGCTTTGGTAGTTGGAGTTGGTCCTGTTTGAGATTTAGCTGGTGACTGGCTATTGCACTGCACCTAAAAAAGCCAGTGACAGGCATAATTCTGCCAAGCAGTCTGGCCACTGCTGGCAGTTTAAGTGCTTTCTGTGAGGCTAGGTTTAGGCTGTGAGCAAAACACTGAATGTGGCTAACCTGTCTAGCAACCACAGCCATGTTGGCAGCATTATCTGTGACTACAATGGGACCTTTAGCAGTCAAGCCCCATTCATCAAGAGTATCACGGAGCAAGCCTGCAATGTTTTCCCCGGTGTAGCTGTCATATAAAGGTCCCTTTTGCAGCATGTGGGAGTCTAACTTCCACTCGCCTGTAATGTGATGAGCTGTTATGGTCACGTACGACTCGGTGCATCTGGATGTCAAAGCCACTCTACCGGCAGAACTCAGTTCCTCCAGCACAATCATTTTTACATCTCTGTACATCTTGGGTAAGGCGATGTCCATGATGTGTTGTTGGGAGTGTATGGCGTAGTGGGGCTCCATCTCGTTCACCATATTCTGAAAGCCCTCGTTCTCCACCACACTAAGAGGGTGCAGGTATTTGCAAATTAAATGCAATTGCATTATTCTTATTGCACGAATCGAGCCTGGTGGAAACTTGGCAGAATTAGCTTGTTCAAGAGTCATCTGAGACGCGGGGGTAGCTGCTTGTTTTAAATTTACCTCAATGTCGCCATGATGCATGGCCATGTGGGCACGTAGGTTTGTCATATTCCCATAGTATTTGATTCTGACATTACATATTTTGCACACAGCGTGGCTCTGGTCAAACTCCTTACTCCCTGGTTTATTATAGAAGCCAAAAGGAGTCCAAATGCCCGCTTTGTAAATCCCTGGAGCCTCCTGTATCGTTTTCTCATTGCCATTGCCTACCGCGAGACTACAGGACAAACAGGAAGGATACCATACGCAAGACAACTCTCGCAGGATCTTGTTGTTTCTCTGCTGCGGGTGGGACAAAGCTGGTGAATAACAGGTGCACTGCCAACTAGTGGTCGGGAGTTAAAGTGTTATAAAAAAATAAGACAGTGAAATAAGAAGGTGAAATACAGTAAATGTTAATTATAAATAGTTTATCAAAGATCGATTTGAATATATTTTGAATCGATACAGTATCGTCTAATGAAAAATCATGATATTTGACTGAATCAATTTTTTCTTACACCGCTACTGTGTATATTTCTCATATTCTTAATAAAAGCAGAGATACTGTTCAAAATATGATATCACCCATAAAGAGCAAATAGTATTGAACAATTTCTTGCATATTTTACTTAACCCCTTAAGGATCAATGCAAATAAACCTGTACGCCCCTGAAAGACCAGGCCTGTTTTTTCAAATCGGGGATGTCTGTCTTTATTAGAGAATAACTCTGGTAACGTCTTGCCAATCACGATAATTCTGACATTGTTTTTTTGTCACAAGTTGTCCTTCATGTACATAGTAAAAAGTAAGCCGATATCATTTGTAGTTTTTTTTTTTACAATGCAAAAATTCATGAAATTTTTACAAAAAATTACGATTTTTTGCTATTTTAACACTAATTGGTTGCATATATTTATACATACTGACCAAATAGTTTATGAAACTTATACTTTCAGATGTCTACTTTATTTTGACGTCATTTTTTAGTTTTTAATTAACATTTTAAATTAGTTAGAAGCCTAACAATTTAACTTGAAATTTTGAAAATTTAGAAAATTTGAAAAGTACATCTTTTTTTATGTGCTATGCAAGGTTTGCAGAAATTAAAAGGTAGTAGAACATAGGAACACCCCCCCCCCAAATGACCCCATTTTAAAAACTAGACCCCTCAAGGTATTCGCTAGGGAGTACAGTGAGTATTTTAACACCATAGTTTTTTGGCAGGAATTATTACAAAGTCAGTGTTAAAAATTCGAAAATTGCAATTTTTCACAAATGCATCATTTGGGGGGCATATTTTTTTTACATCACTTCTGATATTGAAAGAAATGCACCCTGCATTTTATTTAGCTGCTTGTCCCATGTTCGGAAATACCCCCGCTTTGGCCATATATGGTTCCTTGGCCGCGTGGAAGACTCAGAATGAGAGGAGCTCCATTTGGCTTTCAGGGCAGAACAGTACCCCCACCCCCACAAGTGACCCCATTTATATACCGCACCCCTACAAGTTATTGGCTGGACCAGGGACCTCTCTGATTGGTCCTTGGTCGGCTGTCAGTATAACGTGTCTGTCTGTGACAGTTAAGGCTCCTGATGGATATATCCGCCATGTTGTAGGAATAAGCACCCGCTCATGGCGAATTTATCCATCACTGCTGCGGCTGGGTAGCTCAGTGTGTCCGCTCATGACTGCTGGTGAAAAATCCGCCGCTATGAGTGGACGCACAAAGCTACCCAGCCGCAGCAGCGAGCTCATTACCGTGACTGCTGCATAATGTGTAGAATCACGTGGCGGACATCCGCAGCATATTACATGCTGCGGATGTCCGCCAATGCGATCCTACACATTATGCTTTTTTTTTTTATTAGATTCATTTAATAAATGTATTTTTAATATATATTTTTTTTTACACTTTTATTACATTTTTATTTATTTTTACACTTTTATTTTATTTATTTATTTATTTTTACACTTTTTAATGCTTTGGAATACTTAGTATTCCAAAGCATTGCAGTTATATGCTGCCTGCCAGTTTTCACTAGCAGGCAGCATATTAGGACGTGCCTCTCAGGCAATACCCAGGGCAGACCTGGGGGTCTTTGTAGGACCCCCGGCTGCCCAGGTATGCAGCAGCACCCCGCGATGCTCCGGGGTGCTGCAGGAGAGACAGAGGGAGCCCCTCCCTCTGTCAGAACTCCTTACAGCGCGCGGTCACTTCTGACCGCGGCTGTAAGGGTTAAACTGTCGGGAGTGAAGTGAACTTCACTCCCGGCAGTGCGGCAGGCCCTGGCCAGCCGCGTATTACACACAGCACCCCGCGATCACGATGCGGGGTGCTGCAGAGGAGACAGAGGGAGCTCCCTCTGTCATAACACTTACAGCCCGCGGCTGTAAGGGTTAAAACTGCCGGGACCGAAGTTTACTTCGGTCCTGGCAGTGCAGCTGGGTCCCGGCTGTGTGATACAGCCGAGTTCCTGCCGCGATCTCGTGGGTGCACTGGGCAGCACCCACGAGAATAATGGACGAGTATAGACGTCCAGGTGCGGGAACGCCCGCCAACCTGGACGTCTATACTCGTCCGTGGTCGTTATCGGGTTAAAGGAGAACTGTAGTGCAATATAACTTATCCCCTATCTGAAGGATAAGGGATAAGTTATAGATCACATGGGGTCCAACCGCTGGGGCTCCCCGCGATCTCCTGAACGGGGCTGCGGCAGTCTGCAGGAAGCGCTGTGTCATCCCCAGCAGGAAGCCATGGCAGACATGCCCTCTCTATGGGATACATGGAGGGGACATGTTGGCCGCTGCGTCATGCAGGGACGGAACGCCCCCTTCCAGCATACTGCCGTGGCCCTGTACAGGAGGTCGCGGGGGTCCCTGTGGTCGGACCCACGTGGCAATCTATAACTTATGCCCTATCCTTCGGATAAGGGATAAGTTGTATTCCACTACAGTTCTTCTTTAATGTATATAATATTTACACACATACATCATTCTTTTAGATCTACCATTGCCATACATTATATGCTAAGTTCACATTCTATGCTGTTACTTTATAATCCACCATTAAAGTGTATAAACAGACAAACAAAAAAAATGCATAAAGCCAAGTCACTGAATTTTTTTTAATACATGTCTAAATAAATTGAAAGTGATTAGACCATAATTGCCATGTACCAATTGTGTCTGCTTGTCATCACTAATATTTCTACAGTGAAATATTATCTACATGTTGTTTATCATTTCTTTTCCAGATATCTTTCCAAAGCAACATTAAGACAACTTCCTCAAGAAAGAGAACATTCTCTGCCGAGCTGTGCCAGTGCAGATGGTTTGAAAATGTATTATCACCTTGGTAGAGCTATAGGTTGTGCCATCTGTATGTCTGTTGGCATCTGCTATTACTAAATTATTTAGACTGTTAAATATTTATACATGTATGTTGTAGTAATGCTGTGTATAGAAGTATTAGAGGCTATTGATTGAATTTCGATGTAAAATTTTAAAATAAGAATATTTCTTTTATCATTTTACCAATAGGTATTTTTGTGTTTCACTCCAGGATTCACCACCATATTGTTTGCAGTAACTGATAACTAGCTCGCTCAACATTACTACTAACAAAGTAAATAGCAAGACCAGAACTTGTGATTCTCGCTAATCCAATAGGTTGTTTATTTGCAGATTCTTCTAAGGCTCTTGAGTGAACTGAAATGCATCACAGAAAGTGAACTTTGCCATTCGGAAAATAAACTGGATTAGCAAGAATCGTAAATGTCAGTCTTTTAAATAACCTTGTTCTTGTTATTGGCTTTCCCTAGACCCAAACACCTTGTCTTATATAGTGCCAGTTATTTTATTTTTTTACATTATTAATAAAGTAAAAATTTGTCATTAGTTGCTCAGTAATAAAAAATAAAAATAATAATGTTAAAAAATAGATTGTGCACTTTGTCCTAAATCCTTTAACCATTATATGGTCAATTTAGGATTGAGATGTACAGTAAATCCTCTTTAGGGGTATGGTCCCACGTAGCGCTTACGTTGTTGAGATGAGAAGTTAGTGAGCATTGACATTGACTAATGAAGGAAGTCCATGTCATAGTAGCTTCAATAGTGATGCCAATTATATCTGTAAGATACACGTATCGGCTGCGAGAGAAGTATTGGAGCCTAGAGATCATGCAAGGTAAACTCCTATGCAAGGAGTAGTTCATCCTATTTCTTATTACTGTTTCCTCCTGTCACTGAGCTTCTTCTGCTGAAGTTGCGTGCCTCCCACCATTGATGGAAATGTATTCATCTATTTGTATACTGTATATCTAATTTACATATCAAGCACCCCACATAGTGGCAGTAATAACAGGGTGAATATCGAAACAGGAGAGCAAGAGAAACAAAGATAATATTTTATTTGGCAACTTTGAAAGTGGTTCTCTTTTAGGTTTTGTAGGTTCATTTGACTTTTCTCCTGCACAGTGTCTTTTCCAGCTACCTGTTGTACTGTACATTGTTTGAGTGAATGCCATGCTGCATATACCTGGACATCGGGTGACTAGAAACATCACTGTGTGTAGAAAGTTCGTGAAAGAGCTGTAGCACTTAAGGAGGACGTATCACTTAATTTTTAACAAAACTGAGAATGTATTTCTGTATAATATAAACATCGATTTATTTCTCATTTTAACAGTGGGCAATAAAATTCTCACCAAATTGCCCTGTAAAATGTCCTGCTTCAGAAAAAAGGTGGGCTCACCCACAAGGACACCCACAAATCTATAGGCAATTGGTTTACTGTGTATTAGAAAAACAGATTTAAAATTTTATTATTATGGTAATTGTATTTTTTTATGTATGCACACAGACATGACTGAGAAAAAATGATATATTGTTTTCTTTGTGTTCCTTGTATTGAATATTAAAAAAATGTGTTAACTAAAACAATGAATGTTCCTTTTGGATTTGTTGTTTTACTTTATCTGTATTGGCCACATTGTTTATTTACTACTTGCTGGTTTCATTTTAAATACATAATAGGTTTGTAATAAGAATTTGTGGCATTTATTGGGTCATGTTGATAATTCTTTTTAGTAACAGAGTATTGGAGCATGAACTGACTGGTGAATTTCTTTTCTATCCTCTTCTTCTTTTCTACCATACACCATCTAAAAAAAAAAGTTTTATGGGAACATTAAAGTTGGAAAATATTGATACTTATTGTGTAGGTTGATTCAGCAGACAGCAAACATACACATGCTGCCGTCATGGCATACTATAACAAAGTATTTATGCTTATTGCAAATAAATTGCCTACTGAAGGAAACAGTGAGCAGGCTATGTGTGCTGCTCCAGCACGGACATGTGAAAATGATGATGGTTATAAAGCAGCTAACACAAACAGTGTGGATAGCACCTCATTTGCTCAACCGTTGATGATCAATCAGATAGAGAAGCTCTTGGCTGATGTAAAGCTACATTTCCCGTTGCCATGGCTTTGTGCTATATGTACATGGCGCCCATTCAAGTCAACCCTTTGTATTACTCACAGCCTTAGCTTGCAGAGTGAGTTACTCCTACTTTAAAAACCCAGTGACCGTCTTCAGAATCTGTGCTGATCTGAGCCACGCTGAGAACCTGAACTGGCCCAAGAAGGGAATAAAAAGCCTCACTATCAATCTACCTTCCTATGAAAATCCAGGCCTGAAAGCAGTACTTAAAAAGCAAAGTATTTCCAGTGATTTTAGTTATTTCTAGATTTCCCATATCTCGCCCATCTTTCTTTTGACGAGATTCCTGAAACCTGGTAGCTACATACGGACATTCAGTTCAGCCTATCATCTTATAGTAGTGATTTAGAGGGAGCCAATTATCCTAATTTTAGGGAGGAAAATGTTGAAATCTGGTAATCTGAATAAATCCTTGGAACACCAAACCCTTGTCCAGAATCCAAAGACTATAATATGTAATATTAGTACTCTACAGGAACACATCCAGGCATTTTACATATATTTTATTGAGTTTACCATGAAAAAATTTCCCATAAAAAAATTTCCCATTGCTCTTACAGTAAAGAATCCCCATCTGAGCTGGTGTAGCAACCTTCTTTTATCTAGACGTAGAGGATGTCCCCTTGTTATAGAACTAAAAAAACAAAAGAACAGAATGAGCTCTGTGGTATATTATCCTCAATACATGGTAACACTCAGTGTTAGGATTGCACTTACCATGAGTGGTTGTACTCCAATCCAAGTACAACCATGAGGTAACGTGTGAAAGAAGACAAGGTCTCTGCAGCCACTCCACACTAGGTAAACCGCATCAAACAGTGGAATACCTTCAGGTATTGTGGGAAAATAAATTGCATTAGTAACTCACTCAGTCTCTGCACCCGTTTACCCTGTTCTGTTCCTGGAGGTATGTCCGCTGTTTTACCCTTATTATATAGGCAGTCCTGGGTATAAATAGATTATCAAAGATCTCTGTATTGCTTCTGATATATTTACACATATAGTTAGAGATGAGTGAATTTTTGAAAACTTTGATTCGGCCCTCTTCGCCGAATTGCTAAAAAAATTTGGTTCAATCCGAATTTATTTGTGGCGAATCTATATTAAAAACGGCTATTTCTGGCCTACAGAGAGCCTCAATAGGGGTGTAGAACACTTTACTGTGTTCTTGCATGCATATGGCGTGTGCTGGGGTAGTGAAATTATAGAATGACATGCAGATTACAGGCATCGCTTTTAGATTGACTGCCGCAGAGCGGCACAATGACAGAGCCTGGAGGTGGCATCTGTATGAGGGGACCATATAGGGGCTGAATTACACAGCTTGAAGGTGTTGGCAGCATGAGGAGACCATATAGTGGCTGAATTACACAGCGTTGAGGTGTTGGCAGTATGAGGAGACCATATAGTGGCTGAATGAAACAGCCTGGAGCTGGCCGCATCATGAGTAGACACTAGGGCTTCACAATCCCTAAGATTAAAAGATGAATTTTGAAATTTAAATTGACGATTTATGGTAGCTAGTGCTACCATTAAATTTTTTTAGGCCCAGGCCCAGCAGCATCAGTAAACCATATATTGCTTGAATGACACAGCCTGTAGTTGGCTGAGGCATGAGGAGACCATATAGTGTCTGAATGGCACAGCCAGGAGTTGGCAGCAGCATGAGTAGACACTAGGGCTTCACAACCCCTAAGATTAAAAGATGCATTCTAAAATTTAAACTGAAGATTTTGGGTAGCTAGTGCTACCATAACAAAATGTTTATTCCCAGACCCAGGCCCAGCAGCATTAGTAAACCATATATTGCCTGAATGACACAGCCTGGAGTTGGCTGAAGCATGAGGAGACCATACAGTGTCTGAATGGCGCAGCATGAGTAGACAATAGGGCTTCACAATTCCTAAGATTAAAAAATGAATTCTGAAATTTAAACTGAAGATTTTGGGTAGCTAGTGCAATCATAACAAAATTTTTATTCCCAGACCCAGGCCCAGCCGCATCAGTAAACCATACATTGCCTGAATGACACAGCCTGGAGTTGGCTGAAGCATGAGGAGACCATATAATGTCTGAATGGCACAGCCTGGAGTTGGCAGCAGCATGAGTAGACACGAGGGCTTCACAATCCCTAAGAAAAAAAGACAAATTTTGAAATTTAAATTGAAGATTTAGGGTAGCTAGTGCTACCATAAAAAATGTTAAGGCCCAGACGCAGGCCCAGCAGCATCAGTAAACCATATATTGGCTGAATGACACCGCCTGGATTTGGCTGAAGCATGAGGAGACCATATAGTGTCTGAAAGGCACAGCCTGGAGTTGGCAGCAGCATTAAAATTTATGATTTTTAAATTAAAATTTAAGAATTTGAACTTAAGGATTTTGAAAATGAAATTTCACTACTCTGCCTGACATATTTATTGAGTATGTGAGGGAAGTACAAAACGCTTCGCTTTGCTTAAAACAGTATTTGTCTAGAACAGCAGCAGGTATTTACTATTGGCTGTCCTTTCACAGTATATAGACCCTTGACAGATTAACAGGTACAAAATAGTACACTACTTAGATGTAGGTATGTGGTAAGCACTTATGAGGGCAGAAAAATGTGCTATAGTATGCTTAAAAATACTTATTTTTACCTGTGTCCCAGATTCCAAAATTCCTTTATAATTAGAAATGATCAGAATACCACCTGACATTCAAAATAACAAAATTATACACAGATTCTCTGAATAAATGGATCCTTCATTAGATGACAATATGAGTATTGTGTGTTCCAGTGACATTAGCTCATCGGAGGAACAGGAAAACATGATACAAATTAATTCTGCAACTGAAGAACTACAACAAAGAATGAACGCCTTAAAGCCTACTGGAACTGAGGAATTTCAAAATGGTAAATCTACCACCTGGGATAGTCAGTCAATTCCAACAGCCGGTGGTCAGTATCCACAGTTCCCTGTTTCTGCTAGTCCTTGGCAATATTCCCTTTATTACTGGTCTGGTATCAACATGGCAATAATGCTGGGAGAGTAACTCAAGGATAACCACATGTTTCCTACAACACACAGTCAATATATGGAGACCATATAGTGGCTGAATGACACAGCCTGAAGGTGGCTGAAGCATGAGGAGACCATATAGTGGATGAATGGCACAGCCAGGAGTTGGCTGAAACATGAGAAGACCATATAGTTAATAAATGACACAGCCTGGAGCTGGAAGCAGCATGAGTAGACACTAGGGCTTCACAATCCCTAAGATTAAAAGATTAATTTTTACATATAAATTGAAGATTTAGGGTAGCTAGTGCTACCATAAAAAGTTTTTTAGGCCCAGACCCAGGCCCAGCAGCATCAGTAAACCATATATTGGCTGAATGACACAGCCTGGAGTTGGCTGAAGCATGAGGAGACCATATAGTGTCTGAATTACACAGCGTGGAGTTGGCAAAAGCATGAGGAGACCATTGAAATTTAAGAATTTTAAATAGAAATTTAAGATATTGAAATTGAGGATTTTGAAATTGAACTTTTAACTCCCAAGTTTTAGTGTCCCAGGCCCTGACGTGTGGGTACAAAGGACAAAATACAACAAGGAGTCACATGCCACATGTCAGAACAATGACAGAGCCTGAAGGTGGCATCAGTATGAGGAGACCATATAGTGGCTGAATGACTGCCTGGAGTTTGTGGCAGCATAGGGAGACAATATAGTGTCTGAATGGCACAGCCTGGAGGTGGCATCAGGAGTCTTGAAAGTGACCCTAATTCAAGGAATTTCTGAAACTGGGGACCAGCACCTTAATTATGTTTTGCAGTATTCATGGCAGCACAATGAGAGAGCTTGGAGGTGGTAGCATCAGCATGAGGAAACCATAGAGCACCACAATTAGAGAGCCTGGAGGTGGTAGCATCAGCATGAGGAGACCATATGGCAGCACAATGACAGTGCCTGGAGGTGGTAGCATCAGCATGAGGAGACCATGTGGTGGCACAATGACAGAGCATGGAGGCAGTAGCACCAGCATGAGGAGACCATAGAGCAGCAGAATGAGAGAGCCTGGAGGTGGCAGCATCAGCATGAGAAGACCATAGAGCAGCACAACGACAGAGCCTGGAGGTGGCAGCATCAGCATGAGGAGACCATATGGTAGCACAATGACAGAGCATGGAGGTGTTTGCATTAGCATGAGGAGACCATAGAGCAGCAGAATGAGAGAGCCTGGAGGTGGTAGCATTAGCATGAGGAGACTATGGAGCAGCAAAATGACAGACCCAGGAGGTGGCAGCAGCAGCATGAGGACCATGCCAACTGAGGGTTGAATCTGAGGAACCCACCGACTGTTGACTGGGGGTGTCGGATGTTATTTGGGAGGAAGTGGA